>NW_027363141.1:0-1200000 GCF_046119375.1 Phyllobates terribilis
ATATACAGTATACATATACACACACATATACAGTATACATATATATACACACACATATACAGTATACATATATACACACACATATACAGTATACATATATACACACACACACATACACACACACACATATACAGTATACATATATATATACACACATATACAGTATACATATATACACACACATATACAGTATACATATATACACACATACAGTATACATATATACACCCACATATACAGTATACATATATACACACATACAGTATACATATATACACCCACATATACAGTATACATATATACACACATATACAGTATACATATATACACGCATATATACAGTAATACAGCATATACACACACATATACAGTATACATATACACACATATACAGTATACATATATATACATATACACACACATATACAGTATACATATACACACATATACAGTATACATATATATACATATACACACACACATACAGTATACATATATACACACACATATACAGTATACATACATATACACACACATATACAGTATACATATATATATACACACATATACACAGTATACATATATATATATACACACATATACAGTATACATATATACACGCATATATACAGTAATACAGCATATACACACACATATACAGTATACATATATATACACACACATATACAGTATACATATATACACACACACATACACACACACACATATACAGTATACATATATATATATATACACACACATATACAGTATACACAAATACACACATTTACAGTATACATATATACACACACATATACAGTATACATATATACACACATATATACAGTATACATATATACACACACAGATACACACACATATACAGTATACATATATATATATACACACACACACATACACACACATATACAGTATACACAAATACACACATTTACAGTATACAAATACACACATTTACAGTATACATATACACACATATACAGTATACATATATACACACATATACAGTATACATATATACACACACATATACAGTATACATATACACACACACACACATATACAGTATACATATATACACATATACAGTATACATATATACACATATACAGTATACATATATATACACACATATACAGTATACATATATATACACACACATACAGTATACATATACACACATATACAGTATACATATATATACACATATACAGTATACATATATATACACATACAGTATACATATATACACACATATACAGTATACATATATATACACACACACATACAGTATACATATATACACACATATACAGTATACATATATACACACATATACAGTATACATATATATACACACATATACAGTATACATATACACACATATACAGTATACATATATACACACACACATATACAGTATACATATATACACACACACACATATACAGTATACATATATATATATACACACACATATACAGTATACACAAATACACACATTTACAGTATACATATATACAGTATACATATATATACACATACAGTATACAATATACCACACATATATAGTATACATATATAGAACACACACACATACATATACATATATACACACACACATATACAGTATACATATATACACACACATATACAGTATACATATACACACACACACACATATACAGTATACATATATACACACATATACAGTATACATATATATACACACACATATACAGTATACATATATACACACATATACAGTATACATATATATACACACACATACAGTATACATATACACACATATACAGTATACATATATATATATACACATACAGTATACATATATATACACATACAGTATACATATATATATACACATACAGTATACATATATATACACATACAGTATACATATATACACACATATACAGTATACATATATATACACACACATATACAGTATACATATATACACACATATACAGTATACATATATACACACATATACAGTATACATATATATACACACATATACAGTATACATATACACACATATACAGTATACATATATACACACACACATATACAGTATACATATATACACACACACATATACAGTATACATATATACACACACAAACATACACACACACACATATACAGTATACATATATATATATATACACACACATATACAGTATACACAAATACACACATTTACAGTATACATATATACACACACATATACAGTATACATATATATACACATACAGTATACATATATACACACATATACATTATACATATATACACACATATATAGTATACATATATACACACACATATATAGCTACAGGCCCCGCTGCGTCCTCTGTGTCTCTGCACAGATATAAGTGTAACACGTCGCAGGGGCGGAACTACCGCCCGTGCAGCCGGTTCATTGAACGGGGCCCCGAGGGAGAGGGGGCCCCTCCAGCCTCCAGCAGGGCCGCCATCAGGGCATGACTGCCCTGACTCCAGTATGGGGCCCGGCCGGTAGGGGCCCCCTCGGGGGCCCCCCTCTTGTGCGTCTCTCTCCTCATGGGGCCCCTGGCCCCATGCTATGCGCCGGGTCCGGGACATTTCAGCGCTGAGCTGCGCTGTTGCAGCAGCGCCTTCATGATTCCCCTGACTTCCGGTCATGTGACGGTGCCGTCACATGACCGGAAGTCAGGAGAACCTGCTGTCAGCGATTTGGACGAGCGCCAGGATTCTGCAGGGATCGCATGGGGGTAAGTATAACAAGTTTTATTTTTTTTTAAAATACAATTAACTAGGAGTGGAGAGATGGGATGCACATGTGTGTGTGTGTGTGTGGGGGGGGGGGGGGAGATGGGAGATGCACATGTGTGTGTGTGGGGGGGGAGATGGGAGATGCACATGTGTGTGTGGGGGGGGGAGATGGGAGATGCACATGTGTGTGGGGGGGGGATGGGAGATGCACATGTGTGTGGGGGGGGAGATGGGAGATGCACATGTGTGTGGGGGGGGAGATGGGAGATGCACATGTGTGTGGGGGGGGAGATGGGAGATGCACATGTGTGTGGGGGGGGAGATGGGAGATGCACATGTGTGTGGGGGGGGAGATGGGAGATGCACATGTGTGGGGGGGAGATGGGAGATGCACATGTGTGGGGGGGGAGATGGGAGATGCACATGTGTGGGGGGGGGGATGGGAGATGCACATGTGTGGGGGGGGAAGGGAGATGCACATGTGTGGGGGGGAGATGGGAGATGCACATGTGTGGGGGGGGATGGGAGATGCACATGTGGTGGGGGGGAGATGGGAGATGCACATGTGTGGGGGGGAGATGGGAGATGCACATGTGGGGGGGGTGAGAGAGGTGCACATGTGTGGGGGGGAGATGGGAGATGCACATGTGGGGGGGGTGAGAGAGGTGCACATGTGGTGGAGGGGGATGAGAGAGGTGCACATGTGGTGGAGGGGGATGAGAGAGGTGCACATGTGGTGGAGGGGGATGAGAGAGGGGCACATGTGGGGGAGGGGGATGAGAGGGGCACATGTGGGGGGGGGGACGAGAGGGGCACATGTGGGGGAGGGGGGTGAGAGAGGGACACATGTGGGGGAGGGGGTGAGAGATGTGCACATGGGGGGGGATGAGAGCTGCACATGGGGGGGTTTGAGAGCTGCACATGGGGGAATTGGGAGTAGGGGGATAATGAGCTGCACATAACGAATGTGGGGTGGGGGAGAGTAAATGATAAATGATGATGGGGTGGGGAGAGCACGGACATGATATAATGAATTGGGGCAGGGGGTGCATGTAAATATTGAATGCGGGGAGCAGGAAGTATAGAGTAGGGGGCGTTGCGGATGCAGGAGTGTGACTGGTAACAAATTGGCGGAAAGAGTAGAGGTTCTAATTAAATTATATATTAAGTGCCTATTTACAGTTAATGGGGGCACAGTGGTGGATTACAATTTATATTTGGAATGGTAGGTTGCATAATAACTAACCATATATTGATGGTGGATGCACGTCTGTATTCAGCTGCATAATGTAGAAGTTGGGGAATGTGCTCTAGATAACTGTGTTATTTTATGCAGAGACGAGTCCTGGCTGGAAGACGTGATGGCGGTCTGTGCTGGATGAAGGAGAAAAGCGAAGATGAAGGACTTCACCTAGAGACGTCACCGGTGAGTCAGTCTATTACATGTACACTGTGTATAATGTCACTGGTGATCACTGTATTACCTGTACACTGACACTATATACAGAGCTCCTGTGTATAATGTCACTGGTGATCACTGTATTACCTGTACACTGACACTATATACAGAGCTCCTGTGTATAATTTCACTGGTGATCACTGTATTACCTGTACACTGACACTATATACAGAGCTCCTGTGTATAATGTCACTGGTGATCCCTGTATTACCTGTACACTGACACTATATACAGAGCTCCTGTGTATAATGTCACTGATGATCACTGTATTACCTGTACACTATATACAGAGCTCCTGTGTATAATGTCACTGGTGATCACTGTATTACCTGTACACTGACACTATATACAGAGCTCCTGTGTATAATTTCACTGGTGATCACTAGATTACCTGGACACTTACGTTATACATACCATGTATAGAGCTCCCGTGTATAATGACACTTATGGTAATATTAGTAATGTGGTGGTAATATTAGTAATGTGGTGGTAATATGTGGTCTGGTCATGGTGTGGCAGTTTTTCTCCCTTCTGTGTGGTATTATTCGGTCACTATGTTGTGGTAATATGTGGTCTGGTCATGGTGTGGCGGTATTCCCTGTATGTGGTATTATTGGTCATTTAAAAAAAAAATGTATATGACACATTCCCTTAAAGAAAACTAAATAAAAATATATCTAAAAAGAGTATTGGATATTTTAAGAAAATTTTAATAGGTTAGAGTAGGGCCCGCCCAGAAGAGTCTACCTTATCGTGGTGGCGGCTTTAAAAATCTTTTGGCCAAAACAAAAGCTGATGGCTATGTATGTGGCGCCGTCACATGGCCGAACGTCAGGAGAACCTGGTGGCAGCGACGTGGACGAGCGCCAGGATTCTGCAGGGATTGCATGGGGGTAAGTATAACAAGTTTTATTTGTTTTAAATACAATTAATTAACTAGGAGTGGGGGGAATCAGAGATGCATGGGGGGGTGAGAGATGCACATGGGGGGGTGAGAGATGCACATGGGGGGGTGAGAGATGCACATGGGGGGGTGAGAGATGCACATGGGGGGGTGAGAGATGCACATGGGGGGGTGAGAGATGCACATGGGGGGGGTGAGAGATGCACATGGGGGGGTGAGAGATGCACATGGGGGGGTGAGATGCACATGGGGGGTGAGAGATGCACATGGGGGGGATGAGAGATGCACATGGGGGGGTGAGAGATGCACATGGGGGGTGAGAGATGCACATGGGGGGGTGAGAGATGCACATGGGGGGGTGAGAGATGCACATGGGGGGGTGAGAGATGCACATGGGGGGGGTGAGAGATGCACATGGGGGGGATGAGAGATGCACATGGGGGGGATGAGAGATGCACATGGGGGGGATGAGAGATGCACATGGGGGGTGAGAGATGCACATGGGGGGGTGAGAGATGCACATGGGGGGGGTGAGAGATGCACATGGGGGGGGTGAGAGATGCACATGGGGGGGTGAGAGATGCACATGGGGGGGTGAGATGCACATGGGGGGTGAGAGATGCACATGGGGGGGATGAGAGATGCACGGGGGGTGAGAGCTGCACATGGGTGGGATGAGAGATGCACATGGGGGGGTGAGAGATGCACATGGGGGGTTATGTTCACATAACTTTGTTGCCTTATGAAGGGCAGGGGGGGCCCCCCAAAATTTCTTGCACAGGGGCCCACTACAGTCTGTGTCCGCCCCTGACGTCCTGGATCCAGCACAGGTGACAGTCTGCCATAGAGCTGACGTGCAGTACATACACTGTGTTATAGGGGGCGCTCACCTGTGCGGACCCCGCGCTCCGGCCGCTACTTCTCTGCTCATATAAGGTCTCTCTTTCTGCCATTAAATAATTCGGTTGTCATGGCAGTGGAGGCGGGGCGTTGGTAGGGGGCGTGTCTGGTATAGGGCAGATTGGGGCGGGGCTGTCATGCAGTGCTTGTCTCATCGCTGTAATTTCCTGCTGTTGCCACCTGGTGGACAGAATTGGTCAGTACACGCTGAGAATGCTCACATGGTGGGGGAGGGGCAGCTTATATATGTATATACAGTCACAATGCAGTTAGGGTTATGTTCACACAGTGTTTTTTTAAATGTTTTTTTCCACTTTATAAAACTCAGAGTTGTCAGGAAAAGCATTGCATGTATTTTTGATGTATGCCACACACTAAATACATTTTTGAAGATTTTTTTTTAATCTTCCATCCTATACTCGGGCACTGGCTGTATATTGTTGTGGACCCGGGACTTGCTTAGATCCGCTGGGTGGCATTGCCAGCTACATTGCAGTAAATGGGTACAGTATATATATACACACACATATACAGTATACATATATATACACATATACAGTATACATATATATACACACACACATATACAGTATACATATATATACACACACATATACAGTGTACATATACACACACATATACAGTATACATATATATACACACATACAGTATACATATATATACACACATATACAGTATACATATACACACATATACAGTATACATATATACACACACATATACAGTATACATATATACACACACATATACAGTATACATATATATACACACACATATACAGTATACATATATACACCCATAAACAGTATACATATATATACACACACATACAGTATACATATATACACACACATATACAGTATACATATATATATATACACATATACAGTATACATATATACACACATATACAGTATACATATATATACACACACATATACAGTATACATATATACACCCATAAACAGTATACATATATACACATATACAGTATACATATATACACCCATAAACAGTATACATATATATACACACATATACAGTATACATATATACACACACATATACAGTATACATATACACACACATATACAGTATACATATATACACATATACAGTATACATATATATACACACATACAGTATACATATATATACACACACATATACAGTATACATATATACACACATATACAGTATACATATATACACATATACAGTATACATATATACACACACATATACAGTATACATATATATACACATACATATACAGTATACATATATACACACACATACAGTATACATATATACACACATATACAGTATACATATATACACCCATAAACAGTATACATATATACACACACATATACAGTATACATATATACACATATACAGTATACTTATATACACCCATAAACAGTATACATATATATACACACATACAGTATACATATACACACACATATACAGTATACGTATATATACACACACATATACAGTATACATATATACACACATATACAGTATACATATATACACACATATACAGTATACATATATACACACACATATACAGTATACATATATATATACACACACATATACAGTATACATATATACACACATATACAGTATACATATATACACCCATAAACAGTATACATATATATACACACATACAGTATACATATATACACACACATATACAGTATACATATATACACATATACAGTATACATATATACACCCATAAACAGTATACATATACACACACATATACAGTATACATATATATACACACACATATACAGTATACATATATACACATACATATACAGTATACATATATACACATATACATATATATACACACACATATACAGTATACATATATATACACAAATACAGTATACATATATACACATATATACAGTATACATATATATACACACATACAGTATACATATATACACACATATACAGTATACATATATATACACACATACAGTATACATATATACACACACATATACAGTATACATATATATATACACACATATACAGTATACATATATATATACACACATATACAGTATACATATATATACACACTCATATACAGTATACATATACACACATATACAGTATACATATATACACACAAATACAGTATACATATATATACACACACATATACAGTATACATATATATACACACACATATACAGTATACATATATACACACATATACAGTATACATATATACACCCATATACAGTATACATATATATACACACATATACAGTATACATATATATACACACACATATACAGTATACATATATACACACATATACAGTATACATATATACACCCATATACAGTATACATATATATACACACATATACAGTATACATATATATACACACATACAGTATACATATACAGTGCAGACCAAAAGTTTGGACACACCTTCTCATTTAAAGATTTTTCTGTATTTTCATGACTATGAAAATTGTACATTCACACTGAAGGCATCAAAACTATGAATTACCACATGTGGAATTATATACTTAACAAAAAAGTGTGAAACAACTGAAATATGTCTTATATTGTAGGTTCTTCAAAGTAGCCACCTTTTGCTTTGATGACTGCTTTGCACACTCTTGGCATTCTCTTGATGAGCTTCAAGAGGTAGTCACCGGAAATGGTCTTCCAACAACCTTGAAGGAGTTCCCAGAGATGCTTAGCACTTGTTGGCCCTTTTGCCTTCACTCTGCGGTCCAGCTCACCCCAAACCATCTCGATTGGGTTCAGGTCTGGTGACTGTGGAGGCCAGGTCATCTGGCTTAGCACCCCATCACTCTCCTTCTTGGTCAAATAGCCCTTACACAGCCTGGAGGTGTGTTTGGGGTCATTGTTCTGCTGAAAAATAAATGATGGTCCAACTAAACGCAAACCGGATGGAATAGCATGCCGCTGCAAGATGCTGTGGTAGCCATGCTGGTTCAGTATGCCTTCAATTTTTAATAAATCCCCAACAGTGTCACCAGCAAAGCACCCCCACACCATCACACCTCCTCCTCCATGCTTCACGGTGGGAACCAGGCATGTAGAGTCCATCCGTTCACCTTTTCTGCGTCGCACAAAGACACGGTGGTTGGAACCAAAGATCTCAAATTTGGACTCATCAGACCAAAGCACAGATTTCCACTGGTCTAATGTCCATTCCTTGTGTTCTTTAGCCCAAACAAGTCTCTTCTGCTTGTTGCCTGTCCTTAGCAGTGGTTTCCTAGCAGCTATTTTACCATGAAGGCCTGCTGCACAAAGTCTCCTCTTAACAGTTGTTGTAGAGATGTGTCTGCTGCTAGAACTCTGTGTGGCATTGACCTGGTCTCTAATCTGAGCTGCTGTTAACCTGCGATTTCTGAGGCTGGTGACTCGGATAAACTTATCCTCAGAAGCAGAGGTGACTCTTAGTCTTCCTTTCCTGGGGCGGTCCTCATGTGAGCCAGTTTCTTTGTAGCACTTGATGGTTTTTGCAACTGCACTTGGGGACACTTTCAAAGTTTGCCCAATTTTTCAGACTGACTGACCTTCATTTCTTAAAGTAATGATGGCCACTCGTTTTTCTTTACTTAGCTGCTTTTTTCTTGCCATAATACAAATTCTAACAGTCTATTCAGTAGGACTATCAGCTGTGTATCCACCTGACTTCTACACAACACAACTGATGGTCCCAACCCCATTTATAAGGCAAGAAATCCCACTTATTAAACCTTACAGGGCACACCTCTGAAGTGAAAACCATTTCCGGTGACTACCTCTTGAAGCTCATCAAGAGAATGCCAAGAGTGTGCAAAGCAGTCATCAAAGCAAAAGGTGGCTACTTTGAAGAACCTAGAATATAAGACATATTTTCAGCTGTTTCACACTTTTTTGTTAAGTATATAATTCCACATGAGTTAATTCATAGTTTTGATGCCTTCAGTGTGAATGTACAATTTTCATAGTCATGAAAATACGGAAAAATCTTTAAATGAGAAGGTGTGTCCAAACTTTTGGTCTGTACTGTATACACACACATATACAGTATACATATATACACACATATACAGTATACATATATACACACACACAGTAGACATATATATACACACATACAGTATACATATATATACACACACATACAGTATACATATATATACACACACATATACAGTATACATATATACACACATATACAGTATACATATACACACACATATACAGTATACATATATACACACATATACAGTATACATATATATACACACACATACAGTACACATATATATACACACATACAGTATACATATATATACACATACAGTATACATATATACACACACACATACAGTATACATATATATACACACATACAGTATACATATATATACACATACAGTATACATATATACACACACACATACAGTATACATATATATACACACACACAGTATACATATATATACACATACAGTATACATATATACACACACATATACAGTATACATATATACACACATATACAGTATACATATACACACACACATATACAGTATACATATATACACCCATATACAGTATACATATATACACATATATACAGTATACATATATACACACATACAGTATACATATATACACACATATACAGTATACATATATATACACACATATACAGTATACATATATACACACATATACAGTATACATATATACACACACATACAGTATACATATATACACACACACATACAGTATACATATATATACACACACACATATACAGTATACATATATACACACACATACAGTATACATATATATACACATACAGTATACATATATACACACATATACAGTATACATATATATACACATACAGTATACATATATACACACACATACAGTATACATATATATACACATACAGTATACATATATATACACATACAGTATACATATATACACACACATACAGTATACATATATATACACATACAGTATACATATATACACACACATATACAGTATACATATACACACACATATACAGTATACATATATACACATATATACAGTATACATATATACACACACATACAGTATACATATATATACACCCATATACAGTATACATATATACACACATATACAGTATACATATACACACACATATACAGTATACATATATGCACCCATATACAGTATACATATATACAGTATACACATATACACACACATATATAGTATACATATATATACACACATATACAGTATACATATATATACACACATATACAGTATACATATATACACACACATATACAGTATACATATACACACCCATATACAGTATACATATATACACATATATACAGTATACATATATACACCCATATACAGTATACATATATACACATATATACAGTATACATATATACACACACGTACAGTATACATATATACACACACATATACAGTATACATATATACACACACATACAGTATACATATACACACATATACAGTATACATATATATACACCCATATACAGTATACATATATACACACACATACAGTATACATATATACACATATATACAGTATACATATATACACACACATACAGTATACATATATACACACACATATACAGTATACATATATACACACACATACAGTATACATATACACACATATACAGTACACATATATACACCCATATACAGTATACATATATACACATATATACAGTATACATATATACACACACATACAGTATACATATATACACACACATATACAGTATACATATATACACCCATAAACAGTATACATATATATACACATATACAGTATACATATATACACCCATATACAGTATACATATACACACATATACAGTATACATATACACACACATATACAGTATACATATATACACCCATGTACAGTATACATATATCTACACACATATACAGTATACATATATACACACACATATACAGTATACATATACACACATATATATACACACATATACAGTATACATATACACACATATACAGTATACATATACACACACATATACAGTATACATATATACACCCATATACAGTATACATATACACATATACAGTATACATATACACACACATATACAGTATACATATACACACATATACAGTATACATATATCTACACACATATACAGTATACATATATACACCCATATACAGTATACATATATACACATATATACAGTATACATATATACACACATACAGTATACACATATATATACACACACATATACAGTATACATATGTACACACATACAGTATACATATATACACACACATACAGTATACATATATACACACCCATATACAGTATACATATACACACACATACAGTATACATATATACACACATACAGTATACATATATACACACACATATACAGTATACATATATACACACATACAGTATACATATATACACACATATACAGTATACATATATACACATATACAGTATACATATATATACACACATATACAGTATACATATATATACACACATATACAGTATACATATATATACACACATACAGTATACATATATACACACCCATATACAGTATACATATACACACACATATACAGTATACATATATACACACACATACAGTATACATATATACACACATATACAGTATACATATACACACACATATACAGTATACATATATATACACACATATACAGTATACATATATATACACACATATACAGTATACATATATACACACACATACAGTATACATATATACACACATATACAGTATACATATATACACACATATACAGTATACATATACACACATATACAGTATACATATACACACACATATACAGTATACATATATATACACACATAGAGTATACATATATATACAAACACATATACAGTATACATATATATATACACACATACAGTATACATATATATACACACACATACAGTATACATATATATACACACACATATACAGTATACATATACACACATATATAGTATACATATACACACACATATACAGTATACATATATATATACACACATAGAGTATACATATATATACACACATAGAGTATACATATATATACACACACATATACAGTATACATATATATACACACATACAGTATACATATATATACACACACATACAGTATACATATATATACACACACATATACAGTATACATATACAGCGATATTGGCGCCAAATTTAAACACCGCTATGCTGATTGGTCACGGTTACCGGTCGCAAATAATCAGCATTATTGGCGCCAAATTTAAACACCGCTCTGCTGATTGGTCCCGGCCGTGACCAATCACCATTATTGGCGCCAAATTTAAATAACGCTGTGCTGATTGGTCGCGACCGCCGGCCGCAACCAATCAGCATTATTGGCGCCAAATTTAAACCCTGCTCTGCTGATTGGTCGTGTTCGCTGCCCGCGACCAATCAGCATTATTGGCGCCAAATTTAAACCCCTCTCTGCTGATTAGTCGCGACCGCCAGCCGTGACCAATCTGCGATATAGCCGCCAAGTTTTAACACCGCTTTGGTGATTGGTCACGGTTGCCGGCCTCGACCAATCAGCGATTTTGGCGCCAAATTTAAACACCGCTTTGCTGATTGCGCCCTGTCGGCCGCATACCTATTCTAGAATACCCGATGCATTAGAATCGGGCCACCATCTAGTGGGTGTATATATGTATACTGTATATATGTGTATATATATTTATACTGTATGTGTGTATATATATGTATACTGTATATGTGTATATATATATACTGTATATGTGTTTATATATATGTATACTGTATAAGTGTGTATATATGTATACTGTATATGTGTGTATGTATGTATACTGTATATGTGTGTATATATGTATACTGTATGTGTGTGTGTATATATATGTATACTGTATATGGGTGTATATATGTATACTGTATATATGTGTATATATATATTTATACGGTATGTGTGTATATATATGTATACTGTATATGTTTATATATATTGTATATGTGTGTATATATATGTATACTGTATATGTGTGTATATGTATACTGTATATGGGTGTATATATGTATACTGTATATGTGTGTATTTATATGTATACTGTATATGTGTGTGTATATATATGTATACTGTATATGGGTGTATATATGTATACTGTATGTGTGTATTTAGATGTATACTGTATATGTGTGTGTATATATATGTATACTGTATATGTGTATATATATTTATACTGTATGTCTGTATATATATGTATACTGTATGTGTGTGTGTGTATATATGTATACTGTATATGTGTATATATATTTATACTGTATGTCTGTATATATATGTATACTGTATATGTGTGTGTGTGTGTGTATATATGTATACTGTATATGTGTGTGTATATGTATACTGTATATGTGTATATATATTTATACTGTATGTCTGTATATATATGTATACTGTATATGGGTGTATATATGTATACTGTATATATGTGTATATATATTTATACTGTATGTCTGTATATATATGTATACTGTATATGTGTGTATATATATGTATACTGTATGTGTGTATATATATGTATACTGTATATATGTGTATATATATGTATACTGTATGTGTGTATATATATGTATACTGTATATGTGTGTATATATATGTATACTGTATATGTGTGTGTATATATATGTATGCTGTATATGTGTATGTATAATGTATATGGGTGTATATATGTGTATACTGTATATGTGTGTGTATATGTATACTGTATATGTGTGTATATATGTATACTGTATATGTGTATATATATTTATACTGTATGTCTGTATATATATGTATACTGTATATGGGTGTATATATGTATACTGTATATATGTGTATATATATTTATACTGTATGTCTGTATATATATGTATACTGTATATGTGTGTATATATGTATACTGTATATATGTGTATATATGTATACTGTATGTGTGTATATATATGTATACTGTATATGTGTGTGTATATATATGTATACTGTATATTTGTGTGTATATATATGTATACTGTATATGTGTATGTATAATGTATATGGGTGTATATATATGTATACTGTATATGTGTGTGTATATATATGTATACTGTATATGTGTATGTATAATGTATATGGGTGTATATATATGTATACTGTATATGTGTGTGTATATATATGTATACTGTATATATGTGTATATATATTTATACTGTATGTCTATATATATGTATACTGTATATGTGTGTATATATGTATACTGTATATATGTGTATATATGTATACTGTATGTGTATATATATGTATACTGTATGTGTGTATATATATGTATACTGTATATATGTGTATATATATGTATACTGTATGTGTGTATATATATGTATACTGTATATGTGTGTATATATATGTATACTGTATATTTGTGTGTATATATATGTATACTGTATATGTGTATGTATAATGTATATGGGTGTATATATATGTATACTGTATATGTGTGTGTATATATATGTATACTGTATATGTGTGTATATATATGTATACTGTATATGTGTATGTATAATGTATATGGGTGTATATATATGTATACTGTATATGGGTGTATATATATGTATACTGTATATGGGTGTGTATATATGTATACTGTATATGTGTGTGTATATATATGTATACTGTATATGTGTGTATATATGTATACTGTATATGTGTGTGTATATATATGTATACTGTATATGTGTGTATATATATGTATACTGTATATGTGTGTATATATGTATACTGTATATGTGTATGTATAATGTATATGGGTGTATATATATGTATACTGTATGTGTGTATATATATGTATACTGTATATGTGTGTATATATATGTATACTGTATATGTGTGTGTATATGTATACTGTATATGTGTATGTATAATGTATATGGGTGTATATATATGTATACTGTATATGTGTGTATATATATGTATACTGTATATGTGTGTATATATGTATACTGTATATGTGTATGTATAATGTATATGTGTGTATATATATGTATACTGTATATGTGTGTATATATATGTATACTGTATATGTGTATGTATAATGTATATGGGTGTATATATATGTATACTGTATAAGTGTGTATTTTCATGACTATGAATTAACACATGTGGAATTATATACTTAACAAAAAAGTGTGAAACAACTGAAAATATGTCTTATATTCTAGGTTCTTCAAAGTAGCCACCTTTTGCTTTGATGACTGCTTTGCACACTCTTGGCATTCTCTTGATGAGCTTCTAGAGGTAGTCACCGGAAATGGTCTTCACTTCACAGGTGTGCCCTGTCAGGTTTAATATGATAAAGTGCTTTATTCTTTGTCGGGTCCAGGGGTCCTGTAGAATGTGAATCCTTGAGGAACAGCGGATCCTTGGCTTGTGCCAAGACAGAAGAAAAGTTGCTGAACACTTGGTACCCCAACGTGATCAATCTATTTGCCAATCAAGATGCCCTGCAGTTGATTAATGCGGACAAATTGGATTCCTTTTATAACTGCGTCTCGACACTTATGTCCAACCAGGTAAAGTCGGCAGCAAGATCCGTGATATATAAGGATTCATGTTCATTATTGTATCTCTGGATCAAACATAGACTCAGAGTGGTATTCCCATCTCATATATGTATGGCACTTCCACAGTCTGAGGACGCACATCCGGCTGAAGTATATTGCTGCGCAGGAACATGCCGGGTCCCTGAGCTGCAATGCATGCCGCCAGCCAAAGGCCGGTAGCTGATGTCGGCGTGCCAGTCACGAGTGACGCATGGAAGTGACGTCATGCGCTGCCTCTACCGGCACACTGAAATCAGCTACAGAAGAAGGCGCCGCATGTCGTGGGAGCGGAGGAAGGTAAGAAGAATCATTTATTTTTGTTTATTTAATGTATTGGAAAGAACGACAGAACATTAAACCAGGAAAGGGCCAAGGATGGGGAGCATTATACAAGGAAGGGGCTCAGGGTGGGGAGAATTAGACAAGGAAGGGGCCCAGGATGGGGAGCATTATATAATGAAGGGGCCCAGGATGGGGAGCATTATACAAGGAAAGGGCCCAGGATGGGGGGAATTAGACAAGGAAGGGTTCCAGGATGGGGAGCATTATACAAGGAAGGTGCCCAGGATGGGGGGAATTAGACAAGGAAGGGTCCCAGGATGGGGAGCATTATACAAGGAAGTAGCTTAGGATGAGAAGCATTATACAAGGAAGGGTCCCAGGATGGGGAGAATTAGACAAGGAAGGGTCCCAAGATGGGGAGCATTATACAAGGAAGTAGCCTAGGATGAGGAGCATTACACAAGGAAGGGGCGCAAGATGGGGAGCATTATACAAGGAAAGGTCGCAGGATGGGGAGCATTACACAAGGAAGGGGAGCATGATGGGGAGCATTATACAAGGAAGGGGCGCAGGATGGGGAGCATTACACAAGGAAGGGGTGCAAGATGGGGAGCATTATACAAGGAAGTAGCCTAGGATGAGGTGCATTACACAAGGAAGGAACGCAGGATGGGGAGCATTACACAAGGAAGGGGCGCAAGATGGGGAGCATTATACAAGGAAGGGGCGCAAGATGGGGAGCATTATACAAGGAAGGGGCGCAAGATGGGGAGCATTACACAAGGAAGGGGCGCAGGATGGGGAGCATTACACAAGGAAGGGGCGCAGGATGGGGAGCACTATACAAGGAAGGGGCGCATGATGGGGAGCATTATACAAGGAAGGGGCGCATGATGGGGAGCATTTTACAAGGAAGAGGCCAAGGATGGGGAGCATTATACCAGGTAGGGGTTCAGAATGGGGGGCATTGTACAAGGAAGCGGCCCAGGATAGGGAGCATTATACCAGAATGGGGGTCATTATATCATGTCATGGGCCAGGATGAAGGACATTACACCAGGAAGGGCAAAAGGATGGAGGTCATTATACCAGAATGGGGCCTAGGATGGGGGACAGGATACCAGGATGGAAGACATTGTTATAGGATGAGGGACATTGTACCAGGATGGGGGACATTGTTATAGGATGTGGGACATTATACCAGGATGGGGGACATTGTTGCAGGAAGGGGCCAGGATGGGGGACATTATTACAGTAAGAGGCCCAGGACAAAGGACATTATACCAGGAAGGAGCCCAGAATTGGGACGTTATTGCTGAAAGGGGGCTCAGGATGGGGGGTATTATACACAGAAGGTAGATATTATAACAGGAAGAGGCCCAGGATAGGGGATATTATAACAGGAAGGGGTGCAGGATGGGGAACATTATACCAGGAAGGGGCCTAGAATGAGAGACATTATTATAGGATGGGGCTAGGGCTACGATGGGGGAGATTATTACAGGAAACATCCAAGGCAAGGGCGAACACGCGCATCATTATCGGATCTAGAATGCTACAAGGGCCCATAGGCATTATACAAGGAAGGTGCCCAGGATAGGGGGAATTAGACAAGGAAGGGTCCCAGGATGGGGAGCATTATACAAGGAAGTAGCCTAGGATGAGAAGCATTATACAAGGAAGGGTCCCAGGATGGGGAGAATTAGTCAAGGAAGGGTCCCAAGATGGGGAGCATTATACAAGGAAGTAGCCTAGGATGAGGAGCATTATACAAGGAAGGGGCGCAGGATGGGGAGCATTACACAAGGAAGGGGCGCAGGATGGGGACCATTATACAAGGAAGGGGCGCATGATGGGGAGCATTATACAAGAAATGGGCGCAGGATGGGGAGCATTACACAAGGCAGGGGTGCCAGATGGGGAGCATTATACAAGGAAGTAGCCTAGGATGAGATGCATTACACAAGGAAGGCGCGCAGGATGGGGAGCATTACACAAGCAAGGGGCGCAAGATGGGGAGCATTATACAAGGAAGGGGCGCAAGATGGGGAGCATTACACAAGGAAGGGGCGCAGGATGGGGAGCACTATACAAGGAAGGGGCGCATGATGGGGAGCATTATACAAGGAAGGGGCGCATGATGGGGAGCATTTTACAAGGAAGGGGCCAAGGATGGGGAGCATTATACAAGGCAGGGGTTCAGGATGGGGGGCATTGTACAAGGAAGCAGCCCAGGATAGGGAGCATTATACCAGAATGGGGATCATTATACCATGACATGGGCCAGGATGAAGGACATTACACCAGGAAGGGCACAATGATGGAGGTCATTATACCAGAATGGGGCCTAGGATGGGGGACAGGATACCAGGATGGAAGACATTGTTATAGGATGTGGGATATTATACTAGGATAGGGGACATTGTTACAGGAAGGGGCCAGGATGGGGGACATTATTACAGTAAGAGGCCCTGGACCAAGGACATTATACCAGGAAGGAGCCCAGGATTGGGACGTTATTGCTGAAAGGGGGCTCAGGATGGGCGGTATTATACACAGAAGGTGGATATTATAACAGGAAGAGGCCCAGGATAGGGGATATTATAACAGGAAGGGGTGCAGGATGGGGAACATTATACCAGGAAGGGGCCTAGAATGAGAGACATTATTATAGGATGGGGCTAGGGCTACGATGGGGGAGATTATTACAGGAAACATCCAATGCAAGGGCGAACACGCGCATCATTATCGGATCTAGAATGCTACAAGGGCCCATAGGCATTATACAAGGAAGGTGCCCAGGATAGGGGGAATTAGACAAGGAAGGGTCCCAGGATGGGAAGCATTATACAAGGAAGTAGCCTAGGATGAGAAGCATTATACAAGGAAGGGTCCCAGGATGGGGAGAATTAGACAAGGAAGGGTCCCAAGATGGGGAGCATTATACAAGGAAGTAGCCTAGGATGAGGAGCATTATACAAGGAAGGGGCGCAGGATAGGGAGCATTACACAAGGAAGGGGAGCAAGATGAAGAGCATTATACAAGGAAGGGGCGCAGGATGGGGAGCATTACACAAGGAAGGGGCGCAGGATAGGGACCATTATACAAGGAAGGGGCGCATGATGGGGAGCATTATACAAGAAAGGGGCGCAGGATGGGGAGCATTACACAAGGCAGGGGTGCCAGATGGGGAGCATTATACAAGGAAGTAGCCTAGGATGAGATGCATTACACAAGGAAGGCGCGCAGGATGGGGAGCATTACACAAGGAAGGGGCGCAAGATGGGGAGCATTATACAAGGAAGGGGCGCAAGATGGGGAGCATTACACAAGGAAGGGGCGCAGGATGGGGAGCACTATACAAGGAAGGGGCGCATGATGGGGAGCATTTTACAAGGAAGGGGCCAAGGATGGGGAGCATTATACAAGGCAGGGGTTCAGGATGGGGGGCATTGTACAAGGAAGCAGCCCAGGATAGGGAGCATTATACCAGAATGGGGATCATTATACCATGACATGGGCCAGGATGAAGGACATTACACCAGGAAGGGCACAATGATGGAGGTCATTATACCAGAATGGGGCCTAGGATGGGGGACAGGATACCAGGATGGAAGACATTGTTATAGGATGTGGGATATTATACTAGGATAGGGGACATTGTTACAGGAAGGGGCCAGGATGGGGGACATTATTACAGTAAGAGGCCCTGGACCAAGGACATTATACCAGGAAGGAGCCCAGGATTGGGACGTTATTGCTGAAAGGGGCTCAGGATGGGCGGTATTATACACAGAAGGTGGATATTATAACAGGAAGAGGCCCAGGATAGGGGATATTATAACAGATAGGGGCGCAGGAAGGGGAACATTATACCAGGAAGGGGCCTAGAATGAGAGACATTATTATAGGATGGGGCTAGAGCTACGATGGGGGAGATTATTACAGGAAACATCCAAGGCAAGGGCGAACACGCGCATCATTATCGGATCTAGAATGCTATAAGGGCCCATACATCTGACCAACATGCTGGTGGGGGCCCAGGTCCAAATTTTGCACATCTACAGGAACATGGCATAACAATATGTCATATGTTGGGAAGGGTTTAAGCTACAGCACATTACATAGCCTCTTGCAGCTATATCAATGGAAAAATGAAAAATGTATGGCTTTTTGAAGACGGAAAGGAAAAAATGCAAAACAAAAAATGATCCGGTCCTGAAGGGATTAAGGATTTCCCACCCACAGTAAATGTTGTCACTCAGCTTTCTTCTCTTATGGCCCAGTCCGTCTCCCTGTTTTCTGCACCACTCTCGTAGTCATGTATTTTTTCTCCTTATAAACACTAATATATACTTGCTGATTTCTCCCCCCACAGGTGAGAGACCTTCTGCAGAAAACTGTAGAAACTTATGTCCGTTTATTTGACCTTATAGACGGGCAATTTTTACCAATCTTCAAAATGCAACTTACATTTGATGACGAGAAAATGGATTTCTATCCAAGCTTCCAGGACGTAGAAGAAGTTGTACTATTTATATTAACTCGGATCTCCAAGACCCTTCAGGTATCAGGATTTTTTTTTCAATGCTGACAACTTACTTTTTATAGTAGGTACATGTGTGGCTCACAGGTAAAAACTGCAGTAAAAAAAATTGGAAATTTGCTGCCACCATTTTGGAATATCATAGCAAAAAAAATATATAGTACTGGCTGATTTACAATTGCTATTGGCCGTCACCTAGTATATGAGCGTCCGCAGCAGTATCCTCCGGTGGGCCCCCATGCAGGGATAGGACAACGAGTATATTGACTTTGTAATACACATTGCAAAAATATATGAGAATTATAAGTAGAAGAGTTGGGTAGCATAAACACTTTTACAGGCTCGGACTGGCCAACAGGAGAAATGGAGAATCCTCCGGTGGGCCCCCATGAAGGGATGGCTCTCCACTCCAGTCCCCTATTAAAGTGCACCTGTCAGCAGGAGTGTGCTCAGTAAACCACATACACTGTCAGGAGGGCGACATTACACAGAGTAAAATGATACCTTAGTTGATGAAATTCGTCCTGTGGTTCTTGTGTAATCTTTACTTTCAGTTTGGAAATAATGATACGCTTATGCTCCAGGGCGGCGTGTGGGGGCACTCTATCTGGTGCTCTGCTTACATATGCATGTGTATGCTCTTATGACAGCTCACTGATCGTCCACTGACCTGCCTCCTATTTTACCTAGCCCCGCACTACTAGATGCATTATGTAAAAGAGGAGGCAGGTCAGTGAAGGCACAGTGAGCTGTCATAAGAGCATACAGATGAATATGTAAGCAGAGCACCAGATAGAGCGCCCCCCACAGGCCGCCCCGGAGCACGAGCGTATCATTATCTCCAAACTGAAAGTAAAGGTTACACAAGAACCACAGGACGGATTTAATCAACTAAGTTATCATTTTAATCAGTGTAGTGGCACCCACCTAACAATGTATGTGTTTTACTGAGCTCAATCCTGCTGACAGGTGCGCTTTAAATGTATAAGTGGTTAAATCTGAATTTTTGGGGTGACAGATGCCCTTTAAGCTCCCTTTAGTGGCCACTGAGGATACACAGCATGGCAGCTTTTATTTCATGTCTATGCTGAGGATATGGAGCTTTGTATGGAGTTTTTGATTTATTTATATCAAAATAGGTGGATGTTCAGGGGGTTTATATTAGAGACTTCTGCAGTATTCATGTCACTTTATAGAACGTTCTTCTTTGTCCAGAATATTCAGACGGTGCAGCCGTGGCTTTCTGGTAGTAACACGGTTCAGATCATCGAGGCCAAACTCCCTGATTACATCTTTGATTCTGCCGCGCTGAAGCTGAAGGAGGCCGTCAGCCACAATCTACACCAGCCATTTAGGCATTTCCAAACCTACGGTAAGCGGGACGTGAATCATTAAAAGGATGATACATACGGTAAGCTGGACGTGAATCATTAAAGGGATGGTACATATGGTAAGCTGGACGTGAATCATTAAAGGGATGGTACATACGGTAAGCTTGACGTGAGTCATTAAAGGGATGGTACATACTGTAAGCTGGACGTGAATCATTATAGGGATGGTACATACAGTAAGCAGGATGTGAGTCATTAAAGGGATGGTACTTATGGTAAGCTGGACGTGAATCATTATAGGGATGATACATACAGTAAGCAGGACGTGAGTCTTTAAAGGGATGGTACATACGGTAAGCTGGCTGCGAATCATTAAAGGCATGGTACATATGGTAAGCTGGACATGAGTCATTACAGGGATGGTACATAGGGTAAGCTGGACGTGAGTCATTAAAGGGATGGTACATATGGTAAGCTGGCCGCGAATAATTAAAAGAATGGTACATATGTGGCACCCCAGGGGTCTGGTTTCCACAGTAATAGCAATATTACGTCTGAGAGCAGGTGGGAGGTCTCTTGGTCAGGAATCCTATGCATGCCACACCTCCTGCCCAGTCCTGGGAGGGGAAGAACTTCCCCTATATAAAACTGGGGCTGAGGCAGGGTTAGGGAGTTAAGAAGAGGAGAAGAGGAGTCCCAGACAGAGACATAGTCTGGTCTGGAGAGGAGCAGCTATAGGAAAGAAAGATCAGGAGCTCAGTGGGAGCAGTGCTACAAGGAATCAGGGGCTGGCAGCTGTAGAGCTCGCCCTGATTGAAGAATTATCACCGGACCCGGAGTCCGAGGCTGTGGGGACGAATCCTTACCCAGCAGCAGAAACCGACCGGCAGGGGATTTCAGGTCCTCTGGCCAAGAAACCCGAAGGCACGGTCACACGCGTGGGACCAGCACCGCCGTCGTGGAGCGGAAGCTACCAGAAGGCCCCGAGTCACCGGCCATACGGGTGAGCACCACACGGTACACTCAGGGACGTGGGCTACTTATACCCGCCTCTAGCAAGGTAGCCAGAAGAGTACAATTAGTTGGGGAGGCCTACAACTCCGCCTGGCCAGGGGAAATCCCATCTGCTCAAAGACTGACCAGGCCCCGATCGCTAGCCAGTACTCCGGGAGGGTCTATCTTGATCACCAGTAAAGGCCCTGAACTACACCGCATCGTCTCTGAGTGGTTCCTGCTACCCCCATCATCCACGTCAGCTGCCCTGAGGCCATACCCCTCCCGTTGGGGGTTATACCATCTACGCTGCACAATCGTACCACCGGCCTCAGCGGTCTGCCCTGCAGCGGCAGCTCCATAGCTGCATTCAACGGGTGGCGTAGTCGTCCAACATCTACTGCTAATACTCAGCCACACAGTTTGACTCCCTGGGCACGGACCGGGTCACCGCCACGAGACTACTACCCCCAACAGGCTCGGCTCCGGGTAGTCCCCGCGTGCGCAACGCTACACCAAGTAGGCCCAGGGGCGCGTCACATACAGTAAGCTGGACGTGAATCGTAAGTATTAAAGCGATGGAACATATGGGAAGCTGGACGTGAATCTAGTATTAAAGGGATGGAACAATCACAATCAGAAATCTCCTGCCGGCGCTTGCAGCGTGATATTCCTGTGGACGCTTTGATCCTGATACCTTTCCAAAAGCCATTGAACTCAGTGTTAGAGGTTCCCAGAGATGTGATCCTCATCTATCAGACATTATCATGCAGAAATACTATATATCATTGGTCTAACAAGCACTGCAAAGAGGATCTGTCTCTAGATTTCACCATATAAATGTAGATTATCAAATTGATTTCTTAGACCTGATGAAGCCAGAGAACTCGCTTTCAAAAATCCATGTCCGATCAGCTGTATAATCCTCTTTGAAAGTTTTCTCCGCCCGACATTAAGATGAGTCTAGATACAACTATAAATTCTGTGTTATATTATTTGATAGTTGAAAGCTTCAGCTGGCTGGTGGATGGTTCAGCCGCGGAGAAAGTAGAAACTTTCTTATCCGAGGAGCACAGTTTTGATGAATACACAGAGGTACGTATGTGTGATCATAATGTGTTTTTTTTTTTTTTTACATATTGGACCTTCTTGCACATTATCTCGACCGTCATTATGTTAAATTGACTCATCCCTACACAGCAACACTGGCTTTGATGTTTCTAGTAAAAATCGACTGCTTATGCGCCGTTCATCATATGCAAGTTATCTAGGACTAGTCCAGCAGGACGTCACTTCCCACAAACAAATCCGACCTCAGATGCTGTGATCACACCCAAATCATGGCATCTTAGTCTCACCTGGCGAGGTGGATCTTCTAAGCCTCGGGTCCGGGTGGGCACACGGACCCCGGGCGTTGGTGTGGCAAGCAGGAAGGCACATGAGCAGCAAGGAATTGGCACTCAGGAATCTTGGGAGCTGCAGGATGGATGTAGCGTAACCCAGTAGGAATGGAAGAAAGTTAACGCAGAAGGTGGAGCACACCAAACAAAAGTCTAAAAACTCAATCCTAAGACCCAGGTGTGTGTCCTAATGGTCCATAAATAGGATTTAGGAGATTATGTCACTGAGCTACACAGGACAACCTGTAAAACCTGACGTGGAGCACAACACGGGGCAGCAGACCGAAGTGAAGGAAGCAGAGCTCGAATACCCAAGACAGGTGTATAATACTTAATTTCACATGCCTAATTTGCATATGACGGCCGGCACATAAAAAGTTTAGTTTTTTTAAGGTAGAAACATTTTTGCCAGATATATACCGTGGATGTCAATGCAGGAATTTGGCATGCCTGAAGGACCTGACAGGTTCACTATACGGGGACCCCCTTTGGCTCGTTTGAAGGGTCCCTTGACAATAAGCTGATCACAGCTGTAGTCGGGTGGACGCAGCAATGAGGACTAAGTTGCAGGAATCATTTTCTTACAATTCCCATTAGAATCAATACTGTCCTAAGTCCTACAGAGCGAGGGGTGCAACGTGTCCGATAATAATTGAGGGTCAAATCAGAAATCTCAAGGGTAAACGAGACTGATTTATATTTGTATTCCAGTTTATAGAACAATTTCACACCCTGGCCAGAGATATCATGGGACGGCCCACCCGCGCTTACTTCACCATGGTACACCTCGACTGCGATGACTTAAAGCAAGGCCTGGCTGACAAAGCAAAAAGTTTTGCAAATATATTACTAGATAGACTGGTGACAAATCACAGATTGGAGAATGAAGAGTGAGTAAAATCCTGGATTCAAGGAGGTTTCACAATAGAAAAAAATAATCTGTAATGGGCCTCTACCTGCCATGTGCCATTCAGGGGCCCTTGGGGTCGAGGTCAAGTGCTACTTCTGCTATGATTTCATACAGTGAGTTATAGATGCTGATGCTACAGTAAAAGTTAAGAATCTCACATTACTTTACTTATGATACCATAAAATATCATCACATTCCAGTATATAATATACAGGTGCATCTCACTAAATTAGAATATCATCAAAAAGTTAATTTATTTCAGTTTTCAGTACAAAAAGTGAAACTCCTATATCATATAGAGTCATTACAAAAAGAGTGATATATTTCAAGTGTTTATTTCTGTTAATGTTGATGATTATGGCTTACAGCCAATGGAAACACAAAGTCATTATCTCAGTAAATTAGAATACTTTATAACAACTTGAAAAATGTTTTTAAAATCTGAAATGTATGTTCAGTAAATGCCCTCAATACTTGGTCGGGGCTCCTTTTGCATCAATTACTGCATCAATGCTGTACGTGCGTCCCTGGGTATAATTAGTGTAAAACATAATATATAGGATTATTCCGATATTTCTTGTGTCCTGGTTAATATGTATTTTTCCATATATAGGTCATGTCATACTAGCTATACTTACCAGTCCCCCTCCACGTTTCAGTGATGAGATCCCCAACATGATCATGTGATTGCTGCAGCCTATCAGTGACTACGGTTGTAACCTGCTACAGCCAGTGATTGGCTACAGAAATCACATGTCCACATAGAGCAGGAAGAACACAAACCGATGGAGGGAACTGGAGTTGTGGAGCATCAGTATAATTTTATAACCTAAGTTTTTGGAAAAAATATAATTGGTGCAACCCCTGTGATTGTAGATGCTAGATACATTAATACATAGTGAGTTTCATTTGTTTCATTTTAGGAGTGTCAGCGGAGGATGAGTTATCTTCTAGACGTTCATTTATTTGTACCTGAAGATATCATCCTGAACTCAACAGTGTTACTGTGGCCAAAAAATATCAACCCAGTGTTTGATGAAAATGGCCAGGTATGTGGGCTCATTTCTGAAAATGGGGTCTCGGGTGCCAGCTCCAATGAAGCAGCAGCCCCCTGCAGTGTCCAGGTAATTAAACGGGGCGCTCTGGGAGCGTTTTTTGATAACTGTTCCTTTCTAAAAGCTGATTGAAAACGCCAAGTGTAAAGGAGAGGGCGAGCTGCTGGGGAAAAGAGAGAAGCTTATGATGGAACTGGAGAAACTTTTGCGTCGGATGGAAGAATTTGCAGAGTGCTCTGAGCTGGATATGATGCAGCAGGTATGATAGTCACAGGCTGTGTTATAGTTTTCCCTCTTCTTATTTTCATTACTTTAAGACTCTTTTCATATTTGTACAGATTCTTTTTACCCAAAACGCATCATGGTTGTCGTGAACGATAATTTTTTTGTGCAACACAAAAGATCATTTCACCCGACGATCAAGTGTTTGGCCATTCGTCGGTGACTGGCAGCCTATTTATACTGCACAATTATCCTTAAACGAGCGTTCCTGGGAAGTAGTTATAAAATGCTCCCCAACTCTGGTTTGGAGTTGCATTAGGCTTTTTTTATGTTGTTTCTTTTGGGGGGGTTCTATCCCTTTTTAAAGGCAAGAATCAAGAATATTGAGACTACAGCCAATAGTGTAACCTGAAGCTTCAATGCAAAATCTCCATTAGGGCCCCCAACTATTGCAGGTCTTTAATAGTAGTGATCTTCTCATATGAGTCAAAGAGACCTTTTGAGCCCCCCTTAGCTCCAGATGCGACTGCAACCCCTGCACGCACTGTAGTTACGCCCTTGACGGCAGCATTATTTTTGCTATACAAAAAAAACTATGAAAAAAACATAAACCCGACTGACCACCATTATCAGCCAGAACAGTCTTTATAGAGGCAGTCCCTAGTGCTTAACCTGAAGTGCAGTCAAACAAAGGCCGGTCAGAGGCAGTCGTCACACCTGAGCACTGGCGTATGAAAGCGTCCACTAGGCCTGAAACGCGTTGCATCCAATAGGCCTGAAACGCATTGCGTCCAATAGGCGTGAAACGTGTTACGTCCAATAGGCCTGAAACGCATTGCGTCCAATAGGCCTGAAACGTGTTACGTCCAATAGGCCTGAAACGCGTTGAGTCCAATAGGCCTGAAACGCGTTGAGTCCAATAGGCCTGAAACGCGTTGTTCCAATAGGCCTGAAATGCGTTGCGTCCTATAGGCCTGAAATGCATTGCGTCCAATAGGCCTGAAACGTGTTACGTCCAATAGGCCTGAAATGCATTGCGTCCTATAGGCCTGAAATGCATTGCGTCCAATAGGCCTGAAATGCATTGCGTCCTATAGGCCTGAAATGCATTGCGTCCAATAGGCCTGAAACGTGTTACGTCCAATAGGCCTGAAACGATTTGAGTCCAATAGGCCTGAAACGCATTGCTTCCAATAGGCCTGAAATGCATTGCGTCCAATAGGCCTGAAACGCGTTGTTCCAATAGGCCTGAAATGCGTTGCGTCTAACTCATTTTCTTTAATGGAGGCAGTCCGGTTAACCCTTTACTTATCTGTTTATTGTGCCTGGTTTCAGTAAGTGACAGATGTGAGGACTGTACAGAAGCGAATAGCAGACGCAGAGGAGGCGGTGGCTTATATTAACAAAGAAGAAGCACTGTATAAATGGGACCTTACAACATACCCTCAGCTGGATTCTTCAAAGTCAACATCGAACCTTACCAGAAACTTTTTGCACTGATTTACAAATGGCAAAAAACTGAAAAAAAGTATGTGCACCCCATTGGGGAATTCTGAGTTAACTCTTGGCATGCCGTTATTTATTAACACCATACGTGATCTGAAGTGGAGAGTAAATGGCGCATTTAAACAAGCTGATAATCATTCCCAATTATCAGCCCGTGTAAATGTGCCAGTAATCACCCGATGAACAAGCAAAACACTAATTCGTCGGGAACGAATCATTTATGGCAGCAAAAATCATCTTTATCTACAGCACTTCGCCCCTTGTAACCTTATAGGGACAAAGTATATCTAATAACCAATCGTTCTGTCCCCATCACTGTTCTTTGGTCCTGGAAATAACCAAGCGCCAAAAGTCTTGCATATATTACAAGGGGATTATGTGTTATTAAAGGGCTGTCCGGCCTTGGGGCACAAGTCTGCAGTCACTCCATGTGACTGCAGACATGTGAATCCTCACAGCATGTGTACTGTGCGCGTAATAAGGATTCTCCAGCATCGGGAGCACAGGCGTGTGACAGCAAGTATGTGATTTGCATACATACAGTCACATCCCAACTAGACATATCCGGCCTTGCTCAATGCAAGCACATTGAGTGGAGCCAGACACGTCTAGTTGGAATGTGGTCAGAAGTATGAAAATCACATACTTTTGGTCACATAACAGCCCGGCACCGTAAAATCCTCGCAGTGCGTGCAATGTGAGGATTTACAAGTCTGCAGTTACATAGACTGTAGACTTGTACCCCAAGGCCAGACAATCCCTTCTGCAAAATAGGAGATAAATGTATGATCGGTAGGGGTGCTCTAACCACAGGGTCCTCCAGTAATCCTGAGGACAGAGGTTCCAAAGTCTGCTGTGTGAATGGAGTGATCATGCGCATGCATAGCCAGCGCTCCATTCATGTCTATGGGAGCAGTCATGCGCATGCGTAACCATCACTCCCATAGATGCACACATGCTTCATTCACAAAGCTGTATCTAGGACCACCGCTTTCAAAACTGCTGGAGGCTGCAGCAGTCGGACTCCCAGTGATCAGACATTTATCAACAACCTTGTGGATAGGTGATTAAACATTATTTATGGGACAACCATAGCCATAGATGTAGAAGAGAAAAAAAGCAGAAAAAACAGTAATAGATGAGCTAAAAACATGAAATTTATCAAAATATGTCTTGAAAAATCTCACGCTTCCAGGTGGATCGACAGCGCTTTCCTTGACTTGAACGGAGAAAGCATGGAAGCCGAGGTGGACGAATTCCTCCGAGAGGTCTACAAGATGATGAAACTATTTCAGCAGAAGCAGAAGACGTTAGAAGAGGAGAAGAAAAAGGCGGCTCAACACCGGACACTGTCTGAAGATAAGGATTCGGTGGACGAGGAAAAGAAGGAAAGCCGCATAGTTCTCATGTGTTCTGCCATCACCGAGCAAATCAAGGCTTTTAAGGTAGATGCATCAAATAATGGATATATCAGTAATCTGGGCCAGGTTTGCTGGAGCGCGCTGTTACCTCCCAATCCCAGCCAACTTCAGCACAGTGGTTACTATCGAGACAGCAGCGGTGGTCGGTCTCCTAGGCAACGATCTGTAAACAAAAGAAAAGTGTTAATATCTCAAGAACGGCTGCAAATGTCAAGAAGCAGTAAATTGCAAAAATGCAGGTTTTTACAATATCTATGAAGATGGGAATAACCCTTTATTTCATTTTTGTAGCCGTAATCCCAGGACACTGATTATGATTGACTCCTTTTCAGGAATATATCCCTCTGGTGAGCATCCTTTGCAACCCATGCCCCTCCCATATATCCATCCTGGCCTCCATGTGTCCAGCCTGCCCCCCTTCATATATCCATTCTGTCCCATATATCTATATATATCTATATCTATATCATATATATATATATATATACAGTACAGACCAAAAGTTTGGACACACCTTATCATTTAAAGATTTTTCAGTATTTTCATGACTATGAAAATTGTACATTCACACTGAAGGCATCAAAACTATGAATTAACACATGTGGAATTATATAATTAACAAAAAAGTGTGAAACAACTGAAAATATGTCTTATATTCTAGGTTCTTCAAAGTAGCCACCTTTTGCTTTGATGACTGCTTTGCACACTCTTGGCATTCTCTTGATGAGCTTCAAGAAGTAGTCACCGGAAATGGTTTTCACTTCACAGGTGTGCCCTGTCAGGTTTAATAAGTGGGATTTATTGCCTCATAAATGGGGTTGGGACCATTAGTTGTGTTGTGCAGAAGTCAGGTGGATGCACAGCTGATAGTCCTACTGAATAGACTGTTAGAATTTGTATTATGGCAAGAAAAAAGCAGCTAAGTAAAGAAAAACGAGTGGCCATCATTACTTTAAGAAATGAAGGTCAGTCAGTCCGAAAAATTGGGCAAACTTTGAAAGTGTCCCCAAGTGCAGTTGTAAAAACCATCAAGCGCTACAAAGAAACTGGCTCACATGAGGACTGCCCAAGGAAAGGAAGACCAAGAGTCACCTCTGCTTCTGAGGATAAGTTTATCCGAGTCACCAATCTCAGAAATCGCAGGTTAACAGCAGCTCAGATTAGAGACCAGGTCAATTCCACACAGAGTTCTAGCAGCAGACACATCTCTACAACAACTGTTAAGAGGAGACTTTGTGCAGCAGGCCTTCATGGTAAAATAACTGTTAGGAAACCACTGCTAAGGACAGGCAACAAGCAGAAGAGTCTTGTTTGGGCTAAAGAACACAAGGAATGGACATTAGACCAGTGGAAATCTGTGCTTTGGTCTGATGAGTCCAAATTTGAGATCTTTGGTTCCAACCAACGTGTCTTTGTGCGATGCAGAAAAGGTGAACGGATGGACTCTACATGCCTGTTTCCCACCTTGAAGCATGGAGGAGGAGGTGTGATGGTGTGGGGGTGCTTTGCTGGTGACACTTTTGGGGATTTATTCAAAATTGAAGGCATACTGAACCAGCATGGCTACCACAGCATCTTGCAGCGGCATGCTATTCCATCCGGTTTGCGTTTAGTTGGATCATCATTTATTTTTCAACAGGACAATGACACCAAACACACCTCCAGGCTGTGTAAGGGCTATTTGACCAAGAAGGAGAGTGATGCGGTGCTACGACAGATGACCTGGCCTCCACAGTCACCAGACGTGAACCCAATCGAGATGGTTTGGGGTGAGCTGGACCGCAGAGTGAAGGCAAAAGGGCCAACAAGTGCTAAGCATCTCTGGGAACTCCTTCAAGATTGTTGGAAGACCTTTTCCGATGACTACTTCTTGAAGCTCATCAAGAGAATGCCAAGAGTGTGCAAAGCAGTCATCAAAGCAAAAGGTGGCTACTTTGAAGAACCTAGAATATAAGACATATTTTCTGTTGTTTCACACTTTTTTGTTAAGTATATAATTCCACATGTGTTAATTCATAGTTTTGATGCCTTCAGGGTGAATGTACAATTTTCATAGTCATGAAAAAACAGAAAAATATTTAAATGAGAAGGTGTGTCCAAACTTTTGGTCTGTACTGTATATATAACAGTTTTGATTTATATATATCCATCCTAGCCCCCCCCTATATATGCATCCCACCCCACCCCATATATCTATCCAGGTCCCCACGTGTCCAGCTTGCCCCCCTTCACCTCCATGCGTCCATCCAGGTCCCCATGTGTCCAGCTTGCCCCCCTTCATCTCCATGCATCCATCCAGGTCCCCACGTTTCCAGCCTGCCCCCCCTTCAGCCCCATGCGTCCATCCAGGTCCCCACGTGTCCAGCCTGCCCCCCCTTCAGCCCTATGCGTCCATCCAGGTCCCCACGTGTCCAGCCTGCCCCCCTTCAGCCCCATGCGTCCATCCAGGTCCCCACGTGTCCAGCCTGCCCCCCCCTTCAGCCCCCTGCATCCATCCAGGTCCCCATGTGTCCAGCCTGCCCCCCCTTCAGCCCCATGCGTCCATCCAGGTACCCACATGTCCAGCCTGCCCCCCTTCAGCCCCATGCGTCCATCCAGGTCCCCACGTGTCCATCCTGCCCCCCCTTCAGCCCCATGCGTCCATCCAGGTTCCCACGTGTCCAGCCTGCCCCCCCTTCAGCCCCATGCATCCATCCATGTCCCCACGTGTCCATCCTGCCCCCCCTTCAGCCCCATGCGTCCATCCAGGTCCCCACGTGTCCATCCTGCCCCCCCTTCAGCCCTGTGCGTCCATCCATGTCCCCACGTGTCCAGCCTGACCCCCCTTCAGCCCCATTGGTCTATCCATGTCCCCACGTGTCCAGCCTGCCCCCCTTCAGCCCCATGCATCCATCCATGTCTCCACGTGTCCAGCCTGCCCCCCCTTCAGCCCCATGCGTCCATCCATGTCCCCACGTGTCCAGCCTGCCCTCCCTTCAGCCCCATGCATCCATCCATGTCCCCACGTGTACCGCCTGCCCCCCCTTCAGGCCCATGCATCCATCCATGTCCCCACGTGTCCAGCCTGCCCCCCCTTCTGCCCATGCGTCCATCCATGTCCCCACGTGTCCAGTCTGCCCCCCCTTCAGCCCCATGCGTCCATCCATGTTCCCACGTGTCCAGCCTGCCCCCCCTTCAGCCCCATGCGTCCATCCATGCATCCTGGGTAGGTGTTTATGCCCCTGCATCCATTCATCCTGGGTAGGTGTAAATGCCCCTCCAGCCATCCATCCTGGGTAGATGTATATGCTTTTCCATTCATCCATCCATCCTCGGTAGGTGTATATGCCCCTCTATCCATACATCCATCCATCCTGGGTAGGTGTATATGCCCCAACCATCCATCCTGGGTAGGTGTATATGCCCCTACATCCATCCATCCATCCTGGGTAGGTGTATATGCCCCTCCATCCATCCATCCAATCTATCTATCTATCTATCTATCTATCTATCTATCTTTCTATCCCTTCCTTTCTGAGATAAGCTGCAATAATGCATTTGTCCTATGCTACACCTTTGCACATACACCATATACCTAATCACTGACCTTGTTATCAGCTGCTACTCTTTTAATTCAACTGTCCCATCAGTTGGGTGTTGCTGAGTCCCACGCATTTAAAAAAAATGTGGGGGCCGTTACGATTTCTTTAGTGAAATGCTGGCTCCCTCTGGTGGAGCACTGACTTCTTTAATTTTCTATCTGTGGATGAAAAAAAGATAAAAAAAAAGTTTGGTCTGAGATGTTGTTTTAAAGTGCTAGCTATGTCTGTCAATCAGAGCATCCTATTGGTTTTCACCCAGGCAGATAGATTGCTTGCAATAGATGTAATGACTGAATGGAACAATGGAATAATGCAAGAGAATGGGACAATGGAACAATAGAATAATGCAAGAATGGAAGAATGGAACATCATTGCACGTGTCGTAATGGGCTCCTGGCCTTTATCTGGCTGTGCTGCTGCAGTCAGCTACAGTCTGCAGGGAGCCTGCAGACTAGGAAGAAGGTGGACCGCTGCTTGTTTGTTCACTAATTAGTTATCCTCTCCCCATCCCCTTGTCTGCAGGTGCATGGGACATTGGCGGGGGAGGGGAGAATGTTTGAAAATAGGCAGACTCATGCAGATTAAAAATGCATGCGTGGGCAGCAGCTGCAACAAGCAGTAAAGTTGTGGGTTAAAAGGTGTCTATTGATGAACAACATGTCCTCCTAAGGGGAGTCTTTGTCCCTATCCCTACAATGGGTGCCTTCTTGAAGCCAGGGTGCAGTCATAGGCCAAAACCAATTCAGGTTATCGCTTCTCGGCCTTTTGGCTAACATCAAGTGTAGTATTTGTTCTCATTTAGTATATGTGCTTTTGCTTTTACCAATATATTGTATTGTACTGTTATCTATCTATCTATCTATCTATCTATCTATCTATCTATCTATCCCTTCCTTCCTGAGATAAGCTGCAGTAATGCATTTGTCCTTTGCTACACCGCTGCACATACACCGTATACCTAGTCAGTGGCCTTGTTATCAGCTGCTACTCTTTTAACTGTATAATGTAATATTGAGTAGAATTAAATATGCTGACATATTAAATATGAGGCCTCACATAGCCCCCTAAATACAGTATGAGTCGCCAAACTCAGCCTCCTATACAGAGTAAGAGCTCCACATAGCCTCTCTATATATACTGTATGAGCCCCAACATGCAAATGTCCCATACACATATGAAAAAAGACAAAAAAACAAAGAATATATCTAATATTATGGAGAATATTTGTGCGGAGCGTCCGCCGCTTACCTGCTGTAGTAATGTCCTAATGTTCTGAGGTAAATCCGTCAGATACTCTGACGTTAGATGACCTTGGTAGTATTTGGTCAGGCAGTTATTTACTAGCTCCATCACCAGCCGGTGAGTGAAGCTGAGGACGCCATCAGGCAGTAGAAGCGCAGTGTCAGGGCGATTGTTGATAAGAATCCCCAATAGTGTTCCTACCTGAATATTATCCAGAAGCAATTCAGCCATAGCGAAAAACTGCAAGTGCTATCAATCACTATGAAGCCAAGAAAGGCACCCGTGACCCTGCGTACATTCTATAAGTAGTTTCTGGGAGCTGTGATGTCATAATAGAATGGAATCTAGTGATAGAATCTTAAACGGCGGCTCTGCACAAATAGATGACACCGAGCAATACTGAAAGTGGAAACACCATAGAATTAATTACGTCTCCATATTACTATGGCTGTTCTCTTTTATGTTCAACTAGAACACAAGCAGGATAAGAGTATGTTCACATGTTGCATTTTTACAGCATTTTTGTTCTACCTCAAAAACCAAAGTGGCAGCAGGAAAAACGCAAAAAACGCTGCAGTATTTTTAATTGTTTTGTTTTACTTTAATTCATTTCAATGGGGGGAAAATGTTGGAAAACCCCTGAAAGAATTGACAAGCTGCAGATTTAAAAAACGCAGGAAAAAAATGCAACGTGTGACTGAGAGTTTAGAAATCTCATTCTCTACTTCCAATAGGTGGTTCTGGAGTTCTAGTTCTCTTCCTCTCTGAAGAGATAATTTGCATATTTCCCAGAGGAGCATTGTGGCACGAAAAGTCTCCTCACCTTGACGTGCTTAGCATGTCGCTCTCCGCATGGAGAAACGTTACTTCTTAGAACTCATTTTTAAACAGTTAGCTCATTGTTTTACAGTATAGAGCAGGGGTCCTCAAACTTTTTAAACAGGGGGCCAGTTCACGGTCCCTCAGACCATTGGAGGGCCGGAATATAGTTTTTAAAAAAAACTATGAACAAATTCCTATGCACACTGCAGATATCTTATTTTGTAGTAAAAAAAACAATAGAGGAACAAATACAATATTTAAAATGAAGAACAAGTAAAGTTAAATCAACCGGTATTTCAATAGGTAGGTAACTGTACCCAATAGGCAGCATAGGTCCTCAATAGGCAGGTAAATGTCCCCAATAGACAGCATCGGTCCTCAATAGGCAGGTAAATAGCCCCAATAGGCAGCATAGGTCCCCAATAGGCAGGTAAATGTCCCCAATAGGCAGGTAAATATCCCCAATAGGCAGCATAGGTCCTCAATAGGCAGGTAAATGTCCCCAATAGGCAGGTAAATGTCCCCAATAGGCAGGTAAATGTTCCCAATAGGCAGGCTGTTTCCCCCTTATAATGCCATATGCAGGCTGTTCCACCCCCTTATAATGCCCCATGCAGGCTGTTCCCCCCTTATAATGCCCCATGCTGGATGCCACCCTCATATAATGCCCCATGCAGCATGTCACGCCCCCATATAATGCCCCATGCAGCATGTCACCCCCCCATATAATGCCCCATGCAGCATGTCACGCCCCCATATAATGCCCCATGCAGCATGTCACCCCCCATATAATGCCCCATGCAGTATATCACTCCCCTGTCTTTATAATGCCCCATGCAGCATGTCACCCCCCCATATAATGCCCCATGCAGCATGTCACCCCCCATATAATGCCCCATGCAGCATGTCACCCCCCATATAATGCCCCATGCAGCATGTCACCCACCCCATATAATGCCCCATGCAGCATGTCACCCCCCCCATATTATACCCCTTGCAGGATGTCACCCCCCATATAATGACCTATGCCTCCATACAGTCATGGCCAAAAGTTTTGAGAATGACACCAAAATTATATTTTCACATGATCTGCTGGCCTCTGGTTTTTATTAGTGTTTGTCTGATGTTTATATCACATACAGAAATATAATTGTAATCATATTATGAGTACCAATAGGTTATATTGACAGTTAGAATGAGTTAATGCAGCAAGTCAATATTTGCAATGTTGCCCCTTCTTCTTCAAGACCTCTGTAATTCTTCCTGGCATGCTCTCAATCAACTTTTGGACCAAATCCTGACTGATAGCAGTCCATTCTTGCATAATCAATGCTTGCATTTTGCCAGAATTTGTTGGTTTTTGTTTGTCCACCCGTCTCTTGATGATTGACCACAAGTTCTCAATGGGATTAAGATCTGGGGAGTTTCCAGGCCATGGACCCAAAATCTCTATGTTTTGTTCCATGAGCCATTTAGTTATCACCTTTGCTTTATGGCAAGGTGCTCCATCATGCTGGAAAAGGCATTGTTGGGCGCCAAACTACTCTTGGACGGTTGGGAGAAGTTGCTCTTGGAGGACATTCTGGTACCATTCTTTATTCATGGCAGTGTTTTTAGGCAAGACTGTGAGTGAGCCGATTCCCTTGGCTGAGAAGCAACCCCACACATGAATGGTTTCAGGATGCTTTACAGTTGGCATGAGACAAGACTGGTGGTAGTGCTCACCTCTTCTTCTCCGAATAAGCTGTTTTCCAGATGTCCCAAACAATCGAAAAGGGGATTCATCAGAGAAAATGACTTTGCCCCAGTCCTCAGCAGTCCACTCCCTGTACCTTTTGCAGAATATCAGTCGGTCCCTGATGTTTTTTCTGGAGAGAAGTGGCTTCTTTGCTGCCCTCCTTGAAACCAGCCCTTGCACAAAGAGTCTCTGCCTCACAGTGCATGCAGAAGCACTCACACCAGCCTGCTTCCATTCCTGAGCAAGCTCGGCACTGCTGGTAGTCCGATCCCGCAGCTGAAACAGTTTTAAGATACGGTCCTGGCGCTTGCTGGTCTTTCTTGGGCACCCTGGAGCCTTTTTGACAACAATGGAAGCTCTCTCCTTGAAGTTCTTGATGATGCGATAGATTGTTGACTGAAGTGCAATCTTTGTAGCTGCGATACTCTTCCCTGTTAGGCCATTTTTGTGCAGTGCAATGATGGCTGCACGTGTTTCTTTAGAGATAACCATGGTTAACTGAAGAGAAACAATGATACCAAGATCCAGCCTCCTTTTAAAGTGTCCAGTGATGTCATTCTTACTTAATCATGACTGATTGATCGCCAGCCCTGTCCTCATCAACACCCACACCTGTGTTAATGGATCAATCACTAAAACGATGTTAGCTGCTCCTTTTAAGGCAGGACTGCAATGATGTTGAAATGTGTTTTGGGGGTTAAAGTTCATTTTCTGGGCAAATATTGACTTTGTAAGTACAGTAATTGCTGTTAAGCTGATCACTCTTTGACATTCAGGAGTATATGCAAATTGCCATTACAAAAAATGAAGCAGTAAACTTTGGAAAAATTACTATTTGTCTCATTCTCAATACTTTTGGCCATGACTGTACATTAAAAAAAAAAAATCCAATACTCGCCTCACTCCTCCTCACCTGCTGCCGCTGCTCTACTCTGGTCTGGACTCCAGTGTCGCGGCGGCGTCGTCCCGCTCTGCGCTGCGTGTGACGGCACTCGGGAGGGCGCGGTGTAAAGAAGTCACCGCACTCTCTGACCTGAGACGTCACAGGAAGCGCAGAGCAGGAAGACAGCGGATCTGCAGAGGCACGGGGAGAGGTAAGTATCCGCCTGCCGGGGCCCTGAGCGAGCGGGGGGGAAGGGCGGGTGCTGACACCGCTCCCCTCTCCTCCGCCCATAGCCCGGCGGGCCGGATAAAAGTAGAGCTTGTTGGTTTCACTTCTGAGAAGCATAAACTCATGAAGGTTGCAATGGTACAACATGAAGAACAATTGGTGGCCATGACTGGATCCTGTGATCTATTTCTGATTGTGGCATAGGGGATGATTAGGGGAAAATGCAGTTGGTCAGTATTTCAGCTGGAACTGGAATACAGAGCTGAGCAAATACATGAGTCTGTGTAGTTTTTTAATTAAGTAAAGCATAAAACATTCCCTTCTGGATTCTAGGTGATCACTGGCCGTCCAACCCAACAGGACCCCAATGTGATCAGCTTATCATCAGGGGACCTGTCTAAGGAAAAAGGATTGTCTAAAGTGGACGATTTGTTTTAACATTAAAAGGGTCGTCCACTAATCCACTAATTAGACAACCCCTTTTTAAATGCTGTAGTCCCTGTGTGAAAGAACAAAAATGTATATTTACCTCCCAAACTGGCGACATTACAGCGATGTCAGCGCCCATGTGAGATTGTTATGCTCCATAATCACTGCCGTCTGTCAGCGGCTGTCTGTCTGGAGACTGGAGGCTGGCATCCTGGGAATGAGGATGGCGATGGGAAGTATATATAAGGTATACCTCCTCAGCTGAGCTCAGGAAACCCAGCACCCATTCCCAGTATGATGTCCCTCTGTAGATGAGCTCTGTAACTGTTTTGGTGCATACATGCACTCCTAGGGTACGCTCACAAAGGCGAGAGAATCAGGACGATTATGCTAATGACCCTCGGCTCAATCTATGTCAGAGTTTCATCCAAGTATCATCTTATTGTGCTCCGATTTTCTTGCATGAGAAAATCGCAGCACAGGTATGGAGAAGACGGAGAACTTAATTTCTCCATCTTCTCCATTCTCTGTGTGCGTGGATGTCGGACTGCACTCGGATGACATTTGAGTGCAGTACAATGCTTCACATGCACCCATAGATTTCTATGGGTGCACATGATCCATCGGCATGATAAAATGATGGCAGATCAGCACTGCCCCATAGTATAACATTGGGCCGAGAGCTATCCGATAAAAGATCAGCGCTGGGCCGTGTTATACTCTCCTGTGAGCGAGCCCTTATAACAAATGCTTACTTTCAAAGCGACACCTGCTACCCAACATTCACAGAGAAGGACGAACAGAGCAGTCATCATGGGACCGGAAGGATAAGAAACACATGCCCCTCTATGATACTGGGAATGGAGGGGACTGCTTACAGGGAATACGTTACTTTTTACATTCCACAGGTTACAGCAGAGGATAATCTCGGTTTTCCTGCATGGGGGGCAAATATTCAGTTTGACTCCCCTCATATACACAACTTAAGGCTTCGTTCACATGTTCAGTATTTGACATCGATATTTGTAAGCCAAGATCAAGACTGGAACAATCAGAGGAAAAGTATAATAGAAACACGTCACCACTTCTGTATTTATCACCCACTCCGGGTTTTGGCTTACAAATACTGATGTGAAATACTGACCAAATACTGAACGTGTGAACGTGCCCTTGGGGTAAGACCAGGTGGAACGATCATATCACAGACCTGGTGCAACATATTCTTAACTGTGTTCACATGTGGCAGTGATTTTTTTTCCACGATTTTGAATGAAAAATAATAGCAAAACAATACCAACCATACTGACAATACCATCAATGCTGACAGTACTGATAATACCACCAATACTAACAATACCGACAGTACTGAAAATACCAACAATAATAATACCAATAATACTACCAAAATCAACTGTACTAACAATACCAACCATACTGACAATACCATCAATGCTGACAGTACTGATCATACCACCAATACTAACAATACCGACAGTACTGAAAATACCAACAATAATAATACCAATAATACTACCAAAATCAACTGTACTAACAATACCAACCATACTGACAATACCATCAATGCTGACAGTACTGATAATACCACCAATACTAACAATACCAACAGTACTGAAAATACCAACAATAATAATACCAATAATACTACCAAAATCAACTGTACTAACAATACCCACCATACTGACAATACCATCAATGCTGACAGTACTGATAATACCACCAATACTAACAATACCGACAGTACTGAAAATACCAACAATAATAATACCAATAATGCTACCAAAATCAACCGTAGTAACAATACCAACCATACTGACAATACCATCAATGCTGACAGTACTGATAATACCACCAATACTAACAATACCGACAGTACTGAAAATACCAACAATAATAATACCAATAATACTACCGAAATCAACTGTACTAACAATACCAACCATACTGACAATACCATCAATGCTGACAGTACTGATCATACCACCAATACTAACAATACCGACAGTACTGAAAATACCAACAATAATAATGCTAATAATACTACCAAAATCAACTGTACTAACAATACCAACCATACTGACAATACCATCAATGCTGACAGTACTGATAATACCACCAATACTAACAATACCGACAGTACTGAAAATACCAACAATAATAATGCTAATAATACTACCAAAATCAACTGTACTAACAATACCAACCATACTGACAATACCATCAATGCTGACAGTACTGATAATACCACCAATACTAACAATACCGACAGTACTGAAAATACCAACAATAATAATACCAATAATGCTACCAAAATCAACCGTAGTAACAATACCAACCATACTGACAATACCATCAATGCTGACAGTACTGATAATACCACCAATACTAACAATACCGACAGTACTGAAAATACCAACAATAATAATACCAATAATACTACCGAAATCAACTGTACTAACAATACCAACCATACTGACAATACCATCAATGCTGACAGTACTGATCATACCACCAATACTAACAATACCGACAGTACTGAAAATACCAACAATAATAATGCTAATAATACTACCAAAATCAACTGTACTAACAATACCAACCATACTGACAATACCATCAATGCTGACAGTACTGATAATACCACCAATACTAACAATACCGACAGTGCTGAAAATACCAACAATAATAATACCAATAATACTACCAAAATCAACTGTACTAACAATACCAACCATACTGACAATACCATCAATGCTGACAGTACTGATAATACCACCAATACTAACAATACCGACAGTACTGAAAATACCAACAATAATAATACCAATAATACTACCAAAATCAACTGTACTAACAATACCAACCATACTGACAATACCATCAATGCTGACAGTACTGATAATACCACCAATACTAACAATACCGACAGTGCTGAAAATACCAACAATAATAATACCAATAATACTAACAAAATCAACTGTACTAACAATACCAACCATACTGACAATACCATCAATGCTGACAGTACTGATAATACCCCAATACTAACAATACCGACAGTACTGAAAATACCAACAATAATAATACCAATAATACTACCAAAATCAACTGTACTAACAATACCAACCATACTGACAATACCATCAATGCTGACAGTACTGATAATACCCCAATACTAACAATACCGACAGTACTGAAAATACCAACAATAATAATACCAATAATACTACCAAAATCAACTGTACTAACAATACCAACCAGGCAAACTTTACAGATAGTACTGACATATCCAACAATACAGACAATATCACCACATCTGACTGATTTCAATTTTTTTTTTGCAGGCGACAAGAATCAGCTGTGCTCTTTATTAGGGTTTTCCTGGAGCTTTAAAAATTAGCATTGCAAAAATAATGGGAATAAAAAATAACCATTAGGCCACGGCCCCACTATCAGTATTCGGTCAGTATTCGGTCAGTATTTTTTCTCAGGAGTGGGAGCCAAAACCAGGAGTGGGTGATAAATGCAGAATTGGTGACTTGTTTCTGTTATAAATACTGATAGCCGAGGCCTAAGTTACATTTTAAAACCGTGTCATTCCAGCACTCACCTTCCTTCTGGTGATCTTTGTGTGGCAAAAAAACAGCCATTGATTGTCAGCAGCGGTTACAAATGAAGTATAAATTAAAAATATTGGTTTGGGCAACTGCAGCATTAATGCTGGAGGGGGGATTCTAACAGGGGAGTAAAGATTTTTGCCAATAATTATCACATTTTTTATTGTTAGGCTGTGTGCCCACTATGCGTTTTGCAAGCGTTTCCGCGGTGGCAATTCCGCTGCAGAAGCGCTTAAAAAACGCTTGGCAGAAGGTCTGCTATGTTCCCCAATGATAATCCGCATGTGCTGTTCACATGCTGCGGAGATTTTCGCTGCGGATTAACATTGCGGAAAAATCCACAGCACTACCAATTATTTTGTGGAATCGCAGCTCTTTTGCCACCATTGACTTGCATTGGACCGCATGACATGCGCATCACTTCATCTGCACATGCGGATATATCATGCGGCTCAATGTGCAGATGGTGCCCAGGTTTGTGTCCTGGCTCCCCGGCAGCTCACGATAGTCTAAAAGGACCTGCTGTGACTTAATTTAGTCATGTGAAGGGTCACGCTACCGCGGACGTCGGTGGTCGTGTGACCCGTCACATGACTAAATGACGTCATGGCAGGTCCTTTTAGACCACCGCGAGCTGCCGGCAAGCCAGGACGGATCGCTAAGGACACTGGGGGCCATCAGAAGGTAAGTATAATATTTATTTTTTACCATTCTTTTATAGTCACACTATATAAATCCATGCCGGTTGCATGGATTTATATAGTGTGACCAAGTTGTCAAGCACTTTCCAAGTGATGCTAAAAGCGCTTGTCAACCCGCATGCAGAAATGCAAGTGAAGAACGATTCATATCCGCATGTCTCTGGCAGGAAAAACGCATGTACAATCCGCATGTACAATCCACATGTACAATCCACATGTACAATCCGCATGTACAATCCGCATGTACAATCTACATGTACAATCTACATGTACAATCCGCATGTACAATCTACATGTACAATCTACATGTACAATCCACATGTACAATCCACATGTACAATCCGCATGTACAATCCGCATGTACAATCTACATGTACAATCCGCATGTACAATCCGCATGTACAATCCGCATGTACAATCCGCATGTGCAATCCGCATGTACAATCTACATGTACAATCTACATGTACAATCCGCATGTACAATCCGCATGTACAATCTACATGTACAATCCGCATGTACAATCCGCATGTACAATCCGCATGTACAATCTACATGTACAATCCGCATGTACAATCCGCATGTACAATCCGCATGTACAATCCGCATGTGCAGTCCGCATGTACAATCCGCATGTACAATCCGCATGTACAATCTACATGTACAATCCGCATGTACAATCTACATGTACAATCCGCATGTACAATCCGCATGTACAATCCGCATGTATAATCCGCATGTACAATCCGCATGTACAATCCGCATGTACAATCCGCATGTACAATCCGCATGCGTTTTTTCTGCCAGGGAGATGCAGAAACGCTCAGGAAAAATCCGGAGCATTTCTGCATCGTGGGCACATAGCATAATACTAATTTTTGACACTTCTGGAAAACGCTTGTAGGGTTTGTCCACCCAAGATTTATAGCAAAGTAGCAAAATCCGAACCAAAAATTGTATGGATTACGCTGCTGGCAATTTTCTGTAGACATATGCATTTCAGTGGTTGAAATCTGTTATAATGATTTGCAGAATAGATTGACATACTGTAAACAAATAGTGTTTTTTATCAAACTACCACCAAAGTATGTGGTGCTCTAAGGCCGGTTTCACACGTCCGCATATCTCCGATATCGTAAAAAACGGTACCGGAGATATCCGTGTCCCGTGTGTCCAAGTGTGTGATACGTGTAGTAACCGTCTGCTACCGGTGTGCCACATCAGTACCACATGGACCAACACCTGGGAATCAGCGCTAAAGTTAGCGCTGTTCCCAAGCACCGGGTGCTGAACACTGCCTTCATCATGGTTCCTTGCAACCGCTGCAGCCGAGGAGCCGGGGAGAATGAGCTGCTCTGAAGCTGCAGCTCAGAAGCTGTGCCTTGTCACTCAGTGAGCGCAGCTCCGGAGCAGCTCATTCTCCCCGGCTCCTCGGCATCAGCGGTTGCATGGATACAGCCGGGGACACCTAGGAGAAGTGAGTATAAGAATTTTATTATTTTATTCTTATTTTTACAGGTGTGGACACTGCGGGAGCAGACATTACTACTCTCATAATAGTCCCTGCTGGTTCTGATCAAAGCACTGGCAGGGAACCAAGATGAGGACAGTGTTCAGCACCCGGTGCTGAGGAACAGCGCTAACTATAGCGCTGATTCCCAGGCGCCGGTACGTGTCACATGGATGTCACATGGATGTGATCCGTGTGGTACATTTTGCAGACCGTGTATCTGCAAAATAACGTACTTGTCTCCAAGTGGAGCAAACAACACACAGTCCGTGAAAACACAGTGAGATGTGCACAGTCCCATTCATTAGAATGTGTGTGTCAGTGTCTCCGGTATGTGTGGAAACTGTCATTACTCGTACTGGAGACACTGACGTGTGAAAGAGCCTAAAACTGTATTGAGTAGTTGATTTTCCACCTGGAAAATCCAAGCAGAAGATGTAATGTGTGTCTGACCCATGTCAACACTTCAATCTTTTCTGGCCATGGAATATCTATTAAATACAAACACAATAGAATATATTTTATTTCTTTAGTTGTACAGAACAAAATGTTTTATTTCATGTGAAAATTTTGACAGCCGGCTGAATCACATTCTTGGGGGGTGGCAAAATGCAGCAGCCTGGGAGACATCTCAGACAGCCACATCAGGTGGTCAGACGGTGCCCTCCTACTAGCTATGCCCGGGGGCAAATGCCCCATGTGCCTGCTTCTACATGTGCCACTGCAACAGCCACAGGGCACATTGTTGATTCCATACATCAATGCTTTCTTTTCGTTCATGCAAAGCAAAGAGATGCCTAACAGTTTTACAGCTTAAAGAGAACCTGTCAGCAGATTTTTGCTATCTCATCTGAGAGCATCCTGATGAAGGCAAAGAGAAGCTGAATCCAATGATGTATCACTTAGATTACTGGGTGCAGAGGTTCTCATACAACCAGAGTTTTTAAATTTAGCAGTGAAGTAGAGCTGAAAAGCCAACCCTGCCCAACCACGGCTCTGTATATACAATGTCCATAGACAGTGAGCTGCCCATCACCGGAGAAGGCGTGTTGGACTAAGGCTCAGGCAACCAGCTTGTCACAGCCATGATAAGCTACTGGTGCTAAAACAATCATTGTAAGCAAACAGAACTTGGGAGCTTGACAAGACAGGCACCCCTGAAATCTGTGTTTTAACCTCTACCTCATGCTGTCTTCAGATAAAATAGCAAAAACCTGCTGACAGATTCCCTCTAAAAGCCTGAGGAAGAAAAGTCAAACGATGTGCATAAAGCAGCAACTTGCTTGCTGGCAGATGTGACATGCAGAAGTAGTACTGTTGCTTTAAAAGCATTCAGCAACTATTAGAAGTAACACAAGCACAGGAGACAGGAAGTGTTGTGCTCCAGAAGCATCCAGCAACTAGAAGGGTTAGCACAGTCACAGGAGAAGGGGAGTGTTTTATCAGAGCCCCAGGGGGATTGTGGAAAGTAGTTTACTGTCTGGCCAGAGCCGAAGAGAAAAGTGGTGTGTGTGTTCTGTATCTCACAGAAGTCCCCTGCAAGTGATAAGGATTCAAGTCAGGAGTGAAGCTAAGCAGAGGTCAGGTAGAGTTCCTGAACTAGCAGTGCAGAGTATTGTCAGGCAGAAAGATAAGGACTGGAAGAAATGGTGTCACAGGGATCATCTCCCTCAGCAAACCCTCCCCCCTCCTCCTTCTCACTGTGCTGTATGGAATGCTGTGTTCATTAATGTGCCTTTGCATTAGAACTGTGCTGTCCTGTACTACTGGAAAGACTGAACTGCTGTGCTGCTAAGGAAACTGTACTGTGTGTCACTGGAGCCTGTTGCTCATAAGTCTTAACTTGCACTGGGTGTGCGGCTTCTTATTAAATGCTACTGTTCTACTGTTTATGAGGACTCTTGTCAAGTGTGTCTGGTCAGCAAGTGAAACAACCTACATGTCTGTGTCTGAGGGTCAATACCCCTGTGTGCCTGCGAGAAGCTGCAGCACATGGTCTATGGTCTATGGTCGCCCTGAGTAACTGTTCCCCCAGGATTCCAAAGAATTCATGTAACCTCTCTCGCCCCTATCTGAACCTAGCGGCAAGCGTGTAACACAGACTTGAACTGCAACTAGAAATTGTTGTGCTTGATAATTCCCAGAACATTCTGGATGCCTTAGGGTATGTGCACACGGGCGCTATTGGCAGCGCTTTGAATACAGCATACTTTATGATGCGTCCAAAGTGCTGCACGCAGGTGAATCCACATGTGTTCATTAATCCATGCGGATTCACCTCATCCTATACATTGCACTGATAGAATTTAAAAAAAAAGAAAAAAGTAAAAAAAAAGTTTTAATAATTGTAAAAACATTTTAAACCACATAATAAAGAACAGAAAAAAAAATATTATACCAATAAATATATAATTTATGTAAAAACAAAAATAAACAAATACAGTACACATATTTGGTATGTACAGACCTATAAAACACACTGCAAGTCACACTACTTAACACCTTCAGTAAACACCATAAAAAAGTGGCAAAAAATTAGGCTTTTTCATAATATCACAAAAAAATGGAATAAAATGCGATCAAAAAGTCGAATATAAATAAAAATGGTATCGCTGAAAACGACATCTTTTCCCTCAAAAAACAAGCCACCATACAGCTAAATCAGTGGAGAAATAAAAAAGCTATAACTCTCAGAATATACAGTTGTGCTCAAAAGTTTACATACCCCGGCAGAATTTTTCCTTTCTTGGGATTGTTTCAGAGATAACAAAAAAACTTTTTCTCCACTCATGGTTATTGGTTGGGTGAAGCCATTTACTGTCAAACTACTGTGTTTTCTCTTTTTAAATCTTAATGACAACCAAAAACATCCAAATGACCCTGATCAAAAGTTCATATACCCTGGTGATTTTTGCCTGATAACATGCACAGAATTTGACACAAATAGGTTTGAATGGCTACTAAAGGAAACATCCTCACCTCTCCTAAAAGAGAAAACACAGTAGTTTGACAATAAGTGGCTTCACCCAACCAATAACCATGAGTGGAGAAAATTTTTTTTTTGTTATCATTCATATTCTCTGAAACAAGGCCAAGAAAAATTCTGCCGGGGTATGTAAACTTTTGAGCACAACTGTAGTGATGAAAAAAACAATTCTTTTTTTTATAATATTTTTTTATTGTGTAAAAACGGCAAAGCATAAAAAAATATAGAAATGTGGTATCACTGTAATCGTACTGACCTTTAGAATAAAGCTGTCTTATTAATTTTACCACACGGTGAATGGCATAAAAAAAGAAAACAACTATTTCTGACTTTTCCTGGTTTTTGTTTATTCTGACTCCCAAAAATCAGAACAGAAAGTGATAAAAAATGCTATCTGTCCAAATATGGTACCATTACAAACGTCATCTCATCCTGCAAAAAAACCCCACATAACTCCGTCGGCAGTAATATAGAAAAAGTATAGCTCTCAAAATATGGAGTTGCAAAAACTAGTGTGTGATAGTAGCCAAACACAAAAAAAATATATAAATCTAGTATCACTGTAATCACACCAACCCGAAGAATAAAGTCATCTAATCACTTATTCCACATCAACGGTGTAAAAAGTACATAAAACCAATTCTTGACCTGCTGCTGTTTTGTTCATTCTGCCTCCCAAAGATTGCAGTAAAGTCTGGCTCACATTTATCCTGGGCTTTACCTTGAGCGCTTACATCGGGGTTTCCGTGTAAATCTTTGAAATATGTGATTCAGATTGAACTCCTGATAGAAGATTCCCTAGAATGAGAAAGATGGAGACTGTCACGGTTCCACCCCTCACTGTGTCTGGGATGCAGTTACTGACAGCTCAGCCATCCAATCTGTTGGTATATGCAACAGTTGTGGACTTCTTTGTTTGTGTGAAGGAGGACTTTATGCTGATCTCACAGTAGATGGCGATGTTGTGTAAAGCTCCTTGTTTATTGTATTGTAAAAGAAAAAAATCTCTTGTTTTTTTCTGTTTTGCTCTTACTTCCTGGTGCAGTACTGTGTGACTGTGCGTTTTTTCCTTTACCTCATGTTCTGAGAAGTAAAATCTTGTTATCCCATGTAATCTGCTCTGTGAAGTTTCTACCGCAACTGTGGGGATCCAGAAGCTGCGCAACACGTTATGGACCCAGGCACTGAGGACCCCAGACACACAGGACACTGGAACTCTCAGCAAGACCCTGTTGAATGCAGAAGAATTCTTCAGTACAATTCTCTCCAAACAATTAAGACAAGTTAAAGATGACAAGTAGCACAGAGCTAAAACTCACAGTACCTAAGCTGAATAATGAGAATTATCAGTTATGGAAGTTCAAAGTAGAAATGTTATTGTCTAAAGATGCTTTATGGGAAGTAATCACTACAGATAGACCTGATCAGGATAATCAGACATGGAATAAGAAAAATAGACAAGCAAGAGCTACCATCAGCCTATTAGTTGATTATGCTCAATTAATCCACATAAGGAATGAGGATACAGCAAAGGGAATGTGGGAAGCGCTAAGAAAGCTACATGAAAGACCCAGCTTAAATCACAAGTTATTTCTGCTAAAAAAGCTTTACAGTATGAGACTAAGTGCAGGCAATGACATGCAGAAGCATATATTCTCTATTATGGAAGTGATATCACAGTGGAGATCAATTGGTGAAGATATTAAGGAAAGCCATGTAGCAGCAATATTATTGTGCAGTTAACCGGATTCATATGCTGCTTTGATATATGCACTAGAGACAAGACCTGAAACAGACATTACATTAGAGTTTGTGAAGACCAGACTCATAGATGAATATCAAAGAATGAAAGGACAAACAAATGATTCTTCTACTGAAAAAGATAATGCAAATGCTCTTAAAGCTACAGAGTCAAAAAGAACCTATAATAAAGAGACAAGAGAATGTTTCAGATGTAAGAAAAAGGACATTTAAAGAAAGACTGTACTATATGGAAAGCAGAACAACAGAAAATACATCATAAAGAGAAAACACAGAAGGTGAAAAACACAATTTCTGATTCATGTGAAAATAATTAGATATCAGACAGGCAGTGTATATAGGCAGGCAGGCAGGGTATATAGCAGACTGCAGTGCATATAGCACAAGAGTCTCCATTCCAATTCTGCCTTCTGATGCTGTTAGATACTTCTATACAAAGGCCCAGGTCTCAGGGGCCAGGAATACTTTTATTTGGATCTTAATCTTCATTATTTGCTTAAAAAGCAATCCAGAGAACACCGTTTTTCTGCGCCATTTGCTTGTTGGCACTGCAGAATACAGCCAGGTCCTTTCCATTTTACAGCGCTAGGAATCCAGCTATTCAAAACTATGTTTTCTCTGTCAAACGGATCACATATACGTTGTCAGAAAATACTGCCATTTCTGGCCTCCATTAAAAATTTCCTTTAGTGTGTCAGTGAAGCAATTCACAGCAGTTTGCTTTACAAACTACTGACCTACAGGCCAGGTATTTAAAACTCTATTTTCTCCGTCACACGGAACACATATACGTTGTCAGAAAATACTGTCATTTCTGGCCTCCATTAAAAATCTCCTTTAGTGTGTCAATGAAGCAATTCACAGCAGTTTGCTGGTCAAACTACTTACCTACAGGCCAGGTATTTAAATCTCTGTTTTCTCCGTCACACGGATAACATATAAGTTCGCTCCAAACTCAGTCATTTGTAGTGAGCGCTGAAGATACTGTCCTCCATTTAAACTGGGCAAGGCACATGGCAAGGGACTGGGAACTGGACGTGATGGTGATGGTTCATGCAGAAGCCAAGGACAAGGCCTTGGGCAAGGTGAAATTGTGTCACAACAAACACCCACATCTTCTTGCCTGACCTTCCTGTCCCAATTCCTAGGGGACCGCAGCACACCACTATTGAACCCAGAGCAGTGTCAAAAGGTTGTTGGTTGGATAGCGGATAATGCTTCCAGTCACTTAACCACCACCACTACCACCACCCTGTCTTCCACACGGTCAAGTAGCCGTGAGTCTGGACCGCATATTCCTCACCCTAATCCTCCTTCCTCCCACCATGCCGAGTGCCTGGAGACAAATGATCCCACACTTGGACACTCTGAAGAGCTGTTCACTTTTCCATTTATAGATTCGGGCCTCTCGCCCAGTCCACTTGAAGCGGGCAAGAGAAGATTGCGTGTAGCGATGCCCAAATATTTGAGCAGCCACGGTCACACGAAGGCGATGGTGGGAAAGTGTCACAAGAGGTGGACGATGATGAGACACAATTGCCAGAAAGTCAGGAGGAGGACCAGGGTGCGGAAGTGGAAGACGAGGTGGTGGATGATATAGTAACTGACCCAACATGGCAGGAGGACATGCAGAGCGAGGACAGCAGCACACAGGGGGAGGGAGGCAGAGCACCCCAACAGGCAGGAAGAAACAGTGTGGCAGATAGAAGACAGGCAACCGTTCCCCGTAACACCAACGCGAAGGAAGTTGCCAGTACAACTGTTAGGTCTTACCGAGTCTGGTTGTTTTTTAAAGACTCTGCCGATAACCCCAAAAAGGCCATTTGCACCACCTGCCAGGCCAGCATCATCAGGGGTGGCAAAACGACCAGCCTGACCACCACCAGCATGATCAGGCACATGGCAGCAAAGCACCCGACTTTGTAGGCCGAATCCCAGGGTCCAGGAACAGTGTCTGCAGGTGGCATCATTGCTTCTTCCGCTGTTGTGCATGCAAGCCAATCCGCTGTCCATGGTGCATGCGAAGATGCCTCCTGCCCTGCACCTGTCGTTGCGCACTGTCAAGTAGCAGCATCAGGAAGCACGTCCATGTCCTTGTCCCAGCGCAGCATTCAGTTGTCCATACCCCAGTCCTTGTAACGCAAGCGCAAATATGGAGCCAACGCCCCACAGGCCACACTACTAAATTCTCACATTACACAACTGCTTGCGCTCGAAATGTTGCCTTTTAGGCTCGTGGACACGGAAGCATTCCGCAATCTGATGGCGGCGGCCATCCCTCGGTACTCGGTCCCCAGCCGCCACTATTTCTCCCGGTGTGCCGTCCCCGCATTACACAAGCACGTGTCCCAAAACATTAGCCATGCCCTCAACAACGCAGTTACTGGTAAAGTCCACCGCACCACGGACACGTGGACAAGTGCTTGTGGGCAGGGACAGTACATCTCGCTGACGGCACACTGGGTTAACATAGTGGAAGCCGGGACCCTGTCGGACTGTGCGACGGAACACGTCCTCCCGATGCCAAGGATTGCGGGCCCTAGGTCAATCAGGGTTGCCCCCCGCGGTCTCCAGCTCCTGCACCTCATCCTCCTCAGCCTCCTCTTCAGCCTCCATCTCCAAAATGACCACATCAGTCACAAGCTGGAAACACTGCAGCACTGCCTTGGCCAAGCGGCAACAGGCTGTGCTGAAGCTAATATGCTTAGGTGACAAACCGCACAATGCTAAAGAGTTGTGGACAGCTCTGAGAGAGCAGGTAGATGTGTGGCTCACACCGCTGAACCTACAGCCAGGCATGGTCGTGTGTGACAATGGCCGGAACTTGGTGGCGGCTCTGAGGTGAGGCGAGCTCACACACGTACCATGCCTGGCCCATGAGCTTAACCTCGTAATTCAGCGGTTTCTCAAATCCTACCCGGAGCTGCCGGATCTGCTTGTTAAAGTACGCCGCCTGTGTGCCCATTTTAGAAAGTCACCTACAGCTTCCGCCGCCCTTGCCGTGTTTCAGCAGCATTTGCAGCTTCCGGCTCACAGACTGGTGTGTGATGTCCCCACGCGTTGGAACTCTACACTGCAGATGTTGGGAAGGATTTGTGAGAAGAAGAGGGCAGCTGTTGAGTACTAGCTTCAACAAGGCGGTCGGTATTCAGTTCAGACTCCACACATAAGACCTCAGGAGTGGACATGGATGTCAGACATATGTACCATCCTCCAAAACTTTGAGGACTCCACCAAGATGGTGAGCGGCGATGACGCCTTAATTAGCGTCACCATCCCGCTTCTCTGTCTTCTGAAACGCTCTCTGCTCACAATCAAAGAGGATGCATTGCAGGCGGAGTACGATGAGATGGAGCAAGGAACCATGCTGGGTGATTACACACAGCCAAGCCTCATCTCATCCCAACATGGATTGGGTGACAAAGGGTAAGAGGAGGAGGAGGAAGGACTGGAGCTAGTTTCATGCACTATAGACGGAACCGCCGGAGCGGTGGGCTAGGCAGAGCAGAGGGGAACCACCGGAGAGGTGAGCAAGCAGAGCAGAACTAAACCACAGGTGCGGTGAACAAGGCTGAGCAGATAGGAACCGCCGGAGCGGTGGGCTAGGCAGAGCAGAGGGGAACCGCCGGAGCGGTGAGCAAGCAGAGCAGAACTAAACCGCAGGTGCGGTGAACAAGGCAGAGCAGAGAGGAACCGCCGGAGCGGTGGGCTAGGCAGAGCAGAACAGGGCTGACGGTGCAGGCAGAGAGGACAGGGCTCTGTTCACATGGAACAGACTGAAAGATACAGGAAGATGGCTAGAACACAGTAGGTAGATACGGAGGAAGGAAAAAGGGACAAGCAGAACCAGATACACACAAGGTACTTACAATGAAGTAGCGAGTGGACACAAAACTCACAAACAGAAGTACAGAGACAACGAGTAGGAGTTAGGTGCTGCTTAAGACACTGCATGAAAAGGGAGGGTACGGACATAGAGACAAAACAGGTAACAGGCTAAGAGACAGTTCAGACAGGAACTGATACTGCAACGAGATGCAGGAACGAGCCTGGGTATACGGCCCCCAGGGTGGCGGAAATGGACTAGAAGTCACAGATACAGGCAACAGGTCTGGGTATGCAGCCCCCAGGGTGGCAGAACAGACTAGAAGTCAGAGATACAGGTAACAGGCCTCGGTATACGGCCCCCCAAGGGTGGCAGAAAGAGACTAGATACAGGACAGGACCTGGCAATTTAGTTGCAAAGACAAACTGAGTGAAGGTGGTTGCTCAGGCCCTCCTTCTGGGTCGAGGGGGTTTAAATATCCAGTGACTGACAGCAATAGGCTGGAGACGCATTAGAGGTGCGCCCACAGCAGCTGTAAGAATCAGGAAGTAACCGGGCCGCCGCCCTAAGCAGTCAGTCAAGAGACATGCACACAGCATGAACTGGAGCAAGGTTTGCAGGCTGGACTGATGGGTAAGATTACGGTCTTGCAAGGTGGGAGTTGGTGCACTATGCAAGCACGCCGCCAGGGATGTTACACCTGCACAACTGTCATACCGTCTGTTCAGCGTGGATGGCCAGAGGACAGAGAGGAGGAGGAGGAGAGCATGGTCAGTCATCCTCTTGGTGAGGACACGGAAATCTTGCCTGTTAGTAGTCTAGCACGCATGGCTGAGTTTATGTTACGTTGCCTTTACCATGACCCTCGCGTACTCTAAATTTTGGGTGACAGTTGTGTCACCCCAGGCCTGGATGCCACAAATAATAAAGGCCGTGTCTGAGAGCAGGACGGAGGTTCCCTGGTTAGGGACAATTAGCATACAGCACCTCCTGTCCAAGGCCAGTAGGGGTAGCTGGCTGCCCCTATAAAAGCTGGAACTGGGGGCAGGGTTAGGGAGAACTGGACGACCTAGCTCAGGAGTGAGACTAGTCCCAGAGAAGGAGGGACAGTTCAGCTGTAGCTGAGGAGGTCGTGAGGCAGTGGAGGAACTGCTAGCCAGGGACGTACGGCGCCGAGAGCCTGTCCTGGCAAAAGGGGAGAACAATATAACAGACATTGGGGTCCGAGGCTGTAAAGACTCTAAGTCCAGCAGCATAGAACCAATCCGCGAGGGATTTCATGTCCTTTGGCCTAAAAAGCCCGGAGGCTCCGCCACAACAGAAGGAACCAGCAAAGCCAAGAGAGGCCAGAGGTAAAAGGAGCCCAAGTTGCAAGCCATACGGGTGAGAGTACACGTGGGCTATTTTACCACTAAAGGGGGAAATAGTCAGAAAGAGCTTAGAGAGCACGGTAGGCCTACACCCTCACCCTGACCAGAGGGGCTTCCCGAGTGTTCTCAGACATCCAGGCCCCCTTCTAGCCGGTACTGTTGTTGGGTCATTACCATCTGTTATAATAAAGACCCTGAACTGTTTAAGCTGACTCTGCATTCTGACCATCGCGGCCGGAACTATCACCCCCAACATCCACCTACACTGCCCTGGGGCTACACTCTGTGCTGCACACCAACACCAGCCCCAGTGGCCTGCCCTGCAGCGGCGGTTATCCCTGACCGCAATCCACAGGTAGCGTAGTCAGACATTTCCAAATCTATAAATAGACTGCTACAACATTTGGTCTGACCACCCTGAGCCACGGGATCGGGTTGCCACTACTACCCCCAGCATCGTACAGAAGCCTGGTTCCGGGTACCCCACAGCCTAGGGGGTGAGTCACAGTCATTACTGGTTGGTGACGCTTCTAGACCCACTCTACAAGGAGAATTTTATATCTCTTATTCCTGAGGCGGACAGGTCTACAAAAATGGGGCTGTACCAGAAGGCCCTTGTTGCAGAACTATTAAAAAAATTCCCATCTGAAAACGCTGGCGGCAGAGGGCAAACTTCATTGGACAACCAAGGAGTACAGGCGAGAGAGACACAACTTCAATCCAGCAGAGGCAGGGGAACACTGTCAAATTTCTGGGAGAGTTTTCTCAGACCCTCCCATTGCACAGGCCCTGAGGCGCGGGGTACTCTCACAAGGAGTGCAAAGCTTGGGAACATGCTGAAGGGAGTACCTTGCCAACCGTACCAACGCCCTCCTTGATTCCGCTGTGCCTTATAATTATTGGGTATCCAAGCTGGATACGTGGAATGAACTAGCTCTCTACGCCTTGGAGGTCCTGGCCTGCCCTGCCGCCAGAGTTTTATCAGAGCGGGTTTTTAGTGCCGCTGGTGGAATTATAATTGATAAGCGCAACCACCTGTCAACTGAAAATGCTGACAGGCTGACTCTTATAAAAATGAACAAGGGCTGGATTGGGTAAGACTTCTCAACACCACCGAATGATAGCAGCGTAACATAAACTCAAATCCAGTGTCTTTTCTTGGGAGGTGTATTCCCATGCACCTTTTCACACCCACACATGGGTATACGCTTCCTGATTATGTATATTTGCTCTTGTCCTCCTCCTTCTCCTCATCCTCCACCACCATATCACTAGGGTGACCGTGGTCCGTGATGCAACACCCACATCATTTTTTTAAAGGGTGTTTATGATGGCCGTAAAAAAAATGTTTTATACAGTATGTTCATGTATACCCCCCAGAGATAAATGTTTATCAGCCCATACACTTAGTGCATGGGCATTACAAGTATAGGAGGCCCGCTCCTTTCTATTTGGAACAGTTTTTTATGAGTCCCTCCTCCACGTCTCTTCCAGAAGGCATTGAAGTGCCTCCAAATTTTGGCAGCCCTTGCATTCACTTCATAGGCCAACACTATGGGAGACTCTCTCCTTTCTAATGGGAATTTGTCGCTACTGTGGCCTTGCTCTGTCTCTTTAAATTGTTAGTGGGATTTTTCCTAAATTTGGTCAGCCGTTGGACTCACTGCATACCCTATAACTGTATAGCCGACCCTCTACTTTCTAATGGGAATTTGTTGCTACTGTGGCCCTGCTTTATGCGTCTTTAATCTCTTAGTGGGGTTTTTCCTAAATTTAGTCAGCCGTTGGACTCACTGCATGCCCTATAACTGTATAGCAGACCCTCTCCTTTCTAATGGGAACATGTCGTACCTTGTTACTGTGACCCTGCTCTATGTGTCTTTAAATTCTTAGTGGGGTTTTTTCTAAAATTGGTCAGCCGTTGGACTCACTGCATACCCTACAACTGTATAGCAGACGCTCTCCTTTCTAAAAGGAACAAGTCGTACTTGTTACTGTGGCCCTGTTCTGTGTGTCTATAAATTCTTAATGTGGTTTTTTCTAAAATTGGTCAGCCGCAGGACTCACTGCATGCCCTATAACTGTATAGAAGACCCTCTCCTTTCTAATGGGAACATGTCGTACTTGTTACTGTAGCCCTGCTCTGTGTGTCTTTAAATTCCTAGTGGGGTTTTTCCTAAAATTGGTCAGCCGTTGGACTCACTGCATACCCTATAACTGTATAGCAGACTCTCTCCTTTCTAATGGGAACTTGTCGTTACTGTGGCCCTGCTCTATGTGTCTTTAATTTCTTACTGGGGTTTTTCCTGAAATTGGTCAGCCGTTGGACTCACTGCATACCCTATAGCTGTATAGCATACTATCTCCTTTCTAAATGAAATTTGTCGTTACTGTGGTCCTTCTCTATGTGTCTTTAAATTCTTAGTTGGGTTTTTCCTAAAATTGGTCAGCCGTTGGACTCACTACATTCCCTATAACTGTATAGCAGACTCTCTCCTTTCTAAATGGAATTTGTAGTTACTGTGACCCTGCTCTATGTGTCTTTAAATTCTTAGTGGGGTTTTTCCCAAATTTTGGCAGCCCTTGCAGTCACAGCATGGGCATTATCACTATAGGAGACCCGCTCCTTTATAATGGTAAAAATTTTTTTACTGAGACCCTCCTCTATGTCTCTTCAAAGGGATATTGGGTTGCGTCCATATTTTTGGCAGCCCTTGCAGTCACTGGATACGCAATAACAGTATAGGAGATCCACTTGTTAATAATGGGAACAACAAAGCATAGCCAGTCGATGGCTCTCTAACAATAGCGAGGGCCGACTGCTGGCCTTTTAAGAATAGTAAGGGCTGTTTGATGGCCCTATAAAAATAGACTTTATGACTTTCAGAGTCCCTCCATCATAAATAAAACAGGATGTGTCTGATGATGTGTCACACACCACATTGCCAGATAAGGTTGTAAAATGTTAAAATGACATTTCCCGGTGAATGCATTTGTCTTAAAAAATAACATAAAAAAAAAAATAGGATCTTTCTTTAGTATAAAAAACATCGTCACCAATTTAACCTCAATGTAATCACATTGTTCAGCTCCTGCACCTCCTCCTCCATCTCCAAAATGACCACATCAGTCACAAGCTGACATCACTGCTTTGGCTAAGCGGCAACAGGCTGTGCTGAAGATAACATGCTTAATGCTTAATTGAAAACTGCCCAGCACTGCAGAGTTGTTGAAAGCTGTAACACAGCAGCCTGATCTGTGGCTCTCACCGCTGAACATACAGCCAGGCATAGTCGTGTGTGACAATGGGCCGAACCTGGTGATGGAGAAATGACAGCCGGAGTAGATACAGTTTCCCTCTATGCCAGTCCTTTCACCGAGCTAAATACAACTCTCAGCAAAAAAAGCTGTGGACTGGCTCTGTACTGTCCCTGGCCACATTCACCTGTCCACGTGTTTGTGGTTAGGCGGTCGTTCCCAGTAAGTGCACTGGGAAGGGCATGGGTAATGTTGTGGGACCCGTGCTTGTGGAAGGCGGAGACGATACCGGGAGAAATAGTGGCGGTTGGGGAACGAGTATGGACACCCGGTCGCCGCCGGCATGAGGTTATGAAAAGCTTCCGCCTCCACGAGCCTAAAAGGCCACATTTCAAGTGAAAGCAGCTTTAGAGGACTTCCTGGGAGAATTGACAGCTGGGTAGATATGGTTTCCCAAGTCCTTTCACCAAGCTAAAGAATATGGCTGTGGTGAAACACAACTCAGCAAAAAAAGCTGTGGACTGGCTCCGTACCGTCCCTGGCCACATTCACCTGTCCATGTGTTTGTGGTTAGGCAGTCCTTCCCAATAAGTGCACTGGGGAGGGCACGGGTAATGTTGTTGGACCCGTGCTTGTGGAAGGCGGAGACGACACCGGGAGAAACAGTGGCGGCTGGAGACCGAGTATGGACTCCCGGCCTCCGCCGGCATGAGGTTATGAAAAGCTTCCGCCTCCATGAGCCTAAAAGGCCACATTTCAAGTGCAAGCAGCTGTCAAAAATTTGGAAGTATAGTATTGCAGCGTGTGGGTGGGTGGGTGCGTGGCTTCCCATAGACTTACATTGGGCTCGTTGCTCAGGTCGAGCACCCAAGTATTCCAATTTGTTCAACCCGAGCAACGATACCTAAGGTCCTGCCATGCTTGCACATGAGGTAAGAGAGATAGTAAATCAAAAATGCTATACTATGTTTCTAATTGGAGATATTTGCTAACATTGTTATATTACACCTACTACATATTGGGGTAGGATCTTGGAGATGGGAATACTTCGTTAACTCATTTTTAAATCGACTCTTCAGAGAGGAAAAGGACTAGAAATCTAGTGCCACCTATTGGAAGTAGCAATTCTAAAAGTCAATATCGACCCTTTATCGAGCCTTGTCAACTCTAATTTCGTCGTTTATGTTATTGAGTGCACTGTCTGCAATTTAAAATATGTGGGATCAACCACCAGAAAATTAAAATCTAGAATGAGGGAGCAACTTTATGACATAACTACTCCCTCAAATCGTAACATATGAAGTGTGTCTAGACATTTTATTTCATGCCACAACAGACAGACCACACATTTTTTGACATATGCTATCGAATCTGTTCCCAAACATATCAGAGGTGGTAACCGCACACGTACACTTCATAATAGGGAAGCTTTTTATATCTTTTCATTAAATACAAGGGTGCCGTATGGTCTGAACTTGAGAAGAGAACTTATGCTATATTATTAATACTGGGTTCGTTTTGTCAAGCTTGTTTATATATGTTTTTTAATCAATGTCTCATAATTTTTTATATATATATATTTTCCTGTCAATGTTTTAATATCAGAGCTGTCATTACTTGACTATGCATTACATATTTCTTTGTTCCTAGTTTCTGCAGGGTGATTTTCCCTGAGGATTCTTCCCTGGGGCATCTCACCCATCTGATTCCTGTTCTCTAATTATTCCTTCCTTCCTTAAAGATTCATTCTGCCTATTTAATCTGATACCAAAACCTAAGAACGCTTGGCGTTCGAAATGCGTTTGATTGCGTACATTTTTTTCTGTTTCCGGCCCCCTTCACCTCTTGCCTGAGGTATCCCGCCTGTTATTGATTTTGTCATATTTCTCCTTAATTTTTAAATTTTTTATAATAAAGGACTATTTGTTTTAACACATTGTGGAAATATGAACTGGGAGCTGGATCATATCCTTTCGTCCGCTGCTTTCAGGTTTTATCAATTGCACTACTAGACTGGCAATATTTGCCCTTTTTCAAGATGGAGATCGCTGTACGCATGGCTGATATTGTTCTTGTGTATTGCAGATGGCATCTGAGGGTGATGGACGCGGAATAACAACATCATGGGAATTTCCTCTACTCGCCATATCACCTGGATGGCCGGAAGCAATGCGCATAACGCTATCACCGGCACACATGCAATGCAATTATGTGACTCCATCTCTTTACACCTGTGGGGAGAGAATTTAATATCAACCATTACACAGTAAGATACATTCCTCAAAGGAAGCCCAAGTGAAAAGCACGTTGGAGTTGCTTGTGCACATTGGGACATCATGAGTAATAGGTAATCAGTGTTTTCCCTAGATCAGCTATCTATCCACATTGCTGTAGGTTACCTGACCTGCCCTGATCAATGGTTTGGACACATGGATTTATATTACTCTTGGTCTATCTTTTTGATACTGTAGGTTTTACTGCCTATCTCTTTATCACACTGCCCCTCTATACATTAGACATATAATCTGTACCATTTTTCATGCCTGAGTCTTCACTCTTTAGGCTGGGTGCCCACGTAGCGTTTTTCAAGCCTTTATGCTGCGGAATTTCCGCAGCATAAACGCTTGTGAAACGCTACATAATCCGCACCCCATGGTCCCCAATGGGATTCCGCATGTTCTATGCACATGCTGCGGATTTTTCCGCAGCGTTTATGCTGCGTACAAAAATCCGCAGCATGTCATTTAATTTTGCGGAAGCGCAGCGGAACTCCCGCCATTGACTTGCATTGAAACGCATAGAAACCGCGACTGTACATTTGTACAAGCGGCTTCTATGCGTCTCTATGTGCGGATGGTACCCAGTTCTGGAGGAGAGAAGACTCTCATCCAGACCTGGGTACCATTGTACCTGTAAAAAAAGAATAAAATAACAAATAAAGTTATATTCACCTGTCCGGCGGCTTCTCTCTGAATGCCGGCATCGCTTGAGGACCTGCGGTGACGTCACAGTCATGTGACCGCAGGCCCTTCACCGCTCTGTCTCGCGATATGCCGGCAGCCGGAACCAGAGAGGAACGAGCGCTGCAGCACACGCCGGGGCCTCGGGGGTGAGTATAGCTTTATTTGTTTTAATTTTTACGGTTCACACTGTATAAATCCATGCTGTTTGCATGGATTTATATAGTGTGACCTAGTTGTCAAGCACTTTCCAAGTGATGCTATTGACGCGCCCCCTGGGCCTGTGCTGCTGCTGCTGTGCAGGGGGAATACCCGGAGCCGGATCTGATAGGGGTAGTAGTCCTCGTGGCGGTGACCCGGTCCGTGCCCAGGGTGTCAAACCAAGTGGCAGAACTTAGAATAAGATGTTATATTGTTCGACTACGCCACCCGTTGATTGCGGCTATGAAGCCGCCGCTGCAGGGCAGACCGCTGAGGCCGGTGGTACGGTTGTGCAGCGTGGATAGTATAACCCCCAACGGGAGGGGTATGGCCTCAGGGCAGCGAACGTGGATGATGGGGATAGCAGAATTGCACGCAGGCACTAGGAACCACTCAGAGACGGTGCGGTGTAGTTCAGGGTCTTTACTGGTGGCAAAGGTAGACCCTCCCGGGAGTACTGGCTAGCGATCGGGGCCTGGTCAGTCTGTGAGCAGATAGGATCTCCCCTAGCCAGGCGGAGTTGTAGGCCTCCCCAACTATTGTACTCTTCCTGGCTACCTTGCTAGAAGCGGGTAGAAGTAGCCCACGTCCCTGAGTGTACCGTGTGGTGCTCACCCGTATGGCCGGTGACTCGGGGCCTTCTGGTAGCCTCCGCTCCACGCCGGCGGTGCTGGTCCCTTGCGTGTGACCGTGCCTTCGGGTTTCTTGGCCAGAGGACCTGAAATCCCCTGCCGGTCGGTTTCTGCTGCTGGGTATGGATCAGTCCCCACAGCCTCGGACTCCGTGTCCGGTGAGATCTCTTCAGTCAGGACGAGCTCTACAGCTTCCAGTCTCTGACCCCTTTTATCACTGCTCCCACAGAGCTCCTGATCTTGCTCTCCCTGTATCTGCTCCACTCCAGACCAGACTGTGTCTCTGTCTGGGACTCCTCTTCTTCTCCTCTAACCCTGCCTCAGCCCCCAGTTTTTATAGGGGAAGTTCTTCCCCTCCCAGGACTGGGCAGGAGGTGTGGCATGCTTAGGGCACCTGACCAGGAGACCTCCCACCTGCTGTCAGACGTAATATTGCTATTACTGTGGTAACCAGACCCCTGGGGTTCCACATTCCCCCCTAGTAAAATTTAGTACTCCGGGACTAAACATATTTTTGAAAACATAACAGGGTATAAACAGGAACAATACAATAAGGAAAAACACGTTAGGGTGGTCACGGCGTGTCCGCAACCGGGTGCAGTTTTTGAAGCAATAAAGGTGTCCATTTTACCAAAGAACAGGGAGCCGTAACCAGGTGGGGGTCTGTCCTACCCCGAGTCTTTAGCAGTCTTAGTCCATTCCTGGGTTATGCTCCGAACAAATATACAAAGAATTCCGGTTAATCCACAAAAGACACCTATAAAATAACTGGAAAACATAATTATTTACAAGCAACAATAAACAGATAAATACCAATAAAACAGTCTGAACACTTTAGATCCTCCAACGTACTGGCAACTGGCCTCTAGTGGCCCTAGTAGACCTACGGAGCTTACTGACCGGTCCTAAGCTACAGGGTGTAGGAGCTGTCAAAGGTAAGCTGGGCAGCTGTCTACGGGTTCTTTGGCTCACTAGGGGCACGGCAGGCTCACTATAAGCAGAGGGTCGATTCTCCTGGTCTGCTTGTGTGGGGTCTTCTGCCTCCTGGACCGGCTGCTCTTCCAGCTCTACCTGTTTTTCCGTAGGCACTTGGGATGCTGGCTGGAGGAAGGTGAGGACGGGTACCAGAACAGCGCCATTTACTTGTGTCCAAGACCGAGGGAAGTCTCCGAGTACAGTACTGACCATTTCTTCCCTTTCCTCTGCGGGTCGAGGTTTTCTTGATCTTCTTCAGGGTTTCGTAGCTGCTCGGGACACTTCTTCAGGTGATCTCGGGAGACAATGGCTGTGGTTTCTCCTCCATCCTTACTGATTGTGCAGATTTTTGGGTTTTCATGGCTTGATGGCAGTACGGTGTACGGGTCCTTCTCCCACTGGTCGTCCAACTTGTGGAGCCGTCTCTTCCTTTTCAAGACCTGCTCTCCAGGTACCAGGGGAACAGCGGGAGCATACTGGTTGTAAGTCTTCTCCTGTCTTTCTCTTGCTTGACAGAGACTTCGCTCAACGCTCTCCTGTACTTTCCGGTACTGCTGCTGCCTCTCTGTGTCCCAGTCTGCTTCTGGTGAAGTGTCCTCGGGTGTCAGGACTCCCATATCCAGATCAACAGGCAGCTTACCAGGTCTTGCTCTCATTAGGTAAGCCGGGGTACAGTTGGTAGAACCTACAGGGATGTGGTTGTATAGGTCCACCAGATCAGGCAGTTTCTCAGGCCACAGACTGCGTTCTTCCAGGGGCAACGTTTTCAGAAGGTCTATCACCACCTGGTTCATCTTCTCGCAGAGTCCATTGGTTTGCGGATGATAGGGTGTTGTTCTTATCTTCCGGCAGCCATACAGAGTGCAGAACTCCTTGAAGACTTCCGCTTCAAAGGCAGGTCCCTGGTCCGTCAGCACCTGCTCTGGGTATCCGTGTGGACGGCAGAAGTGCTGCTGAAAGGCTCTAGCTGCTGTTTGAGCCGTTAAGTCCTTGACGGGGACTACAACCAAGAACCGGGAGTAGTGATCCACGATGGTTAACGCATAGACGTAGCCACTTCTGCTGGGGGTCAGTTTTACATGATCCAAGGCTACCAGTTCCAACGGCTGCCTGGTGACGATGGACTGCAGGGGAGTCTTCTGACTGGCACGGTCCTTCCTTCTTAGGTTGCATGGGCCACAGTCTCTGCACCACCTCTCGATGGTTCCTCTCATGCCTACCCAGTGGAACCGCCCGCGCAGCAGGAACTCCAGCTTCTTCCATCCGAAGTGCCCAGCTCCGTCGTGGTATGCCTCCAGTACCATAGCCGCGTCTCTTCTTGGCACCACTACTTGCCAGATCAGTTCATGCGTCCGGGAGTTAACCATTCTATGGCACAACTTCCCCTTGTAAAGGAACAGTCGACTCTTCTCAGCCCACAGTTGCTTGGTTTCCTCCGGAGCTTCTGGGTCAAGGCGAGCATCTGGCTGAGTCAGCATCTCCTTCACCAGTCGGACGGCGGGGTCACTGTCTTGCGTTTCCGCCCAGTTGTAATGAGGTAAGGGGTTGAACGTAGCGGATTGCTTACCCCTTACACGGTGGGAATACTGGATAGTCCCATGACGGTGGAACGCGGGGAGTTCAACTTCTTCCAGTTCCTCTGGATCTTCCCCTACGTCCGGTAGGTTTGGCATTCTGGACAAGGCATCCGCGTTGGTATTGGAGCGTCCTGCCCGGTATTTGATCGTGAATTCATAGTTGGACAGGCGGGCCATCCATCTCTGCTCCAGGGCACCGAGTCTTGCAGTGTCCAGGTGTGTCAACGGGTTGTTATCCGTGTACACGGTGAACCGGGAAGAGGCGAGGTAGTGCTTAAAGCGTTCGGTGACTGCCCACACCACTGCCAGGAACTCTAGCTTGAATGAGCTGTAATTCTCAGGGTTTCTTTCGGTGGGTCGCAGTTTTCGGCTGGCGTAAGCAATTACCCGTTCTCTCCCCTGCTGGATCTGGGACAGTACGGCTCCTAGCCCGATGTTACTTGCGTCGGTGTAGAGGATAAAGGGCTGGCTGTAATCAGGGTATGCCAGGATTTCATCTCCCGTGAGGGCCATCTTCAGCTGGCGGAAGGACTCTTCTTCCAGCTTCTCCCATCTGAAGGGCGGCTTCTGGTTCTTGGCCTTCCTGGACTGGCCTATCAGGAGGTCCTGCATAGGAGCTGCCTTTTTGGTAAAACCGGGAATGAATCTTCGGTAGTAGCCTACCAACCCGAGGAACTGCCGTACTTCCCTTACGCTAGAGGGTCTTGGCCATTCCTTAATCGCGGTGATCTTATCAGGGTCGGGAGCCACTCCGTCAGCACTCACCACGTGTCCCAGGTACTGCACTTTTGGTTTTAGCAGGTGACACTTCGACGGTTTCACCTTCAGACCGTAGTTTGCCAGGGCTTCAAACACTTCCGCCAGGTGTTTCAGGTGGTCCTCGTAGGTTTTGGAATAAACTATAACATCGTCCAGGTACAGCAGGACCGTCTCAAAGTTTCGGTGTCCCAGACAGCATTCCATCAATCGTTGGAAGGTTCCTGGTGCGTTGCAGAGTCCGAACGGCATGCAGGTAAACTCGCTAAGTCCCATCGGGGTGGTGAATGCGGTCTTCTCCCGGTCCGCCTCTGCTACAGGAACCTGCCAGTACCCGCTAGTGAGATCCAAAGTGGAGAAGAAGTTAGCAGATTTTAAAGCAGCCAAAGACTCCTCTATCCTTGGTAAGGGGTACGCATCTTTGTGTGTGATACGGTTGATTTTCCGGTAGTCTACACACATTCTCATGGTGTTGTCTTTTTTTTTAACCAAGACTAGTGGAGCTGCCCAGGGGCTACAGCTATCCCTGATTACCCCAGCCTCCTTCATGTCTCTAAGCATCCCCTTGGCGTGTTGGTAGTGTGCAGGGGGTACGGGTCGGTATCTCTCCTTTATGGGAGGATGGTCTCCCGTGGGGATGTGGTGTTCTACCCCCTTTACTCGCCCGAAGTCTAACGGGTGTTTACTAAACACTCTCTCGTACTCTTGAACCACCCGATAGACTCCCTGTTTCTGGTGTGAGGGAGTGGAGTCAGTACCCAAATGTAGTTGCTGACACCAGTCCTCCATTTGTTGCTTAGAGCCGTTACCTTCCTCTGGTTGAGATGGAGGCAAGGGTTCCACGGCCTGTACAGAATTCTGGTTTATGGTGAACAATTTGGCTAGCGTGGCATACCGGGGCAGGTGTACTTCTCTCTCCCCGATATTTATGATGCGAACGGGCACCCTCCCATGGCGTACATCGACCACCCCCCGTGCTGTCAAAATGGTGGGCCTACTGTCTGAGTAGACTGGTTCCACCATTGCCTGGTAATCTCTACCTCTCAGACCAATAGCTGCCCGGCACCAAATCATCATTTCACTTTTCGGGGGCATGGCAATAGGGAAAGGGTCACACATTCTCACGCTACCAATCTCACCACCGGAGAGTTCCACCTGTTGCCGTCGCATCAGTGCCCGGATCTCTTTTTGGAGCACTCGCTGCTGGCCGGAACTGGCGTTCTTGGCAACCTGCTGTAAAATGAGAATCACCTCTGCAAGACAATTTTCAATCACTTTAGTTCCTAGAGTTATCTTTGGGTGACTCTCGCGCTTGTCAATGTCCACAATGATCAGTCCCTGTGCTGCCAGTTCGACTTTACCGATTTTAATGGTCATCTCTTTAAATCCGATCTGTGGCACGGGCTGACCATTGCTGGCGATGATACTCAAGTCGTCGTCAGGGTAGCGGGTTATATCCGAGTCATTCCAGTACTGCTTGAAGAGCACGTACGGGATGGTGGTGACCTGTGACCTGGTGTCCAGCAGGGCACTCATAGGAATGCCATCCAGTACCACAGGCAAGACTGGACGTCCTCCCACGTATTTGTCACGCCAGTTCGATGGGCCTGGTGATCTTATTCCTAGGGATTGGCCCTCTACCCCAGGTTGTGCCAGTTTAAAGGACAGTACCTTGCCATATGTCCGGGTTGATTGCAGCGGCGGCAGATGGGTTGTCCGTCCTCGTTGTATCGGTCGCTGGGTTTTCCTCTGGCCGGTGGGGTCCTCCTTGGTCGGCGCCACGGGATGTCCTCCGGTCCGGATGCCAGCTGGATCTTCCCTGGAGTAGAAACCTGTAAAGACTGCACAGTTCGGGTTAGCGCAGCAACGCTTTTAGTTAGCTCTTGGACCTGATGGTGCAGGTCTGTAGCCGGGTCATTGTTTAAAGCCTGCGCATCAGCTCCCACAGGCCCTGCCGACAAGGGCGCCGTCTCCTGGTGGTAAGTGGTAGTAGGGCGTCTGTGGGTCACAGCGCCACCTGGTGCCGGTTCTCGGAGCACCCGGATGGCTCTGTCCTTGAACTGTGCAACGTCCAGATGAGGGTCCTGTAAGGCCATTGCCCGCAACTGGGTTCGGTGGGCATTGCAATGTAGACCCTCTATAAATTGTTCAGTCAACAGCTTGTCTTCGTTTCCCACGCCGTCAGGGTCGGCCTGCTTAATGGCTCTCAGGGCCTCTTGTAGGTTTAGTGCATAGTCCCTTATATTCTCATGTGCTCGCTGCTTGCACCCGTAGAATCTAAGCTTGATCTCGGCTGAGGTACGAGTATCAAAGGTGTCCTTCAGCCGGGCTAGTATCTCTGCGACAGTCCTCCTCCTCCCGAGTGGCCAGGACTTTACCTCCCTTTGGGCTGCCCCTGTTAATTGAGCCACCAGGATGCTCACTTTTTGCTCCTCTGTGAGGGGGTACACCTGGAAGAGGCTATCCAGCCTTTCTCTGAAGTCATTTAGGGTATGTGACTCCCCTGAGTACTGGGGTAGCCAGGCTGCCCCCGGGATATAGGGCATAGTGAAAGGCATGACCGCAGCAGCGGTGGCGCTGGCGGTGGCTGTGGCAGTGAAGCTCTCCTCTGTATCCGACATCCTCCTCCCCCCTAGTGGACCGTGGCCTACCTTGCGATGATCCTCTTCCGTAGGCCGCGGCTCCGCAGTGGATCGTCAGGGTTGAGGACCTTCCGTCGCGCTCCTGTGACGTCGTCGTCTGCTGGGCTCCTTCCAGGACCTTACGCAGCGTCCGGACGTGAGGCGGAGCTTCAGTTCTCGCGCGCTTTCGGAGTCCACGCCCCTCTTCTTCCCGCGCGGCCTCCTCAAGATGGCGTCCAATGGCGGGAAAACTCCACGGATGGCGGGAAGAAGGGAGAAAATGGCGTCGGATGGCGGGAAAACTCCACGGATGGCGGGAATCCGCTCCGGACGGCGGGAAACTTCACCACAGGTAAGTATAAAAGTCTCTTTTTCAGGCACGCAGTACCCGGTGGTTGCGGGCACGAGATCCTGCCGACTACGCCAAAGTTGACGCGCCCCCTGGGCCTGTGCTGCTGCTGCTGTGCAGGGGGAATACCCGGAGCCGGATCTGATAGGGGTAGTAGTCCTCGTGGCGGTGACCCGGTCCGTGCCCAGGGTGTCAAACCAAGTGGCAGAACTTAGAATAAGATGTTATATTGTTCGACTACGCCACCCGTTGATTGCGGCTATGAAGCCGCCGCTGCAGGGCAGACCGCTGAGGCCGGTGGTACGGTTGTGCAGCGTGGATAGTATAACCCCCAACGGCAGGGGTATGGCCTCAGGGCAGCGAACGTGGATGATGGGGATAGCAGAATTGCACGCAGGCACTAGGAACCACTCAGAGACGGTGCGGTGTAGTTCAGGGTCTTTACTGGTGGCAAAGGTAGACCCTCCCGGGAGTACTGGCTAGCGATCGGGGCCTGGTCAGTCTGTGAGCAGATAGGATCTCCCCTAGCCAGGCGGAGTTGTAGGCCTCCCCAACTATTGTACTCTTCCTGGCTACCTTGCTAGAAGCGGGTAGAAGTAGCCCACGTCCCTGAGTGTACCGTGTGGTGCTCACCCGTATGGCCGGTGACTCGGGGCCTTCTGGTAGCCTCCGCTCCACGCCGGCGGTGCTGGTCCCTTGCGTGTGACCGTGCCTTCGGGTTTCTTGGCCAGAGGACCTGAAATCCCCTGCCGGTCGGTTTCTGCTGCTGGGTATGGATCAGTCCCACAGCCTCGAACACCGTGTCCGGTGAGATCTCTTCAGTCAGGATGAGCTCTACAGCTTCCAGTCTCTGACCCCTTTTATCACTGCTCCCACAGAGCTCCTGTTCTTGCTCTCCCTGTATCTGCTCCACTCCAGACCAGACTGTGTCTCTGTCTGGGACTCCTCTTCTTCTCCTCTAACCCTGCCTCAGCCCCCAGTTTTTATAGGGGAAGTTCTTCCCCTCCCAGGACTGGGCAGGAGGTGTGGCATGCTTAGGGCACCTGACCAGGAGACCTCCCACCTGCTCTCAGACGTAATATTGCTATTACTCTGGTAACCAGACCCCTGGGGTTCCACACTATCGCCTGGAAAGCGCTTGTCAATCTGCATGCGTTTTTTCTGCCAGGGAGATGCAGAAATGCTGCAGAAATTTTCTGCTTCATTTCTGCATCGTGGGCACATAGCCTGAAAGTTGATTTTAATATTTTTGTATTGTCTTGTATTTTTTGGACACTTAATACATTTACTTTAAATTACCCTATGGTGGATTTTTCTTACTACACATTTTATTTAGTCTGTACATATACATATGTATGTAAACCTTATAAGTTTGGTATCACAGTAATTGTACTAATGACTCTAAGATTCAGTTAGACAACTCATTTTTTCAACCCAATGAGCACTGTAAAGTGAAGAAATGCAAACATGGCATTTTTACCCCTCTTCCCATTTTTCAATATATTATATGATAAAATAAATGGCGTTGTTCTAAACTACAACACTATGCGTCAGCGCACAATGATTTGCTGGAACTGTAAGACGCATTCTTTGTGCAATGAAAATACACAACGTCAAAAACTCACCAAATACTCAATGTTTGAACTTAAAGTGAAGTTTTTCTGCCATAATTATGGATGGTTTGACTGTATGAAACAGATTGATGTTTTGTTTTCATATTTTTGAGGAGTTAAGGCTGCATGAACAGGTCACCAGCCAATATCAATATGTATAGAGATTAAGTACTACTGGAGTGCTGTGGGCAAAACTTAGATTAGTGAGGTGACTTGATAATCCTGCCAAAAATTGTCTGTTTTTAGGTCATACTTAAATCAATAGACAGTGGGAATGAACCTGATTGTCTGGAGTAGTGCACTCCTGAAAGCTGGTGCAGCACAGAAAAAGTCATGGAAGTGAAGGTGGGAGGTCCTAAATATGGAGGATGTTAGGTGCAATGTCTGGTACTGAGTGAAGGCATCGGTGTAGCTGCTGGATAGAAATATGAGCCTGGCTGCCACATTCAGGATAATGACAAATGCATTTAGCGATAAGTAGAACAATTAATAAGTTACAATTAGCTGTGAGTTCAAATTGAAAAGCAATCAGAGCAATAGTAACAGATTTTAGTTGTTTTTATTAATTAAGAATAGGATTAAAGGTAGATGATGAAGGTCCTTCTATACAGGTACAGCAGTGATGGTGGATCTGCTGTACTTCAGGGCGCTAGATGCTGAGGCTTCCCGTCTTTCAGATGGTTCTGGGGGAACGGTGACAACACGCAAATACGCGAGCAGCCCTAGATAATCCACGCCGGCAGGATGATAAGATCCGGCGGAGGAGGGAACCTATGAGAAGAGAAGTAAATATAATGTAAGTAATGGGACTCCATATTACATGATACTAATGTGCGGTAGAGGAGTCTGATTCATGAATAGGTCAGGGATCATTGTCAGCCATCATACATGTGACAATCCCATCACTGACATATAACATCTGCTCCACATGAATTATTCTCATCACTGACTGACATCACACAACATGGAGCTGATTCTCACACTTACCTCGTCTCCTTCCCCTCTTTTCTCCATTTTCTGAGGTTTGTTTCTCTATACTCAGATTTATAGAAGATTTTCTTTCCTCGGGAGCTGGAAATTCTGATCAGAAAGAAAAAAAGAAACCCTCAGTAATGACACATACTTATAGGATCTGCTTGGTTTCTATAATATAAGTAATGAGGCGACTTATTACATGATACTAAAATATATATAGATGAAGCTACTGTGGCACCAGTCCAAATATTCACCAAGTGATACTTGTGGTCCTTATACGGAGTAATAGCCATGCTGCACCTGTGTTTGGTGGTGCTTCCACAGTAGCACTAATATAGACGTTTCTCAAAAATTCAGGAAAAGATAGCACCCACCACAGGGCATCGGTCTAAAGTCCTTTATTCCAGGTCATGCGTACATGTGAGCGGCGGGCACGGGGGATGCCATCATCATCGTTCACTCCCTCATCCCCCGTGCCCACTGCTCACATGTACGCATGACCTGGAATAAAGGACTTTAGACCGATGTCCTGTGGTGAGTGCTATCTTTTCCTGAATTTTTGACAAACGTCTATATTACCTGATACTCCTGTGCGATCACTGTGGCCGATCGGCAGAGGAATCTTATCATACAGAGGTCAGGGATCATTGTCAGCCATCATACAGTACATGTGACAATCCCATCAATGATATATAACATGGTCCACATGAATTATTCTCACTGACTGACATCACACAACATGGAGCTGATTATCACACTTACCTTGTCCATTTTCTCCCTTTTCTTCATTTTCAGAGGTTTGTTCCTCTATTGTCAGATTTATAGAAGATTTTCTTTCCTCGGGAGCTGGAAATTCTGATCAGAAAGTAAAAAAATCTCAGTAACGATACATTCATATAGGATCTGCTTTGTATCTATAATGTAAGTAATGGGACTCCATATTACATAATACTACTGTGCAGAACGAGGCTCCATAAGTCACTGGCGGTCATATAGCACTCATCATTTCGGCTCTCATGCTGTACTCCACGAGACCAGTGGAGTACAGCGCGAGACCCAGAGTGGCTGCTGCTCCAGTCTATAAAGCCCCGTTCTCTGAACTGGGCTCCATACACTGGAAGACAGAGAAGGGAAGTCGTTGTGGTACCTCCAGGTGGACTACACCGGACCAGTGTGGGACCTCCATGTGGACTACAGTGAACTGTTGCTTTTTTAATAGATGGGTGAAAGAGGGAAATTGTTTGGTAGTTTTTTTTTCAAATAAAGATTTTTTTGGGTGTTTTTTTTCTCTTTTTACTTACTGGGTTAGTAATGGTGGTGTCTGATAGACGGCTCTCTATTAATAACCCATGGGCTTGCTGACATCAGCCCCACAATCCCATTACCCCGATTGTCAAATGCACCAGGGCAATTGGGAAGAGTTGAGGCTAAGCACCAAAATTGGCGCATCTAATGGTTGCGCCATTTCTGGGGCAGCTGAGAGCTGGTTTTATTAGGTTGGGAAGGGTCCAATTTGCATGGACCTTCCCAGCCTGTTTATATGAGCCCCCAGCTGTCTGCTTTCCCTTGGCGAGTTATTAAGAATAGTGGGGACCCAACGTTGTTTCTTTAATTGATTTATTTATTTTTACACTGTCCCTCACACCACTTATGATCCAGCATTCATACAGGCCGGGTCACGGGTGGAGCTGGTCAATCACAGCCATGCCAATAATTGGCATGGTTGTGATGGGGCCAGAAGTGCCCACAGTTTTGAAGCTTGCTGATTGGCTGCGCTGCAGCCTTTCAACAAGGTTTGTTTGGCTGTCAAACACGAAAAGTGACACAGACTTCTTGGAGAAGTCCGTGTTCGGGGTTCTGCACCGGACAGTAGGTGTTTGTTATGAATCCCGAACTTTACCGTTAGAGTTCGCTCATCCCTAATGACAATCCCTTCACTGACATATCATATGCTCCACATGAATTATTCTCACTGACTTACAACATACAACATGGAGCTGAGTCTCACACTTACCTTGTCTCTTTTTCCCCTCTTCTTCATTTTCTGAGGTTTTTTGCTCTATGCTTAGATTTATTGAAAAGCATTTTTCCTCCTGAGCTGGAAATTCTGAACAGAGAATAAAAAAAACCTCAATAACGATATATTCTTATAGGAACTGTTTTGTATCTTTCCTGTATATAGTAAAATTGTTCTATTCCTGTCTCCTCCAGATCTGGTAATCTGGAAAAACTGTACAAAATTAGGGAAATTGAGATACAGTATGGGCCTGTGGATAATTTGGATCCATGGTACATGGATAACATAGGAGACCAATAACAAAAAAACCATATGGAAATATTTGAGCCTTTCTCATTTTTGTGCTGTATACATAGACATAAACATACCTGACAATAGGAACGAGAATGGCAAGCTGAACATAGCATCATCTCTATTACATACAGGAAAAGAATCTTTCTGCCTGTTTTAAAGAAGAAAAACGTGTAAATCACAAGTAAATGCAGTATGAAAGGGGTTTTCTCAATAGAATAACACCGACTATAAGGCAAAAAATAACTATCCAGAATGGCTGGCATGTAGTACTACATCTCTCCTACAGTGTGGGCAGTAGTAAAAATGCATGACAGGCTGCAATTATGGGCTGTTATCACCAACGGTTTCTAAAGCCAAAAGCACAATAACTTCTAATCATGGGGTGATGGATGCTGTATTTGATATTATGGTATTTATATCCTATATTTGGGTTTGTACGCATTGGAGCTCCCAATAATGACCCTATAATCTACTCACATTTCTAAGAGGTTTGTGCTGGATGCTGGAGTGCACTCTGTAGGGGACTTAGGATCCTCATTGTTCATTGTCCTGGTAGCGGTGGTACAGAGCTAAATGTAGATAACAAGAAAATATGAAATATATTTTTTTACATTTAGAAGTCTTTTTTTTACATATTTTGGATTTATTGCTCTCATACTTACTTTAGAAAGCTTTTCAGAAGATGATGTAAAATTTTGGAAGGTAAGGCTCTCATTGTCCTCACTTGTGCCCTCCTCATCCTCTGAGATCATATATTCATTGATATCAGAGTGATCTACAAGACATAGGTAATGAAATATTATTAGAGAATATCTTTATAACACAGTCATCATTTATCACTAATAGTAATGGGAACCGATTGTCTCATATTATTGAAGATAAGACAAACAGTCGCTTAGTCTAGATGACGTCTTCTTCTACTTACGGATAAAGAAGCTTGTGTCCACGTCTGAAACTGGCTGAAGAACATACTCCGGCTTCTGACTTAGAAGATTGTCAAAATCTAAGCCAGTCAGGAATGGATGACCCTTGATCTCAAATGCTCCTGCTGGAAAAGACAAAGCAAAAGTGTTGTGGATATTGTCAATGACTGCTCCATATCTGAACAATTAAAGGGGTACTCCAAGGAGATAAAAAATAAGGTTGTACTCTCCCTGCCCTCATAAAGTATAAACATAAGATGCCCAGTGCACTTCTATTATCTTTAGAACACTTGTAATTCAATGTGAGAGGAGCTGCTCCTCACTGCTCTGTCCCTCTAGTATGGAACAATGCGTCCTCACTATGAGTACCAGCCATCACATCTTTATAGTTTATAAGTGCAGGGACAGTAAAACAATTTTTTATGTCCCCAGAGTAGTTGATGAAAGAAATAGACTGAAAGTCATATTATGGAGAACTATAAATGGATGTGCTGATAGATAAGTGTTGATTCTCATGGACACGAGCAATAAGTGTAATAAGTAAATTGTTACCTGTCCCAAGTCTATGTGCAGGATTTTTTCTGAGCAGTTCAGTGATGAGGATCTGAGCAGGAAAGGGAGGAACGGGATTACAATTCCAATCTACGTCTCCTGTTACATAGAAAATTACAGAAAATAAAGCCTCATTATTGGACTGTAAGATAAAGAAAAGGAAATAACTAAACCAATGTAACCAATCAAAACAACGATCGGATTATTCTACCTACCAGCGACGATATCTCTATAAAGCTCAATTACGGATTCCCCATAGAACGGTGCATATCCCACAAGAAATTCATATAGGATGATACCCATTGACCACCAGTCAACAGGTCTTCCACAGCCTTTTTGCAGGAGGACCTCTGGGGCTATATATTCCGGGGTGCCACAGACCTGGAAACCAACAGAAGAAAGAGATGAGATTGATGATTCCATTATTATGACAAGTTCTCGTCATAAAAACACAATGACAGAAAATAAAATGTCAATGGAAAAATTCTCTAGAAATGAAGAACGTAGAGAAGAAACAGTAGTGTGATGAGATTTGTAAAGAACAAGCTGGATTTCTGTAAGTGATGCTGACCTCATAGTCCAGGAATTCTCTGGTGATGTCTTCTACTAATTGCTTGTGCTTGTTGGTTTTTGGTATCATAACACCAACTTTTGAAAGCCCAAAATCGGTAACTTTAATATGTCCAGCAGATGTTATCAGAAGGCTGCGAAAGAAAAGATGGTTTTAGCCTTACAGACTATGTGATAATAAATGATAACTTCCCGTTTCACCCTTATTATACATAAGGGGGCACTTACTTCTCTGGCTTCAGGTCTCTGTGCACAACACCATAGCTGTGCAAGTATTCCACAGCAAGAACAGCTTCTGCAAAGTACAAGCGGGCCAAAGAGACACGTAAGGGACCCCCCCTGAGAAGGATCTCACAGTCTCCACCTATAGAATAAAAAGGAAATGTGACCGGTGAGGGGTTTATAAAGCAGATCACCATGATGCATAATGAGAAGTGAGCAGAGATATTGGGCAGGAGAGAATATATACAGATTTAATGTACAGTGCACATGATATTAGTCTAAAGTAATGGTGAAATGTCCTCCATGTAACTAATAGCATAAAGTGATGTCACATCTCATCAACAGCCAGAGATACTGACATGCTCAGTGCGGACATACAGGGGAGATCACATAGACAGTGGCGTACATAAAAATCACAGGGCCAAAATCATCCCCCCAAAAAAGTTCTAATTAGCCCCCCCCTCAAAAGATATATAATGTATCTATTGAAGCCCCTTGGTGTTCTCACCAGCAATATACCTTATGGTCATTTTAAATTATGATGCTCCTAAAAGTGCCCCCACCCACACACACTGAGTGTGGCATACCCACAGTGAATCCCCCTCCCTAAAGGTTCACCCCACATATACAGTGTCCGTATGATGCTCCCACTCAGTTTGAAGCCTACCCAGTATGATGGCGTCCACAGTAACACCACCGAATATAATGGCCCTCACAGCACCTCACACCATATAATGGCCACCACATGTCCCACTCAGTATGATGGCCCTCACAGCACCTCAAACAGAATTTGGAGCCCAACAGAGTATGAAGACCCCCACACAGAACAAGGAGCCCCACAGCACACCACTCAGTACGAGGATCCCACTCAGTATAGGGGCATTCACAGTCGGCAAATCAATAGGGGGCATTCCCAGTCTCCCATAGCCTCTCACACATTATTTTGTCCCCCACAGCCCCCAATTCAGTATTATGACCCCACGCCCCTCTCACTCAGTATTATGGTCTCCATAAGCCCCAACTCTCAGTATTAAGTTCTCCACCAGCCCCCCCATCTTAATATTATGGCCCCCACCAGCCCCACCTCTCAGTATTATGGTCCCCACCAGCACCATCACTCAGTATTATGGCCCTCACCAACCCCACCACTCAGTATTATGGCCCCGATCTGCCCTACCACATAGTATTATGACACCCACAAGCCCCACCAATCAGTATCATGGCCCCCGTCAGCTCCCTAATCAGTATCATGGCCACCACCAGCCCTTAAATCAGTATGATGGCCCCCACCAGTGTCCCAATCAGTATGATTGGCTCTCTCTATCCACCCATTTAGTGTTCTGACCCCTCCAATTTCTGACATTAAGGCTACGGTTACACTATCAGTATTTGGTCAGTATTTCACACCACTAGTTGTAAGCCAAAACCAGGAGTGGGTCAAAAAAGCAGAAGTGGTGATGTGTTTCTATTATAGATTTGTTATAGTTGTTCCACTCCTGGTTTTGGCTTACAAATACTGATGTAAAATACTGACCAAATACTGAACATGTGAATGTGGCCTAAAAAAAGCACTACTCACCTTGCCCCGTTCCCCCGGCACGCTGCTCTGGTCTGTGCAGTGGGAGAACTGAGACTCCTCACTATAGGCCTGATGCTGTGATGACTTTGCACTTGCAATGCACGGAGTCTCAGACTCACCAGCACAGGCTGAATGGTGGATCAGGGAGCTTTTGGCTCCCTGATTCACCATTCTGTTCAGCCATATCCACCTTCTGAGGATGCGGATACCACTGAAATTGTGATGACAAGAGGAGGGATGGGGCCAAGTGCCAAGTGGGGCCCTCCCCTCTCCAACTCATGGGCCCTACAGCACAAAGATCAATGAATTTCCAGGCATCTTGGTAATATATAACCTATAGAAAAGGCTCTGTGGTGATGTAACCAACCTCTTAGAAAATCCTAATTATATGAGTGGTGATAAGATGTAAGCAGACTTGGGTTAAATATAATATAATGTACAGTCCTACCTCCTACATGCTCCATGACCATACACAGGTGAGATTTCGTTGGAAAGGAGCAGACCATGGATACCACAAAGGGACAATCAGCGTATGTTAAGATGTCCCTCTCCAGAAAGGCCAATTCCACTTTTTTTGGAGTATCCAGGTTGCACTTGGCCATTGTCTTCATTGCAAAGTTCTGGCAGGAGTCTTTATGGTGCACTAAATAGACGGCCCTGGAGAGAAGGAGAATCATGGTTTATAATGAACCCTTATTAACAGTCCACCTATAGAAGTCAATGTGCAGTGTGTGCACAGGCCCTTACAATCTAATTTGTTACAGTTCAGTTTTCTCAGCTGTATATAACTGACCAGAATAGTGAGAATTAGATATGAACAGTGATGTGGACTCAGATCAGTTCCCTATGATAACACTGAATGGCACAGCACAGAGGCTGAAGTATTGTCATAGGGAACCCTGAGAAATATGGATTATGCCAACAGAAATCTCACCCAAAAGCTCCACTGCCGATCAGTTTTGATGTCTCAAAGTCGCTCATTTGCGGCTTTCTCGCCGGGATCAATGATTCGATCACGCCCTATAAAAAAGTAAGAAATGATATTCAGATAAGAAAAAAGCTCCAAATACAAAACCTTCTTCCTCCTATATTATGTCCCAGCTGATTTACACTGATTGAATGTAGGGGATGATACAAGCAGGATACTCCGCAGACATGGATGTACTGTAATTTAAGGGGAGATCCGCCATAAACCAGAATCATTGTACAGTGCTGAATAATAGGGGAGATCACAGAGGAGAACTTAAAGGGAATATGTCAGCAGGTTTTTATGTGTAATCTAAGAACAGCATGATGTATGGGCTGAAATCCTGATTCCAATGATGTGTCACTTACTAGGATGTGTGTCATTGTTTTATTAAAATCAATGTTTAATCTGCAAGAGATCACTGCAGGGCTAGTCTTGTCTCATGTAGTCCTATTGCTCTGTGTACCCCGCCCCCACCACTGATTAGCGGATTTCTGCCTATTCACAGTGTACTGTACACAGAACGCTGCCAATCAGTGATGTGGGCAGGGTTACACAGGGCTCAGCATTCAGAGCACTGCTAGATCTGCAGTGGAGAAAAGAGGGATTTTATTACAAATGCTGCATCTAGTAAAGTAAGTGACATCGCTGGAATCAGGGTCCCTGCCCCTACATCATGCTGCCCTCAGATAAGGTAGGAAAACCTGGTGACAGATTCCCTTTAGTATAAATGCTATTATCTAACACAATAGTGTCATCTACATATAGAATAGAGATGTCCCATGATTATATGGGGGATAATACTGGATGTGTCGTTCCCACCCCATGATCTAGTGATATACAGACTTCTCCCTCTATGATACTTACAGCGGCAGGTTCTTGGATCTCCGGGATCTCACAGATTCCACTGCCAGGATCCGCCAGCACAGTTGTTTCTAAAATAGTAATAAAACGATGAAGAAATAAAATGTATTAGACGATATCAATCCTACAATATATAATACAACAATATAATGGAGTGAATGGGATTATTACTAATTATATGGGGATTCTAAATATGAGAACGTACGGCGCCTCCATAGACAGATAAATATAATATAAATGATGGAGGAATAACCTATCATTACATAAATGAGGAACTCATGACCCTCGCTGCACATGTGAGTGATGGGAAGAGAGAGCTCAAGCAGAGCAGCCATATGCAAATTAGCCTGGCAGTGCACTGGGGGCGTGTCACTGCACTCAGACTTTCTTCCACGCCCCCAGTGAACTTACATCCAGATTTGTATATGGCTTCTATGTTAGATTTCTCCTGACTGAGACATTGGTTTTCTGCCATAAAGGGATCCTCTATCTTAGAGGTAAATGGCCTGTACAGTCACACCACTACGTCATATGTAACATGTTCCCTTTACACAGAGCAGAGAGTAAATCTACCATTATCCCTGTTCTCTATAATATCTGGAGATTTCTTATAGAAGGGCGGATGATCGGCTTACCTGTGATCAGATCGCTGGTCAGTTCCCGCTGACCCATATTCGGGTCAGGGATTATTTCCGGGTCTAGATTTTGCCCATCTTCGGTCTCGCCTTCTGCTGTTTCCTAATAGATATCATATATAAATATTTAATATGTGGAAGATTTCACTAAATCACCAAATACATAAATCAGGAAGCACTAAACCTGCATTTACAGATGCAGCAATTGTAACTACACAAGTAATGCACCATCTTGGTAACTTTTCTTAGAAAGTTCTCTCATTTAGGTGCATTATGATAAATTAAGATTGAAAAATCAAACGTTCCGTGTAAGCTTTGACTTTTCTGCACTGTGATATCCCAGAGGTGTGTTACCTGCGTTCATTATATCACAGGTACATCTTGTACTTCATTCATTACAGTATTGGGTGGAATTGCTTTACACTGCAGCCCCTCTCCACAAGTCCAGATTAATATACCGTATAAGAGACTTGTGTGCACTACATTTCTGTAATATCGCCTATTATCTCAGCTGCAGCATTTACAAGCAGGAAGACTCTGATAATAGTGATAGACAGAGGTGGAAACACAGACTTCCCACCACTGAGCTGTGACTACATCAGCAGAATACAGACTGTCCTCACAGGCGAGGGAGCAGCAGAGACTAGCCGCCATACATATGCTGTGCCTGCCCGGAGCTGACAGGAGGCCTGTAACATCAACCACCAGATCTGATATCTTACTGGTGATCTGGAGAAGATCAGAAAACAAGGACGTGTGATAGAAAAGATGACGGCTCCTTACCAGGCGTTCCGATGAGCGGGCCGGACGTTCCAGGACAGACAGGACTTTATGGGCGAGATCTTTAATAAAAGTCAAATCGCCATTTTGAAATCTTTTTTCAGCCTATAAAAAAAAAAAGAGATTAAAAGGAAAATCCTGAGGTGAGAAAAGGCATAATGGAGGCGGCCATTGTATGTGACATCTGCTCCTCTGTCTCCAGATACAATGGCTCCATATCTGGGGATTCGTCACGTTTTATATTGGAGGAAAGAAGAAGTTTCTATCCCACTATAATTATGGAGTAGATTTGTGCTGAGCATCCACCATTTACCTGCTGTAGTAATGTCCTGATGTTCTGAGGTAAATCCGTCAGATACTCTGACGTTAGATGACCTTGGTAGTATTTGGTCAGGCAGTCATTTACTAGCTCCATCACCAGCCGGTGAGTGAAGCTGAGGACGCCATCGGGTGGTAGAAGTGCAGTGTCAGGGCGATTGTTGATAAGAATCCCCAATAGTGCTTCTACCTGAAGATTATCCAGAAGAAATTCAGCCATAGTGAAAAACTGCAAGAGCTATCAATCACTTTAAAGCCAAGAAAGGCACCCGTGACCCTGCGTACATTCTATAAGTAGTGACTGGGAGCTGTGATGTCATAATAGAATGGAATCTAGTGACAGAATCTTAAACGGCGGCTCTGCACAAATAGATGACACCGAGCAATACTGAAAGTGGAAACACCATAGAATTAATTATGTCTCCATGTTATTATGGCCGATCGTTTTTTATTTCCAACTACAACACAACCAGGATAAGGATATGTTCACATGTTGCATTTTTTTTCTACCCAATAAAACAGAGTGGTAGCAGGAAAAACACTGCATACAATACTCATATTTTTGCAGCATTTTTTATTTATTTTTTTACATAGTTAAATAGGTTGAAAAATGACCTAGGTCCATCAAGTTCAACCTTTCTTCACCAATTATACATTTTGTCACTAATTTAACTATAACCCACAATGTTATATATACTGAGGAAATCATCCAGCCCTTGTATAAAAGCTGTTATAGTATCTGCCATCACTACCTCTTGTGGTCGGACATTCCACAGTCTGACTGCTCTGGCTGTAAAGAACCCTTTCCTATTTATCTGCCGGAATCGCCTTTCTTCCACCTGTAATGAGTGCCCCCGGGTCCTTAATATGGTCTTTGGAAGGAATAAGTCATGCGCCAGTACTTTATAATGACCACACATGTATTTATACATGTAAATGAGATCTCCTCTGAGGTGTCATTTTTCTAAGCTAAACAAGCTCAACTTTTTCAACCTCCAATCATATGAGATACCTACATCCCTTGTAATATTCTAGTTGCCTTTGAAATGACTGACTGACTTCTGAATATCCTTATTAAAATGTGGAGCCCAAAACTGGATACCATATTCCAGATATTTGATATTCTTATTAACTGTATAATGTAATATTGAGTAGAATTAAATATGCTGACATATTAAATATGAGGCCTCACATAGCCCCCTAAATACAGTATGAGCCGCCAAACGCAGCCTCCTATACATAGTATGAGCTCCACATAGCCTCTCTATATATACTGTATGAGCCCCAACATGCAAACGTCCCATACACATATGAAAAAAGACAAAAAAACAAAGAATATATCTAATATTATGGAGAATATTTGTGCGGAGCGTCCGCCGCTTACCTGCTGTAGTAATGTCCTGATGTTCTGAGGTAAATCCGTCAGATACTCTGACGTTAGATGACCTTGGTAGTATTTGGTCAGGCAGTCATTAACTAGCTCCATCACCAGCCGGTGAGTGAAGCTGAGGACGCCATCAGGTGGTAGAAGCGCAGTGTCAGGGCGATTGTTGATAAGAATCCCCAATAGTGCTTCTACCTGAAGATTATCCAGAAGAAATTCAGCCATAGCGAAAAACTGCAAGTGCTATCAATCACTATGAAGCCAAGAAAGGCACTCGTGACCCTGCGTACATTCTATAAGTAGTGTCTGGGAGCTGTGATGTCATAATAGAATGGAATCTAGTGATAGAATCTTAAACGGGCAGCCCTACACAAATAGATGCCGCCTAGCAATATTGAAAGTGGAAACACCATAGAATTAATTACGTCTCCATATTACTATGGCCGTTCTCTTTTATGTCCAACTAGAACACAAGCAGGATAAGAGTATGTTCACATATTGCATTTTTGCAGCATTTTTTTTCTTCGGCAAAAACCAAAGTGGCAGCAGGAAAAACGCAAAAAACGCTGCAGTATTTTTAATTGTTTTGTTTTACTTTAATTCATTTCAATGGGGGAAAAATGCTGCAAAACCCCTGAAAGAATTGACAAGCTGCAGATTTAAAAAACGCAGGAAAAAAATGCAACGTGTGACTGAGAGTTTAGAAATCTCATTCTCTACTTCCAATAGGTGGTTCTGGAGTTCTAGTTCTCTTCCCCTCTGAAGAGATAATTTGCATATTTTCCCAGAGGAGCATTGCGGCTCGAAAAGTCTCCTCACCTTGACGTGCTTAGCATGTCGCTCTCCGCATGGAGAAACGTTACTTCTTAGAACTCATTTTTAAACAGTTAGCTCATTGTTTTACAGTATAGAGCAGGGGTCCTCAAACTTTTTAAACAGGGGGCCAGTTCACGGTCCCTCAGACCATTGGAGGGCCGGAATATAGTTTTTAAAAAAAACTATGAACAAATTCCTATGCACACTGCAGATATCTTATTTTCTAGTAAAAAAAACAATAGAGGAACAAATACAATATTTAAAATGAAGAACAAGTAAAGTTAAATCAACCGGTATTTCAATAGGTAGGTAACTGTACCCAATAGGCAGCATAGGTCCTCAATAGGCAGGTAAATGTCCCCAATAGACAGCATCGGTCCTCAATAGGCAGGTAAATAGCCCCAATAGGCAGCATAGGTCCCCAATAGGCAGGTAAATGTCTCCAATAGGCAGGTAAATATCCCCAATAGGCAGCATAGGTCCTCAATAGGCAGGTAAATGTCCCCAATAGGCAGGTAAATGTCCCCAATAGGCAGGTAAATGTCCCCAATAGGCAGGTAAATGTTCCCAATAGGCAGGCTGTTTCCCCCTTATAATGCCATATGCAGGCTGTTCCACCCCTTATAATGCCCCATGCAGGCTGTTCCCCCCTTATAATGCCCCGTGCTGGATGCCACCCTCATATAATGCCCCATGCAGCATGTCACGCCCCCATATAATGCCCCATGCAGCATGTCACCCTCCCCATATAATGCCCCATGCAGCATGTCACGCCCCCATATAATGCCCCAATGCAGCATGTCACCCCCCATATAATGCCCCATGCAGGATATCACTCCCCTGTCTTTATAATGCCCCATGCAGCATGTCACCCCCCCATATAATGCCCCATGCAGCATGTCACCCCCCATATAATGCCCCATGCAGCATGTCACCCCCCATATAATGCCCCATGCACCATGTCACCCCCCCCCATATTATACCCCTTGCAGGATGTCACCCCCCATATAATGACCTATGCCTCCATACAGTCATGGCCAAAAGTTTTGAGAATGACACCAAAATTATATTTTCACATGATCTGCTGGCCTCTGGTTTTTATTAGTGTTTGTCTGATGTTTATATCACATACAGAAATATAATTGTAATCATATTATGAGTACCAATAGGTTATATTGACAGTTAGAATGAGTTAATGCAGCAAGTCAATATTTGCAGTGTTGCCCCTTCTTCTTCAAGACCTCTGTAATTCTTCCTGGCATGCTCTCAATCAACTTTTGGACCAAATCCTGACTGATAGCAGTCCATTCTTGCATAATCAATGCTTGCATTTTGCCAGAATTTGTTGGTTTTTGTTTGTCCACCCGTCTCTTGATTATTGACCACAAGTTCTCAATGGGATTAAGATCTGGGGAGTTTCCAGGCCATGGACCCAAAATCTCTATGTTTTGTTCCATGAGCCATTTAGTTATCACCTTTGCTTTATGGCAAGGTGCTCCATCATGCTGGAAAAGGCATTGTTGGGCGCCAAACTGCTCTTGGACGGTTGGGAGAAGTTGCTCTTGGAGGACATTCTGGTACCATTCTTTATTCATGGCTGTGTTTTTAGGCAAGACTGTGAGTGAGCCGATTCCCTTGGCTGAGAAGCAACCCCACACATGAATAGGTTCAGGATGCTTTACAGTTGGCATGAGACAAGACTGGTGGTAGTGCTCACCTCTTCTTCTCCGAATAAGCTGTTTTCCAGATGTCCCAAACAATCGAAAAGGGGATTCATCAGAGAAAATGACTTTGCCCCAGTCCTCAGCAGTCCACTCCCTGTACCTTTTGCAGAATATCAGTCGGTCCCTGATGTTTTTTCTGGAGAGAAGTGGCTTCTTTGCTGCCCTCCTTGAAACCAGCCCTTGCACAAAGAGTCTCCGCCTCACAGTGCGTGCAGAAGCACTCACACCAGCCTGCTTCCATTCCTGAGCAAGCTCGGCACTGCTGGTAGTCCGATCCCGCAGCTGAAACAGTTTTAAGATACGGTCCTGGCGCTTGCTGGTCTTTCTTGGGCACCCTGGAGCCTTTTTGACAACAATGGAAGCTCTCTCCTTGAAGTTCTTGATGATGCGATAGATTGTTGACTGAAGTGCAATCTTTGTAGCTGCGATACTCTTCCCTGTTAGGCCATTTTTGTGCAGTGCAATGATGGCTGCACGTGTTTCTTTAGAGATAACCATGGTTAACTGAAGAGAAACAATGATACCAAGATCCAGCCTCCTTTTAAAGTGTCCAGTGATGTCATTCTTACTTAATCATGACTGATTGATCGCCAGCCCTGTCCTCATCAACACCCACACCTGTGTTAATGGATCAATCACTAAAACGATGTTAGCTGCTCCTTTTAAGGCAGGACTGCAATGATGTTGAAATGTGTTTTGGGGGTTAAAGTTCATTTTCTGGGCAAATATTGACTTTGTAAGTACAGTAATTGCTGTTAAGCTGATCACTCTTTGACATTCAGGAGTATATGCAAATTGCCATTACAAAAAATGAAGCAGTAAACTTTGGAAAAATTACTATTTGTCTCATTCTCAATACTTTTGGCCATGACTGTACATTAAAAAAAAAAAATCCAATACTCGCCTCACTCCTCCTCACCTGCTGCCGCTGCTCTACTCTGGTCTGGACTCCAGTGTCGCGGCGGCGTCGTCCCGCTCTGCGCTGCGTGTGACGGCACTCGGGAGGGCGCGGTGTAAAGAAGTCACCGCACTCTCTGACCTGAGACGTCACAGGAAGCGCAGAGCAGGAAGACAGCGGATCTGCAGAGGCACGGGGAGAGGTAAGTATCCACCTGCCGGGGCCCTGAGCAAGCGGGGGGGAAGGGCGGGTGCTGACACCGCTCCCCTCTCCTCCGCCCATAGCCCGGCGGGCCGGATAAAAGTAGAGCTTGTTGGTTTCACTTCTGAGAAGCATAAACTCATGAAGGTTGCAATGGTACAACATGAAGAACAATTGGTGGCCATGACTGGATCCTGTGATCTATTTCTGATTGTGGCATAGGGGATGATTAGGGGAAAATGCAGCTGGTCAGTATTTCAGCTGGAACTGGAATACAGAGCTGAGCAAATACATGAGTCTGTGTAGTTTTTTAATTAAGTAAAGCATAAAACATTCTTCTGGATTCCAGGTGATCACTGGCCGTCCAACCCAACAGGACCCCAATGTGATCAGCTTATCATCAGGGGACCTGTCTAAGGAAAAAGGATTGTCTAAAGTGGACGATTTGTTTTAACATTAAAAGGGTCGTCCACTAATCCACTAATTAGACAACCCCTTTTTAAATGCTGCAGTCCCTGTGTGAAAGAACAAAAATGTATATTTACCTCCCAAACTGGCGACATTACAGCGATGTCAGCGCCCATGTGAGATTGTTATGCTCCATAATCACTGCAGTCTGTCAGCGGCTGTCTGTCTGGAGACTGGAGGCTGGCATCCTGGGAATGAGGATGGCGATGGGAAGTATATATAAGGTATACCTCCTCAGCTGAGCTCAGGAAACCCAACACCCATTCCCAGTATGATGTCCCTCTGTAGATGAGCTCTGTAACTGTTTTGGTGCATACATGCACTCCTAGGGTACGCTCACAAAGGCGAGAGAATCAGGACGATTATGCTAATGACCCTCGGCTCAATCTATGTCAGAGTTTCATCCAAGTATCATCTTATTGTGCTCCGATTTTCTTGCATGAGAAAATCGCAGCACAGGTATGGAGAAGACGGAGAACTTAATTTCTCCATCTTCTCCATTCTCTGTGTGCGTGGATGTCGGACTGCACTCGGATGACATTTGAGTGCAGTACAATGCTTCACATGCACCCATAGATTTGTATGGGTGCACATGATCCATCGGCATGATAAAATGATGGCAGATCAGCACTGCCCCATAGTATAACATTGGGCCGAGAGCTATCCGATAAAAGATCAGCGCTGGGCCGTGTTATACTCTCCTGTGAGCGAGCCCTTATAACAAATGCTTACTTTCAAAGCGACACCTGCTACCCAACATTCACAGAGAAGGACGAACAGAGCAGTCATCATGGGACCGGAAGGATAAGAAACACATGCCCCTCTATGATACTGGGAATGGAGGGGACTGCTTACAGTGAAGACGTTACTTTTTACATTCCACAGGTTACAGCAGAAGATAATCTCGGTTTTCCTGCATGGGGGGCAAATATTCAGTTTGACTCCCCTCATATGCACAACTTAAGGCTTCGTTCACATGTTCAGTATTTGACATCGATATTTGTAAGCCAAGATCAAGACTGGAACAATCAGAGGAAAAGTATAATAGAAACACGTCACCACTTCTGTATTTATCACCCACTCCGGGTTTTGGCTTACAAATACTGATGTAAAATACTGACCAAATACTGAACGTGTGAACGTGCCCTTGGGGTGAGACCAGGTGGAACGATCATATCACAGACCTGGTGCAACATATTCTTAACTGTGTTCACATGTGGCAGTGATTTTTTTTCCACGATTTTGAATGAAAAATAATAGCAAAACAATACCAACCATACTGACAATACCATCAATGCTGACAGTACTGATAATACCACCAATACTAACAATACTGACAGTACTGAAAATACCAACAATAATAATACCAATACTACTACCAAAATCAACCGTACTAACAATACCAACCATACTGACAATACCATCAATGCTGACAGTACTGATAATACCACCAATACTAACAATACCGACAGTACTGAAAATACCAACAATAATAATACCAATAATACTACCAAAATCAACTGTACTAACAATACCAACCATACTGACAATACCATCAATGCTGACAGTACTGATAATACCACCAATACTAACAATACCGACAGTACTGAAAATACCAACAATAATAATACCAATACTACTACCAAAATCAACTGTACTAACAATACCCACCATACTGACAATACCATCAATGCTGACAGTACTGATAATACCACCAATACTAACAATACCGACAGTACTGAAAATACCAACAATAATAATACCAATAATACTACCAAAATCAACTGTACTAACAAAACCAACCATACTGACAATACCATCAATGCTGACAGTACTGATAATACCCCAATACTAACAATACCGACAGTACTGAAAATACCAACAATAATAATACCAATAATACTACCAAAATCAACTGTACTAACAATACCAACCATACTGACAATACCATCAATGCTGACAGTACTGATAATACCCCAATACTAACAATACCAACAGTACTGAAAATACCAACAATAATAATACCAATAATACTACCAAAATCAACTGTACTAACAATACCAACCATACTGACAATACCATCAATGCTGACAGTACTGATCATACCACCAATACTAACAATACCGACAGTACTGAAAATACCAACAATAATAATACCAATAATGCTACCAAAATCAACCGTACTAACAATACCAACCATACTGACAATACCATCAATGCTGACAGTACTGATAATACCACCAATACTAACAATACTGACAGTACTGAAAATACCAACAATAATAATACCAATAATACTACCAAAATCAACTGTACTAACAATACCAACCATACTGACAATACCATCAATGCTGACAGTACTGATAATACCACCAATACTAACAATACCGACAGTACTGAAAATACCAACAATAATAATACCAATAATACTACCAAAATCAACTGTACTAACAATACCCACCATACTGACAATATCATCAATGCTGACAGTACTGATAATACCACCAATACTAACAATACCGACAGTACTGAAAATACCAACAATAATAATACCAATAATACTACCAAAATCAACCGTACTAACAATACCAACCATACTGACAATGCCATCAATGCTGACAGTACTAATAATACCACCAATACTAACAATACCGACAGTACTGAAAACACCAACAATAATAATACCAATAATACTACCAAAATCAACTGTACTAACAATACCAACCATACTGACAATACCATCAATGCTGACAGTACTGATAATACCACCAATACTAACAATACCGACAGTACTGAAAATACCAACAATAATAATACCAATAATACTACCAAAATCAACTGTACTAACAATACCAACCATACTGACAATATCATCAATGCTGACAGTACTGATAATACCACCAATACTAACAATACCGACAGTACTGAAAATACCAACAATAATAATACCAATAATACTACCAAAATCAACTGTACTAACAATACCCACCATACTGACAATATCATCAATGCTGACAGTACTGATAATACCACCAATACTAACAATACCGACAGTACTGAAAATACCAACAATAATAATACCAATAATACTACCAAAATCAACCGTACTAACAATACCAACCATACTGACAATGCCATCAATGCTGACAGTACTGATAATACCACCAATACTAACAATACCGACAGTACTGAAAACACCAACAATAATAATACCAATAATACTACCAAAATCAACTGTACTAACAATACCAACCATACTGACAATACCATCAATGCTGACAGTACTGATAATACCACCAATACTAACAATACCGACAGTACTGAAAATACCAACAATAATAATACCAATAATACTACCAAAATCAACTGTACTAACAATACCAACCATACTGACAATACCATCAATGCTGACAGTACTGATAATACCACCAATACTAACAATACCGACAGTGCTGAAAATACCAACAATAATAATACCAATAATACTACCAAAATCAACTGTACTAACAATACCAACCATACTGACAATACCATCAATGCTGACAGTACTGATAATACCACCAATACTAACAATACCGACAGTACTGAAAATACCAACAATAATAATACCAATAATACTACCAAAATCAACCGTACTAACAATACCAACCATACTGACAATACCATCAATGCTGACAGTACTGATAATACCACCAATACTAACAATACCGACAGTACTGAAAATACCAACAATAATAATACCAATAATACTACCAAAATCAACTGTACTAACAATACCAACCATACTGACAATACCATCAATGCTGACAGTACTGATAATACCACCAATACTAACAATACCGACAGTGCTGAAAATACCAACAATAATAATACCAATAATACTACCAAAATCAACTGTACTAACAATACCAACCATACTGACAATACCATCAATGCTGACAGTACTGATAATACCACCAATACTAACAATACCGACAGTACTGAAAATACCAACAATAATAATACCAATAATACTACCAAAATCAACCGTACTAACAATACCAACCATACTGACAATACCATCAATGCTGACAGTACTGATAATACCACCAATACTAACAATACCGACAGTACTGAAAATACCAACAATAATAATACCAATAATACTACCAAAATCAACTGTACTAACAATACCAACCATACTGACAATACCATCAATGCTGACAGTACTGATAATACCACCAATACTAACAATACCGACAGTGCTGAAAATACCAACAATAATAATACCAATAATACTACCAAAATCAACTGTACTAACAATACCAACCATACTGACAATACCATCAATGCTGACAGTACTGATAATACCACCAATACTAACAATACCGACAGTACTGAAAATACCAACAATAATAATACCAATAATACTACCAAAATCAACGGTACTAACAATACCAACCAGGCCAACTTTACAGATAGTACTGACATATCCAACAATACAGACAATATCACCACATCTGACTGATTTCAATTTTTTTTTTGCAGGCGACAAGAATCAGCTGTGCTCTTTATTAGGGTTTTCCTGGGGCATTAAAAATTAGCATTGTAAAAATAATGGGAATAAAAAATAACCATTAGGCCACGGCCCCACTATCAGTATTCGGTCAGTATTCAGTCAGTATTTTTTCTCAGGAGTGGGAGCCAAAACCAGGAGTGGGTGATAAATGCAGAATTGGTGACTTGTTTCTGTTATAAATACTGATAGCCGTGGCCTAAGTTACATTTTAAAACCGTGTCATTCCAGCACTCACCTTCCTTCTGGTGATCTTTGTGTGGCAAAAAAACAGCTGAGTCCATTGATTGTCAGCAGCGGTTACAAATGAAGTATAAATTAAAAATATTGGTTTGGGCAACTGCAGCATTAATGCTGGAGGGGGGATTCTAACAGGGGAGTAAAGATTTTTGCCAATAATTATCACATTTTTTATTGTTAGGCTGTGTGCCCACTATGCATTTTGTAAGCATTTCCGCGGTGGCAATTCCGCTGCAGAAGCGCTTAAAAAACGCTTGGCAGAAGGTCTGCCATGTTCCCCAATGATAATCTGCATGTGCTGTTCACATGCTGCGGAGATTTTCGCTGCGGATTAACATTGCGGAAAAATCCACAGCACTACCAATTATTTTGTGGAATCGCAGCTCTTTTGCCACCATTGACTTGCATTGTACCGCATGACATGCGCATCACTTCATCTGCACATGCGGATATATCATGCGGCTCAATGTGCAGATGGTGCCCAGGTTTGTGTCCTGGCTCCCCGGCAGCTCACGATAGTCTAAAAGGACCTGCTGTGACATAATTTAGTCATGTGACGGGTCACGCGACTGCGGACGTCGGTGGTCGTGTGACCCGTCACATGACTAAATGACGTCATGGCAGGTCCTTTTAGACCACCGCGAGCTGCCGTCAAGCCAGGACGGATCGCTAAGGACACTGGGGGCCATCAGAAGGTAAGTATAATATTTATTTTTTACCATTCTTTTATAGTCACACTATATAAATCCATGCCGTTTGCATGGATTTATATAGTGTGACCAAGTTGTCAAGCACTTTCCAAGTGATGCTAAAAGCGCTTGTCAACCCGCATGCGGAAATGCAAGTGAAGAACGATTCATATCCGCATGTCCCTGGCAGGAAAAACGCATGTACAATCCGCATGTACAATCCACATGTACAATCCACATGTACAATCCGCATGTACAATCCGCATGTACAATCCGCATGTACAATCTACATGTACAATCCGCATGTACAATCCGCATGTACAATCCGCATGTACAATCCGCATGTACAATCTGCATGTACAATCCGCATGTAGAATCCGCATGTACAATCCGCATGTACAATCTACATGTACAATCCGCATGTACAATCCACATGTACAATCTGCATGTACAATCCGCATGTACAATCCGCATGTACAATCTACATGTACAATCCGCATGTACAATCCGCATGTACAATCTACATGTACAATCCGCATGTACAATCCGCATGTACAATCCGCATGCGTTTTTTCTGCCAGGGAGATGCAGAAATGCTCAGGAAAAATCCGGAGCATTTCTGCATCGTGGGCACATAGCATAATACTAATTTTTGACACTTCTGGAAAACGCTTGTAGGGTTTGTCCACCCAAGATTTATAGCAAAGTAGCAAAATCCGAACCAAAAATTGTATGGATTACACAGCTGGCAATTTTCTGTAGACATATGCATTTCAGTGGTTGAAATCTGTTATAATGATTTGCAGAATAGATTGACATACTGTAAACAAATAGTGTTTTTTTAGCGAACTACCACCAAAGTATGTGGTGCTCTAAGACCGGTTTCACATGTCCGCATATGTCCGATACCGGAAAAACCGGTACCGGAGATATCCGTGTCCCGTGTGTCCAAGTGTGTCATACGTGTGGTAACCGTCTGCTACCGGTGTGCCGCATCAGTACCACATGGACCAACGCCTGGGAATCAGCGCTACAGTTAGCGCTGTTCCCAAGCACCGGGTGCTGAACACTGCCTTCATCATGGTTCCTTGCAACCGCTGCAGCCGAGGAGCCGGGGAGAATGAGCTGCTCTGAAGCTGCAGCTCAGAAGCTGTGCCTTGTCACTCAGTGAGCGCAGCTCCGGAGCAGCTCATTCTCCCCGGCTCCTCGGCATCAGCGGTTGCATGGATACAGCCGGGGACACCTAGGAGAAGTGAGTATAAGAATTTTATTATTTTATTCTTATTTTTACAGGTGTGGACACTGCGGGAGCAGACATTACTACTCTCATAATAGTCCCTGCTGGTTCTGATCAAAGCACTGGCAGGGAACCAAGATGAGGACAGTGTTCAGCACCCGGTGCTTAGGAACAGCGCTAACTATAGGGCTGATTCCCAGGCGCCGGTACGTGTCACATGGATGTCACATGGATGTCACATGGATGTGATCCGTGTGGTACATTTTGCAGACCGTGTATCTGCAAAAAAACGTACTTGTCTCCAAGTGGAGCAAACAACACACAGTCCGTGAAAACACAGTGAGATGTGCACAGACCCATTCATTTGAATGTGTGTGTCAGTGTCTCCGGTATGTGTGGAAACTGTCATTACTCGTACTGGAGACACTGACGTGTGAAAGAGCCTAAAACTGTATTAAGTAGTTGATTTTCCACCTGGAAAATCCAAGCAGAAGATGTAATGTGTGTCTGACCCATGTCAACACTTCAATCTTTTCTGGCCATGGAATATCTATTAAATACAAACACAATAGAATATATTTTATTTCTTTAGTTGTACAGAACAAAATGTTTTATTTCATGTGAAAATTTTGACAGCCGGCTGAATCACATTCTTGGGGGGTGGCAAAATGCAGCAGCCTGGGAGACATCTCAGACAGCCACATCAGGTGGTCAGACGGTGCCCTCCTACTAGCTATGCCCGGGGGCAAATGCCCCATGTGCCTGCTTCTACATGTGCCACTGCAACAGCCACAGGGCACATTGTTGATTCCATACATCAATGCTTTCTTTTCGTTCATGCAAAGCAAAGAGCTGCCTAACAGTTTTACAGCTTAAAGAGAACCTGTCAGCAGATTTTTGCTATCTCATCTGAGAGCATCCTGATGAAGGCAAAGAGAAGCTGAATCCAATGATGTATCACTTAGATTACTGGGTGCAGCCGTTCTCATACAACCAGAGTTTTTAAATTTAGCAGTGAAGTAGAGCTGAAAAGCTAACCCTGTCCAACCACGGCTCTGTATATACAATGTCCATAGACAGTGAGCTGCCCATCACCGGAGAAGGCGTGTTGGACTAAGGCTCAGGCAACCAGCTTGTCACAGCCATGATAAGCTACTGGTGCTAAAACAATCATTGTAAGCAAACAAAACCTGGGAGCTTGACAAGACAGGCACCCCTGAAATCTGTGTTTTAACCTCTACCTCATGCTGTCTTCAGATAAAATAGCAAAAACCTGCTGACAGATTCCCTCTAAAAGCCTGAGGAAGAAAAGTCAAACGATGTGCATAAAGCAGCAACTTGCTTGCTGGCAGATGTGACATGCAGAAGTAGTGCTGTTGCTTTAAAAGCATTCAGCAACTATTAGAAGTAACACAAGCACAGGAGACAGGAAGTGTTGTGCTCCAGAAGCATCCAGCAACTAGAAGGGTTAGCACAGTCACAGGAGAAGGGGAGTGTTTTATCAGAGCCCCAGGGGGATTGTGGGAAGTAGTTTACTGTCTGGCCAGAGCCGAAGAGAAAAGTGGTGTGTGTGTTCTGTATCTCACAGAAGTCCCCTGCAAGTGATAAGGATTCAAGTCAGGAGTGAAGCTAAGCAGAGGTCAGGTAGAGTTCCTGAACTAGCAGTGCAGAGTATTGTCAGGCAGAAAGATAAGGACTGGAAGAAATGGTGTCACAGGGATCATATCCCTCAGCAAACCCTCCCCCCTCCTCCTTCTCACTGTGCTGTATGGAATGCTGTGTTCATTAATGTGCCTTTGCATTAGAACTGTGCTGTCCTGTACTACTGGAAAGACTGAACTGCTGTGCTGCTAAGGAAACTGTACTGTGTGTCACTGGAGCCTGTTGCTCATAAGTCTTAACTTGCACTGGGTGTGCGGCTTCTTATTAAATGCTACTGTTCTACCGTTTATGAGGACTCTTGTCAAGTGTGTCTGGTCAGCAAGTGAAACAACCTACATGTCTGTGTCTGAGGGTCAATACCCCTGTGTGCCTGCGAGAAGCTGCAGCACATGGTCTATGGTCTATGGTCGCCCTGAGTAACTGTTCCCCCAGGATTCCAAAGAATTCATGTAACCTCTCTCGCCCCTATCTGAACCTAGCGGCAAGCGTGTAACACAGACTTGAACTGCAACTAGAAATTGTTGTGCTTGATAATTCCCAGAACATTCTGGATGCCTTAGGGTGTGTGCACACGGGCGCTATTGGCAGCGCTTTGAATACAGCATACTTTATGATGCGTCCAAAGTGCTGCACGCAGGTGAATCCACATGTGTTCATTAATCCATGCGGATTCACCTCATCCTATACATTGCACTGATAGAATTTAAAAAAAAATAAAAAAGTAAAAAAAAAGTTTTAATAATTGTAAAAACATTTTAAACCACATAATAAAGAACAGAAAAAAAAATATGATACCAATAAATATATAATTTATGTAAAAACAAAAATAAACAAATACAGTACACATATTTGGTATGTACAGACCTATAAAACACACTGCAAGTCACACTACTTAACACCTTCAGTAAACACCATAAAAAAGTGGCAAAAAATTAGGCTTTTTCATAATATCACAAAAAAGTGGAATAAAATGCGATCAAAAAGTCGAATATAAATAAAAATGGTATCGCTGAAAACGACATCTTTTCCCTCAAAAAACAAGCCACCATACAGCTAAATCAGTGGAGAAATAAAAAAGCTATAACTCTCAGAATATACAGTTGTGCTCAAAAGTTTACATACCCCGGCAGAATTTTTCCTTTCTTGGGATTGTTTCAGAGATAACAAAAAAACTTTTTCTCCACTCATGGTTATTGGTTGGGTGAAGCCATTATTGTCAAACTACTGTGTTTTCTCTTTTTAAATCTTAATGACAACCAAAAACATCCAAATGACCCTGATCAAAAGTTCATATACCCTGGTGATTTTTGCCTGATAACATGCACAGAATTTGACACAAATAGGTTTGAATGGCTACTAAAGGAAACAGCCTCACCTCTACTAAAAGAGAAAACACAGTAGTTTGACAATAAATGGCTTCACCCAACCAATAACCATGAGTGGAGAAAATTTTTTTTTTGTTATCATTCATATTCTCTGAAACAAGGCCAAGAAAAATTCTGCCGGGGTATGTAAACTTTTGAGCACAACTGTAGTGATGAAAAAACAATTCTTTTTTTTATAATATTTTTTTATTGTGTAAAAACGGCAAAGCATAAAAAAATATAGAAATGTGGTATCACTGTAATCGTACTGACCTTTAGAATAAAGCTGTCTTATTAATTTTACCACACGGTGAATGGCATAAAAAAAAGAAAACAACTATTTCTGACTTTTCCTGGTTTTTGTTTATTCTGACTCCCAAAAATCAGAACAGAAAGTGATAAAAAATGCTATCTGTCCAAATATGGTACCATTACAAACGTCATCTCATCCTGCAAAAAAACCCCACATAACTCCGTCGGCAGTAATATAGAAAAAGTATAGCTCTCAAAATATGGAGTTGCAAAAACTAGTGTGTGATAGTAGCCAAACACAAAAAAAATATATAAATCTAGTATCACTGTAATCACACCAACCCGAAGAATAAAGTAATCTAATCACTTATTCCACATCAACGGTGTAAAAAGTACATAAAACCAATTCTTGACCTGCTGCTGTTTTGTTCATTCTGCCTCCCAAAGATTGCAGTAAAGTCTGGCTCACATTTATCCTGGGCTTTACCTTGAGCGCTTACATCGGGGTTTCCGTGTAAATCTTTGAAATATGTGATTCAGATTGAACTCCTGATAGAAGATTCCCTAGAATGAGAAAGATGGAGACTGTCACGGTTTCACCCCTCACTGTGTCTGGGATGCAGTTACTGACAGCTCAGCCGTCCAATCTGTTGGTATATGCAACAGTTGTGGACTTCTTTGTTTGTGTGAAGGAGGACTTTATGCTGATCTCACAGTAGATGGCGATGTTGTGTAAAGCTCCTTGTTTATTGTATTGTAAAAGAAAAAAATCTCTTGTTTTTTTCTGTTTTGCTCTTACTTCCTGGTGCAGTACTGTGTGACTGTGCGTTTTTTCCTTTACCTCATGTTCTGAGAAGTAAAATCTTGTTATCCCATGTAATCTGCTCTGTGAAGTTTCTACCGCAACTGTGGGGATCCAGAAGCTGCGCAACACGTTATGGACCCAGGCACTGAGGACCCCAGACACACAGGACACTGGAACTCTCAGCAAGACCCTGTTGAATGCAGAAGAATTCTTCAGTACAATTCTCTCCAAACAATTAAGACAAGTTAAAGATGACAAGTAGCACAGAGCTAAAACTCACAGTACCTAAGCTGAATAATGAGAATTATCAGTTATGGAAGTTCAAAGTAGAAATGTTATTGTCTAAAGATGCTTTATGGGAAGTAATCACTACAGATAGACCTGATCAGGATAATCAGACATGGAATAAGAAAAATAGACAAGCAAGAGCTACCATCAGCCTATTAGTTGATTATGCTCAATTAATCCACATAAGGAATGAGGATACAGCAAAGGGAATGTGGGAAGCGCTAAGAAAGCTACATGAAAGACCCAGCTTAAATCACAAGTTATTTCTGCTAAAAAAGCTTTACAGTATGAGACTAAGTGCAGGCAATGACATGCAGAAGCATATATTCTCTATTATGGAAGTGATATCACAGTGGAGATCAATTGGTGAAGATATTAAGGAAAGCCATGTAGCAGCAATATTATTGTGCAGTTAACCGGATTCATATGCTGCTTTGATATATGCACTAGAGACAAGACCTGAAACAGACATTACATTAGAGTTTGTGAAGACCAGACTCATAGATGAATATCAAAGAAGGAAAGGACAAACAAATGATTCTTCTACTGAAAAAGATAATGCAAATGCTCTTAAAGCTACAGAGTCAAAAAGAACCTATAATAAAGAGACAAGAGAATGTTTCAGATGTAAGAAAATGGACATTTAAAGAAAGACTGTACTATATGGAAAGCAGAACAACAGAAAATACATCATAAAGAGAAAACACAGAAGGTGAAAAACACAATTTCTGATTCATGTGAAAATAATTAGATATCAGACAGGCAGTGTATATAGACAGGCAGGCAGGGTATATAGCAGACTGCAGTGCATATAGCACAAGAGTCTCCATTCCAATTCTGCCTTCTGATGCTGTTAGATACTTCTATACAAAGGCCCAGGTCTCAGGGGCCAGGAATACTTTTATTTGGATCTTAATCTTCATTATTTGCTTAAAAAGCAATCCAGAGAACACCGTTTTTCTGCGCCATTTGCTTGTTGGCACTGCAGAATACAGCTAGGTCCTTTCCATTTTACAGCGCTAGGAATCCAGCTATTCAAAACTATGTTTTCTCTGTCAAACGGATCACATATACGTTGTCAGAAAATACTGCCATTTCTGGCCTCCATTAAAAATTTCCTTTAGTGTGTCAGTGAAGCAATTCACAGCAGTTTGCTTTACAAACTACTGACCTGCAGGCCAGGTATTTAAAACTCTATTTTCTCCGTCACACGGAACACATATACGTTGTCAGAAAATACTGTCATTTCTGGCCTCCATTAAAAATCTCCTTTAGTGTGTCAATGAAGCAATTCACAGCAGTTTGCTGGTCAAACTACTTACCTACAGGCCAGGTATTTAAATCTCTGTTTTCTCCGTCACACGGATAACATATAAGTTCGCTCCAAACTCAGTCATTTGTAGTGAGCGCTGAAGCTACTGTCCTCCATTTAAACTGGGCAAGGCACATGGCAAGGGACTGGGAACTGGACGTGATGGTGATGGTTCATGCAGAAGCCAAGGACAAGGCCTTGGGCAAGGTGAAATTGTGTCACAACAAACACCCACATCTTCTCGCCTGACCTTCCTGTCCCAATTCCTAGGGGACCGCAGCACACCACTATTGAACCCAGAGCAGTGTCAAAAGGTTGTTGGTTGGATAGCGGATAATGCTTCCAGTCACTTAACCACCACCACTACCACCACCCTGTCTTCCACACGGTCAAGTAGCCGTGAGTCTGGACCGCATATTCCTCACCCTAATCCTCCTTCCTCCCACCAGTGCCTGGAGACAAATGATCCCACACTTGGACACTCTGAAGAGCTGTTCACTTTTCCATTTATAGATTCGGGCCTCTCGCCCGGTCCACTTGAAGCGGGCAAGAGAAGATTGCGTGTAGCGATGCCCAAATATTTGAGCAGCCACGGTCACACGAAGGCGATGGTGGGAAAGTGTCACAAGAGGTGGACGATGATGAGACACAATTGCCAGAAAGTCAGGAGGAGGACCAGGGTGCGGAAGTGGAAGACGAGGTGGTGGATGATATAGTAACTGACCCAACATGGCAGGAGGACATGCAGAGCGAGGACAGCAGCACACAGGGGGAGGGAGGCAGAGCACCCCAACAGGCAGGAAGAAACAGTGTGGCAGATAGAAGACAGGCAACCGTTCCCCGTAACACCAACGCGAAGGAAGTTGCCAGTACAACTGTTAGGTCTTACCGAGTCTGGTTGTTTTTTAAAGACTCTGCCGATAACCCAGGGATTTAATCTGACTGCCAGATTGGAGTCGGGAAGTGAATTTTTCCTCAATGATGTAAATTGGCCTATACCGCATGGTTTTTTGTTGCCTTCCCCTGGATCAACGCTGCGGAATAGCTGCAGTGCACAAGAAATAGGCTGAACTGGATGGACGCTTGTCTTTTTTCGGCCTTATAAACTATGTAACTATGTAACTATGTAACTATGTAACCCCAAAAAAGCCATTTGCACCACCTGCCAGGCCAGCATCATCAGGGGTGGCAAAACGACCAGCCTGACCACCACCAGCATGATCAGGCACATGGCAGCAAAGCACCCGACTTTGTAGGCCGAATCCCAGGGTCCAGGAACAGTGTCTGCAGGTGGCATCATTGCTTCTTCCGCTGTTGTGCATGCAAGCCAATCCGCTGTCCATGGTGCATGCGAAGATGCCTCCTGCCCTGCACCTGTCGTTGCGCACTGTCAAGTAGCAGCATCAGGAAGCACGTCCATGTCCTTGTCCCAGCGCAGCATTCAGTTGTCCTTACCCCAGTCCTTGTAACGCAAGCGCAAATATGGAGCCAACGCCGCACAGGCCACACTACTAAATTCTCACATTACACAACTGCTTGCGCTCGAAATGTTGCCTTTTAGGCTCGTGGACACGGAAGCATTCCGCAATCTGATGGCGGCGGCCATCCCTCGGTACTCGGTCCCCAGCCGCCACTATTTCTCCCGGTGTGCCGTCCCCGCATTACACAAGCACGTGTCCCAAAACATTAGCCATGCCCTCAACAACGCAGTTACTGGTAAAGTCCACCGCACCACGGACACGTGGACAAGTGCTTGTGGGCAGGGACGGTACATCTCGCTGACGGCACACTGGGTTAACATAGTGGAAGCCGGGACCCTGTCGGACTGTGCGACGGAACACGTCCTCCCGATGCCAAGGATTGCGGGCCCTAGGTCAATCAGGGTTGCCCCCCGCGGTCTCCAGCTCCTGCACCTCATCCTCCTCAGCCTCCTCTTCAGCCTCCATCTCCAAAATGACCACATCAGTCACAAGCTGGAAACACTGCAGCACTGCCTTGGCCAAGCGGCAACAGGCTGTGCTGAAGCTAATATGCTTAGGTGACAAACCGCACAATGCTAAAGAGTTGTGGACAGCTCTGAGAGAGCAGGTAGATGTGTGGCTCACACCGCTGAACCTACAGCCAGGCATGGTCGTGTGTGACAATGGCCGGAACTTGGTGGCGGCTCTGAGGTGAGGCGAGCTCACACACGTACCATGCCTGGCCCATGAGCTTAACCTCGTAATTCAGCGGTTTCTCAAATCCTACCCGGAGCTGCCGGATCTGCTTGTTAAAGTACGCCGCCTGTGTGCCCATTTTAGAAAGTCACCTACAGCTTCCGCCGCCCTTGCCGTGTTTCAGCAGCATTTGCAGCTTCCGGCTTACAGACTGGTGTGTGATGTCCCCACGCGTTGGAACTCTACACTGCAGATGTTGGGAAGGATTTGTGAGAAGAAGAGGGCAGCTGTTGAGTACTAGCTTCAACAAGGCGGTCGGTATTCAGTTCAGACTCCACACATAAGACCTCAGGAGTGGACATGGATGTCAGACATATGTACCATCCTCCAAAACTTTGAGGACTCCACCAAGATGGTGAGCGGCGATGACGCCATAATTAGCGTCACCATCCCGCTTCTCTGTCTTCTGAAACGCTCTCTGCTCACAATCAAAGAGGATGCATTGCAGGCGGAGTACGATGAGATGGAGCAAGGAACCATGCTGGGTGATTACACACAGCCAAGCCTCATCTCATCCCAACATGGATTGGGTGACAAAGAGGAAGAGGAGGAGGAGGAAGGACTGGAGCTAGTTTCATGCACTATAGACGGAACCGCCGGAGCGGTGGGCTAGGCAGAGCAGAGGGGAACCACCGGAGAGGTGAGCAAGCAGAGCAGAACTAAATCACAGGTGCGGTGAACAAGGCTGAGCAGATAGGAACCGCCAGAGCGGTGGGCTAGGCAGAGCAGAGGGGAACCGCCGGAGCGGTGAGCAAGCAGAGCAGAACTAAACCGCAGGTGCGGTGAACAAGGCAGAGCAGAGAGGAACCGCCGGAGCAGTGGGCTAGGCAGAGCAGAACAGGGCTGACGGTGCAGGCAGAGAGGACAGGGCTCTGTTCACATGGAACAGACTGAAAGATACAGGAAGATGGCTAGAACACAGTAGGTAGATACGGAGGAAGGAAAAAGGGACAAGCAGAACCAGATACACACAAGGTACTTACAATGAAGTAGCGAGTGGACACAAAACTCACAAACAGAAGTACAGAGACAACGAGTAGGAGTTAGGTGCTGCTTAAGACACTGCATGAAAAGGGAGGGTACGGACATAGAGACAAAACAGGTAACAGGCTAAGAGACAGTTCAGACAGGAACTAATACTGCAACGAGATGCAGGAACGAGCCTGGGTATACGGCCCCCAGGGTGGCGGAAATGGACTAGAAGTCACAGATACAGGCAACAGGTCTGGGTATGCAGCCCCCAGGGTGGCAGAACAGACTAGAAGTCAGAGATACAGGTAGCAGGCCTCGGTATACGGCCCCCCAAGGGTGGCAAAAAGAGACTAGATACAGGACAGGACCTGGCAATTTAGTTGCAAAGACAAACTGAGTGAAGGTGGTTGCTCAGGCCCTCCTTCTGGGTCGAGGGGGTTTAAATATCCAGTGACTGACAGCAATAGGCTGGAGACGCATTAGAGGTGCGCCCACAGCAGCTATAAGAATCAGGAAGTAACCGGGCCGCCGCCCTAAGCAGTCAGTCAAGAGACATGCACACAGCATGAACTGGAGCAAGGTTTGCAGGCTGGACTGATGGGCAAGATTACGGTCTTGCAAGGTGGGAGTTGGTGCACTATGCAAGCACGCCGCCAGGGATGTTACACCTGCACAACTGTCATACCGTCTGTTCAGCGTGGATGGCCAGAGGACAGAGAGGAGGAGGAGGAGAGCATGGTCAGTCATCCTCTTGGTGAGGACACGGAAATCTTGCCTGTTAGTAGTCTAGCACGCATGGCTGAGTTTATGTTACGTTGCCTTTACCATGACCCTCGCGTACTCTAAATTTTGGGTGACAGTTGTGTCACCCCAGGCCTGGATGCCACAAATAATAAAGGCCGTGTCTGAGAGCAGGAGGGAGGTTCCCTGGTTAGGGACAATTAGCATACAGCACCTCCTGTCCAAGGCCAGTAGGGGGAGCTGGCTGCCCCTATAAAAGCTGGAACTGGGGGCAGGGTTAGGGAGAACTGGACGACCTAGCTCAGGAGTGAGACTAGTCCCAGAGAAGGAGGGACAGTTCAGCTGTAGCTGAGGAGGTCGTGAGGCAGTGGAGGAACTGCTAGCCAGGGACGTACGGCGCCGAGAGCCTGTCCTGGCAAAAGGGGAGAACAATATAACAGACATTGGGGTCCGACGCTGTAAAGACTCTAAGTCCAGCAGCATAGAACCAATCCGCGAGGGATTTCATGTCCTTTGGCCTAAAAAGCCCGGAGGCTCCGCCACAACAGAAGGAACCAGCAAAGCCAAGAGAGGCCAGAGGTAAAAGGAGCCCAAGTTGCAAGCCATACGGGTGAGAGTACACGGCACGCTCAGGGACGTGGGCTATTTTACCACTAAAGGGGGAAATAGTCAGAAAGAGCTTAGAGAGCACGGTAGGCCTACACCCTCACCCTGACCAGAGGGGCTTCCCGAGTGTTCTCAGACATCCAGGCCCCCTTCTAGCCGGTACTGTTGTTGGGTCATTACCATCTGTTATAATAAAGACCCTGAACTGTTTAAGCTGACTCTGCATTCTGACCATCGCGGCCGGAACTATCACCCCCAACATCCACCTACACTGCCCTGGGGCTACACTCTGTGCTGCACACCAACACCAGCCCCAGTGGCCTGCCCTGCAGCGGCGGTTATCCCTGACCGCAATCCACAGGTGGCGTAGTCAGACATTTCCAAATCTATAAATAGACTGCTACAACATTTGGTCTGACCACCCTGAGCCACGGGATCGGGTTGCCACTACTACCCCCAGCATCGTACAGAAGCCTGGTTCCGGGTACCCCACAGCCTAGGGGGTGAGTCACAGTCATTACTGGTTGGTGACACTTCTAGACCCACTCTACAAGGAGAATTTTATATCTCTTATTCCTGAGGCGGACAGGTCTACAAAAATGGGGCTGTACCAGAAGGCCCTTGTTGCAGAACTATTAAAAAAATTCCCATCTGAAAACGCTGGCGGCAGAGGGCACACTTCATTGGACAACCAAAGAGTACAGGCGAGAGAGACACAACTTCAATCCAGCAGAGGCAGGGGAACACTGTCAAATTTCTGGGAGAGTTTTCTCAGACCCTCCCATTGCACAGGCCCTGAGGCGCGGGGTACTCTCACAAGGAGTGCAAAGCTTGGGAACATGCTGAAGGGAGTACCTTGCCAACCGTACCAACGCCCTCCTTGATTCCGCTGTGCCTTATAATTATTGGGTATCCAAGCTGGATACGTGGAATGAACTAGCTCTCTACGCCTTGGAGGTCCTGGCCTGCCCTGCCGCCAGAGTTTTATCAGAGCGGGTTTTTAGTGCCGCTGGTGGAATTATAATTGATAAGCGCAACCACCTGTCAACTGAAAATGCTGACAGGCTGACTCTTATAAAAATGAACAAGGGCTGGATTGGGTAAGACTTCTCAACACCACCGAATGATAGCAGCGTAACATAAACTCAAATCCAGTGTCTTTTCTTGGGAGGTGTATTCCCATGCACCTTTTCACACCCACACATGGGTATATGCTTCCTGATTATGTATATTTGCTCTTGTCCTCCTCCTTCTCCTCATCCTCCACCACCATATCACTAGGGTGACCGTGGTCCGTGATGCAACACCCACATCATTTTTTTAAAGGGTGTTTATGATGGCCGTAAAAAAAATGTTTTATACAGTATGTTCATGTATACCCCCCAGAGATAAATGTTTATCAGCCCAAACACTTAGTGCATGGGCATTACAAGTATAGGAGGCCCGCTCCTTTCTATTTGGAACAGTTTTTTATGAGTCCCTCCTCCACGTCTCTTCCAGAAGGCATTGAAGTGCCTCCAAATTTTGGCAGCCCTTGCATTCACTTCATAGGCCAACACTATGGGAGACTCTCTCCTTTCTAATGGGAATTTGTCGCTACTGTGGCCTTGCTCTGTCTCTTTAAATTGTTAGTGGGATTTTTCCTAAATTTGGTCAGCCGTTGGACTCACTGCATGCCCTATAACTGTATAGAAGACCCTCTACTTTCTAATGGGAATTTGTTGCTACTGTGGCCCTGCTTTATGCGTCTTTAATCTCTTAGTGGGGTTTTTCCTAAATTTAGTCAGCCGTTGGACTCACTGCATACCCTATAACTGTATAGCAGACCCTCTCCTTTCTAATGGGAACATGTCGTACCTTGTTACTGTGACCCTGCTCTATGTGTCTTTAAATTCTTAGTGGGGTTTTTTCTAAAATTGGTCAGCCGTTGGACTCACTGCATACCCTACAACTGTATAGCAGACGCTCTCCTTTCTAAAAGGAACAAGTCGTACTTGTTACTGTGGCCCTGTTCTGTGTGTCTATAAATTCTTAATGTGGTTTTTTCTAAAATTGGTCAGCCGCTGGACTCACTGCATGCCCTATAACTGTATAGAAGACCCTCTCCTTTCTAATGGGAACATGTCGTACTTGTTACTGTAGCCCTGCTCTGTGTGTCTTTAAATTCCTAGTGGGGTTTTTCCTAAAATTGGTCAGCCGTTGGACTCACTGCATACCCTATAACTGTATAGCAGACTCTCTCCTTTCTAATGGGAACTTGTCGTTACTGTGGCCCTGCTCTATGTGTCTTTAATTTCTTACTAGGGTTTTTCCTGAAATTGGTCAGCCGTTGGACTCACTTCATACCCTATAGCTGTATAGCATACTATCTCCTTTCTAAATGAAATTTGTCGTTACTGTGGTCCTGCTCTATGTGTCTTTAAATTCTTAGTTGGGTTTTTCCTAAAATTGGTCAGCCGTTGGACTCACTACATTCCCTATAACTGTATAGCAGACTCTCTCCTTTCTAAATGGAATTTGTAGTTACTGTGGCCCTGCTCTATGTGTCTTTAAATTCTTAGTGGGGTTTTTCCCAAATTTTGGCAGCCCTTGCAGTCACAGCATGGGCATTATCACTATAGGAGACCCGCTCCTTTATAATGGTAACATTTTTTTTACTGAGACCCTCCTCTATGTCTCTTCAAAGGGATATTGGGTTGCGTCCATATTTTTGGCAGCCCTTGATACGCAATAACAGTATAGGAGATCCACTTGTTAATAATGGGAACAACAAAGCATAGCCAGTTGATGGCTCTCTAACAATAGCGAGGGCCGACTGCTGGCCTTTTAAGAATAGTAAGGGCTGTTTGATGGCCCTATAAAAATAGACTTTATGACTTTCAGAGTCCCTCCATCATAAATAAAACAGGATGTGTCTGATGATGTGTCACACACCACATTGCCAGATAAGGTTGTAAAATGTTAAAATGACATTTCCCGGTGAATGCATTTGTCTTAAAAAATAACATAAAAAAAAAAATAGGATCTTTCTTTAGTATAAAAAACATCGTCACCAATTTAACCTCAATGTAATCACATTGTTTAGCTCCTGCACCTCCTCCTCCATCTCCAAAATGACCACATCAGTCACAAGCTGACAGCACTGCTTTGGCTAAGCGGCAACAGGCTGTGCTGAAGATAACATGCTTAATGCTTAATTGAAAACCGCCCAGCACTGCAGAGTTGTTGAAAGCTGTAACACAGCAGCCTGATCTGTGGCTCTCACCGCTGAACATACAGCCAGGCATAGTCGTGTGTGACAATGGGCCGAACCTGGTGATGGAGAAATGACAGCCGGAGTAGATACAGTTTCCCTCTATGCCAGTCCTTCCACCGAGCTAAATACAACTCTCAGCAAAAAAAGCTGTGGACTGGCTCTGTACTGTCCCTGGCCACATTCACCTGTCCACGTGTTTGTGGTTAGGCGGTCCTTCCCAGTAAGTGCACTGGGGAGGGCACGGGTAATGTTGTGGGACCCGTGCTTGTGGAAGGTGGAGACGATACCGGGAGAAATAGTGGCGGCTGGGGACCAAGTATGGACACCCGGCTGCCGACGGCATAAGGTTATGAGAAGCTTCCGCCTCCATGAGCCTAAAAGGCCAAATTGCAAGTGAAAGCAGCTTTAGAGGACTTCCTGGGAGAAATGACAGCTGGGTAGATATTGTTTCCCAAGTCCTTTCACCAAGCTAAAGAATATGGCTTTGGTGAAATACAACTCAGCAAAAAAAGCTGTGGACTGGCTCCATACCGTCCCTGGCCACATTCACCTGTCCACGTGTTTGTGGTTAGGCGGTCCTTCCCAGTAAGTGCACTGGGGAGGGCACGGGTAATGTTGTTGGACCCGTGCTTGTGGAAGGCGGAAACGATACCGGGAAAAATAATGGCCGCTGGTGACCGAGTATGGATACCCGGTCACTGCCGCCATAAGATTTTGGACAGCTTCCGCCTCCACGAGCCTAAAAGGCCACATTTCAAGTGCAAGCTGCTGCCCAGAAATCTGGCAGTTTAGTATTGCGGCCTGTGGGTGGGTGGGTGGCTGGCTGCATACTTGCGCTTGCATTCCAAGTAACAGAAAACTAAGGAGATGGTGGCCTCTATCATCATCATGGCCTCACCTCGGCACTATGAACTCTCCTGAAGGAGAAGCCAGGGCCCACCGGAGGAGTCTCCGGTTCTCTGGTGGGCCCGTCCAACCCTGCCGAGAAGCAGCCCTGGCTAAGAAAAGTGTGGGGGAAAGTTCCCGGACACTCTATAGCTGCTTTTTTAATGTGGATCAGACATGCTTATGCATGTTATTTCTTAAACCGCATTGCAGATCAGGCCATTGTCCATCTCTGTATTCATGAAATTAAATGCGCAAAGAAAGATGTATGTGTGTCAAAGGACCATCGACAAGTGCGAGTTGATGTTGGACGGGTTGCCATTGCTTCTGCAACAAGCTGCATTAGAGGACTTCCTGGGAGGAATGACACCCAGGGTAGTTACGGTTTCCCTCTATGCTAGTCCTTTCACCGAGCTAAATACAACTCTCAGCAAAAAAAGCTGTGGACTGGCTCCGTACCGTCCCTGGCCACATTCACCTGTCCACATGTTTGTGGTTAGGCGGTCGTTCCCAGTAAGTGCACTGGGAAGGGCACGGGTAATGTTGTGGGACCCGTGCTTGTGGAAGGCGGAGACGATACCGGGAGAAATAGTGGCGGCTGGGGAACGAGTATGGACACCCGGTCGCCGCCGGCATGAGGCTATGAAAAGCTTCCGCCTCCACGAGCCTAAAAGGCCACATTTCAAGTGAAAGCAGCTTTAGAGGACTTCCTGGGAGAATTGACAGCTGGGTAGATATGGTTTCCCAAGTCCTTTCACCAAGCTAAAGAATATGGCTGTGGTGAAATACAACTCAGCAAAAAAAGCTGTGGACTGGCTCCGTACCGTCCCTGGCCACATTCACCTGTCCATGTGTTTGTGGTTAGGCAGTCCTTCCCAATAAGTGCACTGGGGAGGGCACGGGTAATGTTGTTGGACCCGTGCTTGTGGAAGGCGGAGACGACACCGGGAGAAACAGTGGCGGCTGGAGACCGAGTATGGACTCCCGGCCGCCGCCGGCATGAGGTTATGAAAAGCTTCCGCCTCCATGAGCCTAAAAGGCCACATTTCAAGTGCAAGCAGCTGTCAAAAATTTGGAAGTATAGTATTGCAGCGTGTGGGTGGGTGGGTGCGTGGCTTCCCATAGACTTACATTGGGCTCGTTTCTCAGGTCGAGCACCCAAGTATTCCAATTTGTTCAACCCGAGCAACGATACCTAAGGTCCTGCCATGCTTGCACATGAGGTAAGAGAGATAGTAAATCAAAAATGCTATACTATGTTTCTAATTGGAGATATTTGCTAACATTGTTATATTACACCTACTACATATTGGGGTAGGATCTTGGAGATGGGAATACTTCGTTAACTCATTTTTAAATCGTCTCTTCAGAGAGGAAAAGGACTAGAAATCTAGTGCCACCTATTGGAAGTAGCAATTCTAAAAGTCAATATCGACCCTTTATCGAGCCTTGTCAACTCTAATTTCGTCGTTTATGTTATTGAGTGCACTGTCTGCAATTTAAAATATGTGGGATCAACCACCAGAAAATTAAAATCTAGAATGAGGGAGCAACTTTATGACATAACTACTCCCTCAAATCGTAACATATGAAGTGTGTCTAGACATTTTATTTCATGCCACAACAGACAGACCACACATTTTTTGACATATGCTATCGAATCTGTTCCCAAACATATCAGAGGTGGTAACCGCACACGTACACTTCATAATAGGGAAGCTTTTTATATCTTTTCATTAAATACAAGGGTGCCGTATGGTCTGAACTTGAGAAGAGAACTTATGCTATATTATTAATACTGGGTTCGTTTTGTCAAGCTTGTTTATATATGTTTTTTAATCAATGTCTCATAATTTTTTATATATATATATTTTCCTGTCAATGTTTTAATATCAGAGCTGTCATTACTTGACTATGCATTACATATTTCTTTGTTCCTAGTTTCTGCAGGGTGATTTTCCCTGAGGATTCTTCCCTGGGGCATCTCACCCATCTGATTCCTGTTCTCTAATTATTCCTTCCTTCCTTAAAGATTCATTCTGCCTATTTAATCTGATACCAAAGCCTAAGAACGCTTGGCGTTCGAAATGCGTTTGATTGCGTACATTTTTTTTCTGTTTCCGGCCCCCTTCACCTCTTGCCTGAGGTATCCCGCCTGTTATTGATTTTGTCATATTTCTCCTTAATTTTTACATTTTTTATAATAAAGGACTATTTGTTTTAACACATTGTGGAAATATGAACTGGGAGCTGGATCATATCCTTTCGTCCGCTGCTTTCAGGTTTTATCAATTGCACTACTAGACTGGCAATATTTGCCCTTTTTCAAGATGGAGATCGCTGTACGCATGGCTGATATTGTTCTTGTGTATTGCAGATGGCATCTGAGGGTGATGGACGCGGAATAACAACATCATGGGAATTTCCTCTACTCGCCATATCACCTGGATGGCCGGAAGCAATGCGCATAACGCTATCACCGGCACACATGCAATGCAATTATGTGACTCCATCTCTTTACACCTGTGGGGAGAGAATTTAATATCAACCATTACACAGTAAGATACATTCCTCAAAGGAAGCCCAAGTGAAAAGCACGTTGGAGTTGCTTGTGCACATTGGGACATCATGAGTAATAGGTAATCAGTGTTTTCCCTAGATCAGCTATCTATCCACATTGCTGTAGGTTACCTGACCTGCCCTGATCAATGGTTTGGACACATGGATTTATATTACTCTTGGTCTATCTTTTTGATACTGTAGGTTTTACTGCCTATCTCTTTATCACACTGCCCCTCTATACATTAGACATATAATCTGTACCATTTTTCATGCCTGAGTCTTCACTCTTTAGGCTGGGTGCCCACGTAGCGTTTTTCAAGCCTTTATGCTGCGGAATTTCCGCAGCATAAACGCTTGTGAAACGCTGGGTAATCCGCACCCCATGGTCCCCAATGGGATTCCGCATGTTCTATGCACATGCTGCGGATTTTTCCGCAGCATTTATGCTGCGTACAAAAATCCGCAGCATGTCATTTAATTTTGCGGAAGCGCAGCGGAACTCCCGCCATTGACTTGCATTGAAACGCATAGAAACCGCGACTGTACATTTGTACAAGCGGCTTCTATGCGTCTCTATGTGCGGATGGTACCCAGTTCTGGAGGAGAGGAGACTCTCATCCAGACCTGGGTACCATTGTACCTGTAAAAAAAGAATAAAATAACAAATAAAGTTATATTCACCTGTCCGGCGGCTTCTCTCTGAATGCCGGCATCGCTTGAGGACCTGCGGTGACGTCACAGTCATGTGACCGCAGGCCCTTCACCGCTCTGTCTCGCGATATGCCGGCAGCCGGAACCAGAGAGGAACGAGCTCTGCAGCCACGCCGGGGCCTCGGGGGTGAGTATAGCTTTATTTGTTTTAATTTTTACGGTTCACACTGTATAAATCCATGCTGTTTGCATGGATTTATATAGTGTGACCTAGTTGTCAAGCACTTTCCAAGTGATGCTATCGCCTGGAAAGCGCTTGTCAATCTGCATGCGTTTTTTGTGCCAGGGAGATACAGAAATGCTGCAGAAATTTTCTGCTTCATTTCTGCATCGTGGGCACATAGCCTGACAGTTGATTTTAATATTTTTGTATTGTCTTGTATTTTTTGGACACGTAATACATTTACTTTAAATTACCCTATGGTGGATTTTTCTTACTACACATTTTATATATAGTCTGTACATATACATATGTATGTAAATCTTATAAGTTTGGTATCACAGTAATTGTACTAATGACTCTAAGATTCAGTTAGACAACTCATTTTTTCAACCCAATGAGCACTGTAAAGTGAAGAAATGCAAACATGGCATTTTTACCCCTCTTCCCATTTTTCAATATATTATATGATAAAATAAATGGCGTTGTTCTAAACTACAACACTATGCGTCAGCGCACAATGATTTGCTGGAACTGTAAGACGCATTCTTTGTGCAATGAAAATACACAACGTCAAAAACTCACCAAATACTCAATGTTTGAACTTAAAGTGAAGTTTTTCTGCCATAATTATGGATGGTTTGACTGTATGAAACAGATTGATGTTTTGTTTTCATATTTTTGAGGAGTTAAGGCTGCATGAACAGGTCACCAGCCAATATCTATATGTATAGAGATTAAGTACTACTGGAGTGCTGTGGGCAAAACTTAGATTAGTGAGGTGACTTGATAATCCTGCCAAAAATTGTCTGTTTTTAGGTCATACTTAAATCAATAGACAGTGGGAATGAACCTGATTGTCTGGAGTAGTGCACTCCTGAAAGCTGGTGCAGCACAGAAAAAGTCATGGAAGTGAAGGTGGGAGGTCCTAAATATGGAGGATGTTAGGTGCAATGTCTGGTACTGAGTGAAGGCATCGGTGTAGCTGCTGGATAGAAATATGAGCCTGGCTGCCACATTCAGGATAATGACAAATGCATTTAGCGATAAGTAGAACAATTAATAAGTTACAATTAGCTGTGAGTTCAAATTGAAAAGCAATCAGAGCAATAGTAACAGATTTTAGTTGTTTTTATTAATTAAGAATAGGATTAAAGGTAGATGATGAAGGTCCTTCTATACAGGTACAGCAGTGATGGTGGATCTGCTGTACTTCAGGGCGCTAGATGCTGAGGCTTCCCGTCTTTCAGATGGTTCTGGGGGAACGGTGACAACACGCAAATACGCGAGCAGCCCTAGATAATCCACGCCGGCAGGATGATAAGATCCGGCGGAGGAGGGAACCTATGAGAAGAGAAGTAAATATAATGTAAGTAATGGGACTCCATATTACATGATACTAATGTGCGGTAGAGGAGTCTGATTCATGAATAGGTCAGGGATCATTGTCAGCCATCATACATGTGACAATCCCATCACTGACATATAACATCTGCTCCACATGAATTATTCTCATCACTGACTGACATCACACAACATGGAGCTGATTCTCACACTTACCTCGTCTCCTTCCCCTCTTTTCTCCATTTTCTGAGGTTTGTTTCTCTATACTCAGATTTATAGAAGATTTTCTTTCCTCGGGAGCTGGAAATTCTGATCAGAAAGAAAAAAAGAAACCCTCAGTAATGACACATACTTATAGGATCTGCTTGGTTTCTATAATATAAGTAATGAGGCGACTTATTACATGATACTAAAATATATATAGATGAAGCTACTGTGGCACCAGTCCAAATATTCACCAAGTGATACTTGTGGTCCTTATACGGAGTAATAGCCATGCTGCACCTGTGTTTGGTGGTGCTTCCACAGTAGCACTAATATAGACGTTTCTCAAAAATTCAGGAAAAGATAGCACCCACCACAGGGCATCGGTCTAAAGTCCTTTATTCCAGGTCATGCGTACATGTGAGCGGCGGGCACGGGGGATGCCATCATCATCGTTCACTCCCTCATCCCCCGTGCCCACTGCTCACATGTACGCATGACCTGGAATAAAGGACTTTAGACCGATGTCCTGTGGTGGGTGCTATCTTTTCCTGAATTTTTGACAAACGTCTATATTACCTCATACTACTGTGCGATCACTGTGGCCGATCGGCAGAGGAATCTTATCATACAGAGGTCAGGGGTCATTGTCAGCCATCATACAGTACATGTGACAATCCCATCAATGATATATAACATGGTCCACATGAATTATTCTCACTGACTGACATCACACAACATGGAGCTGATTATCACACTTACCTTGTCCATTTTCTCCCTTTTCTTCATTTTCAGAGGTTTGTTCCTCTATTGTCAGATTTATAGAAGATTTTCTTTCCTCGGGAGCTGGAAATTCTGATCAGAAAGTAAAAAAATCTCAGTAACGATACATTCATATAGGATCTGCTTTGTATCTATAATGTAAGTAATGGGACTCCATATTACATAATACTACTGTGCAGAACGAGGCTCCATAAGTCACTGGCGGTCATATAGCACTCATCATTTCAGCTCTCATGCTGTACTCCACGAGACCAGTGGAGTACAGTGCGAGACCCGGAGTGGCTGCTGCTCCAGTCTATAAAGCCCCGTTCTCTGAACTGGGCTCCATACACTGGAAGACAGAGAAGGGAAGTCGTTGTGGTACCTCCAGGTGGACTACACCGGACCAGTGTGGGACCTCCATGTGGACTACAGTGAACTGTTGCTTTTTTAATAGATGGGTGAAAGAGGGAAATTGTTTGGTAGTTTTTTTTTCAAATAAAGATTTTTTTGGGTGTTTTTTTTCTCTTTTTACTTACTGGGTTAGTAATGGTGGTGTCTGATAGACGGCTCTCTATTAATAACCCATGGGCTTGCTGACATCAGCCCCACAATCCCATTACCCCGATTGTCAAATGCACCAGGGCAATTGGGAAGAGTTGAGGCTAAGCACCAAAATTGGCGCATCTAATGGTTGCGCCATTTCTGGGGCGGCTGAGAGCTGGTTTTATTAGGTTGGGAAGGGTCCAATTTGCATGGACCTTCCCAGCCTGTTTATATGAGCCCCCAGCTGTCTGCTTTCCCTTGGCGAGTTATTAAGAATAGTGGGGACCCAACGTCGTTTTTTTAATTGATTTATTTATTTTTACACTGTCCCTCACACCACTTATGATCCAGCATTCATACAGGCCGGGTCACGGGTGGAGCTGGTCAATCACAGCCATGCCAATAATTGGCATGGTTGTGATGGGGCCAGAAGTGCCCACAGTTTTGAAGCTTGCTGATTGGCTGCGCTGCAGCCTTTCAACAAGGTTTGTTTGGCTGTCAAACACGAAAAGTGACACAGACTTCTTGGAGAAGTCCGTGTTCGGGGTTCTGCACCGGACAGTAGGTGTTTGTTATGAATCCCGAACTTTACCGTTAGAGTTCGCTCATCCCTAATGACAATCCCTTCACTGACATATCATATGCTCCACATGAATTATTCTCACTGACTTACAACATACAACATGGAGCTGAGTCTCACACTTACCTTGTCTCTTTTTCCCCTCTTCTTCATTTTCTGAGGTTTTTTGCTCTATGCTTAGATTTATTGAAAAGCATTTTTCCTCCTGAGCTGGAAATTCTGAACAGAGAATAAAAAAAACCTCAATAACGATATATTCTTATAGGAACTGTTTTGTATCTTTCCTGTATATAGTAAAATTGTTCTATTCCTGTCTCCTCCAGATCTGGTAATCTGGAAAAACTGTACAAAATTAGGGAAATTGAGATACAGTATGGGCCTGTGGATAATTTGGATCCATGGTACATGGATAACATAGGAGACCAATAACAAAAAAACCATATGGAAATATTTGAGCCTTTCTCATTTTTGTGCTGTATACATAGACATAAACATACCTGACAATAGGAACGAGAATGGCAAGCTGAACATAGCATCATCTCTATTACATACAGGAAAAGAATCTTTCTGCCTGTTTTAAAGAAGAAAAACGTGTAAATCACAAGTAAATGCAGTATGAAAGGGGTTTTCTCAATAGAATAACACCGACTATAAGGCAAAAAATAACTATCCAGAATGGCTGGCATGTAGTACTACATCTCTCCTACAGTGTGGGCAGTAGTAAAAATGCATGACAGGCTGCAATTATGGGCTGTTATCACCAACGGTTTCTAAAGCCAAAAGCACAATAACTTCTAATCATGGGGTGATGGATGCTGTATTTGATATTATGGTATTTATATCCTATATTTGGGTTTGTACGCATTGGAGCTCCCAATAATGACCCTATAATTTACTCACATTTCTAGGAGGTTTGTGCTGGATGCTGGAGTGCACTCTGTAGGGGACTTAGGATCCTCATTGTTCATTGTCCTGGTAGCGGTGGTACAGAGCTAAATGCAGATAACAAGAAAATATGAAATATATTTTTTTACATTTAGAAGTCTTTTTTTTACATATTTTGGATTTATTGCTCTCATACTTACTTTAGAAAGCTTTTCAGAAGATGATGTAAAATTTTGGAAGGTAAGGCTCTCATTGTCCTCACTTGTGCCCTCCTCATCCTCTGAGATCATATATTCATTGATATCAGAGTGATCTACAAGACATAGGTAATGAAATATTATTAGAGAATATCTTTATAACACAGTCATCATTTATCACTAATAGTAATGGGAACCGATTGTCTCATATTATTGAAGATAAGACAAACAGTCGCTTAGTCTAGATGACGTCTTCTTCTACTTACGGATAAAGAAGCTTGTGTCCACGTCTGAAACTGGCTGAAGAACATACTCCGGCTTCTGACTTAGAAGATTGTCAAAATCTAAGCCAGTCAGGAATGGATGACCCTTGATCTCAAATGCTCCTGCTGGAAAAGACAAAGCAAAAGTGTTGTGGATATTGTCAATGACTGCTCCATATCTGAACAATTAAAGGGGTACTCCAAGGAGATAAAAAATAAGGTTGTACTCTTCCTGCCCTCATAAAGTATAAAGATGAGATGCCCAGTGCACTTCTATTATCTTTAGAACACTTGTAATTCAATGTGAGAGGAGCTGCTCCTCACTGCTCTGTCCCTCTAGTATGGAACAATGCGTCCTCACTATGAGTACCAGCCATCACATCTTTATAGTTTATAAGTGCAGGGACAGTAAAACAATTTTTTATGTCCCCAGAGTAGTTGATGAAAGAAGTAGACTGAAAGTCATATTATGGAGAACTATAAATGGATGTGCTGATAGATAAGTGTTGATTCTCATGGACACGAGCAATAAGTGTAATAAGTAAATTGTTACCTGTCCCAAGTCTATGTGCAGGATTTTTTCTGAGCAGTTCAGTGATGAGGATCTGAGCAGGAAAGGGAGGAACGGGATTACAATTCCAATCTACGTCTCCTGTTACATAGAAAATTACAGAAAATAAAGCCTCATTATTGGACTGTAAGATAAAGAAAAGGAAATAACTAAACCAATGTAACCAATCAAAACAACGATCGGATTATTCTACCTACCAGCGACGATATCTCTATAAAGCTCAATTACGGATTCCCCATAGAACGGTGCATATCCCACAAGAAATTCATATAGGATGATACCCATTGACCACCAGTCAACAGGTCTTCCACAGCCTTTTTGCAGGAGGACCTCTGGGGCTATATATTCCGGGGTGCCACAGACCTGGAAACCAACAAAAGAAAGAGATGAGATTGATGATTCCATTATTATGACAAGTTCTCGTCATAAAAACACAATGACAGAAAATAAAATGTCAATGGAAAAATTCTCTAGAAATGAAGAACGTAGAGAAGAAACAGTAGTGTGATGAGATTTGTAAAGAACAAGCTGGATTTCTGTAAGTGATGCTGACCTCATAGTTCAGGAATTCTCTGGTGATGTCTTCTACTAATTGCTTGTGCTTGTTGGTTTTTGGTATCATAACACCAACTTTTGAAAGCCCAAAATCGGTAACTTTAATATGTCCAGCAGATGTTATCAGAAGGCTGCGAAAGAAAAGATGGTTTTAGCCTTACAGACTATGTGATAATAAATGATAACTTCCCGTTTCACCCTTATTATACATAAGGGGGCACTTACTTCTCTGGCTTCAGGTCTCTGTGCACAACACCATAGCTGTGCAAGTATTCCACAGCAAGAACAGCTTCTGCAAAGTACAAGCGGGCCAAAGAGACAGGTAAGGGACCCCCCCTGAGAAGGATCTCACAGTCTCCACCTATAGAATAAAAAGGAAATGTGACCGGTGAGGGGTTTATAAAGCAGATCACCATGATGCATAATGAGAAGTGAGCAGAGATATTGGGCAGGAGAGAATATATACAGATTTAATGTACAGTGCACATGATATTAGTCTAAAGTAATGGTGAAATGTCCTCCATGTAACTAATAGCATAAAGTGATGTCACATCTCATCAACAGCCAGAGATACTGACATGCTCAGTGCGGACATACAGGGGAGATCACATAGACAGTGGCGTACATAAAAATCACAGGGCCAAAATCATCCCCCCAAAAAAGTTCTAATTAGCCCCCCCCTCAAAAGATATATATAATGTATCTATTGAAGCCCCTTGGTGTTCTCACCAGCAATATACCTTATGGTCATTTTAAATTATGATGCTCCTAAAAGTGCCCCCACCCACACACACTGAGTGTGGCATACCCACAGTGAATCCCCCTCCCTAAAGGTTCACCCCACATATACAGTGTCCGTATGATGCTCCCACTCAGTTTGAAGCCTACCCAGTATGATGGCGTCCACAGTAACACCACCGAATATAATGGCCCTCACAGCACCTCACACCATATAATGGCCACCACATGTCCCACTCAGTATGATGGCCCTCACAGCACCTCAAACAGAATTTGGAGCCCAACAGAGTATGAAGACCCCCACACAGAACAAGGAGCCCCACAGCACACCACTCAGTACGAGGATCCCACTCAGTATAGGGGCATTCACAGTCGGCAAATCAATAGGGGGCATTCCCAGTCTCCCATAGCCTCTCACACATTATTTTGTCCCCCACAGCCCCCAATTCAGTATTATGACCCCACGCCCCTCTCACTCAGTATTATGGTCTCCATTAGCCCCAACTCTCAGTATTAAGTTCTCCACCAGCCCCCCCATCTTAATATTATGGCCCCCACCAGCCCCACCTCTCAGTATTATGGTCCCCACCAGCACCATCACTCAGTATTATGGCCCTCACCAACCCCACCACTCAGTATTATGGCCCCGATCTGCCCTACCACATAGTATTATGACACCCACAAGCCCCACCAATCAGTATCATGGCCCCCGTCAGCTCCCTAATCAGTATCATGGCCACCACCAGCCCTTAAATCAGTATGATGGCCCCCACCAGTGTCCCAATCAGTATGATTGGCTCTCTCTATCCACCCATTTAGTGTTCTGACCCCTCCAATTTCTGACATTAAGGCTACGGTTACACTATCAGTATTTGGTCAGTATTTCACACCACTAGTTGTAAGCCAAAACCAGGAGTGGGTCAAAAAAGCAGAAGTGGTGATGTGTTTCTATTATAGATTTGTTATAGTTGTTCCACTCCTGGTTTTGGCTTACAAATACTGATGTAAAATACTGACCAAATACTGAACATGTGAATGTGGCCTAAAAAAAGCACTACTCACCTTGCCCCGTTCCCCCGGCACGCTGCTCTGGTCTGTGCAGTGGGAGAACTGAGACTCCTCACTATAGGCCTGATGCTGTGATGACTTTGCACTTGCAATGCACGGAGTCTCAGACTCACCAGCACAGGCTGAATGGTGGATCAGGGAGCTTTTGGCTCCCTGATTCACCATTCTGTTCAGCCATATCCACCTTCTGAGGATGCGGATACCACTGAAATTGTGATGACAAGAGGAGGGATGGGGCCAAGTGCCAAGTGGGGCCCTCCCCTCTCCAACTCATGGGCCCTACAGCACAAAGATCAATGAATTTCCAGGCATCTTGGTAATATATAACCTATAGAAAAGGCTCTGTGGTGATGTAACCAACCTCTTAGAAAATCCTAATTATATGAGTGGTGATAAGATGTAAGCAGACTTGGGTTAAATATAATATAATGTACAGTCCTACCTCCTACATGCTCCATGACCATACACAGGTGAGATTTCGTTGGAAAGGAGCAGACCATGGATACCACAAAGGGACAATCAGCGTATGTTAAGATGTCCCTCTCCAGAAAGGCCAATTCCACTTTTTTTGGAGTATCCAGGTTGCACTTGGCCATTGTCTTCATTGCAAAGTTCTGGCAGGAGTCTTTATGGTGCACTAAATAGACGGCCCTGGAGAGAAGGAGAATCATGGTTTATAATGAACCCTTATTAACAGTCCACCTATAGAAGTCAATGTGCAGTGTGTGCACAGGCCCTTACAATCTAATTTGTTACAGTTCAGTTTTCTCAGCTGTATATAACTGACCAGAATAGTGAGAATTAGATATGAACAGTGATGTGGACTCAGATCAGTTCCCTATGATAACACTGAATGGCACAGCACAGAGGCTGAAGTATTGTCATAGGGAACCCTGAGAAATATGGATTATGCCAACAGAAATCTCACCCAAAAGCTCCACTGCCGATCAGTTTTGATGTCTCAAAGTCGCTCATTTGCGGCTTTCTCGCCGGGATCAATGATTCGATCACGCCCTATAAAAAAGTAAGAAATGATATTCAGATAAGAAAAAAGCTCCAAATACAAAACCTTCTTCCTCCTATATTATGTCCCAGCTGATTTACACTGATTGAATGTAGGGGATGATACAAGCAGGATACTCCGCAGACATGGATGTACTGTAATTTAAGGGGAGATCCGCCATAAACCAGAATCATTGTACAGTGCTGAATAATAGGGGAGATCACAGAGGAGAACTTAAAGGGAATATGTCAGCAGGTTTTTATGTGTAATCTAAGAACAGCATGATGTATGGGCTGAAATCCTGATTCCAATGATGTGTCACTTACTAGGATGTGTGTCATTGTTTTATTAAAATCAATGTTTAATCTGCAAGAGATCACTGCAGGGCTAGTCTTGTCTCATGTAGTCCTATTGCTCTGTGTACCCCGCCCCCACCACTGATTAGCGGATTTCTGCCTATTCACAGTGTACTGTACACAGAACGCTGCCAATCAGTGATGTGGGCAGGGTTACACAGGGCTCAGCATTCAGAGCACTGCTAGATCTGCAGTGGAGAAAAGAGGGATTTTATTACAAATGCTGCATCTAGTAAAGTAAGTGACATCGCTGGAATCAGGGTCCCTGCCCCTACATCATGCTGCCCTCAGATAAGGTAGGAAAACCTGGTGACAGATTCCCTTTAGTATAAATGCTATTATCTAACACAATAGTGTCATCTACATATAGAATAGAGATGTCCCATGATTATATGGGGGATAATACTGGATGTGTCGTTCCCACCCCATGATCTAGTGATATACAGACTTCTCCCTCTATGATACTTACAGCGGCAGGTTCTTGGATCTCCGGGATCTCACAGATTCCACTGCCAGGATCCGCCAGCACAGTTGTTTCTAAAATAGTAATAAAACGATGAAGAAATAAAATGTATTAGACGATATCAATCCTACAATATATAATACAACAATATAATGGAGTGAATGGGATTATTACTAATTATATGGGGATTCTAAATATGAGAACGTACGGCGCCTCCATAGACAGATAAATATAATATAAATGATGGAGGAATAACCTATCATTACATAAATGAGGAACTCATGACCCTCGCTGCACATGTGAGTGATGGGAAGAGAGAGCTCAAGCAGAGCAGCCATATGCAAATTAGCCTGGCAGTGCACTGGGGGCGTGTCACTGCACTCAGACTTTCTTCCACGCCCCCAGTGAACTTACATCCAGATTTGTATATGGCTTCTATGTTAGATTTCTCCTGACTGAGACATTGGTTTTCTGCCATAAAGGGATCCTCTGTCTTAGAGGTAAATGGCCTGTACAGTCACACCACTACGTCATATGTAACATGAGCAGAGAGTAAATCTACCATTATCCCTGTTCTCTATAATATCTGGAGATTTCTGATAGAAGGGCGGATGATCGGCTTACCTGTGATCAGATCGCTGGTCAGTTCCCGCTGACCCATATTCGGGTCAGGGATTATTTCCGGGTCTAGATTTTGCCCATCTTCGGTCTCGCCTTCTGCTGTTTCCTAATAGATATCATATATAAATATTTAATATGTGGAAGATTTCACTAAATCACCAAATACATAAATCAGGAAGCACTAAACCTGCATTTACAGATGCAGCAATTGTAACTACACAAGTAATGCACCATCTTGGTAACTTTTCTTAGAAAGTTCTCTCATTTAGGTGCATTATGATAAATTAAGATTGAAAAATCAAACGTTCCGTGTAAGCTTTGACTTTTCTGCACTGTGATATCCCAGAGGTGTGTTACCTGCGTTCTTTATATCACAGGTACATCTTGTACTTCATTCATTACAGTATTGGGTGGAATTGCTTTACACTGCAGCCCCTCTCCACAAGTCCAGATTAATATACCGTATAAGAGACTTGTGTGCACTACATTTCTGTAATATCGCCTATTATCTCAGCTGCAGCCTTTACAAGCAGGAAGACTCTGATAATAGTGATAGACAGAGGTGGAAACACAGACTTCCCACCACTGAGCTGTGACTACATCAGCAGAATACAGACTGTCCTCACAGGCGAGGGAGCAGCAGAGACTAGCCGCCATACATATGCTGTGCCTGCCCGGAGCTGACAGGAGGCCTGTAACATCAACCACCAGATCTGATATCTTACTGGTGATCTGGAGAAGATCAGAAAACAAGGACGTGTGATAGAAAAGATGACGGCTCCTTACCAGGCGTTCCGATGAGCGGGCCGGACGTTCCAGGACAGACAGGACTTTATGGGCGAGATCTTTAATAAAAGTCAAATCGCCATTTTGAAATCTTTTTTCAGCCTATAAAAAAAAAAGAGATTAAAAGGAAAATCCTGAGGTGAGAAAAGGCATAATGGAGGCGGCCATTGTATGTGACATCTGCTCCTCTGTCTCCAGATACAATGGCTCCATATCTGGGGATTCGTCACGTTTTATATTGGAGGAAAGAAGAAGTTTCTATCCCACTATAATTATGGAGTAGATTTGTGCTGAGCATCCACCATTTACCTGCTGTAGTAATGTCCTGATGTTCTGAGGTAAATCCGTCAGATACTCTGACGTTAGATGACCTTGGTAGTATTTGGTCAGGCAGTCATTTACTAGCTCCATCACCAGCCGGTGAGTGAAGCTGAGGACGCCATCGGGTGGTAGAAGCGCAGTGTCAGGGCGATTGTTGATAAGAATCCCCAATAGTGCTTCTACCTGAAGATTATCCAGAAGAAATTCAGCCATAGTGAAAAACTGCAAGAGCTATCAATCACTTTAAAGCCAAGAAAGGCACCCGTGACCCTGCGTACATTCTATAAGTAGTGACTGGGAGCTGTGATGTCATAATAGAATGGAATCTAGTGACAGAATCTTAAACGGCGGCTCTGCACAAATAGATGACACCGAGCAATACTGAAAGTGGAAACACCATAGAATTAATTATGTCTCCATGTTATTATGGCCGATCGTTTTTTATTTCCAACTACAACACAACCAGGATAAGGATATGTTCACATGTTGCATTTTTTTTCTACCCAATAAAACAGAGTGGTAGCAGGAAAAACACTGCATACAATACTCATATGTTTGCAGCATTTTTTATTTATTTTTTTACATAGTTAAATAGGTTGAAAAATGACCTAGGTCCATCAAGTTCAACCTTTCTTCACCAATTATACATTTTGTCACTAATTTAACTATAACCCACAATGTTATATATACTGAGGAAATCATCCAGCCCTTGTATAAAAGCTGTTATAGTATCTGCCATCACTACCTCTTGTGGTCGGACATTCCACAGTCTGACTGCTCTGGCTGTAAAGAACCCTTTCCTATTTATCTGCCGGAATCGCCTTTCTTCCACCTGTAATGAGTGCCCCCGGGTCCTTAGTATGGTCTTTGGAAGGAATAAGTCATGCGCCAGTACTTTATAATGACCACACATGTATTTATACATGTAAATGAGATCTCCTCTGAGGTGTCATTTTTCTAAGCTAAACAAGCTCAACTTTTTCAACCTCCAATCATATGAGATACCTACATCCCTTGTAATATTCTAGTTGCCTTTGAAATGACTGACTGACTTCTGAATATCCTTATTAAAATGTGGAGCCCAAAACTGGATACCATATTCCAGATATTTGATATTCTTACTAACTGTATAATGTAATATTGAGTAGAATTAAATATGCTGACATATTAAATATGAGGCCTCACATAGCCCCCTAAATACAGTATGAGCCGCCAAACGCAGCCTCCTATACATAGTATGAGCTCCACATAGCCTCTCTATATATACTGTATGAGCCCCAACATGCAAACGTCCCATACACATATGAAAAAAGACAAAAAAACAAAGAATATATCTAATATTATGGAGAATATTTGTGCGGAGCGTCCGCCGCTTACCTGCTGTAGTAATGTCCTGATGTTCTGAGGTAAATCCGTCAGATACTCTGACGTTAGATGACCTTGGTAGTATTTGGTCAGGCAGTCATTAACTAGCTCCATCACCAGCCGGTGAGTGAAGCTGAGGACGCCATCAGGTGGTAGAAGCGCAGTGTCAGGGCGATTGTTGATAAGAATCCCCAATAGTGCTTCTACCTGAAGATTATCCAGAAGAAATTCAGCCATAGCGAAAAACTGCAAGTGCTATCAATCACTATGAAGCCAAGAAAGGCACTCGTGACCCTGCGTACATTCTATAAGTAGTGTCTGGGAGCTGTGATGTCATAATAGAATGGAATCTAGTGATAGAATCTTAAACGGGCAGCCCTACACAAATAGATGCCGCCTAGCAATATTGAAAGTGGAAACACCATAGAATTAATTACGTCTCCATATTATTATGGCCGTTCTCTTTTATGTCCAACTAGAACACAAGCAGGATAAGAGTATGTTCACATATTGCATTTTTGCAGCATTTTTTTTCTTCGGCAAAAACCAAAGTGGCAGCAGGAAAAAGGCAAAAAACGCTGCAGTATTTTTAATTGTTTTGTTTTACTTTTAATTCATTTCAATGGGGGAAAAATGCTGCAAAACCCCTGAAAGAATTGACAAGCTGCAGATTTAAAAAACGCAGGAAAAAAATGCAACGTGTGACTGAGAGTTTAGAAATCTCATTCTCTACTTCCAATAGGTGGTTCTGGAGTTCTAGTTCTCTTCCCCTCTGAAGAGATAATTTGCATATTTTCCCAGAGGAGCATTGCGGCTCGAAAAGTCTCCTCACCTTGACGTGCTTAGCATGTCGCTCTCCGCATGGAGAAACGTTACTTCTTAGAACTCATTTTTAAACAGTTAGCTCATTGTTTTACAGTATAGAGCAGGGGTCCTCAAACTTTTTAAACAGGGGGCCAGTTCACGGTCCCTCAGACCATTGGAGGGCCGGAATATAGTTTTTAAAAAAAACTATGAACAAATTCCTATGCACACTGCAGATATCTTATTTTCTAGTAAAAAAAACAATAGAGGAACAAATACAATATTTAAAATGAAGAACAAGTAAAGTTAAATCAACCGGTATTTCAATAGGTAGGTAACTGTACCCAATAGGCAGCATAGGTCCTCAATAGGCAGGTAAATGTCCCCAATAGACAGCATCGGTCCTCAATAGGCAGGTAAATAGCCCCAATAGGCAGCATAGGTCCCCAATAGGCAGGTAAATGTCCCCAATAGGCAGGTAAATATCCCCAATAGGCAGCATAGGTCCTCAATAGGCAGGTAAATGTCCCCAATAGGCAGGTAAATGTCCCCAATAGGCAGGTAAATGTTCCCAATAGGCAGGCTGTTTCCCCCTTATAATGCCATATGCAGGCTGTTCCACCCCTTATAATGCCCCATGCAGGCTGTTCCCCCCTTATAATGCCCCGTGCTGGATGCCACCCTCATATAATGCCCCATGCAGCATGTCACGCCCCCATATAATGCCCCATGCAGCATGTCACCCTCCCCATATAATGCCCCATGCAGCATGTCACGCCCCCATATAATGCCCCAATGCAGCATGTCACCCCCCATATAATGCCCCATGCAGGATATCACTCCCCTGTCTTTATAATGCCCCATGCAGCATGTCACCCCCCCATATAATGCCCCATGCAGCATGTCACCCCCCATATAATGCCCCATGCAGCATGTCACCCCCCATATAATGCCCCATGCACCATGTCACCCCCCCCATATTATACCCCTTGCAGGATGTCACCCCCCATATAATGACCTATGCCTCCATACAGTCATGGCCAAAAGTTTTGAGAATGACACCAAAATTATATTTTCACATGATCTGCTGGCCTCTGGTTTTTATTAGTGTTTGTCTGATGTTTATATCACATACAGAAATATAATTGTAATCATATTATGAGTACCAATAGGTTATATTGACAGTTAGAATGAGTTAATGCAGCAAGTCAATATTTGCAGTGTTGCCCCTTCTTCTTCAAGACCTCTGTAATTCTTCCTGGCATGCTCTCAATCAACTTTTGGACCAAATCCTGACTGATAGCAGTCCATTCTTGCATAATCAATGCTTGCATTTTGCCAGAATTTGTTGGTTTTTGTTTGTCCACCCGTCTCTTGATTATTGACCACAAGTTCTCAATGGGATTAAGATCTGGGGAGTTTCCAGGCCATGGACCCAAAATCTCTATGTTTTGTTCCATGAGCCATTTAGTTATCACCTTTGCTTTATGGCAAGGTGCTCCATCATGCTGGAAAAGGCATTGTTGGGCGCCAAACTGCTCTTGGACGGTTGGGAGAAGTTGCTCTTGGAGGACATTCTGGTACCATTCTTTATTCATGGCTGTGTTTTTAGGCAAGACTGTGAGTGAGCCGATTCCCTTGGCTGAGAAGCAACCCCACACATGAATGGTTTCAGGATGCTTTACAGTTGGCATGAGACAAGACTGGTGGTAGTGCTCACCTCTTCTTCTCCGAATAAGCTGTTTTCCAGATGTCCCAAACAATCGAAAAGGGGATTCATCAGAGAAAATGACTTTGCCCCAGTCCTCAGCAGTCCACTCCCTGTACCTTTTGCAGAATATCAGTCGGTCCCTGATGTTTTTTCTGGAGAGAAGTGGCTTCTTTGCTGCCCTCCTTGAAACCAGCCCTTGCACAAAGAGTCTCCGCCTCACAGTGCGTGCAGAAGCACTCACACCAGCCTGCTTCCATTCCTGAGCAAGCTCGGCACTGCTGGTAGTCCGATCCCGCAGCTGAAACAGTTTTAAGATACGGTCCTGGCGCTTGCTGGTCTTTCTTGGGCACCCTGGAGCCTTTTTGACAACAATGGAAGCTCTCTCCTTGAAGTTCTTGATGATGCGATAGATTGTTGACTGAAGTGCAATCTTTGTAGCTGCGATACTCTTCCCTGTTAGGCCATTTTTGTGCAGTGCAATGATGGCTGCACGTGTTTCTTTAGAGATAACCATGGTTAACTGAAGAGAAACAATGATACCAAGATCCAGCCTCCTTTTAAAGTGTCCAGTGATGTCATTCTTACTTAATCATGACTGATTGATCGCCAGCCCTGTCCTCATCAACACCCACACCTGTGTTAATGGATCAATCACTAAAACGATGTTAGCTGCTCCTTTTAAGGCAGGACTGCAATGATGTTGAAATGTGTTTTGGGGGTTAAAGTTCATTTTCTGGGCAAATATTGACTTTGTAAGTACAGTAATTGCTGTTAAGCTGATCACTCTTTGACATTCAGGAGTATATGCAAATTGCCATTACAAAAAATGAAGCAGTAAACTTTGGAAAAATTACTATTTGTCTCATTCTCAATACTTTTGGCCATGACTGTACATTAAAAAAAAAAAATCCAATACTCGCCTCACTCCTCCTCACCTGCTGCCGCTGCTCTACTCTGGTCTGGACTCCAGTGTCGCGGCGGCGTCGTCCCGCTCTGCGCTGCGTGTGACGGCACTCGGGAGGGCGCGGTGTAAAGAAGTCACCGCACTCTCTGACCTGAGACGTCACAGGAAGCACAGAGCAGGAAGACAGCGGATCTGCAGAGGCACGGGGAGAGGTAAGTATCCGCCTGCCGGGGCCCTGAGCAAGCGGGGGGGAAGGGCGGGTGCTGACACCGCTCCCCTCTCCTCCGCCCATAGCCCGGCGGGCCGGATAAAAGTAGAGCTTGTTGGTTTCACTTCTGAGAAGCATAAACTCATGAAGGTTGCAATGGTACAACATGAAGAACAATTGGTGGCCATGACTGGATCCTGTGATCTATTTCTGATTGTGGCATAGGGGATGATTAGGGGAAAATGCAGCTGGTCAGTATTTCAGCTGGAACTGGAATACAGAGCTGAGCAAATACATGAGTCTGTGTAGTTTTTTAATTAAGTAAAGCATAAAACATTCCCTTCTGGATTCCAGGTGATCACTGGCCGTCCAACCCAACAGGACCCCAATGTGATCAGCTTATCATCAGGGGACCTGTCTAAGGAAAAAGGATTGTCTAAAGTGGACGATTTGTTTTAACATTAAAAGGGTCGTCCACTAATCCACTAATTAGACAACCCCTTTTTAAATGCTGTAGTCCCTGTGTGAAAGAACAAAAATGTATATTTACCTCCCAAACTGGCGACATTACAGCGATGTCAGCGCCCATGTGAGATTGTTATGCTCCATAATCACTGCCGTCTGTCAGCGGCTGTCTGTCTGGAGACTGGAGGCTGGCATCCTGGGAATGAGGATGGCGATGGGAAGTATATATAAGGTATACCTCCTCAGCTGAGCTCAGGAAACCCAGCACCCATTCCCAGTATGATGTCCCTCTGTAGATGAGCTCTGTAACTGTTTTGGTGCATACATGCACTCCTAGGGTACGCTCACAAAGGCGAGAGAATCAGGACGATTATGCTAATGACCCTCGGCTCAATCTATGTCAGAGTTTCATTCAAGTATCATCTTAGTGTGATCCGATTTTTCTTGCATGAGAAAATCGCAGCACAGGTATGGAGAAGACGGAGAACTTAATTTCTCCATCTTCTCCATTCTCTGTGTGCGTGGATGTCGGACTGCACTCGGATGACATTTGAGTGCAGTACAATGCTTCACATGCACCCATAGATTTCTATGGGTGCACATGATCCATCGGCATGATAAAATGATGGCAGATCAGCACTGCCCCATAGTATAACATTGGGCCGAGAGCTATCCGATAAAAGATCAGCGCTGGGCCGTGTTATACTCTCCTGTGAGCGAGCCCTTATAACAAATGCTTACTTTCAAAGCGACACCTGCTACCCAACATTCACAGATATTGACATTTTTCTTGTTGCTAAACAAGAAGAGAAGGACGAACAGAGCAGTCATCATGGGACCGGAAGGATAAGAAACACATGCCCCTCTATGATACTGGGAATGGAGGGGACTGCTTACAGGGAATACGTTACTTTTTACATTCCACAGGTTACAGCAGAAGATAATCTCGGTTTTCCTGCATGGGGGGCAAATATTCAGTTTGACTCCCCTCATATACACAACTTAAGGCTTCGTTCACATGTTCAGTATTTGACATCGATATTTGTAAGCCAAGATCAAGACTGGAACAATCAGAGGAAAAGTATAATAGAAACACGTCACCACTTCTGTAATTATCACCCACTCCGGGTTTTGGCTTACAAATACTGATGTGAAATACTGACCAAATACTGAACGTGTGAACGTGCCCTTGGGGTGAGACCAGGTGGAACGATCATATCACAGACCTGGTGCAGCATATTCTTAACTGTGTTCACATGTGGCAGTGATTTTTTTTCCACGATTTTGAATGAAAAATAATAGCAAAACAATACCAACCATACTGACAATACCATCAATGCTGACAGTACTGATCATACCACCAATACTAACAATACCGACAGTACTGAAAATACCAACAATAATAATACCAATAATACTACCAAAATCAACTGTACTAACAATACCAACCATACTGACAATACCATCAATGCTGACAGTACTGATAATACCACCAATACTAACAATACCGACAGTACTGAAAATACCAACAATAATAATACCAATAATACTACCAAAATCAACTGTACTAACAATACCCACCATACTGACAATACCATCAATGCTGACAGTACTGATAATACCACCAATACTAACAATACCAACAGTACTGAAAATACCAACAATAATAATACCAATAATACTACCAAAATCAACTGTACTAACAATACCCACCATACTGACAATACCATCAATGCTGACAGTACTGATAATACCACCAATACTAACAATACCGACAGTACTGAAAATACCAACAATAATAATACCAATAATGCTACCAAAATCAACCGTACTAACAATACCAACCATACTGACAATACCATCAATGCTGACAGTACTGATAATACCACCAATACTAACAATACTGACAGTACTGAAAATACCAACAATAATAATACCAATAATACTACCAAAATCAACTGTACTAACAATACCAACCATACTGACAATACCATCAATGCTGACAGTACTGATAATACCACCAATACTAACAATACCGACAGTACTGAAAATACCAACAATAATAATACCAATAATACTACCAAAATCAACTGTACTATCAATACTCACCATACTGACAATACCATCAATGCTGACAGTACTGATAATACCACCAATACTAACAATACCGACAGTACTGAAAATACCAACAATAATAATACCAATAATACTACCAAAATCAACCGTACTAACAATACCAACCATACTGACAATACCATCAATGCTGACAGTACTGATAATACCACCAATACTAACAATACCGACAGTACTGAAAACACCAACAATAATAATACCAATAATACTACCAAAATCAACTGTACTAACAATACCAACCATACTGACAATACCATCAATGCTGACAGTACTGATCATACCACCAATACTAACAATACCGACAGTACTGAAAATACCAACAATAATAATACCAATAATACTACCAAAATCAACTGTACTAACAATACCAACCATACTGACAATACCATCAATGCTGACAGTACTGATCATACCACCAATACTAACAATACCGACAGTACTGAAAATACCAACAATAATAATGCTAATAATACTACCAAAATCAACTGTACTAACAATACCAACCATACTGACAATACCATCAATGCTGACAGTACTGATAATACCACCAATACTAACAATACCGACAGTACTGAAAATACCAACAATAATAATACCAATAATACTACCAAAATCAACTGTACTAACAATACCAACCATACTGACAATACCATCAATGCTGACAGTACTGATAATACCACCAATACTAACAATACCGACAGTGCTGAAAATACCAACAATAATAATACCAATAATACTACCAAAATCAACTGTACTAACAATACCAACCATACTGACAATACCATCAATGCTGACAGTACTGATAATACCACCAATACTAACAATACCGACAGTACTGAAAATACCAACAATAATAATACCAATAATACTACCAAAATCAACTGTACTAACAATACCAACCATACTGACAATACCATCAATGCTGACAGTACTGATAATACCACCAATACTAACAATACCGACAGTACTGAAAATACCAACAATAATAATACCAATAATACTACCAAAATCAACTGTACTAACAATACCAACCATACTGACAATACCATCAATGCTGACAGTACTGATAATACCACCAATACTAACAATACCGACAGTACTGAAAATACCAACAATAATAATACCAATAATACTACCAAAATCAACTGTACTAACAATACCAACCAGGCAAACTTTACAGATAGTACTGACATATCCAACAATACAGACAATATTACCACATCTGACTGATTTCAATTTTTTTTTTGCAGGCGACAAGAATCAGCTGTGCTCTTTATTAGGGTTTTCCTGGAGCTTTAAAAATTAGCATTGCAAAAATAATGGGAATAAAAAATAACCATTAGGCCACGGCCCCACTATCAGTATTCGGTCAGTATTCGGTCAGTATTTTTTCTCAGGAGTGGAAGCCAAAACCAGGAGTGGGTGATAAATGCAGAATTGGTGACTTGTTTCTGTTATAAATACTGATAGCCGAGGCCTAAGTTACATTTTAAAACCGTGTCATTCCAGCACTCACCTTCCTTCTGGTGATCTTTGTGTGGCAAAAAAACAGCTGAGTCCATTGATTGTCAGCAGCGGTTACAAATGAAGTATAAATTAAAAATATTGGTTTGGGCAACTGCAGCATTAATGCTGGAGGGGGGATTCTAACAGGGGAGTAAAGATTTTTGCTAATAATTATCACATTTTTTATTGTTAGGCTGTGTGTCCACTATGCGTTTTGCAAGCGTTTCCGCAGTGGCAATTCCGCTGCAGAAGCGCTTAAAAAACGCTTGGCAGAAGGTCTGCTATGTTCCCCAATGATAATCCGCATGTGCTGTTCACATGCTGCGGAGATTTTCGCTGCGGATTAACATTGCGGAAAAATCCACAGCACTACCAATTATTTTGTGGAATCGCAGCTCTTTTGCCACCATTGACTTGCATTGGACGGCATGACATGCGCATCACTGCATCTGCACATGCGGATATATCATGCGGCTCAATGTGCAGATGGTGCCCAGGTTTGTGTCCTGGCTCCCCGGCAGCTCACGATAGGACCTGCTGTGACTTAATTTAGTCATGTGACGGGTCACGCGACTGCGGACGTCGGTGGTCGTGTGACCCGTCACATGACTAAATGACGTCATGGCAGGTCCTTTTAGACCACCGCGAGCTGCCGCCAAGCCAGGACGGATCGCTAAGGACACTGGGGGCCATCAGAAGGTAAGTATAATATTTATTTTTTACCATTCTTTTATAGTCACACTATATAAATCCATGCCGGTTGCATGTATTTATATAGTGTGACCAAGTTGTCAAGCACTTTCCAAGTGATGCTAAAAGCGCTTGTCAACCCGCATGCAGAAATGCAAGTGAAGAACGATTCATATCCGCATGTCCCTGGCAGGAAAAACGCATGTACAATCCGCATGTACAATCCACATGTACAATCCGCATGTACAATCCGCATGTACAATCCGCATGTACAATCTACATGTACAATCCACATGTACAATCCGCATGTACAATCCGCATGTACAATCTACATGTACAATCTACATGTACAATCCGCATGTACAATCCGCATGTACAATCCGCATGTACAATCTACATGTACAATCCGCATGTACAATCCGCATGTACAATCCGCATGTGCAATCCGCATGTACAATCTGCATGTACAATCCGCATGTACAATCCGCATGTACAATTCACATGTACAATCCACATGTACAATCCGCATGTACAATCCGCATGTACAATCCGCATGTACAATCCGCATGTACAATCCGCATGTACAATCCACATGTACAATTCACATGTACAATCCACATGTACAATCCGCATGTACAATCTACATGTACAATCTACATGTACAATCCGCATGTACAATCCACATGTACAATCCGCATGTACAATCCGCATGCGTTTTTTCTGCCAGGGAGATGCAGAAATGCTCAGGAAAAATCCGGAGCATTTCTGCATCGTGGGCACATAGCATAATACTAATTTTTGACACTTCTGGAAAACGCTTGTAGGGTTTGTCCACCCAAGATTTATAGCAAAGTAGCAAAATCCGAACCAAAAATTGTATGGATTACACAGCTGGCAATTTTCTGTAGACATATGCATTTCAGTGGTTGAAATCTGTTATAATGATTTGCAGAATAGATTGACATACTGTAAACAAATAGTGTTTTTTATCAAACTACCACCAAAGTATGTGGTGCTCTAAGGCCGGTTTCACACGTCCGCATATCTCCGATATCGTAAAAAACGGTACCGGAGATATCCGTGTCCCGTGTGTCCAAGTGTGTCATACGTGTAGTAACCGTCTGCTACCGGTGTGCCACATCAGTACCACATGGACCAACGCCTGGGAATCAGCGCTACAGTTAGCGCTGTTCCCAAGCACCGGGTGCTGAACACTGCCTTCATCATGGTTCCTTGCAACCGCTGCAGCCGAGGAGCCGGGGAGAATGAGCTGCTCTGAAGCTGCAGCTCAGAAGCTGTGCCTTGTCACTCAGTGAGCGCAGCTCTGGAGCAGCTCATTCTCCCCGGCTCCTCGGCATCAGCGGTTGCATGGATACAGCCGGGGACACCTAGGAGAAGTGAGTATAAGAATTTTATTATTTTATTCTTATTTTTACAGGTGTGGACACTGCGGGAGCAGACATTACTACTCTCATAATAGTCCCTGCTGGTTCTGATCAAAGCACTGGCAGGGAACCAAGATGAGGACAGTGTTCAGCACCCGGCGCTTAGGAACAGCGCTAACTATAGCGCTGATTCCCAGGCGCCGGTACGTGTCACATGGATGTCACATGGATGTCACATGGATGTGATCCGTGTGGTACATTTTGCAGACCGTGTATCTGCAAAAAAACCTACTTGTCTCCAAGTGGAGCAAACAACACACAGTCCGTGAAAACACAGTGAGATGTGCACAGACCCATTGATTTGAATGTGTGTGTCAGTGTCTCCGGTATGTGTGGAAACTGTCATTACTCGTACTGGAGACACTGACGTGTGAAAGAGCCTAAAACTGTATTGAGTAGTTGATTTTCCACCTGGAAAATCCAAGCAGAAGATGTAATGTGTGTCTGACCCATGTCAACACTTCAATCTTTTCTGGCCATGGAATATCTATTAAATACAAACACAATAGAATATATTTTATTTCTTTAGTTGTACAGAACAAAATGTTTTATTTCATGTGAAAATTTTGACAGCCGGCTGAATCACATTCTTGGGGGGTGGCAAAATGCAGCAGCCTGGGAGACATCTCAGACAGCCACATCAGGTGGTCAGACGGTGCCCTCCTACTAGCTATGCCCGGGGGCAAATGCCCCATGTGCCTGCTTCTACATGTGCCACTGCAACAGCCACAGGGCACATTGTTGATTCCATACATCAATGCTTTCTTTTCGTTCATGCAAAGCAAAGAGCTGCCTAACAGTTTTACAGCTTAAAGAGAACCTGTCAGCAGATTTTTGCTATCTCATCTGAGAGCATCCTGATGAAGGCAAAGAGAAGCTGAATCCAATGATGTATCACTTAGATTACTGGGTGCAGCCGTTCTCATACAACCAGAGTTTTTAAATTTAGCAGTGAAGTAGATCTGAAAAGCTAACCCTGCCCAACCAAGGCTCTGTATATACAATGTCCATAGACAGTGAGCTGCCCATCACCGGAGAAGGCGTGTTGGACTAAGGCTCACACAACCAGCTTGTCACAGCCATGATAAGCTACTGGTGCTAAAACAATCATTGTAAGCAAACAAAACCTGGGAGCTTGACAAGACAGGCACCCCTGAAATCTGTGTTTTAACCTCTACCTCATGCTGTCTTCAGATAAAATAGCAAAAACCTGCTGACAGATTCCCTCTAAAAGCCTGAGGAAGAAAAGTCAAACGATGTGCATAAAGCAGCAACTTGCTTGCTGGCAGATGTGACATGCAGAAGTAATGCTGTTGCTTTAAAAGCATTCAGCAACTATTAGAAGTAACACAAGCACAGGAGACAGGAAGTGTTGTGCTCCAGAAGCATCCAGCAACTAGAAGGGTTAGCACAGTCACAGGAGAAGGGGAGTGTTTTATCAGAGCCCCAGGGGGATTGTGGGAAGTAGTTTACTGTCTGGCCAGAGCCGAAGAGAAAAGTGGTGTGTGTGTTCTGTATCTCACAGAAGTACCCTGCAAGTGATAAGGATTCAAGTCAGGAGTGAAGCTAAGCAGAGGTCAGGTAGAGTTCCTGAACTAGCAGTGCAGAGTATTGTCAGGCAGAAAGATAAGGACTGGAAGAAATGGTGTCACAGGGATCATCTCCCTCAGCAAACCCTCCCCCCTCCTCCTTCTCACTGTGCTGTATGGAATGCTGTGTTCATTAATGTGCCTTTGCATTAGAACTGTGCTGTCCTGTACTACTGGAAAGACTGAACTGCTGTGCTGCTAAGGAAACTGTACTGTGTGTCACTGGAGCCTGTTGCTCATAAGTCTTAACTTGCACTGGGTGTGCGGCTTCTTATTAAATGCTACTGTTCTACCGTTTATGAGGACTCTTGTCAAGTGTGTCTGGTCAGCAAGTGAAACAACCTACATGTCTGTGTCTGAGGGTCAATACCCCTGTGTGCCTGCGAGAAGCTGCAGCACATGGTCTATGGTCTATGGTCGCCCTGAGTAACTGTTCCCCCAGGATTCCAAAGAATTCATGTAACCTCTCTCGCCCCTATCTGAACCTAGCGGCAAGCGTGTAACACAGACTTGAACTGCAACTAGAAATTGTTGTGCTTGATAATTCCCAGAACATTCTGGATGCCTTAGGGTGTGTGCACACGGGCGCTATTGGCAGCGCTTTGAATGCAGCATACTTTATGATGCGTCCAAAGTGCTGCACGCAGGTGAATCCGCATGTGTTCATTAATCCATGCGGATTCACCTCATCCTATACATTGCACTGATAGAATTTAAAAAAAAAGAAAAAAGTAAAAAAAAAGTTTTAATAATTGTAAAAACATTTTAAACCACATAATAAAGAACAGAAAAAAAAATATTATACCAATAAATATATAATTTATGTAAAAACAAAAATAAACAAATACAGTACACATATTTGGTATGTACAGACCTATAAAACACACTGCAAGTCACACTACTTAACCCCTTCAGTAAACACCATAAAAAAGTGGCAAAAAATTAGGCTTTTTCATAATATCACAAAAAAGTGGAATAAAATGCGATCAAAAAGTCGAATATAAATAAAAATAGTATCGCTGAAAACGACATCTTTTCCCTCAAAAAACAAGCCACCATACAGCTAAATCAGTGGAGAAATAAAAAAGCTATAACTCTCAGAATATACAGTTGTGCTCAAAAGTTTACATACCCCGGCAGAATTTTTCCTTTCTTGGGATTGTTTCAGAGATAACAAAAAAACTTTTTCTCCACTCATGGTTATTGGTTGGGTGAAGCCATTTATTGTCAAACTACTGTGTTTTCTCTTTTTAAATCTTAATGACAACCAAAAACATCCAAATGACCCTGATCAAAAGTTCATATACCCTGGTGATTTTTGCCTGATAACATGCACAGAATTTGACACAAATAGGTTTGAATGGCTACTAAAGGAAACATCCTCACCTCTCCTAAAAGAGAAAACACAGTAGTTTGACAATAAGTGGCTTCACCCAACCAATAACCATTAGTGGAGAAAATTTTTTTTTTGTTATCATTCATATTCTCTGAAACAAGGCCAAGAAAAATTCTGCCGGGGTATGTAAACTTTTGAGCACAACTGTAGTGATGAAAAATCAATTCTTTTTTTTATAATATTTTTTTATTGTGTAAAAACGGCAAAGCATAAAAAAATATAGAAATGTGGTATCACTGTAATTGTACTGACCTTTAGAATAAAGCTGTCTTATTAATTTTACCACATGGTGAATGGCATAAAAAAAAAGAAAACAACTATTTCTGACTTTTCCTGGTTTTTGTTTATTCTGACTCCCAAAAATCAGAACAGAAAGTGATAAAAAATGCTATCTGTCCAAATATGGTACCATTACAAACGTCATCTCATCCTGCAAAAAAACCCCACATAACTCCGTCGGCAGTAATATAGAAAAAGTATAGCTCTCAAAATATGGAGTTGCAAAAACTAGTGTGTGATAGTAGCCAAACACAAAAAAAATCTATAAATCTAGTATCACTGTAATCACACCAACCCGAAGAATAAAGTCATCTAATCACTTATTTCACATCAACGGTGTAAAAAGTACATAAAACCAATTCTTGACCTGCTGCTGTTTTGTTCATTCTGCCTCCCAAAGATTGCAGTAAAGTCTGGCTCACATTTATCCTGGGCTTTACCTTGAGCGCTTACATCGGGGTTTCCGTGTAAATCTTTGAAATATGTGATTCAGATTGAACTCCTGATAGAAGATTCCCTAGAATGAGAAAGATGGAGACTGTCACGGTTCCACCCCTCACTGTGTCTGGGATGCAGTTACTGACAGCTCAGCCGTCCAATCTGTTGGTATATGCAACAGTTGTGGACTTCTTTGTTTGTGTGAAGGAGGACTTTATGCTGATCTCACAGTAGATGGCGATGTTGTGTAAAGCTCCTTGTTTATTGTATTGTAAAAGAAAAAAATCTCTTGTTTTTTTCTGTTTTGCTCTTACTTCCTGGTGCAGTACTGTGTGACTGTGCGTTTTTTCCTTTACCTCATGTTCTGAGAAGTAAAATCTTGTTATCCCATGTAATCTGCTCTGTGAAGTTTCTACCGCAACTGTGGGGATCCAGAAGCTGCGCAACACGTTATGGACCCAGGCACTGAGGACCCCAGACACACAGGACACTGGAACTCTCAGCAAGACCCTGTTGAATGCAGAAGAATTCTTCAGTACAGTTCTCTCCAAACAATTAAGACAAGTTAAAGATGACAAGTAGCACAGAGCTAAAACTCACAGTACCTAAGCTGAATAATGAGAATTATCAGTTATGGAAGTTCAAAGTAGAAATGTTATTGTCTAAAGATGCTTTATGGGAAGTAATCACTACAGATAGACCTGATCAGGATAATCAGACATGGAATAAGAAAAATAGACAAGCAAGAGCTACCATCAGCCTATTAGTTGATGATGCTCAATTAATCCACATAAGGAATGAGGATACAGCAAAGGGAATGTGGGAAGCGCTAAGAAAGCTACATGAAAGACCCAGCTTAAATCACAAGTTATTTCTGCTAAAAAAGCTTTACAGTATGAGACTAAGTGCAGGCAATGACATGCAGAAGCATATATTCTCTATTATGGAAGTGATATCACAGTGGAGATCAATTGGTGAAGATATTAAGGAAAGCCATGTAGCAGCAATATTATTGTGCAGTTAACCGGATTCATATGCTGCTTTGATATATGCACTAGAGACAAGACCTGAAACAGACATTACATTAGAGTTTGTGAAGACCAGACTCATAGATGAATATCAAAGAAGGAAAGGACAAACAAATGATTCTTCTACTGAAAAAGATAATGCAAATGCTCTTAAAGCTACAGAGTCAAAAAGAACCTATAATAAAGAGATAAGAGAATGTTTCAGATGTAAGAAAAAGGACATTTAAAGAAAGACTCTACTATATGGAAAGCAGAACAACAGAAAATACATCATAAAGAGAAAACACAGAAGGTGAAAAACACAATTTCTGATTCAAGTGAAAATAATTAGATATCAGACAGGCAGTGTATATAGGCAGGCAGGCAGGGTATATAGCAGACTGCAGTGCATATAGCACAAGAGTCTCCATTCCAATTCTGCCTTCTGATGCTGTTAGATACTTCTTTACAAAGGCCCAGGTCTCAGGGGCCAGGAATACTTTTATTTGGATCTTAATCTTCATTAATTGCTTAAAAAGCAATCCAGAGAACACCGCTTTTCTGCGCCATTTGCTTGTTGGCACTGCAGAATACAGCCAGGTCCTTTCCATTTTACAGCGCTAGGAATCCAGCTATTCAAAACTATGTTTTCTCTGTCAAACGGATCACATATACGTTGTCAGAAAATACTGCCATTTCTGGCCTCCATTAAAAATTTCCTTTAGTGTGTCAGTGAAGCAATTCACAGCAGTTTGCTTTACAAACTACTGACCTACAGGCCAGGTATTTAAAACTCTATTTTCTCCGTCACACGGAACACATATACGTTGTCAGAAAATACTGTCATTTCTGGCCTCCATTAAAAATCTCCTTTAGTGTGTCAATGAAGCAATTCACAGCAGTTTGCTGGTCAAACTACTTACCTACAGGCCAGGTATTTAAATCTCTGTTTTCTCCGTCACACGGATAACATATAAGTTCGCTCCAAACTCAGTCATTTGTAGTGAGCGCTGAAGATACTGTCCTCCATTTAAACTGGGCAAGGCACATGGCAAGGGACTGGGAACTGGACGTGATGGTGATGGTTCATGCAGAAGCCAAGGACAAGGCCTTGGGCAAGGTGAAATTGTGTCACAACAAACACCCACATCTTCTCGCCTGACCTTCCTGTCCCAATTCCTAGGGGACCGCAGCACACCACTATTGAACCCAGAGCAGTGTCAAAAGGTTGTTGGTTGGATAGCGGATAATGCTTCCAGTCACTTAACCACCACCACTACCACCACCCTGTCTTCCACACGGTCAAGTAGCCGTGAGTCTGGACCGCATATTCCTCACCCTAATCCTCCTTCCTCCCACCATGCCGAGTGCCTGGAGACAAATGATCCCACACTTGGACACTCTGAAGAGCTGTTCACTTTTCCATTTATAGATTCGGGCCTCTCGCCCGGTCCACTTGAAGCGGGCAAGAGAAGATTGCGTGTAGCGATGCCCAAATATTTGAGCAGCCACGGTCACACGAAGGCGATGGTGGGAAAGTGTCGCAAGAGGTGGACGATGATGAGACACAATTGCCAGAAAGTCAGGAGGAGGACCAGGGTGCGGAAGTGGAAGACGAGGTGGAGGATGATATAGTAACTGACCCAACATGGCAGGAGGACATGCAGAGCGAGGACAGCAGCACACAGGGGGAGGGAGGCAGAGCACCCCAACAGGCAGGAAGAAACAGTGTGGCAGATAGAAGACAGGCAACCGTTCCCCATAACACCAACGCGAAGGAAGTTGCCAGTACAACTGTTAGGTCTTACCGAGTCTGGTTGTTTTTTAAAGACTCTGCCGATAACCCCAAAAAGGCCATTTGCACCACCTGCCAGGCCAGCATCATCAGGGGTGGCAAAACGACCAGCCTGACCACCACCAGCATGATCAGGCACATGGCAGCAAAGCACCCGACTTTGTAGGCCGAACCCCAGGGTCCAGGAACAGTGTCTGCAGGTGGCATCATTGCTTCTTCCGCTGTTGTGCATGCAAGCCAATCCGCTGTCCATGGTGCATGCGAAGATGCCTCCTGCCCTGCACCTGTCGTTGCGCACTGTCAAGTAGCAGCATCAGGAAGCACGTCCATGTCCTTGTCCCAGCGCAGCATTCAGTTGTCCATACCCCAGTCCTTGTAACGCAAGCGCAAATATGGAGCCAACGCCCCACAGGCCACACTACTAAATTCTCACATTACACAACTGCTTGCGCTCGAAATGTTGCCTTTTAGGCTCGTGGACACGGAAGCATTCCGCAATCTGATGGCGGCGGCCATCCCTCGGTACTCGGTCCCCAGCCACCACTATTTCTCCCGGTGTGCCGTCCCCGCATTACACAAGCACGTGTCCCAAAACATTAGCCATGCCCTCAACAACGCAGTTACTGGTAAAGTCCACCTCACCACGGACACGTGGACAAGTGCTTGTGGGCAGGGACGGTACATCTCGCTGACGGCACACTGGGTTAACATAGTGGAAGCCGGGACCCTGTCGGACTGTGCGACGGAACACGTCCTCCCGATGCCAAGGATTGCGGGCCCTAGGTCAATCAGGGATGCCCCCCGCGGTCTCCAGCTCCTGCACCTCATCCTCCTCAGCCTCCTCTTCAGCCTCCACCTCCAAAATGACCACATCAGTCACAAGCTGGAAACACTGCAGCACTGCCTTGGCCAAGCGGCAACAGGCTGTGCTGAAGCTAATATGCTTAGGTGACAAACCGCACAATGCTAAAGAGTTGTGGACAGCTCTGAGAGAGCAGGTAGATGTGTGGCTCACACCGCTGAACCTACAGCCAGGCATGGTCGTGTGTGACAATGGCCGGAACTTGGTGGCGGCTCTGAGGTGAGGCGAGCTCACACACGTACCATGCCTGGCCCATGAGCTTAACCTCGTAATTCAGCGGTTTCTCAAATCCTACCCGGAGCTGCCGGATCTGCTTGTTAAAGTATGCCGCCTGTGTGCCCATTTTAGAAAGTCACCTACAGCTTCCGCCGCCCTTGCCGTGTTTCAGCAGCATTTGCAGCTTCCGGCTCACAGACTGGTGTGTGATGTCCCCACGCGTTGGAACTCTACACTGCAGATGTTGGGAAGGATTTGTGAGAAGAAGAGGGCAGCTGTTGAGTACTAGCTTCAACAAGGCGGTCGGTATTCAGTTCAGACTCCACACATAAGACCTCAGGAGTGGACATGGATGTCAGACATATGTACCATCCTCCAAAACTTTGAGGACTCCACCAAGATGGTAAGCGGCGATGACGCCATAATTAGCGTCACCATCCCGCTTCTCTGTCTTCTGAAACGCTCTCTGCTCACAATCAAAGAGGATGCATTGCAGGCGGAGTACGATGAGATGGAGCAAGGAACCATGCTGGGTGATTACACACAGCCAAGCCTCATCTCATCCCAACATGGATTGGGTGACAAAGAGGAAGAGGAGGAGGAGGAAGGACTGGAGCTAGTTTCATGCACTATAGACGGAACCGCCGGAGCGGTGGGCTAGGCAGAGCAGAGGGGAACCGCCGGAGCGGTGAGCAAGCAGAGCAGAACTAAACCGCAGGTGCGGTGAACAATGTAGAGCAGAGAGGAACCGCCGGAGCGGTGGGCTAGGCAGAGCAGAACAGGGCTGACGGTGCAGGCAGAGAGGACAGGGCTCTGTTCACATGGAACAGACTGAAAGATACAGGAAGATGGCTAGAACACAGTAGGTAGATACGGAGGAAGGAAAAAGGGACAAGCAGAACCAGATACACACAAGGTACTTACAATGAAGTAGCGAGTGGACACAAAACTCACAAACAGAAGTACAGAGACAACGAGTAGGAGTTAGGTGCTGCTTAAGACACTGCATGAAAAGGGAGGGTACGGACATAGAGACAAAACAGGTAACAGGCTAAGAGACAGTTCAGACAGGAACTGATACTGCAACGAGATGCAGGAACGAGCCTGGGTATACGGCCCCCAGGGTGGCGGAAATGGACTAGAAGTCACAGATACAGGCAACAGGTCTGGGTATGCAGCCCCCAGGGTGGCAGAACAGACTAGAAGTCAGAGATACAGGTAACAGGCCTCGGTATACGGCCCCCCAAGGGTGGCAAAAAGAGACTAGATACAGGACAGGACCTGGCACTTTAGTTGCAAAGACAAACTGAGTGAAGGTGGTTGCTCAGGCCCTCCTTCTGGGTCGAGGGGGTTTAAATATCCAGTGACTGACAGCAATAGGCTGGAGACGCATTAGAGGTGCGCCCACAGCAGCTATAAGAATCAGGAAGTAACCGGGCCGCCGCCCTAAGCAGTCAGTCAAGAGACATGCACACAGCATGAACTGGAGCAAGGTTTGCAGGCTGGACTGATGGGTAAGATTACGGTCTTGCAAGGTGGGAGTTGGTGCACTATGCAAGCACGCCACCAGGGATGTTACACCTGCACAACTGTCATACCGTCTGTTCAGCGTGGATGGCCAGAGGACAGAGAGGAGGAGGAGGAGAGCATGGTCAGTCATCCTCTTGGTGAGGACACGGAAATCTTGCCTGTTAGTAGTCTAGCACGCATGGCTGAGTTTATGTTACGTTGCCTTTACCATGACCCTCGCGTGCTCTAAATTTTGGGTGACAGTTGTGTCACCCCAGGCCTGGATGCCACAAATAATAAAGGCTGTGTCTGAGAGCAGGAGGGAGGTTCCCTGGTTAGGGACAATTAGCATACAGCACCTCCTGTCCAAGGCCAGTAGGGGGAGCTGGCTGCCCCTATAAAAGCTGGAACTGGGGGTAGGGTTAGGGAGAACTGGACGACCTAGCTCAGGAGTGAGACTAGTCCCAGAGAAGGAGGGACAGTTCAGCTGTAGCTGAGGAGGTCGTGAGGCAGTGGAGGAACTGCTAGCCAGGGACGTACGGCGCCGAGAGCCTATCCTGGCAAAAGGGGAGAACAATATAACAGACATTGGGGTCCGAGGCTGTAAAGACTCTAAGTCCAGCAGCATAGAACCAATCCGCGAGGGATTTCATGTCCTTTGGCCTAAAAAGCCCGGAGGCTCCGCCACAACAGAAGGAACCAGCAAAGCCAAGAGAGGCCAGAGGTAAAAGGAGCCCAAGTTGCAAGCCATACGGGTGAGAGTACACGGCACGCTCAGGGATGTGGGCTATTTTACCACTAAAGGGGGAAATAGTCAGAAAGAGCTTAGAGCGCACGGTAGGCCTACACCCTCACCCTGACCAGAGGGGCTTCCCGAGTGTTCTCAGACATCCAGGCCCCCTTCTAGCCGGTACTGTTGTTGGGTCATTATCATCTGTTATAATAAAGACCCTGAACTGTTTAAGCTGACTCTGCATTCTGACCATCGCGGCCGGAACTATCACCCCCAACATCCACCTACACTGCCCTGGGGCTACACTCTGTGCTGCACACCAACACCAGCCCCAGTGGCCTGCCCTGCAGCGGCGGTTATCCCTGACCGCAATCCACAGGTGGCGTAGTCAGACATTTCCAAATCTATAAATAGACTGCTACAACATTTGGTCTGACCACCCTGAGCCACGGGATCGGGTTGCCACTACTACCCCCAGCATCGTACAGAAGCCTGGTTCCGGGTACCCCACAGCCTAGGGGGTGAGTCACAGTCATTACTGGTTGGTGACACTTCTAGACCCACTCTACAAGGAGAATTTTATATCTCTTATTCCTGAGGCGGACAGGTCTACAAAAATGGGGCTGTACCAGAAGGCCCTTGTTGCAGAACTATTAAAAAAATTCCCATCTGAAAACGCTGGCGGCAGAGGGCACACTTCATTGGACAACCAAGGAGTACAGGCGAGAGAGACACAACTTCAATCCAGCAGAGGCAGGGGAACACTGTCAAATTTCTGGGAGAGTTTTCTCAGACCCTCCCATTGCACAGGCCCTGAGGCGCGGGGTACTCTCACAAGGAGTGCAAAGCTTGGGAACATGCTGAAGGGAGTACCTTGCCAACCGTACCAACGCCATCCTTGATTCCGCTGTGCCTTATAATTATTGGGTATCCAAGCTGGATACGTGGAATGAACTAGCTCTCTACGCCTTGGAGGTCCTGGCCTGCCCTGCCGCCAGAGTTTTATCAGAGCGGGTTTTTAGTGCCGCTGGTGGAATTATAATTGATAAGCGCAACTACCTGTCAACTGAAAATGCTGACAGGCTGACTCTTATAAAAATGAACAAGGGCTGGATTGGGTAAGACTTCTCAACACCACCGAATGATAGCAGCGTAACATAAACTCAAATCCAGTGTCTTTTCTTGGGAGGTGTATTCCCATGCACCTTTTCACACCCACACATGGGTATACGCTTCCTGATTATGTATATTTGCTCTTGTCCTCCTCCTTCTCCTCATCCTCCACCACCATATCACTAGGGTGACCGTGGTCCGTGATGCAACACCCACATCATTTTTTTAAAGGGTGTTTATGATGGCCGTAAAAAAAATGTTTTATACAGTATGTTCATGTATACCCCCCAGAGATAAATGTTTATCAGCCCATACACTTAGTGCATGGGCATTACAAGTATAGGAGGCCCGCTCCTTTCTATTTGGAACAGTTTTTTATGAGTCCCTCCTCCACGTCTCTTCCAGAAGGCATTGAAGTGCCTCCAAATTTTGGCAGCCCTTGCATTCACTTCATAGGCCAACACTATGGGAGACTCTCTCCTTTCTAATGGGAATTTGTCGCTACTGTGGCCTTGCTCTGTCTCTTTAAATTGTTAGTGGGATTTTTCCTAAATTTGGTCAGCCGTTGGACTCACTGCATACCCTATAACTGTATAGCCGACCCTCTACTTTCTAATGGGAATTTGTTGCTACTGTGGCCCTGCTTTATGCGTCTTTAATCTCTTAGTGGGGTTTTTCCTAAATTTAGTCAGCCGTTGGACTCACTGCATGCCCTTTAACTGTATAGCAGACCCTCTCCTTTCTAATGGGAACATGTCGTACCTTGTTACTGTGACCCTGCTCTATGTGTCTTTAAATTCTTAGTGGGGTTTTTTCTAAAATTGGTCAGCCGTTGGACTCACTGCATACCCTACAACTGTATAGCAGACGCTCTCCTTTCTAAAAGGAACAAGTCATACTTGTTACTGTGGCCCTGTTCTGTGTGTCTATAAATTCTTAATGTGGTTTTTTCTAAAATTGGTCAGCCGCTGGACTCACTGCATGCCCTATAACTGTATAGAAGACCCTCTCCTTTCTAATGGGAACATGTCGTACTTGTTACTGTAGCCCTGCTCTGTGTGTCTTTAAATTCCTAGTGGGGTTTTTCCTAAAATTGGTCAGCCGTTGGACTCACTGCATACCCTATAACTGTATAGCAGACTCTCTCCTTTCTAATGGGAACTTGTCGTTACTGTGGCCCTGCTCTATGTGTCTTTAATTTCTTACTGGGGTTTTTCCTGAAATTGGTCAGCCGTTGGACTCACTGCATACCCTATAGCTGTATAGCATACTATCTCCTTTCTAAATGAAATTTGTCGTTACTGTGGTCCTGCTCTATGTGTCTTTAAATTCTTAGTTGGGTTTTTCCTAAAATTGGTCAGCCGTTGGACTCACTACATTCCCTATAACTGTATAGCAGACTCTCTCCTTTCTAAATGGAATTTGTAGTTACTGTGGCCCTGCTCTATGTGTCTTTAAATTCTTAGTGGGGTTTTTCCCAAATTTTGGCAGCCCTTGCAGTCACAGCATGGGCATTATCACTATAGGAGACCCGCTCCTTTATAATGGTAAAAATTTTTTTACTGAGACCCTCCTCTATGTCTCTTCAAAGGGATATTGGGTTGCGTCCATATTTTTGGCAGCCCTTGCAGTCACTGGATACGCAATAACAGTATAGGAGATCCACTTGTTAATAATGGGAACAACAAAGCATAGCCAGTTGATGGCTCTCTAACAATAGCGAGGGCCGACTGCTGGCCTTTTAAGAATAGTAAGGGCTGTTTGATGGCCCTATAAAAATAGACTTTATGACTTTCAGAGTCCCTCCATCATAAATAAAACAGGATGTGTCTGATGATGTGTCACACACCACATTGCCAGATAAGGTTGTAAAATGTTAAAATGACATTTCCCGGTGAATGCATTTGTCTTAAAAAATAACATAAAAAAAAAAATAGGATCTTTCTTTAGTATAAAAAACATCGTCACCAATTTAACCTCAATGTAATCACATTGTTCAGCTCCTGCACCTCCTCCTCCATCTCCAAAATGACCACATCAGTCACAAGCTGACAGCACTGCTTTGGCTAAGCGGCAACAGGCTGTGCTGAAGATAACATGCTTAATGCTTAATTGAAAACCGCCCAGCACTGCAGAGTTGTTGAAAGCTGTAACACAGCAGCCTGATCTGTGGCTCTCACCGCTGAACATACAGCCAGGCATAGTCGTGTGTGACAATGGGCCGAACCTGGTGATGGAGAAATGACAGCCGGAGTAGATACAGTTTCCCTCTATGCCAGTCCTTTCACCGAGCTAAATACAACTCTCAGCAAAAAAAGCTGTGGACTGGCTCTGTACTGTCCCTGGCCACATTCACATGTCCACGTGTTTGTGGTTAGGCGGTCCTTCCCAGTAAGTGCACTGGGGAGGGCACGGGTAATGTTGTTGGACCCGTGCTTGTGGAAGGTGGAGACGATACCGGGAGAAATAGTGGCGGCTGGGGACCAAGTATGGACACCCGGCTGCCGACGGCATAAGGTTATGAGAAGCTTCCGCCTCCATGAGCCTAAAAGGCCAAATTGCAAGTGAAAGCAGCTTTAGAGGACTTCCTGGGAGAAATGACAGCTGGGTAGATATTGTTTCCCAAGTCCTTTCACCAAGCTAAAGAATATGGCTTTGGTGAAATACAACTCAGCAAAAAAAGCTGTGGACTGGCTCCATACCGTCCCTGGCCACATTCACCTGTCCACGTGTTTGTGGTTAGGCGGTCCTTCCCAGTAAGTGCACTGGGGAGGGCACGGGTAATGTTGTTGGACCCGTGCTTGTGGAAGGCGGAAACGATACCGGGAAAAATAATGGCGGCTGGTGACCGAGTATGGATACCCGGTCACTGCCGCCATAAGATTTTGGACAGCTTCCACCTCCACGAGCCTAAAAGGCCACATTTCAAGTGCAAGCTACTGCCCAGAAATCTGGCAGTTTAGTATTGCGGCCTGTGGGTGGGTGTGTGGCTGGCTGCATACTTGCGCTTGCATTCCAAGTAACAGAAAACTAAGGAGATGGTGGCCTCTATCATCATCATGGCCTCACCTCGGCACTATGAACTCTCCTGAAGGAGAAGCCAGGGCCCACCGGAGGAGTCTCCGGTTCTCTGGTGGGCCCGTCCAACCCTGCCGAGAAGCAGCCCTGGCTAAGAAAAGTGTGGGGGAAAGTTCCCGGACACTCTATAGCTGCTTTTTTAATGTGGATCAGACATGCTTATGCATGTTATTTCTTAAACCGCATTGCAGATCAGGCCATTGTCCATCTCTGTATTCATGAAATTAAATGCGCAAAGAAAGATGTATGTGTGTCAAAGGACCATAGACAAGTGCGAGTTGATGTTGGACGGGTTGCCATTGCTTCTGCAACAAGCTGCATTAGAGGACTTCCTGGGAGGAATGACACCCAGGGTAGTTACGGTTTCCCTCTATGCTAGTCCTTTCACCGAGCTAAATACAACTCTCAGCAAAAAAACCTGTGGACTGGCTCCGTACCGTCCCTGGCCACATTCACCTGTCCACATGTTTGTGGTTAGGCGGTCGTTCCCAGTAAGTGCACTGGGAAGGGCACGGGTAATGTTGTGGGACCCGTGCTTGTGGAAGGCGGAGACGATACCGGGAGAAATAGTGGCGGCTGGGGAAGGTGTATGGACACCCGGTCGCCGCCGGCATGAGGTTATGAAAAGCTTCCGCCTCCACGAGCCTAAAAGGCCACATTTCAAGTGAAAGCAGCTTTAGAGGACTTCCTGGGAGAATTGACAGCTGGGTAGATATGGTTTCCCAAGTCCTTTCACCAAGCTAAAGAATATGGCTGTGGTGAAATACAACTCAGCAAAAAAAGCTGTGGACTGGCTCCGTACCGTCCCTGGCCACATTCACCTGTCCATGTGTTTGTGGTTAGGCAGTCCTTCCCAATAAGTGCACTGGGGAGGGCACGGGTAATGTTGTTGGACCCGTGCTTGTGGAAGGCGGAGACGACACCGGGAGAAACAGTGGCGGCTGGAGACCGAGTATGGACTCCCGGCCGCTGCCGGCATGAGGTTATGAAAAGCTTCCGCCTCCATGAGCCTAAAAGGCCACATTTCAAGTGCAAGCAGCTGTCAAAAATTTAGAAGTATAGTATTGTAGCGTGTGGGTGGGTGGGTGCGTGGCTTCCCATAGACTTACATTGGGCTCGTTGCTCAGGTCGAGCACCCAAGTATTCCAATTTGTTCAACCCGAGCAACGATACCTAAGGTCCTGCCATGCTTGCACATGAGGTAAGAGAGATAGTAAATCAAAAATGCTATACTATGTTTCTAATTGGAGATATTTGCTAACATTGTTATATTACACCTACTACATATTGGGGTAGGATCTTGGAGATGGGAATACTTCGTTAACTCATTTTTAAATCGACTCTTCAGAGAGGAAAAGGACTAGAAATCTAGTGCCACCTATTGGAAGTAGCAATTCTAAAAGTCAATATCGACCCTTTATCGAGCCTTGTCAACTCTAATTTCGTCGTTTATGTTATTGAGTGCACTGTCTGCAATTTAAAATATGTGGGATCAACCACCAGAAAATTAAAATCTAGAATGAGGGAGCAACTTTATGACATAACTACTCCCTCAAATCGTAACATATGAAGTGTGTCTAGACATTTTATTTCATGCCACAACAGACAGACCACACATTTTTTGACATATGCTATCGAATCTGTTCCCAAACATATCAGAGGTGGTAACCGCACACGTACACTTCATAATAGGGAAGCTTTTTATATCTTTTCATTAAATACAAGGGTGCCGTATGGTCTGAACTTGAGAAGAGAACTTATGCTATATTATTAATACTGGGTTCGTTTTGTCAAGCTTGTTTATATATGTTTTTTAATCAATGTCTCATAATTTTTTATATATATATATTTTCCTGTCAATGTTTTAATATCAGAGCTGTCATTACTTGACTATGCATTACATATTTCTTTGTTCCTAGTTTCTGCAGGGTGATTTTCCCTGAGGATTCTTCCCTGGGGCATCTCACCCATCTGATTCCTGTTCTCTAATTATTCCTTCCTTCCTTAAAGATTCATTCTGCCTATTTAATCTGATACCAAAGCCTAAGAACGCTTGGCGTTCGAAATGCGTTTGATTGCGTACATTTTTTTTCTGTTTCCGGCCCCCTTCACCTCTTGCCTGAGGTATCCCGCCTGTTATTGATTTTGTCATATTTCTCCTTAATTTTTACATTTTTTATAATAAAGGACTATTTGTTTTAACACATTGTGGAAATATGAACTGGGAGCTGGATCATATCCTTTCGTCCGCTGCTTTCAGGTTTTATCAATTGCACTACTAGACTGGCAATATTTGCCCTTTTTCAAGATGGAGATCGCTGTACGCATGGCTGATATTGTTCTTGTGTATTGCAGATGGCATCTGAGGGTGATGGACGCGGAATAACAACATCATGGGAATTTCCTCTACTCGCCATATCACCTGGATGGCCGGAAGCAATGCGCATAACGCTATCACCGGCACACATGCAATGCAATTATGTGACTCCATCTCTTTACACCTGTGGGGAGAGAATTTAATATCAACCATTACACAGTAAGATACATTCCTCAAAGGAAGCCCAAGTGAAAAGCACGTTGGAGTTGCTTGTGCACATTGGGACATCATGAGTAATAGGTAATCAGTGTTTTCCCTAGATCAGCTATCTATCCACATTGCTGTAGGTTACCTGACCTGCCCTGATCAATGGTTTGGACACATGGATTTATATTACTCTTGGTCTATCTTTTTGATACTGTAGGTTTTACTGCCTATCTCTTTATCACACTGCCCCTCTATACATTAGACATATAATCTGTACCATTTTTCATGCCTGAGTCTTCACTCTTCAGGCTGGGTGCCCACATAGCGTTTTTCAAGCCTTTTTGCTGCGGAATTTCCGCAGCATAAACGCTTGTAAAACGCTAGGTAATCCGCACCCCATGGTCCCCAATGGGATTCCGCATGTTCTATGCACATGCTGCGGATTTTTCCGCAGCGTTTATGCTGCGTACAAAAATCCGCAGCATGTCATTTAATTTTGCGGAAGCGCAGCGGAACTCCCGCCATTGACTTGCATTGAAACGCATAGAAACCGCGACTGTACATTTGTACAAGCGGCTTCTATGCGTCTCTATGTGCGGATGGTACCCAGTTCTGGAGGAGAGAAGACTCTCATCCAGACCTGGGTACCATTGTACCTGTAAAAAAAGAATAAAATAACAAATAAAGTTATATTCACCTGTCCGGCGGCTTCTCTCTGAATGCCGGCATCGCTTGAGGACCTGCGGTGACGTCACAGTCATGTGACCGCAGGCCCTTCACCGCTCTGTCTCGCGATATGCCGGCAGCCGGAACCAGAGAGGAACGAGCGCTGCAGCCACGCCGGGGCCTCGGGGGTGAGTATAGCTTTATTTGTTTTAATTTTTACGGTTCACACTGTATAAATCCATGCTGTTTGCATGGATTTATATAGTGTGACCTAGTTGTCAAGCACTTTCCAAGTGATGCTATCGCCTGGAAAGCGCTTGTCAATCTGCATGCGTTTTTTCTGCCAGGGAGATACAGAAATGCTGCAGAAATTTTCTGCTTCATTTCTGCATCGTGGGCACATAGCCTGACAGTTGATTTTAATATTTTTGTATTGTCTTGTATTTTTTGGACACTTAATACATTTACTTTAAATTACCCTATGGTGGATTTTTCTTACTACACATTTTATATATAGTCTGTACATATACATATGTATGTAAACCTTATAAGTTTGGTATCACAGTAATTGTACTAATGACTCTAAGATTCAGTTAGACAACTCATTTTTTCAACCCAATGAGCACTGTAAAGTGAAGAAATGCAAACATGGCATTTTTACCCCTCTTCCCATTTTTCAATATATTATATGATAAAATAAATGGCGTTGTTCTAAACTACAACACTATGCGTCAGCGCACAATGATTTGCTGGAACTGTAAGACGCATTCTTTGTGCAATGAAAATACACAACGTCAAAAACTCACCAAATACTCATTGTTTGAACTTAAAGTGAAGTTTTTCTGCCATAATTATGGATGGTTTGACTGTATGAAACAGATTGATGTTTTGTTTTCATATTTTTGAGGAGTTAAGGCTGCATGAACAGGTCACCAGCCAATATCTATATGTATAGAGATTAAGTACTACTGGAGTGCTGTGGGCAAAACTTAGATTAGTGAGGTGACTTGATAATCCTGCCAAAAATTGTCTGTTTTTAGGTCATACTTAAATCAATAGACAGTGGGAATGAACCTGATTGTCTGGAGTAGTGCACTCCTGAAAGCTGGTGCAGCACAGAAAAAGTCATGAAAGTGAAGGTGGGAGGTCCTAAATATGGAGGATGTTAGGTGCAATGTCTGGTACTGAGTGAAGGCATCGGTGTAGCTGCTGGATAGAAATATGAGCCTGGCTGCCACATTCAGGATAATGACAAATGCATTTAGCGATAAGTAGAACAATTAATAAGTTACAATTAGCTGTGAGTTCAAATTGAAAAGCAATCAGAGCAATAGTAACAGATTTTAGTTGTTTTTATTAATTAAGAATAGGATTAAAGGTAGATGATGAAGGTCCTTCTATACAGGTACAGCAGTGATGGTGGATCTGCTGTACTTCAGGGCGCTAGATGCTGAGGCTTCCCGTCTTTCAGATGGTTCTGGGGGAACGGTGACAACACGCAAATACGCGAGCAGCCCTAGATAATCCACGCCGGCAGGATGATAAGATCCGGCGGAGGAGGGAACCTATGAGAAGAGAAGTAAATATAATGTAAGTAATGGGACTCCATATTACATGATACTAATGTGCGGTAGAGGAGTCTGATTCATGAATAGGTCAGGGATCATTGTCAGCCATCATACATGTGACAATCCCATCACTGACATATAACATCTGCTCCACATGAATTATTCTCATCACTGACTGACATCACACAACATGGAGCTGATTCTCACACTTACCTCGTCTCCTTCCCCTCTTTTCTCCATTTTCTGAGGTTTGTTTCTCTATACTCAGATTTATAGAAGATTTTCTTTCCTCGGGAGCTGGAAATTCTGATCAGAAAGAAAAAAAGAAACCCTCAGTAATGACACATACTTATAGGATCTGCTTGGTTTCTATAATATAAGTAATGGGGCGACTTATTACATGATACTAAAATATATATAGATGAAGCTACTGTGGCACCAGTCCAAATATTCACCAAGTGATACTTGTGGTCCTTATACGGAGTAATAGCCATGCTGCACCTGTGTTTGGTGGTGCTTCCACAGTAGCACTAATATAGACGTTTCTCAAAAATTCAGGAAAAGATAGCACCCACCACAGGGCATCGGTCTAAAGTCCTTTATTCCAGGTCATGCGTACATGTGAGCGGCGGGCACGGGGGATGCCATCATCATCGTTCACTCCCTCATCCCCCGTGCCCACTGCTCACATGTACGCATGACCTGGAATAAAGGACTTTAGACCGATGTCCTGTGGTGAGTGCTATCTTTTCCTGAATTTTTGACAAACGTCTATATTACCTGATACTACTGTGCGATCACTGTGGCCGATCGGCAGAGGAATCTTATCATACAGAGGTCAGGGATCATTGTCAGCCATCATACATGTGACAATCCCATCAATGATATATAACATGGTCCACATGAATTATTCTCACTGACTGACATCACACAACATGGAGCTGATTATCACACTTACCTTGTCCATTTTCTCCCTTTTCTTCATTTTCAGAGGTTTGTTCCTCTATTGTCAGATTTATAGAAGATTTTCTTTCCTCGGGAGCTGGAAATTCTGATCAGAAAGTAAAAAAATCTCAGTAACGATACATTCATATAGGATCTGCTTTGTATCTATAATGTAAGTAATGGGACTCCATATTACATAATACTACTGTGCAGAACGAGGCTCCATAAGTCACTGGCGGTCATATAGCACTCATCATTTCGGCTCTCATGCTGTACTCCACGAGACCAGTGGAGTACAGCGCGAGACCCGGAGTGGCTGCTGCTCCAGTCTATAAAGCCCCGTTCTCTGAACTGGGCTCCATACACTGGAAGACAGAGAAGGGAAGTCGTTGTGGTACCTCCAGGTGGACTACACCGGACCAGTGTGGGACCTCCATGTGGACTACAGTGAACTGTTGCTTTTTTAATAGATGGGTGAAAGAGGGAAATTGTTTGGTAGTTTTTTTTTCAAATAAAGATTTTTTTGGGTGTTTTTTTTTCTCTTTTTACTTACTGGGTTAGTAATGGTGGTGTCTGATAGACGGCTCTCTATTAATAACCCATGGGCTTGCTGACATCAGCCCCACAATCCCATTACCCCGATTGTCAAATGCACCAGGGCAATTGGGAAGAGTTGAGGCTAAGCACCAAAATTGGCGCATCTAATGGTTGCGCCATTTATGGGGCGGCTGAGAGCTGGTTTTATTAGGTTGGGAAGGGTCCAATTTGCATGGACCTTCCCAGCCTGTTTATATGAGCCCCCAGCTGTCTGCTTTCCCTTGGCGAGTTATTAAGAATAGTGGGGACCCAACGTCGTTTTTTTAATTGATTTATTTATTTTTACACTGTCCCTCACACCACTTATGATCCAGCATTCATACAGGCCGGGTCACGGGTGGAGCTGGTCAATCACAGCCATGCCAATAATTGGCATGGTTGTGATGGGGCCAGAAGTGCCCACAGTTTTGAAGCTTGCTGATTGGCTGCGCTGCAGCCTTTCAACAAGGTTTGTTTGGCTGTCAAACACGAAAAGTGACACAGACTTCTTGGAGAAGTCCGTGTTCGGGGTTCTGCACCGGACAGTAGGTGTTTGCTATGAATCCCGAACTTTACCGTTAGAGTTCGCTCATCCCTAATGACAATCCCTTCACTGACATATCATATGCTCCACATGAATTATTCTCACTGACTTACAACATACAACATGGAGCTGAGTCTCACACTTACCTTGTCTCTTTTTCCCCTCTTCTTCATTTTCTGAGGTTTTTTGCTCTATGCTTAGATTTATTGAAAAGCATTTTTCCTCCTGAGCTGGAAATTCTGAACAGAGAATAAAAAAAACCTCAATAACGATATATTCTTATAGGAACTGTTTTGTATCTTTCCTGTATATAGTAAAATTGTTCTATTCCTGTCTCCTCCAGATCTGGTAATCTGGAAAAACTGTACAAAATTAGGGAAATTGAGATACAGTATGGGCCTGTGGATAATTTGGATCCATGGTACATGGATAACATAGGAGACCAATAACAAAAAAACCATATGGAAATATTTGAGCCTTTCTCATTTTTGTGCTGTATACATAGACATAAACATACCTGACAATAGGAACGAGAATGGCAAGCTGAACATAGCATCATCTCTATTACATACAGGAAAAGAATCTTTCTGCCTGTTTTAAAGAAGAAAAACGTGTAAATCACAAGTAAATGCAGTATGAAAGGGGTTTTCTCAATAGAATAACACCGACTATAAGGCAAAAAATAACTATCCAGAATGGCTGGCATGTAGTACTACATCTCTCCTACAGTGTGGGCAGTAGTAAAAATGCATGACAGGCTGCAATTATGGGCTGTTATCACCAACGGTTTCTAAAGCCAAAAGCACAATAACTTCTAATCATGGGGTGATGGATGCTGTATTTGATATTATGGTATTTATATCCTATATTTGGGTTTGTACGCATTGGAGCTCCCAATAATGACCCTATAATCTACTCACATTTCTAAGAGGTTTGTGCTGGATGCTGGAGTGCACTCTGTAGGGGACTTAGGATCCTCATTGTTCATTGTCCTGGTAGCGGTGGTACAGAGCTAAATGCAGATAACAAGAAAATATGAAATATATTTTTTTACATTTAGAAGTCTTTTTTTTACATATTTTGGATTTATTGCTCTCATACTTACTTTAGAAAGCTTTTCAGAAGATGATGTAAAATTTTGGAAGGTAAGGCTCTCATTGTCCTCACTTGTGCCCTCCTCATCCTCTGAGATCATATATTCATTGATATCAGAGTGATCTACAAGACATAGGTAATGAAATATTATTAGAGAATATCTTTATAACACAGTCATCATTTATCACTAATAGTAATGGGAACCGATTGTCTCATATTATTGAAGATAAGACAAACAGTCGCTTAGTCTAGATGACGTCTTCTTCTACTTACGGATAAAGAAGCTTGTGTCCACGTCTGAAACTGGCTGAAGAACATACTCCGGCTTCTGACTTAGAAGATTGTCAAAATCTAAGCCAGTCAGGAATGGATGACCCTTGATCTCAAATGCTCCTGCTGGAAAAGACAAAGCAAAAGTGTTGTGGATATTGTCAATGACTGCTCCATATCTGAACAATTAAAGGGGTACTCCAAGGAGATAAAAAATAAGGTTGTACTCTTCCTGCCCTCATAAAGTATAAAGATGAGATGCCCAGTGCACTTCTATTATCTTTAGAACACTTGTAATTCAATGTGAGAGGAGCTGCTCCTCACTGCTCTGTCCTTCTAGTATGGAACAATGCGTCCTCACTATGAGTACCAGCCATCACATCTTTATAGTTTATAAGTGCAGGGACAGTAAAACAATTTTTTATGTCCCCAGAGTAGTTGATGAAAGAAATAGACTGAAAGTCATATTATGGAGAACTATAAATGGATGTGCTGATAGATAAGTGTTGATTCTCATGGACACGAGCAATAAGTGTAATAAGTAAATTGTTACCTGTCCCAAGTCTATGAGCAGGATTTTTTCTGAGCAGTTCAGTGATGAGGATCTGAGCAGGAAAGGGAGGAACGGGATTACAATTCCAATCTACGTCTCCTGTTACATAGAAAATTACAGAAAATAAAGCCTCATTATTGGACTGTAAGATAAAGAAAAGGAAATAACTAAACCAATGTAACCAATCAAAACAACGATCGGATTATTCTACCTACCAGCGACGATATCTCTATAAAGCTCAATTACGGATTCCCCATAGAACGGTGCATATCCCACAAGAAATTCATATAGGATGATACCCATTGACCACCAGTCAACAGGTCTTCCACAGCCTTTTTGCAGGAGGACCTCTGGGGCTATATATTCCGGGGTGCCACAGACCTGGAAACCAACAGAAGAAAGAGATGAGATTGATGATTCCATTATTATGACAAGTTCTCGTCATAAAAACACAATGACAGAAAATAAAATGTCAATGGAAAAATTCTCTAGAAATGAAGAACGTAGAGAAGAAACAGTAGTGTGATGAGATTTGTAAAGAACAAGCTGGATTTCTGTAAGTGATGCTGACCTCATAGTCCAGGAATTCTCTGGTGATGTCTTCTACTAATTGCTTGTGCTTGTTGGTTTTTGGTATCATAACACCAACTTTTGAAAGCCCAAAATCGGTAACTTTAATATGTCCAGCAGATGTTATCAGAAGGCTGCGAAAGAAAAGATGGTTTTAGCCTTACAGACTATGTGATAATAAATGATAACTTCCCGTTTCACCCTTATTATACATAAGGGGGCACTTACTTCTCTGGCTTCAGGTCTCTGTGCACAACACCATAGCTGTGCAAGTATTCCACAGCAAGAACAGCTTCTGCAAAGTACAAGCGGGCCAAAGAGACAGGTAAGGGACCCCCCCTGAGAAGGATCTCACAGTCTCCACCTATAGAATAAAAAGGAAATGTGACCGGTGAGGGGTTTATAAAGCAGATCACCATGATGCATAATGAGAAGTGAGCAGAGATATTGGGCAGGAGAGAATATATACAGATTTAATGTACAGTGCACATGATATTAGTCTAAAGTAATGGTGAAATGTCCTCCATGTAACTAATAGCATAAAGTGATGTCACATCTCATCAACAGCCAGAGATACTGACATGCTCAGTGCGGACATACAGGGGAGATCACATAGACAGTGGCGTACATAAAAATCACAGGGCCAAAATCATCCCACCAAAAAAGTTCTAATTAGCCCCCCCCTCAAAAGATATATATAATGTATCTATTGAAGCCCCTTGGTGTTCTCACCAGCAATATACCTTATGGTCATTTTAAATTATGATGCTCCTAAAAGTGCCCCCACCCACACACACTGAGTATGGCATACCCACAGTGAATCCCCCTCCCTAAAGGTTCACCCCACATATACAGTGTCCGTATGATGCTCCCACTCAGTTTGAAGCCTACCCAGTATGATGGCGTCCACAGTAACACCACCGAATATAATGGCCCTCACAGCACCTCACACCATATAATGGCCACCACATGTCCCACTCAGTATGATGGCCCTCACAGCACCTCACACAGAATTTGGAGCCCAACAGAGTATGAAGACCCCCACACAGAACAAGGAGCCCCACAGCACACCACTCAGTACGAGGATCCCACTCAGTATAGGGGCATTCAGAGTCGGCAAATCAATAGGGGGCATTCCCAGTCTCCCATAGCCTCTCACACATTATTTTGTCCCCCACAGCCCCCAATTCAGTATTATGACCCCACGCCCCTCTCACTCAGTATTATGGTCTCCATTAGCCCCAACTCTCAGTATTAAGTTCTCCACCAGCCCCCCCATCTTAATATTATGGCCCCCACCAGCCCCACCTCTCAGTATTATGGTCCCCACCAGCACCATCACTCAGTATTATGGCCCTCACCAACCCCACCACTCAGTATTATGGCCCCGATCTGCCCTACCACTCAGTATTATGACACCCACAAGCCCCACCAATCAGTATCATGGCCCCCGTCAGCTCCCTAATCAGTATCATGGCCACCACCAGCCCTTAAATCAGTATGATGGCCCCCACCAGTGTCCCAATCAGTATGATCGGCTCTCTCTATCCACCCATTTAGTGTTCTGACCCCTCCAATTTCTGACATTAAGGCTACGGTTACACTATCAGTATTTGGTCAGTATTTCACACCACTAGTTGTAAGCCAAAACCAGGAGTGGGTCAAAAAAGCAGAAGTGGTGATGTGTTTCTATTATAGATTTGTTATAGTTGTTCCACTCCTGGTTTTGGCTTACAAATACTGATGTAAAATACTGACCAAATACTGAACATGTGAATGTGGCCTAAAAAAAGCACTACTCACCTTGCCCCGTTCCCCCGGCACGCTGCTCTGGTCTGTGCAGTGGGAGAACTGAGACTCCTCACTATAGGCCTGATGCTGTGATGACTTTGCACTTGCAATGCACGGAGTCTCACACTCACCAGCACAGGCTGAATGGTGGATCAGGGAGCTTTTGGCTCCCTGATTCACCATTCTGTTCAGCCATATCCACCTTCTGAGGATGCAGATACCACTGAAATTGTGATGACAAGAGGAGGGATGGGGCCAAGTGCCAAGTGGGGCCCTCCCCTCTCCAACTCATGGGCCCTACAGCACAAAGATCAATGAATTTCCAGGCATCTTGGTAATAGATAACCTATAGAAAAGGCTCTGTGGTGATGTAACCAACCTCTTAGAAAATCCTAATTATATGAGTGGTGATAAGATGTAAGCAGACATGGGTTAAATATAATATAATGTACAGTCCTACCTCCTACATGCTCCATGACCATACACAGGTGAGATTTCGTTGGAAAGGAGCAGACCATGGATACCACAAAGGGACAATCAGCGTATGTTAAGATGTCCCTCTCCAGAAAGGCCAATTCCACTTTTTTTGGAGTATCCAAGTTGCACTTGGCCATTGTCTTCATTGCAAAGTTCTGGCAGGAGTCTTTATGGTGCACTAAATAGACGGCCCTGGAGAGAAGGAGAATCATGGTTTATAATGAACCCTTATTAACAGTCCACCTATAGAAGTCAATGTGCAGTGTGTGCACAGGCCCTTACAATCTAATTTGTTACAGTTCAGTTTTCTCAGCTGTATATAACTGACCAGAATAGTGAGAATTAGATATGAACAGTGATGTGGACTCAGATCAGTTCCCTATGATAACACTGAATGGCACAGCACAGAGGCTGAAGTATTGTCATAGGGAACCCTGAGAAATATGGATTATGCCAACAGAAATCTCACCCAAAAGCTCCACTGCCGATCAGTTTTGATGTCTCAAAGTCGCTCATTTGCGGCTTTCTCGCCGGGATCAATGATTCGATCACGCCCTATAAAAAAGTAAGAAATGATATTCAGATAAGAAAAAAGCTCCAAATACAAAACCTTCTTCCTCCTATATTATGTCCCAGCTGATTTACACTGATTGAATGTAGGGGATGATACAAGCAGGATACTCCGCAGACATGGATGTACTGTAATTTAAGGGGAGATCCGCCATAAACCAGAATCATTGTACAGTGCTGAATAATAGGGGAGATCACAGAGGAGAACTTAAAGGGAATATGTCAGCAGGTTTTTATGTGTAATCTAAGAACAGCATGATGTATGGGCTGAAATCCTGATTCCAGTGATGTGTCACTTACTAGGATGTGTGTCATTGTTTTATTAAAATCAATGTTTAATCTGCAAGAGATCACTGCAGGGCTAGTCTTGTCTCATGTAGTCCTATTGCTCTGTGTACCCCGCCCCCACCACTGATTAGCGGATTTCTGCCTATTCACAGTGTACCGTACACAGAACGCTGCCAATCAGTGATGTGGGCAGGGTTACACAGGGCTCAGCATTCAGAGCACTGCTAGATCTGCAGTGGAGAAAAGAGGGATTTTATTACAAATGCTGCATCTAGTAAAGTAAGTGACATCGCTGGAATCAGGGTCCCTGCCCCTACATCATGCTGCCCTCAGATAAGGTAGGAAAACCTGGTGACAGATTCCCTTTAGTATAAATGCTATTATCTAACACAATAGTGTCATCTACATATAGAATAGAGATGTCCCATGATTATATGGGGGATAATACTGGATGTGTCGTTCCCACCCCATGATCTAGTGATATACAGACTTCTCCCTCTATGATACTTACAGCGGCAGGTTCTTGGATCTCCGGGATCTCACAGATTCCACTGCCAGGATCCGCCAGCACAGTTGTTTCTAAAATAGTAATAAAACGATGAAGAAATAAAATGTATTAGACAATATCAATCCTACAATATATAATACAACAATATAATGGAGTGAATGGGATTATTACTAATTATATGGGGATTCTAAATATGAGAACGTACGGCGCCTCCATAGACAGATAAATATAATATAAATGATGGAGGAATAACCTATCATTACATAAATGAGGAACTCATGACCCTCGCTGCACATGTGAGTGATGGGAAGAGAGAGCTCAAGCAGAGCAGCCATATGCAAATTAGCCTGGCAGTGCACTGGGGGCGTGTCACTGCACTCAGACTTTCTTCCACGCCCCCAGTGAACTTACATCCAGATTTGTATATGGCTTCTATGTTAGATTTCTCCTGACTGAGACATTGGTTTTCTGCCATAAAGGGATCCTCTATCTTAGAGGTAAATGGCCTGTACAGTCACACCACTACGTCATATGTAACATGTTCCCTTTACACAGAGCAGAGAGTAAATCTACCATTATCCCTGTTCTCTATAATATCTGGAGATTTCTTATAGAAGGGCGGATGATCGGCTTACCTGTGATCAGATCGCTGGTCAGTTCCGGCTGACCCATATTCGGGTCAGGGATTATTTCCGGGTCTAGATTTTGCCCATCTTCGGTCTCGCCTTCTGCTGTTTCCTAATAGATATCATATATAAATATTTAATATGTGGAAGATTTCACTAAATCACCAAATACATAAATCAGGAAGCACTAAACCTGCATTTACAGATGCAGCAATTGTAACTACACAAGTAATGCACCATCTTGGTAACTTTTCTTAGAAAGTTCTCTCATTTAGGTGCATTATGATAAATTAAGATTGAAAAATCAAACGTTCCGTGTAAGCTTTGACTTTTCTGCACTGTGATATCCCAGAGGTGTGTTACCTGCGTTCTTTATATCACAGGTACATCTTGTACTTCATTCATTACAGTATTGGGTGGAATTGCTTTACACTGCAGCCCCTCTCCACAAGTCCAGATTAATATACCGTATAAGAGACTTGTGTGCACTACATTTCTGTAATATCGCCTATTATCTCAGCTGCAGCATTTACAAGCAGGAAGACTCTGATAATAGTGATAGACAGAGGTGGAAACACAGACTTCCCACCACTGAGCTGTGACTACATCAGCAGAATACAGACTGTCCTCACAGGCGAGGGAGCAGCAGAGACTAGCCGCCATACATATGCTGTGCCAGCCAGGAGCTGACAGGAGGCCTGTAACATCAACCACCAGATCTGATATCTTACTGGTGATCTGGAGAAGATCAGAAAACAAGGACGTGTGATAGAAAAGATGACGGCTCCTTACCAGGCGTTCCGATGAGCGGGCCGGACGTTCCAGGACAGACAGGACTTTATGGGCGAGATCTTTAATAAAAGTCAAATCGCCATTTTGAAATCTTTTTTCAGCCTATAAAAAAAAAAAGAGATTAAAAGGAAAATCCTGAGGTGAGAAAAGGCATAATGGAGGCGGCCATTGTATGTGACATCTGCTCCTCTGTCTCCAGATACAATGGCTCCATATCTGGGGATTCGTCACGTTTTATATTGGAGGAAAGAAGAAGTTTCTATCCCACTATAATTATGGAGTAGATTTGTGCTGAGCATCCACCATTTACCTGCTGTAGTAATGTCCTGATGTTCTGAGGTAAATCCGTCAGATACTCTGACGTTAGATGACCTTGGTAGTATTTGGTCAGGCAGTCATTTACTAGCTCCATCACCAGCCGGTGAGTGAAGCTGAGGACGCCATCGGGTGGTAGAAGCGCAGTGTCAGGGCGATTGTTGATAAGAATCCCCAATAGTGCTTCTACCTGAAGATTATCCAGAAGAAATTCAGCCATAGTGAAAAACTGCAAGAGCTATCAATCACTTTAAAGCCAAGAAAGGCACCCGTGACCCTGCGTACATTCTATAAGTAGTGACTGGGAGCTGTGATGTCATAATAGAATGGAATCTAGTGACAGAATCTTAAACGGCGGCTCTGCACAAATAGATGACACCGAGCAATACTGAAAGTGGAAACACCATAGAATTAATTATGTCTCCATGTTATTATGGCCGATCGTTTTTTATTTCCAACTACAACACAACCAGGATAAGGATATGTTCACATGTTGCATTTTTTTTCTACCCAATAAAACAGAGTGGTAGCAGGAAAAACACTGCATACAATACTCATATTTTTGCAGCATTTTTTATTTATTTTTTTACATAGTTAAATAGGTTGAAAAATGACCTAGGTCCATCAAGTTCAACCTTTCTTCACCAATTATACATTTTGTCACTAATTTAACTATAACCCACAATGTTATATATACTGAGGAAATCATCCAGCCCTTGTATAAAAGCTGTTATAGTATCTGCCATCACTACCTCTTGTGGTCGGACATTCCACAGTCTGACTGCTCTGGCTGTAAAGAACCCTTTCCTATTTATCTGCCGGAATCGCCTTTCTTCCACCTGTAATGAGTGCCCCCGGGTCCTTAGTATGGTCTTTGGAAGGAATAAGTCATGCGCCAGTACTTTATAATGACCACACATGTATTTATACATGTAAATGAGATCTCCTCTGAGGTGTCATTTTTCTAAGCTAAACAAGCTCAACTTTTTCAACCTCCAATCATATGAGATACCTACATCCCTTGTAATATTCTAGTTGCCTTTGAAATGACTGACTGACTTCTGAATATCCTTATTAAAATGTGGAGCCCAAAACTGGATACCATATTCCAGATATTTGATATTCTTACTAACTGTATAATGTAATATTGAGTAGAATTAAATATGCTGACATATTAAATATGAGGCCTCACATAGCCCCCTAAATACAGTATGAGCCGCCAAACGCAGCCTCCTATACATAGTATGAGCTCCACATAGCCTCTCTATATATACTGTATGAGCCCCAACATGCAAACGTCCCATACACATATGAAAAAAGACAAAAAAACAAAGAATATATCTAATATTATGGAGAATATTTGTGCGGAGCGTCCGCCGCTTACCTGCTGTAGTAATGTCCTGATGTTCTGAGGTAAATCCGTCAGATACTCTGACGTTAGATGACCTTGGTAGTATTTGGTCAGGCAGTCATTAACTAGCTCCATCACCAGCCGGTGAGTGAAGCTGAGGACGCCATCAGGTGGTAGAAGCGCAGTGTCAGGGCGATTGTTGATAAGAATCCCCAATAGTGCTTCTACCTGAAGATTATCCAGAAGAAATTCAGCCATAGCGAAAAACTGCAAGTGCTATCAATCACTATGAAGCCAAGAAAGGCACTCGTGACCCTGCGTACATTCTATAAGTAGTGTCTGGGAGCTGTGATGTCATAATAGAATGGAATCTAGTGATAGAATCTTAAACGGGCAGCCCTACACAAATAGATGCCGCCTAGCAATATTGAAAGTGGAAACACCATAGAATTAATTACGTCTCCATATTACTATGGCCGTTCTCTTTTATGTCCAACTAGAACACAAGCAGGATAAGAGTATGTTCACATATTGCATTTTTGCAGCATTTTTTTTCTTCGGCAAAAACCAAAGTGGCAGCAGGAAAAACGCAAAAAACGCTGCAGTATTTTTAATTGTTTTGTTTTACTTTAATTCATTTCAATGGGGGAAAAATGCTGCAAAACCCCTGAAAGAATTGACAAGCTGCAGATTTAAAAAACGCAGGAAAAAAATGCAACGTGTGACTGAGAGTTTAGAAATCTCATTCTCTACTTCCAATAGGTGGTTCTGGAGTTCTAGTTCTCTTCCCCTCTGAAGAGATAATTTGCATATTTTCCCAGAGGAGCATTGCGGCTCGAAAAGTCTCCTCACCTTGACGTGCTTAGCATGTCGCTCTCCGCATGGAGAAACGTTACTTCTTAGAACTCATTTTTAAACAGTTAGCTCATTGTTTTACAGTATAGAGCAGGGGTCCTCAAACTTTTTAAACAGGGGGCCAGTTCACGGTCCCTCAGACCATTGGAGGGCCGGAATATAGTTTTTAAAAAAAACTATGAACAAATTCCTATGCACACTGCAGATATCTTATTTTCTAGTAAAAAAAACAATAGAGGAACAAATACAATATTTAAAATGAAGAACAAGTAAAGTTAAATCAACCGGTATTTCAATAGGTAGGTAACTGTACCCAATAGGCAGCATAGGTCCTCAATAGGCAGGTAAATGTCCCCAATAGACAGCATCGGTCCTCAATAGGCAGGTAAATAGCCCCAATAGGCAGCATAGGTCCCCAATAGGCAGGTAAATGTCCCCAATAGGCAGGTAAATATCCCCAATAGGCAGCATAGGTCCTCAATAGGCAGGTAAATGTCCCCAATAGGCAGGTAAATGTCCCCAATAGGCAGGTAAATGTCCCCAATAGGCAGGTAAATGTTCCCAATAGGCAGGCTGTTTCCCCCTTATAATGCCATATGCAGGCTGTTCCACCCCTTATAATGCCCCATGCAGGCTGTTCCCCCCTTATAATGCCCCGTGCTGGATGCCACCCTCATATAATGCCCCATGCAGCATGTCACGCCCCCATATAATGCCCCATGCAGCATGTCACCCTCCCCATATAATGCCCCATGCAGCATGTCACGCCCCCATATAATGCCCCAATGCAGCATGTCACCCCCCATATAATGCCCCATGCAGGATATCACTCCCCTGTCTTTATAATGCCCCATGCAGCATGTCACCCCCCCATATAATGCCCCATGCAGCATGTCACCCCCCATATAATGCCCCATGCAGCATGTCACCCCCCATATAATGCCCCATGCACCATGTCACCCCCCCCCATATTATACCCCTTGCAGGATGTCACCCCCCATATAATGACCTATGCCTCCATACAGTCATGGCCAAAAGTTTTGAGAATGACACCAAAATTATATTTTCACATGATCTGCTGGCCTCTGGTTTTTATTAGTGTTTGTCTGATGTTTATATCACATACAGAAATATAATTGTAATCATATTATGAGTACCAATAGGTTATATTGACAGTTAGAATGAGTTAATGCAGCAAGTCAATATTTGCAGTGTTGCCCCTTCTTCTTCAAGACCTCTGTAATTCTTCCTGGCATGCTCTCAATCAACTTTTGGACCAAATCCTGACTGATAGCAGTCCATTCTTGCATAATCAATGCTTGCATTTTGCCAGAATTTGTTGGTTTTTGTTTGTCCACCCGTCTCTTGATTATTGACCACAAGTTCTCAATGGGATTAAGATCTGGGGAGTTTCCAGGCCATGGACCCAAAATCTCTATGTTTTGTTCCATGAGCCATTTAGTTATCACCTTTGCTTTATGGCAAGGTGCTCCATCATGCTGGAAAAGGCATTGTTGGGCGCCAAACTGCTCTTGGACGGTTGGGAGAAGTTGCTCTTGGAGGACATTCTGGTACCATTCTTTATTCATGGCTGTGTTTTTAGGCAAGACTGTGAGTGAGCCGATTCCCTTGGCTGAGAAGCAACCCCACACATGAATAGGTTCAGGATGCTTTACAGTTGGCATGAGACAAGACTGGTGGTAGTGCTCACCTCTTCTTCTCCGAATAAGCTGTTTTCCAGATGTCCCAAACAATCGAAAAGGGGATTCATCAGAGAAAATGACTTTGCCCCAGTCCTCAGCAGTCCACTCCCTGTACCTTTTGCAGAATATCAGTCGGTCCCTGATGTTTTTTCTGGAGAGAAGTGGCTTCTTTGCTGCCCTCCTTGAAACCAGCCCTTGCACAAAGAGTCTCCGCCTCACAGTGCGTGCAGAAGCACTCACACCAGCCTGCTTCCATTCCTGAGCAAGCTCGGCACTGCTGGTAGTCCGATCCCGCAGCTGAAACAGTTTTAAGATACGGTCCTGGCGCTTGCTGGTCTTTCTTGGGCACCCTGGAGCCTTTTTGACAACAATGGAAGCTCTCTCCTTGAAGTTCTTGATGATGCGATAGATTGTTGACTGAAGTGCAATCTTTGTAGCTGCGATACTCTTCCCTGTTAGGCCATTTTTGTGCAGTGCAATGATGGCTGCACGTGTTTCTTTAGAGATAACCATGGTTAACTGAAGAGAAACAATGATACCAAGATCCAGCCTCCTTTTAAAGTGTCCAGTGATGTCATTCTTACTTAATCATGACTGATTGATCGCCAGCCCTGTCCTCATCAACACCCACACCTGTGTTAATGGATCAATCACTAAAACGATGTTAGCTGCTCCTTTTAAGGCAGGACTGCAATGATGTTGAAATGTGTTTTGGGGGTTAAAGTTCATTTTCTGGGCAAATATTGACTTTGTAAGTACAGTAATTGCTGTTAAGCTGATCACTCTTTGACATTCAGGAGTATATGCAAATTGCCATTACAAAAAATGAAGCAGTAAACTTTGGAAAAATTACTATTTGTCTCATTCTCAATACTTTTGGCCATGACTGTACATTAAAAAAAAAAAATCCAATACTCGCCTCACTCCTCCTCACCTGCTGCCGCTGCTCTACTCTGGTCTGGACTCCAGTGTCGCGGCGGCGTCGTCCCGCTCTGCGCTGCGTGTGACGGCACTCGGGAGGGCGCGGTGTAAAGAAGTCACCGCACTCTCTGACCTGAGACGTCACAGGAAGCACAGAGCAGGAAGACAGCGGATCTGCAGAGGCACGGGGAGAGGTAAGTATCCGCCTGCCGGGGCCCTGAGCAAGCGGGGGGGAAGGGCGGGTGCTGACACCGCTCCCCTCTCCTCCGCCCATAGCCCGGCGGGCCGGATAAAAGTAGAGCTTGTTGGTTTCACTTCTGAGAAGCATAAACTCATGAAAGTTGCAATGGTACAACATGAAGAACAATTGGTGGCCATGACTGGATCCTGTGATCTATTTCTGATTGTGGCATAGGGGATGATTAGGGGAAAATGCAGCTGGTCAGTATTTCAGCTGGAACTGGAATACAGAGCTGAGCAAATACATGAGTCTGTGTAGTTTTTTAATTAAGTAAAGCATAAAACATTCTTCTGGATTCCAGGTGATCACTGGCCGTCCAACCCAACAGGACCCCAATGTGATCAGCTTATCATCAGGGGACCTGTCTAAGGAAAAAGGATTGTCTAAAGTGGACGATTTGTTTTAACATTAAAAGGGTCGTCCACTAATCCACTAATTAGACAACCCCTTTTTAAATGCTGCAGTCCCTGTGTGAAAGAACAAAAATGTATATTTACCTCCCAAACTGGCGACATTACAGCGATGTCAGCGCCCATGTGAGATTGTTATGCTCCATAATCACTGCAGTCTGTCAGCGGCTGTCTGTCTGGAGACTGGAGGCTGGCATCCTGGGAATGAGGATGGCGATGGGAAGTATATATAAGGTATACCTCCTCAGCTGAGCTCAGGAAACCCAACACCCATTCCCAGTATGATGTCCCTCTGTAGATGAGCTCTGTAACTGTTTTGGTGCATACATGCACTCCTAGGGTACGCTCACAAAGGCGAGAGAATCAGGACGATTATGCTAATGACCCTCGGCTCAATCTATGTCAGAGTTTCATCCAAGTATCATCTTATTGTGCTCCGATTTTCTTGCATGAGAAAATCGCAGCACAGGTATGGAGAAGACGGAGAACTTAATTTCTCCATCTTCTCCATTCTCTGTGTGCGTGGATGTCGGACTGCACTCGGATGACATTTGAGTGCAGTACAATGCTTCACATGCACCCATAGATTTGTATGGGTGCACATGATCCATCGGCATGATAAAATGATGGCAGATCAGCACTGCCCCATAGTATAACATTGGGCCGAGAGCTATCCGATAAAAGATCAGCGCTGGGCCGTGTTATACTCTCCTGTGAGCGAGCCCTTATAACAAATGCTTACTTTCAAAGCGACACCTGCTACCCAACATTCACAGAGAAGGACGAACAGAGCAGTCATCATGGGACCGGAAGGATAAGAAACACATGCCCCTCTATGATACTGGGAATGGAGGGGACTGCTTACAGTGAAGACGTTACTTTTTACATTCCACAGGTTACAGCAGAAGATAATCTCGGTTTTCCTGCATGGGGGGCAAATATTCAGTTTGACTCCCCTCATATGCACAACTTAAGGCTTCGTTCACATGTTCAGTATTTGACATCGATATTTGTAAGCCAAGATCAAGACTGGAACAATCAGAGGAAAAGTATAATAGAAACACGTCACCACTTCTGTATTTATCACCCACTCCGGGTTTTGGCTTACAAATACTGATGTAAAATACTGACCAAATACTGAACGTGTGAACGTGCCCTTGGGGTGAGACCAGGTGGAACGATCATATCACAGACCTGGTGCAGCATATTTTTAACTGTGTTCACATGTGTCAGTGATTTTTTTGCCACAATGTTTTTTTCCACGATTTTGAATGAAAAATAATAGCAAAACAATACCAACCATACTGACAATACCATCAATGCTGACAGTACTGATAATACCACCAATACTAACAATACCGACAGTACTGAAAATACCAACAATAATAATACCAATAATACTACCAAAATCAACTGTACTAACAATACCAACCATACTGACAATACCATCAATGCTGACAGTACTGATAATACCACCAATACTAACAATACCGACAGTACTGAAAATACCAACAATAATAATACCAATAATACTACCAAAATCAACTGTACTAACAATACCAACCATACTGACAATACCATCAATGCTGACAGTACTGATAATACCACCAATACTAACAATACCGACAGTACTGAAAATACCAACAATAATAATACCAATAATACTACCAAAATCAACTGTACTAACAATACCAACCATACTGACAATACCATCAATGCTGACAGTACTGATAATACCACCAATACTAACAATACCGACAGTACTGAAAATACCAACAATAATAATACCAATAATACTACCAAAATCAACTGTACTAACAATACCAACCATACTGACAATACCATCAATGCTGACAGTACTGATAATACCACCAATACTAACAATACCGACAGTACTGAAAATACCAACAATAATAATACCAATAATACTACCAAAATCAACTGTACTAACAATACCCACCATACTGACAATACCATCAATGCTGACAGTACTGATAATACCACCAATACTAACAATACCGACAGTACTGAAAATACCAACAATAATAATACCAATAATACTACCAAAATCAACTGTACTAACAATACCAACCATACTGACAATACCATCAATGCTGACAGTACTGATAATACCACCAATACTAACAATACCGACAGTACTGAAAACACCAACAATAATAATACCAATAATACTACCAAAATCAACTGTACTAACAATACCAACCATACTGACAATACCATCAATGCTGACAGTACTGATAATACCACCAATACTAACAATACCGACAGTACTGAAAATACCAACAATAATAATACCAATAATACTACCAAAATCAACTGTACTAACAATACCAACCATACTGACAATACCATCAATGCTGACAGTACTGATAATACCCCAATACTAACAATACCGACAGTAATGAAAATACCAACAATAATAATACCAATAATACTACCAAAATCAACTGTACTAACAATACCAACCATACTGACAATACCATCAATGCTGACAGTACTGATAATACCACCAATACTAACAATACCGACAGTACTGAAAATACCAACAATAATAATACCAATAATACTACCAAAATCAACTGTACTAACAATACCCACCATACTGACAATACCATCAATGCTGACAGTACTGATAATACCACCAATACTAACAATACCGACAGTACTGAAAATACCAACAATAATAATACCAATAATACTACCAAAATCAACTGTACTAACAATACCAACCATACTGACAATACCATCAATGCTGACAGTACTGATAATACCACCAATACTAACAATACCGACAGTACTGAAAACACCAACAATAATAATACCAATAATACTACCAAAATCAACTGTACTAACAATACCAACCATACTGACAATACCATCAATGCTGACAGCACTGATAATACCACCAATACTAACAATACCGACAGTACTGAAAATACCAACAATAATAATACCAATAATACTACCAAAATCAACTGTACTAACAATACCAACCATACTGACAATACCATCAATGCTGACAGTACTGATAATACCCCAATACTAACAATACCGACAGTACTGAAAATACCAACAATAATAATACCAATAATACTACCAAAATCAACTGTACTAACAATACCAACCATACTGACAATACCATCAATGCTGACAGTACTGATAATACCACCAATACTAACAATACCGACAGTACTGAAAATACCAACAATAATAATACCAATAATACTACCAAAATCAACTGTACTAACAATACCAACCATACTGACAATACCATCAATGCTGACAGTACTGATAATACCACCAAAACTAACAATACCGACAGTGCTGAAAATACCAACAATAATAATACCAATAATACTACCAAAATCAACTGTACTAACAATACCAACCATACTGACAATACCATCAATGCTGACAGTACTAATAATACCCCAATACTAACAATACCGACAGTACTGAAAATACCAACAATAATAATACCAATAATACTACCAAAATCAACTGTACTAACAATACCAACCATACTGACAATACCATCAATGCTGACAGTACTGATAATACCCCAATACTAACAATACCGACAGTACTGAAAATACCAACAATAATAATACCAATAATACTACCAAAATCAACTGTACTAACAATACCCACCATACTGACAATACCATCAATGCTGACAGTACTGATAATACCACCAATACTAACAATACCGACAGTACTGAAAATACCAACAATAATAATACCAATAATACTACCAAAATCAACTGTACTAACAATACCAACCATACTGACAATACCATCAATGCTGACAGTACTGATAATACCACCAATACTAACAATACCGAAAGTACTGAAAATACCAACAATAATAATACCAATAATACTACCAAAATCAACTGTACTAACAATATCAACCATACTGACAATACCATCAATGCTGACAGTACTGATAATACCACCAATACTAACAATACCGACAGTACTAAAAAATACCAACAATAATAATACCAATAATACTACCAAAATCAACTGTACTAACAATACCAACCATACTGACAATACCATCAATGCTGACAGTACTGATAATACCACCAATACTAACAATACCGACAGTACTGAAAATACCAACAATAATAATACCAATAATACTACCAAAATCAACTGTACTAACAATACCCACCATACTGACAATACCATCAATGCTGACAGTACTGATAATACCACCAATACTAACAATACCGACAGTACTGAAAATACCAACAATAATAATACCAATAATACTACCAAAATCAACTGTACTAACAATACCAACCATACTGACAATACCATCAATGCTGACAGTACTGATAATACCACCAATACTAACAATACCGACAGTACTGAAAATACCAACAATAATAATACCAATAATACTACCAAAATCAACTGTACTAACAATACCAACCATACTGACAATACCATCAATGCTGACAGTACTGATAATACCACCAATACTAACAATACCGACAGTACTGAAAATACCAACAATAATAATACCAATAATACTACCAAAATCAACTGTACTAACAATACCAACCATACTGACAATACCATCAATGCTGACAGTACTGATAATACCACCAATACTAACAATACCGACAGTACTGAAAATACCAACAATAATAATACCAATAATACTACCAAAATCAACTGTACTAACAATACCAACCATACTGACAATACCATCAATGCTGACAGTACTGATAATACCACCAATACTAACAATACCGACAGTACTGAAAATACCAACAATAATAATACCAATAATACTACCAAAATCAACTGTACTAACAATACCAACCATACTGACAATACCATCAATGCTGACAGTACTGATAATACCACCAAAACTAACAATACCGACAGTGCTGAAAATACCAACAATAATAATACCAATAATACTACCAAAATCAACTGTACTAACAATACCAACCATACTGACAATACCATCAATGCTGACAGTACTGATAATACCCCAATACTAACAATACCGACAGTACTGAAAATACCAACAATAATAATACCAATAATACTACCAAAATCAACTGTACTAACAATACCAACCATACTGACAATACCATCAATGCTGACAGTACTGATAATACCCCAATACTAACAATACCGACAGTACTGAAAATACCAACAATAATAATACCAATAATACTACCAAAATCAACTGTACTAACAATACCCACCATACTGACAATACCATCAATGCTGACAGTACTGATAATACCACCAATACTAACAATACCGACAGTACTGAAAATACCAACAATAATAATACCAATAATACTACCAAAATCAACTGTACTAACAATACCAACCATACTGACAATACCATCAATGCTGACAGTACTGATAATACCACCAATACTAACAATACCGACAGTACTGAAAATACCAACAATAATAATACCAATAATACTACCAAAATCAACTGTACTAACAGTACCAACCATACTGACAATACCATCAATGCTGACAGTACTGATAATACCACCAATACTAACAATACCGACAGTACTGAAAATACCAACAATAATAATACCAATAATACTACCAAAATCAACTGTACTAACAATACCAACCATACTGACAATACCATCAATGCTGACAGTACTGATAATACCACCAATACTAACAATACCGACAGTACTGAAAATACCAACAATAATAATACCAATAATACTACCAAAATCAACTGTACTAACAATACCAACCATACTGACAATACCATCAATGCTGACAGTACTGATAATACCACCAATACTAACAATACTGACAATACTGAAAATACCAACAATAATAATACCAATAATACTACCAAAATCAACTGTACTAACAATACCAACCATACTGACAATACCATCAATGCTGACAGTACTGATAATACCACCAATACTAACAATACCGACAGTGCTGAAAATACCAACAATAATAATACCAATAATACTGCCAAAATCAACTGTACTAACAATACCAACCATACTGACAATACCATCAATGCTGACAGTACTGATAATACCACCAATACTAACAATACCGACAGTACTGAAAATACCAACAATAATAATACCAATAATACTACCAAAATCAACTGTACTAACAATACCCACCATACTGACAATACCATCAATGCTGACAGTACTGATAATACCACCAATACTAACAATACCGACGTACTGAAAATACCAACAATAATAATACCAATAATACTACCAAAATCAACCGTACTAACAATATCAACCAGGCCAACTTTACAGATAGTACTGACATATCCAACAATACAGACAATATTACCACATCTGACTGATTTCAATTTTTTTTTGCAGGCGACAAGAATCAGCTGTGCTCTTTATTAGGGTTTTCCAGGATGTTTAAAAATTAGCATTGCAAAAATAATGGGAATAAAAAATAACCATTAGGCCACAGCCCCACTATCAGTATTCGGTCAGTATTTGGTCAGTATTTTTTCTCAGGAGTGGAAGCCAAAACCAGGAGTGGGTGATAAATGCAGAATTGGTGACTTGTTTCTATTATAAATACTGATAGCCGAGGCCTAAGTTACATTTTAAAACCGTGTCATTCCAGCACTCACCTTCCTTCTGGTGATCTTTTTGTGGCAAAAAACAGCTGAGTCCATTGATTGTCAGCAGCGGTTACAATTGAAGTATAAATTAAAAACATTGGTTTGGGCAACTGCAGCATTAATGCTGGAGGGGGGATTCTAACAGGGGAGTAACTATTTTTGCCATTAATTATCACATTTTTTATTGTCAGGCTGTGTGCCCACTATGCATTTTGTAAGCATTTCCGCAGCGGCAATTCCGCTGCAGAAACGCTTAAAAAACGCTGGGTAGAAGGTCTGCTATGTTCCCCAATGATAATCTGCATGTGCTGCTCACTTGCTGCGGAGATTTCCGCTGCGGATTATCATTGCGGAAAAATCCGCAGCACTACCAATTATTTTGTGGAATCGCAGCTCTTTTGCCACCATTGACTTGCATTGGACGGCATGACATGCGCATCACTGCATCTGCACATGCGGATGTAGCACCCTGAGGATTCGGCTGCTACAGGGGTATTGCACCTCAACCCAGAGGTGTGATATTCCACTCCCGGGTAAGGATGGAGTGTGGAACTGAGCTCAGAAAGCTGCATGCACTACACACATCCCATTTCCGAGGAACAGACCAACGGTACTCCCACTTAGAAATGTGCAGGTACGACCGAGTCTGTTCCTGGCTGGAGTGGGAGGGGGGTGGTACATCCCAGTAGTGTAGGGGCAGATAGGGGGAGCAGCCTGGGTAAAGTTAGGAGCTCATTGGGTGCTGGTCACCTGAGCTCACACATAGAGGGAGTATTTAAGGTGGGCACCATCTAAGATCAGGGTCAGTCAGTCTTTGCAGAGGAGTCAGTCTGTGAGAAGTCAGAGGAAGAGAGCAGAGAGCAGAGAAGCCCCAGAGAGAGTGAGAGTGGAGCAAGAAAGACCCAGAGGGGGAAACAAGAAGGAACTCCGAGAACCCATATACAAACCTAGGGTGAAGAGTTGGCAATAGGGTACCGGATCCCAAACTGGTGGGGGCAAAAGCACACCCTAGCCAGAGACCGGAGGCCGTGGGCAGCGTCTGCCACGGCCACCCACCACATCCACCCCGAAGGCAAACCACGTGGAGGGTCAGGGAACCCAAGGCCAAGGGTCTCCCAACAGAAGGCCCGAGGGAGCTGGACCTAGGTGAATCACTAGTGGGGACGGCCAGAGGAAAGGACAGAAGGAGAGCTCAGGGTCACGCTCCGGACTTGTTTGGGGGTTTGCTGAATCCAGGACCTGGTGGACGCAGCACGGCTCGGGTGGTCACTTGAAGCTGGAGTGACCGGAACATCAGCAGTGAGTAAATACCCTAAACTGCACAACCCGACTCTGTCTTCACTTAACATCTATGCTGCACCACCACAACCCCCATCCTCTGCACCTGACCCCCTGAGGCTATACCCCACCCGTTGGGGGTTATACTATCAAAAGCTGCACCAACACCATCAGCCTCAGCGGACCCTGCTGCAGCGGCGGCCATAGTGACCGCAATACAACGGGTGGCGTAGTCGACATTAAGAACTTTATAACATCTGTAGGACTGCCACATACTCTGAGCTTGACACCCTGGGCACGGACCGGGTCACAGCCACTCGGAAGACTACAACTCCCATCTGATCCGGCTCCGGATATTCCCCTAAAGAATATGGCCCAGGGGGCGCGTCAACTTTGGCGTAGTCGGCAGGATTACGTGCCCGCAACACCCGGGTACTGCGTGCCTGAAGAAAAGAACGAGTTTACCTCAAAAAGAAGTCTCCTGCCGGTTCCGGAGGGTCCCCGCCATCGGACTCCATCACAGGTCGATTCCAGCCGGTTGTCCACCATTAACAGCTTTTTCCCGCCATCTGCAGAGTTTCCCGCCACTGGGAGACGATTCCCGCCATTTCCAAAGGTTTCCCGCCTTGTCAGAGCGGACGCCATTATGGGCGTGCCAGAGGATGGCAAGAGGCCGCCTCCCATCGTGGGCCAGGACCGAAAATGGCGCCCAAAGTGGAAACCGCCCCCACCAACAGAGACTGTGATGCTAGAGGTGTCTGTCAGCGTGAAAGAACAGCCCCTGGAGCTGACAATCACCAAGTGGCCCCGGGACCGCCCTCGAGGTGGGAGGAGACGAAAAGAGAGAACAAAGATGGGTGTCGCCTGGAGCAGTCTGGAGAGAGCGCACCCGGAGACAAGACGTCTGGAGGAGAGTCCAGAAGAAGCTTACCCGGAGATGGAAGAAGAGCAGAGCAGCACCGGCCCGCTGGCCAGGAGCCTGCTGGAGACAATGGAAGGAGAGCAGAGCAGCACCGACCCGTTGGTCAGGAGCCTGCTAGAAGCAACGACCCCACTAGGCTTAGTGGAGGTCTTGGCACAGCTCTCCCGAGATCGGGAGTGTGCACAGACTGCGCTGGAGGGCCTCGCACGGAGGATGGCCCGGGTACAGCGGGAGACGTTGGCGGAGTGGAGCCGTGAGATGGCCCAGCATGCCGAGACCTGTCAGCGGAGCATGCCACCCGAGACGAGGAGACAGACCGCCTCTGAGGATGGCGCGGGAGGACTGAAGGCCGGAGACGGCGCCGAGAAGGGAGCCGAACGAAAGGAGGCAGGTAAAGGGGACGTCTCTACCCCAAACCGGGAAACCGCGTACCTGCCCCAGCTCCCCGTCGCAGAGCCCGAAGTATCCCCTGCCGTGCCCGTCGCTGCAACGTCACCGCCGCAGACTAGGCCTCAAACCGCAGCCGCGACCCCTGTGACGTCACACGCCTCGACCCCGAGCGTGACCAAGCAGGAAGTACCACCAGCCTGGTCGCAAGGCCTAGTACCCCCGGGCGCCGCAATACCAACAGCGCCCCCTACCTCCGCGGAGCCACCGGCCTGGTCGCAGGGCCAAGTAGCCCAGGGCGCCGCCGTCCTTACGGTGCCCTTCACCTTCCAGATACCCCAGGCCTGGCCGCAAGGCCCGGGCAACCCGGGCGCTAACACCGCTGCGCCCATAAGACCAAGAGTGCCGCATCTGAGAGAGGACCTGTTTACCCAACACACGTGCCCGGATGGGCAGCCTTTCATCTGGCCCCAGGAATATCATGAACTGGAATGGCAGAGGAAGGCTGGGGCCATGTGTGCACCCCTGATCCCGGCTCCAAAGCCCGTAAAGAGGATCTCGCCCCCGCTAGAAGAGGCCCAATTTGAGTGGGACCCCACCGGAGAAGATCTCATGGGGTTCACTCAGGAGACTCGGGCAGCTGCAGCGGAGCATGCTGAGTGCTGCCACCAACAACTCAAGGTCTTTGAGAGGGAGCGGAGAGAGAGGCGGGTCCGGGAACAACAAGCCCAGATAAGGAGCGCGGAGCAGAAGAGCCGGGCCAGGAGGAGTCCCCGTGCAGCTCATGGTCCCCGCACCACCGGGACTGTGATCAAGTTTAACATGCAGCATGGGTGGGGCTTCATCCGAGACCACCGCACCCCAGGCGACGTCTTCGTGACCAGGAGAGACGTTGAGTCCCACCTACCGGAGGGACACAGAGGTCGTGACCTTTACATCGGGGACGAGGTCACCTTTACCCGGCACAAGTGTGCCAAAGGACCCTACGCCCTCCATGTGCATCGCCTGACGGAGGAAGAGCTGCGGTGTGAGGAGGAAGAACAAGAGGACCCGGACGGGTCTGAAGCTAAAGGTAACCACAAAGAAAGAGCAGGAGGACGTCATCGTTAAGTACAGCAGAGTACAAGCTGTATATAGTTGCCCGTCGGGGCACAGTGAACTGCTGATAATATAGTCCCCGTTGGGACCAGCAAGTGTGAACTGTTTACCCGTTTATCCCTTAAATCCCTCTGACCGAGGACTGAGAGCGGTCATCCCTTTCCTAAATACCTGGCCGAGGACTGAGAGCGGCCATATCCCCTTGTAAATAGTTGCGCTTCCTAAAGCGCCCCCTACCGGTTTTATAGGAAAACCATTTTTCTAGAGAAACTGTTGCACTTTTCCCGGGCACACGTTGCACAGTGTCCGGAGGAGGAGCTAGAAGCAAGAGAAGTCTACGAGAATGTTATTTATGAAAAAAGTTTTATTGCTGATATATATGTTTTATATGTTTTTATTATGTTGTTTATGCAAAAATTGTATGTTTTGGTGTTTTTATATCTTACAGCCCGAGGACGTGCTGTGATTTACCAGGGGGGAATGTAGCACCCTGAGGATTCGGCTGCTACAGGGGTATTGCACCTCAACCCAGAGGTGTGATATTCCACTCCCGGGTAAGGATGGAGTGTGGAACTGAGCTCAGAAAGCTGCATGCACTACACACATCCCATTTCCGAGGAACAGACCAACGGTACTCCCACTTAGAAATGTGCAGGTACGACCGAGTCTGTTCCTGGCTGGAGTGGGAGGGGGGTGGTACATCCCAGTAGTGTAGGGGCAGATAGGGGGAGCAGCCTGGGTAAAGTTAGGAGCTCATTGGGTGCTGGTCACCTGAGCTCACACATAGAGGGAGTATTTAAGGTGGGCACCATCTAAGATCAGGGTCAGTCAGTCTTTGCAGAGGAGTCAGTCTGTTAGAAGTCAGAGGAAGAGAGCAGAGAGCAGAGAAGCCCCAGAGAGAGTGAGAGTGGAGCAAGAAAGACCCAGAGGGGGAAACAAGAAGGAACTCCGAGAACCCATATACAAACCTAGGGTGAAGAGTTGGCAATAGGGTACCGGATCCCAAACTGGTGGGGGCAAAAGCACACCCTAGCCAGAGACCGGAGGCCGTGGGCAGCGTCTGCCACGGCCACCCACCACATCCACCCCGAAGGCAAACCACGTGGAGGGTCAGGGAACCCAAGGCCAAGGGTCTCCCAACAGAAGGCCCGAGGGAGCTGGACCTAGGTGGATCACTAGTGGGGACGGCCAGAGGAAAGGACAGAAGGAGAGCTCAGGGTCACGCTCCGGACTTGTTTGGGGGTTTGCTGAATCCAGGACCTGGTGGACGCAGCACGGCTCGGGTGGTCACTTGAAGCTGGAGTGACCGGAACATCAGCAGTGAGTAAATACCCTAAACTGCACAACCCGACTCTGTCTTCACTTAACATCTATGCTGCACCACCACAACCCCCATCCTCTGCACCTGACCCCCTGAGGCTATACCCCACCCGTTGGGGGTTATACTATCAAAAGCTGCACCAACACCATCAGCCTCAGCGGACCCTGCTGCAGCGGCGGCCATAGTGACCGCAATACAACGGGTGGCGTAGTCGACATTAAGAACTTTATAACATCTGTAGGACTGCCACATACTCTGAGCTTGACACCCTGGGCACGGACCGGGTCACAGCCACTCGGAAGACTACAACTCCCATCTGATCCGGCTCCGGATATTCCCCTAAAGAATATGGCCCAGGGGGCGCGTCACGGATATATCATGCGGCTCAATGTGCGGATGGTACCCGGGTTGGAGAAGAGGAGACTGTCCTCCGGACCCGGGTACCATAGTACCTGTAAAAAAAAGAATAAAATAAAAAATAAATATTGTACTTACCTTCGGATGGCCCCCGGTGTCCTTAGCGATCCGTCCTGGCTCCCCGGCAGCTCACGATAGTCTAAAAGGACCTGTCATGATGTCATTTAGTCATGTGACGGGTCACGCGACCGCTGACGTCGGCGGTCGCGTGACCCGTCACATGACTAAATGACGTCATGGCAGGTCCTTTTAGACCACCGCAAGCTGCCGGCAAGCCAGGACGGATCGCTAAGGACACCGGGGGCCATCAGAAGGTAAGTATAATATATATTTTTTATTTTTTACCATTCTTTTATAGTCACACTATATAAATCCATGCCGGTTGCATGGATTTATATAGTGTGACCAAGTTGTCAAGCATTTTCCAAGTGATGCTAAAATCGCTTGGAAAGCGCTTGACAACCCGCATGTGGAAATGCAAGTGAAGAACGCTTCACATCCGCATGTCCCTGGCAGGAAAAATGCATGTACAATCCGCATGTAAAATCCGCATGTACAATCCGCATGTACAATCCGCATGTACAATCCGTATGTACAATCCGCATGTACAATCCGCATGTACAATCCGCATGTACAATCCGCATGTACAATCCGCATGTACAATCCACATGCGTTTTTTCTGCCAGGGAGATGCAGAAATGCTCAGGAAAAATCCGGAGCATTTCTGCATCGTGGGCACATAGCATAATACTAATTTTTGACACTTCTGGAAAACGCTTGTAGGGTTTGTCCACCCAAGATTTATAGCAAAGTAGCAAAATCCGAACCAAAAATTGTATGGATTACGCTGCTGGCAATTTTCTGTAGACACATGCATTTCAATGGTTGAAATCTGTTATAATGATTTGCAGAATAGATTGACATACTGTAAACAAATAGTGTTTTTTATCAAACTACCACCAAAGTATGTGGTGCTCTAAGGCCGGTTTCACACGTCCGCATATCTCCGATATCGTAAAAAACGGTACCGGAGATATCCGTGTCCCGTGTGTCCAAGTGTGTGTCATACGTGTAGTAACCGTCTGCTACCGGTGTGCCACATCAGTACCACATGGACCAACGCCTGGGAATCAGCGCTACAGTTAGCGCTGTTCCCAAGCACCGGGTGCTGGACACTGCCTTCATCATGGTTCCTTGCAACCGCTGCAGCCGAGGAGCCGGGGAGAATGAGCTGCTCTGAAGCTGCAGCTCAGAAGCTGTGCCTTGTCACTCAGTGAGCGCAGCTCCGGAGCAGCTCATTCTCCCCGGCTCCTCGGCATCAGCGGTTGCATGGATACAGCCGGGGACACCTAGGAGAAGTGAGTATAAGAATTTTATTATTTTATTCTTATTTTTACAGGTGTGGACACTGCGGGAGCAGACATTACTACTCTCATAATAGTCCCTGCTGGTTCTGATCAAAGCACTGGCAGGGAACCAAGATGAGGACAGTGTTCAGCACCCGGTGCTGAGGAACAGCGCTAACTATAGCGCTGATTCCCGGATGCCGGTACGTGTCACATGGATGTCACATGGATGTCACATGGATGTGATCCGTGTGGTACATTTTGCAGACCGTGTATCTGCAAAAAAACCTACTTGTCTCCAAGTGGAGCAAACAACACACAGTCCGTGAAAACACAGTGAGATGTGCACAGACCCATTGATTTGAATGTGTGTGTCAGGCTGGGTGCCCACGCAGCGTTTTTCAAGCGTTTATGCTGCGGAATTTCCGCAGCGGAAACGCTTGTAAAACGCTAGGTAATCCGCACCCCATGGTCCCCAAGGGGATTCCGCATGTTCTATGCACATGCTGCGGATTTTTCCGCAGCGTTTATGCTGCGTATAAAAATCCGCAGCATGTCATTTAATTTTGCGGAAGTGCAGCGGAACTCCCGCCATTGACTTGCATTGAGACGCACAGAAACCGCGACTGTACATTTTTACAAGTGACTTCTATGCGTCTCTATGTGCGGATGGTATCCAGTTCTGGAGGAGAGGAGACTCTCATCCAGACCTGGGTACCATTGTACCTGTAAAAAAAGAGTAAAATAACAAATAAAGTTATATTCACCTGTCCGGCGTCTTCTCTCTGAATGCCAGCAGCGCTGAAGGACCTTCGGTGACGTCACAGTCATGTGACCGCAGGCCCTTCACCGCTCTGTCTTGCGATATGCCGGCAGCCGGGAACCAGACAGGAACGAGCGCTGCAGCACACGCCGGGGCCTCGGGGGTGAGTATAGCTTTATTTGTTTTCATTTTTACGGTTCACACTGTATAAATCCATGCCGTTTGCATGGATTTATACAGTGTGACCTAGTTGTCAAGCACTTTCTAAGTGATGCTATCGCCTGGAAAGTGCTTGTGAATCTGCATGCGGAAACGCATGTGAACCCGCATATGGATCCGCATGTATTCTGCAGGAAAAACGCATGCACAATCTGCATGCGTTTTTTTCTGCCAAGGAGATGCAGAAATGCTGCAGAAATTTTCTGCTTCATTTCTGCATCGTGGGCACATAGCCTTAGTGTCTCCGGTATGTGTGGAAACTGTCATTACTCGTACTGGAGACACTGACGTGTGAAAGAGCCTAAAACTGTATTAAGTAGTTGATTTTCCACCTGGAAAATCCAAGCAGAAGATGTAATGTGTGTCTGACCCATGTCAACACTTCAATCTTTTCTGGCCATGGAATATCTATTAAATACAAACACAATAGAATAGATTATACTTCTTTAGTTGTACAGAACAAAATGTTTTATTTCATGAGAAAATTTTGACAGCCGGCTGAATCACATTCTTGGGGGGTGGCAAAATGCAGCAGCCTGGGAGACATCTCAGACAGCCACATCAGGTGGTCAGACGGTGCCCTCCTACTAGCTATGTCCGGTGCAAATGCCCCATGTGCCTGCCTCTACATGTGCCACTGGAACAGCCACAGGGCACATTGTTGATTCCATACATCAACGCTTTCTTTTCGTTCATGCAAAGCAAAGAGCTGCCTAACAGTTTTATAGCTTAAAGAGAATCTGTCAGCAGATTTTTGCTAACTCATCTGAGAGCATCCTGATGAAGGCAAAGAGAAGCTGAATCCAATGATGTATCACTTAGATTACTGGGTGCAGAGGTTCTCATACAACCAGAGTTTTTAAATTTACCAATGAAGTAGAGCTGAAAAGCTAACCCTGTCCAACCACGGCTCTGTATATACAATGTCCATAGACAGTGAGCTGCCCATCACCGGAGGAGGTGTGTTGGACTAAGGCTCAGGCAACTAGCTTGTCACAGCCATGATAAGCTACTGGTGCTAAAACAATCATTGTAAGCAAACAAAACCTGGGAGCTTGACAAGACAGGCACCCCTGAAATCTGTGTTTTAACCTCTACCTCATGCTGTCTTCAGATAAAATAGCAAAAACCTGCTGACATATTCCCTCTAAAAGCCTGAGGAAGAAAAGTCAAACGGTGGACAAGTTGCTGCTGTGCATAAAGAAGCAACTTGCTTGCTGGCAGATGTGACATGCAGAAGTAGTACTGTTGCTTTAAAAGCATTCAGCAACTATTAGAAGTAACAGAAGCACAGGAGACAGGAAGTGTTGTGCTCCAGAAGCATCCAGCAACTAGAGGGGTTAACACAGTCACATGAGAAGGGGAGTGTTTTATCAGAGCCCAAGGGGGATTGTGGGAAGTAGTTTACTGTCTGGCCAGAGCCGAAGAGAAAAGTGGTGTGTGTGTGTTCTGTATCTCACAGAAGCCCCCTGCAAGTGATAAGGATTCAAGTCAGGAGTGAAGCTAAGCACAGGTCAGGTAGAGTTCCTGAACTAGCAGTGCAGAGTATTGTCAGGCAGAAAGATAAGGACTGGAAGAAATGGTGTCACAGGGATCATCTCCCTCAGCAAACCCTCCCCCCTCCTCCTTGTCACTGTGCTGTATGGAATGCTGTGTTCATTAATGTGCCTTTGCATTAGAACTGTGCTGTCCTGTACTACTGGAAAGACTGAACTGCTGTGCTGCTAAGGAAACTGTACTGTTTGTCACTGGAGCCTGTTACTCATAAGTCTTAACTTGGACTGGGTGTGCGGCTTCTTATTAAATGCTACTGTTCTACCGTTTATGAGGACTCTTGTCAAGTGTGTCTGGTCAGCAAGTGAAACAACCTACGTGTCTGTGCCTGAGTGTCAATACCCCTGTGTGCCTGCGAGAAGCTGCAGCACATGGTCTATGGTCTATGGTCGCCCTGAGTAACTGTTCCCCCAGGATTCCAAAGAATTCATGTAACCTCTCTCGCCCCTATCTGAACCTAGCGGCGTGTGTGTAATACAGACTTGAACTGCAACTTGGAGTTGTTGTGATTGATAATGCCCAGAACATTCTGGATGCCTTAGGGTGTGTGCACATGGGCGCTATTGGCAGCGCTTTGAATACAGCATACTTTATGATGCGTCCAAAGTGCTGCACGCAGGTGAATCCACATGTGTTCATTAATCCATGCGGATTCACCTCATCCTATACATTGCACTGATAGAATTAAAAAAAAAAGAAAAAAGTTAAAAAAAAGTTTTAATAATTGTAAAAACATTTTAAACCACATAATAAAGAACAGAAAAAAAAATATTATACCAATAAATATATAATTTATGTAAAAACAAAAATAAACAAATACAGTACACATATTTGGTATGTACAGACCTATAAAACACACTGCAAGTCACACTACTTAACACCTTCAGTAAACACCATAAAAAAGTGGCAAAAAATTAGGCTTTTTCATAATATCACAAAAAAGTAGAATAAAATGCGATCAAAGGGTCGAATATAAATAAAAATGGTATCGCTGAAAACGACATCTTTTCCCTCAAAAAGCAAGCCACCATACAGCTAAATCAGTGGAGAAATAAAAAAGCTATAACTCTCAGAATATACAGTTGTGCTCAAAAGTTTACATACCCCGGCAGAATTTTTCCGTTCTTGGCCTTGTTTCAGAGAATATGAATGATAACAAAAAAACTTTTTCTCCACTCATGGTTATTGGTTGGGTGAAGCCATTTATTGTCAAACTACTGTGTTTTCTCTTTTTAAATCTTAATGACAACCAAAAACATCCAAATGACCCTGATCAAAAGTTCATATACCCTGGTGATTTTTGCCTGATAACATGCACAGAATTTGACACAAATAGGTTTGAATGGCTACTAAAGGAAACAGCCTCACCTCTACTAAAAGAGAAAACACAGTAGTTTGACAATAAATGGCTTCACCCAACCAATAACCATGAGTGGAGAAAAAAAATTTTTGTTATCATTCATATTCTCTGAAACAAGGCCAAGAAAAATTATGCCGGGGCATGTAAACTTTTGAGCACAACTGTAGTGATGCAAAAACAATTCTTTTTTTTATAAAATTGTTTTTATTGTGTAAAAGCGGCAAAACATAAAAAAAAATATAGAAATGTGGTATCACTGTAATCGTAGTGACCTGAAGAATAAAGCTGTCTTATTAATTTTACCGCACGGTGAATGGCATAAAAAAAAGAAAACAACTATTTCTGCATTTTCCTGTTTTTTATTTATTCTGGCTCCCAAAAATCAGAACAGAACGTGATAAAAAATGCTATCAGTCCAAATATGGTACCATTACAAACGTCATCTCATCCTGTAAAAAAAACCCTCACATAACTCTGTTGGCAGTAATATAGAAAAAGCATAGCTCTCAAAATATGGAGATGCAAAAACTAGTGTGTGATAGTAGCCAAACACAAAAAAAAGATATAAATCTAGTATCATGGTAATCGCACCAACCCGAAGAATAAAGTCATCTAATCACTTATTCCACATCAACAGTGTAAAAAGTACATAAAACCAATTCTTGACCTGCTGTTGGTTTGTTCATTCTGCCTCCCAAAGATTACAATAAAGTCTGGCTCACTTTTATCTTATGCTCTACCTTGAGCGCTTACATCGGGATTTCCGTGTAAATCTTTGAAATATGTGATTCAGATTGAACTCCTGACAGAAGATTCCCTATAGTGAGAAAGATGGAGACTGTCACGGTTCCACCCGTCACTGTGTCTGGGATGCAGTTACTGACAGCTCAGCCGTCCAATCTGTTGGTATATGCAACAGTTGTGGACATCTTTGTGTGAAGGAGGACTTTATGCTGATCTGACTGTTGTTTACTGTATTGTAAAAGAAAAAAAGTCTCTCTTGTTTTTTTTGTTTTGTTTTTACATCCTGGTGCACTACTGTGTGACTGTGCGTTTTTTCCTTTACCTCATGTTCTGAGAAGTAAAAGCTTGTTATCCCATGTAATCTGCTCTGTGAAGTTTCTACCGCAACTGTAGGGATCCAGAAGTACTTTTAAAGCTACAGAATCAAAAATACCCTATAATAAAGAGACAAGAGAATGTTTCAGATGTAAGAAAAAAGGACATTTAAAGAAAGACTGTACTATATGGAAAGCAGAGCAACAGAAATTACATCATAAAGAGAATACACAGAAGGTGAAAAACACAATTTCTGATTCATGTGAAAATAATTGGAATGGCACATTTAAAGTGACTGATAAGAAATCACCGTTGGGTGGTTTATTGACTCAGGAGCAACAAGTCACATGACAAGTAATAAAAATTTCTTTACTGAATTTAAAGGGGTTTTCCCATGAACAAAAGTTCATTTTAATCAATAGTTCTTTGAATATTAATAACTTCCACAATTGAATGTATTTAAATAAAATGTTCCTGTGCTGAGATAATCTTACAAATGTGCCCCTGCTGTGCACTGTGTAATGGCTGTGTCTAACCGTGCAGGAAGATGGTCTGATCATACCACATCTCCTGGACAGGGGAGGAGGCAAAAGAGGATACAGACATTTCAGCAGGGGATCACAGCTGATCCTTTCTTTGAAATAAAACATTGTTTAAAAATAAGCAGGGAAATGTTTTACCGCACAAAAAGAATCAGCTGTGATCCCATGCTGTAATGTCTGTATAATCGTTTGCTTCCTCACCTGCCTAGGAGATGTGGTATGATCAGACCATGTTCCTGCACGGTCAGACACAGACATTGCACAGGGGAACACTTATAAGATTATATCAGCACAGGAACATTTTATTAAACACATCCAATTGTGAAACTTATTATTATTCCAAGATCTATTGATTAAAATGAACTTTTGTTCATGGGAAAACCCCTTTAATTTAAATAAGAAGGAAGCCATTTATCTTGCAGATGGAAACAAAATAACCGCAGAAGGTGTTGGACAAAGAGTGCTAAACTGTTCTAACAAGTTTGGGCATGATACTTGTAGAGGATGTGTTATATGTTCCAGGATTAGAAGGAGGATTGTTATCTGTAAAACGTCTAACAGCTAAAGGACTTACTGTAAAATTCAAAGATGATGAGTGTACAATCCTAGCAGGAAACAAGGTAATAACCAATGTCAAGGCAGATGAACAATTATATCATCTAGACACATTAAAGGAACAGATGAAGTTGTGTACACATGATCACAAGAATTGTATTCACATGTGACATAGACGTCTAGGACACAGACATCCTGAAAGTATAATGGAGCTACAAAGGAAAGAATTGACAAAGGATCTATTTATATCTGACTGCTCAATTAACGTAAGATGTGAATGTTGTATAAAATCAAAAGCCACAAGGATATCTATTCCTAAAGAAAGTGAAACGAAAAGCACAAGACCACTTGATTTGGTGCATACTAACATATGTGGACCCATGAAAGTGACTACGTCAGGAGGCAATAGATATATGGTGACTTTTATAGATGACTACTCAAGATACACAGTCACATACTTGATCAAGAACAAAAGCGAAGTTTTCAATAAACTAGTAGACTAAGTGACAAAGTCGAATAACAAATTTCAGAGGAAGCCAGTTGTCATTAGAAGTGATAATGGAGGTGAATTCACAGGACACCAAATAGAAAACTACTTAAGAAAAAATGGTATAGTGCATCAAAAGACTGTTCCTTACACACCTGAACAAAATGGAAAACCTACAAACGACAAAAAATATCTCATACCCTACCATCATTATATATAAATGAGATAGTTCACTAAGTACCCTCTATTTCATATGCAACTTTGCTTTACATTTATATATAATGATGGTAGGGTATGAGATATTTTTTGTCTTTTGTAGGTTTTGCATCTTTTTGCTAGTGTGAACATGCTCCTATTTCTTGTATGTGTACCATCTTAGACCTCAGTTCACATTGCTTGGTTTTTTGTCTTGTTTGCATTCTGTGCAAATTAGGGGTGTGGCATCCCCCTTGTTGAGCTGGTTAGTATATATGTAGCTACCACGGGCTTAGGTGGTCTGATATTGAGACCCGGTTCTATTTGTCTACTCTTTTATATGCATTACTTCAACTTTGATATACAGTAAGGTTTTTAATATAGACAGTGTAGGACCGTCCCAATTTAGGGTCACCTTGTCACTGGTGGGACGGCTTGTATACTTTTTTTGATCAAAAATAGTTCACTAAGTACCCTATATGTCATATGCAACATTGCTTTACATTTATATATAATGATGGTAGGGTATGAGATATTTTTTGTCTTTTGTAGGTTTTGCATCTTTTTGCTAGTGTGAACATGCTCCTATTTCTTGCATGTGTACCATCTTAGACCTCAGTTCACATTGCTTGGTTTTTTGTCTTGTTTGCATTCTGTGCAAATTAGGGGTGTGGCATCCCCCTTGTTGAGCTGGTTAGTATATATGTAGCTTACCACGGGCTTAGGTGGTCTGATATTGGGACCCGGTTCTATTTGTATACCCTTTTATATGCATTACTTCAACTTTGATATACAGTAAGGTTTTTAATATAGACAGTGTAGGACCGTCCCAATTTAGGGTCACCTTGTCACTGGTGGGACAGCTTGTATACTTTTTTTGATCAAAAATAGTTCACTAAGTACCCTATATTTCATATGCAACTTTGCTTTACATTTATATATAATGATGGTAGGGTATGAGATATTTTTTGTCTTTTGTAGGATTTGCATCTTTTTGCTAGTGTGAACACGCTCCTATTTCTTGCATGTGTACCATCTTAAACCTCAGTTCACATTGCTTTGTTTTCTGAACAAAATCGAGGAGCAGAAAGGAAAAACAGAACTCTGACAGAAATGATAATGTGTATGCTGACAGATTCCAAGCTATCAGAGAAATATTGGGAAAAAGCAGCAATGACAGCTACATATCTACAGAGCCAACTTTTTTCTAGAAAATTGAAAAAAAACAAAACATATGAACTGTGGCAAGGTATGAAACCAAGTGTAAATCATTTAAGAGTTTTTGGTTGTAACGTTTTTGTATTCATTCCAACAGAAAAACATTCCAAACTTCAAAATAGGTCCATGGAAGGAATATTTGTTGGATATAGTGAAAATTGCAAAGGATATAGAATCCTAGATCCCAAAACAGACTCAGTTTTGGTGAGTAACAGTGTGACATTCATTGAGGATCTAAAGGAAGACACTATGATTTCACTGGAAACAAAAAATGAGAAAAACAGCAATGATATAGCTGAAGGAATATCCGATGAAAACAAAGTTGAAATTAATAAAAACCAGAATACGGAAAGTGAAGAGAAACAACTATAAACAGACACAGAAACAAGACGTTCAATAAGAGAAAACAAAGGAAAACCACCAATACACCTTTCATACAAGGCAAGTACAAGTAAAATTTATGAGCCTACCTCTTGGGAAGACATATCTCGACTTCCTGAAGAAGAAGCCAATATATGGATAGAGGTAACAGAAATAGAATTAAAATCCATGCATGACTCAAAAACATGGACACTAACAGAAGTACCAGAAGGAAGAAAAGCTATAGGATGTAAATGGGTTTTAAAAGTAAAGTACCGAACAGATGGCACAGCTGAGCGATACTGAGCAAGACTCATAGCTAAACGTTATTCTCAAAAATATGGTGAAGACTATGATGAAACATTTGCTCCAGTTGTCAAACATACTACAATAAGAACTTTGTTTGCAGTAGCAGCAATGAAACAAATGGAACTGAAACATCTGGATGTGAAGACAGCATTTTTGAATGGAAGTTTAACAGAAGATATTTACATGGAACAACCTCCAGGATTCAAAGATGAAAGTAACCCAAACATGGTTTGCAAATTACAGAAAAGTATATGGGGTTTAAAACAAGCTGCTAAAGCGTGGAATGATAAAATCACGGAGGTGCTCACAAAAGAAAAATTTAAAAGAAGCAAAGCTGATCCTTGCCTGTACCCAAAAAGACTAATGGACAGATGGATCTATGTACTCATATATGTTGATGACATTTTAGTTTATTTTGAAAAAGAAAGGGATAAAGAGGACATATTAAATTCCTGAATCAAAATTTCGAGATCAAAGACTTGGGAAATGTGAAACAGTACTTAGGAATAGAGATAGAAAGAAAAGAAGATGGAAGATTCATACGTAATCAAAATCACATGATTCAAGATATAACCGAAACATTTGGAATGAAGGATGCAAAACCAGCAAAGTCTCCAATGTAAACTAATTGTCTTAAAGAGATGAGTAATGAGAAAAATGTGTTACCAAATAATGAAGAGTACAGAATGGCGATAGGAAAATTACTGTATCTAGCGACTGTTACAAGGCCAGACATTGCAGCAGCAGTAGGAATTCTGAGTAGCAAAGTGTCCAAGCCAAATAAAGCGTATTGGAATGCTGTGAAGAGAGTAATACATTATTTGAAAGAAACCAGCAATGTTAAACTGAAACTGCCTACAAGTGATAAATGCATTTTAACTGGATACATTGATGCAGATTGGGCTGGAGATCCAACTGACAGAAAATGTACCAGTGGCTATCTTTTCTTTCTCTCAGGTGGACCAATTAGTTGGACTAGTAAAAAACAATCAATAGTAACGCTGTCATCAACAGAAGCAGAATATGTTTCAGCAGCACATGCGAGTCAAGAAGTTCCACGGTTTAAACAATTGCTAGCAGACCTAGGACAAGCACAGTTGGAACCATCAAAAATAAATGAGGACAATCAGTGATGGCTAGTTCTTGCTCAGATGGAAAGAGTTAACCCAAGAACCAAGCACATTGATGTGAAGTATCATTTCTTGGGGGACCATCAGGAACAAGGAATCCTGAAATTAGAATATTGTCCAACTGAAGATATGACAGCAGACATTTTCACAAAGGCATTGAATGCTGAAAAACATCAGAGACTAATGAAGGGTTTGACTGAATAAGTCCTTACTGTTGAGAAAGGGTATTAGTATATGCAACAGTTGTGGACTTCTTTGTGTGAAGGAGGACGTTATGCTGATCTGACAGTAGATGGCAATGTTGTGTAAATTTTCCTTGTTTACTGTATTATATAAGAAAAAAGGTCTCTCTTGTATTTTTCTGTTTTGTTCTTACTTCCTGGTGCAGTACTGTATTTTTTCCTTTACCTCATGTTCAGAGAAGTAAAAGCTTGTTATCCCATGTAATCTGCTCTGTGAAGTTTCTTCCGCAACTGTGGTGATCCAGAAGCTGTGCAACAAGTCTTCAGGTTCTTTTTGAAGGTTTCCATGGTAGGCGAGAGCAGCGCCGGACTGGAGTACCTGGGGCCCACCAGGAAAAAATCAATCTTGGGGCCCACCAGCACCATGCATTTACCGTATGTAGGAATATTGCGTCTTGAGCTGACGTGCATCTCTGCTGCTGTGTAGTAGTCACAACTAGTGTTGAGCCACCCCGTAGTGTTCGGGTTTGGTTCGGTTCGTCGAACACCGGGATGTTCGAGGAACTGTTCGTCGAACACATTAGAACACCGTCGAACACCGTTAAAACCAATGGCAGGCAAACAAAAACACATAGAAACACATAGAAAACACCTTCAAAGGTGTCCAAAAGCTGACAAACTGCTCAGAAGACGCTTTCTTTAAAAAAGCCGGCCGGCAATTCAGCAGCGGCATACACCGGTACCCGACAATTTAGACAAGAAGGAATAGAGCCTCACACATAGATTAGATAGATAGAAACATGTCAGTCACATATATATGAAGTACAGTGACAGTGTTGCTTACTGTACTTGTCATTTAGTGTAAAGGATTTATTAAAAAATATAATAGTGTTTTCATGCACTGTCTCTTTAAAAAAGCCGGCCGGCAATTCAGCATCTGTACCCGACAATTTATAACAGACAGAATAGAGCTTCACACATAGATTAGATAGATAGAAACATGTCAGTCACATATATATGAAGTACAGTGACAGTGTTGCTTACTGTACTTGTCATTTAGTGTAAAGGATTTATTAAAAAATATAATAGTGTTTTCATGCACTGTCTCTTTAAAAAAGCCGGCCGGCAATTCAGCATCTGTACCCGACAATTTATAACAGACAGAATAGAGCTTCACACATAGATTAGATAGATAGAAACATGTCAGTCACATATATATGAAGTACAGTGACAATGTTGCTTACTGTACTTGTCATTTAGTGTAAAGGATTTATTAAAAAAAATAATAGTGTTTTCATGCACCGTCTCTTTAAAAAAGCCGGCCGGCAATTCAGCAGCGGTACCCGACAATTTAGAATAGAAAGAATAGAGAATCACACATAGATTAGATAGATAGAAACATGTCAGTCACATATATATGAAGTACAGTGATAGTGTTGGTTACTGTACTTGTCATTTAGTATTAAAATAAAGGATTTATTATTAAAAAAAATTGGCGTGGGGTTCCCCTTAATTTTAGTCTCTAGCGGAGGTTAAGCAGACAGCTGGGGCAGATGTTTGAAGCCTGGGAAGGGGGTAATACCCACGGAGCTTCCCAGGCTACTAATATGAGCCCCCAGCTGAATACATAGCCTTTACTAGCTATTAAAATGGGGGACCCCCCAAAAAAATGACGTGGGGTCCCCCCTAATTTAATAGCTAGCAAAGGCTAGGCAGACAGCTGGGGGCTGATATTAATAGCCCAGGAAGGGTGCCATGAATATTGGCCCCCTCCCAGGCTAGAAACACCAGCCGTCAGCCGCCCCAGAAATGGCGCATTCATAGGATGCGCCAATTCTGGCACTTAGCCTCGCTCTTCCACGCTGCACTGTAGCGGTGGCAGGGGGTAATAGGGCTGGGGTTGATGTCAGCTTATAATGCCAGCTGACATCAAGCCCAGGTTAGTAATGGAGAGGCGTCTATAAGAAACCCCCATTACTAACCCCATAGTCAAAGTTAAAAGAAAACACAAACACCCAGAATAAAGTCCTTTAATTGAAATAAAGACACAATCCTTTATTGTTCTAAATTAAACCATACTTACCATCACGCCCATTCCAGCTGAAGCCAACGATCTCCTGCAATAAAAGAAAAATAATAAAGCAACATCATCCTTACCTTTCCATGGTTCCCACGACAGCTTCAGCTCTGCTACATCGAGATGACAGGCTGGACCGCAGCAGAACGCTGCCATCCAGCCTCTCATCCCGCAGACACTGAGAAGCGCAGGCATGCTTGCGCTCTGCAGTGTCTGGCTGTGACGGCATAAAGATGAGACGAGTTCATGTCCAATGAACTCGGCGCACCTCATGCACGTCACTGACAGAGAGGGAAAATTCTCACGCTGAAGCGCTGAGTGCAGGAGAATTCTCCCACGCTGTCAGTGACGTGCATAAGGTGAGCTCATGTCCAATGAACTCAGCTCACCTCCTGCATGTCACTGACAGCGTGGGAGAATTCTCCTGCACTCAGCGCTTCAGTGTGAGAATTCTCCCACGCTGAAGCGCTGAGTGCAGGAGAATTTTCCCACGCTGTCAGTGACGTGCATGAGGTGAGCCGAGTTCATTGGACATTAACTCGGCTCATCTGGATGCCCTCACAGAGAGACACTGTGGAGCGCAAGCAAGCCTGCGCTTCTCAGTGTCTGCGGGATGACAGGCTGGATGGCAGCGCTCTGCTGCGGTCCAGCCTGTCATCTCGATGTAGCAGAGCTGAAGCTGTCATGGAAAGGTAAGGATGATGTTGCTTTATTATTTTTCTTTTATTTCAGGAGATCGTTGGCTTCAGCTGGAATGGGCGTGACGGTAAGTATGGTTTAATTTAGAACAATAAAGAATTGTGTGTTTATTTCAATTAAAGGACTTTTTTCTGGGTGTTGTGTTTTTTTTAAATACTTTACTAGAAATTCATGGTGGTCATGTCTAATATTGGCGTGACCCCATGAATTTTGGGCTTAGGGCCAGCTGATAATGCCAAGCTGGCCCTAACCCCTTTATTACCCAGTGAGCCACCGCATCAGGGCCCTGGATGAGTTGGGTACAGCGCCAGAAGATGGCGCTTCTATGAACGCGCCATTTTCCGGGGTGGCTGCGGACTGCAATTTGCAGCGGGGGTGGCCCAGAAAGCTTGGGCCTCCCTGCGCTGCGGATTCCAGCCCCCAGCTGCATAGTTGTACCTGGCTGAACACAAAAACAGGGCGAAGCCCCACGTCAATTTTCTTTAAATTATTTCATGAAATAATTAAGAAAAAAAGGGCTTCCCTATATTGTTGTGTCCGGCCAGGTACAAATAGGCAGCTGGTGGTTGGGGGCAGCCCGTTCCTGCCTGCTGCACCTGACTGGACACAAATATAGTGCGAAGCCCCACGTCAATTTTTTTTTAATTATTTCATGAATTTCCTGAAATAATTAAAAAAAATTGAAGTGGGGCTTCGCACTATATTTGTGTCCAGCCAGGTACAACTAGGCAGCTGGGGGCTGGAATCTGCAGCGCAGGGAGGCCCAAGCTTTCTGGGCCCCCCCCGCTGCAAATTGCAGTCCGCAGCCACCCCGGAAAATGGCGCGTTCATAGAAGCGCCGTCTTCTGGCGCTGTACCCAACTCATCCAGGGCCCTGGTGCGGTGGCTCACTGGGTAATAAAGGCGTTAGGGCCAGCTTGGTATTATCAGCTGGCCCCAAGCCCAAAATTCATGGGGTCACGCCAGTATTAGACATGACCGCCATGAATTTCTAGTAAAGTATTTAAAAAAAACACAACACCCAGAATAAAGTCCTTTAATTGAAATAAACACACAATTCTTTATTGTTCTAAATTAAACTATACTTACCATCACGCCCATTCCAGCTGAAGCCAACGATCTCCTGCAATAAAAGAAAAATAATAAACCAACCTCATCCTTACCTTTCCATGGTTCCCACGACAGCTTCAGCTCTGCTACATCGAGATGACAGGCTGGACCGCAGCAGAACGCTGCCATCCAGCCTGTCATGCCGCAGACACTGAGAAGAGCAGGCATGCTTGCGCTCCTCAGTGTCTCGCTGTGACGGCATCCAGATGAGCCGAGGTCATGTCCAATGAACTCGGCTCACCTCATGCACGTCACTGACAGCGTGGGAAAATTGTCACGCTGAAGTGCTGAGTGCAGGAGAATTCTCCCACGCTGTCAGTGACGTGCATGAGGTGAGCTCATGTCCAATGAACTCAGCTCACCTCATGCACCTCACTGACAGCGTGGGAAAATTCTCCTGCACTCAGCGCTTCAGCGTGAGAATTCTCCCACGCTGTAAGTGACGTGCATGAGGTGAGCCGAGTTCATTGGACATGACCTCGGCTCATCTTTATGCCGTCACAGAGAGACAATGTGGAGCGCAAGCAAGCCTGCTCTTCTCAGTGTCTGCGGGATGACAGGCTGGGTGGCGGCGTTCTGCTGCGGTCCAGCCTGTCATCTCGATGTAGCAGAGCTGAAGCTGTCGTGGGAACCATGGAAAGGTAAGGATGAGGTTGCTTTATTATTTTATTTTTATTACAGGAGATCGTTGGCTTCAGCTGGAATGGGCGTGACGGTAAGTATGGTTTAATTTAGAACAATAAAGAATTGTGTCTTTATTTCAATTAAAGGACTTTATTCTGGGTGTTTGTGTTTTTTTAACTTTGACTATGGGGTTAGTAATGGGGGTGTCTTATAGACGCCTCTCCATTACTAACCTGGGCTTGATGTCAGCTGGCATTATAAGCTGACATCAACCCCAGCCCTATTACCCCCTGCCACCGCACCAGGGCAGCGTGGAAGAGCGAGGCTAAGTGCCAGAATTGGCGCATCCTATGAATGCGCCATTTCTGGGGCGGCTGACGGCTGGTGTTTCTAGCCTGGGAGGGGGCCAATATTCATGGCACCCTTCCTGGGCTATTAATATCAGCCCCCAGCTGTCTGCCTAGCCTTTGCTAGCTATTAAATTAGGGGGGACCCCACATCATTTTTTGGGGGGGTCCCCCATTTTAATAGCTAGTAAAGGCTATGTATTCAGCTGGGGGCTGATATTAGTAGCCTGGGAAGCTCCGTGGGTATTACCCCCTTCCCAGGCTTCAAACATCTGCCCCAGCTGTCTGCTTAACCTCCGCTAGAGCCTAAAATTAAGGGGAACCCCACGCCAATTTTTTTAATAATAAATCCTTTATTTTAATACTAAATGACAAGTACAGTAACCAACACTATCACTGTACTTCATATATATGTGACTGACATGTTTCTATCTATCTAATCTATGTGTGAAGCTCTATTCTGTCTGTTATAAATTGTCGGGTACAGATGCTGAATTGCCGGCCGGCTTTCTTAAAGAGACGGTGCATGAAAACACTATTATTTTTTTTAATAAATCCTTTACACTAAATGACAAGTACAGTAAGCAACACTGTCACTGTACTTCATATATATGTGACTGACATGTTTCTGTCTATCTAATCTATGTGTGATTCTCTATTCCTTCTATTCTAAATTGTCGGGTACCGCTGCTGAATTGCCGGCCGGCTTTTTTAAAGAGACGGTGCATGAAAACACTATTATTTTTTTTGATAAATCCTTTACGCTAAATGACAAGTACAGTAAGCAGCACTTTCACTGTACTTCGTATATATGTGGCTGACATGTTTATATCTATCTAATCTATGTGTGAAGCTCTATTCTTTCGGTTCTAAATTGTCGGGTACTGGTGTATGCCGCTGCTGAATTGCCGGCTTTTCGTGTTTCACTGTGAGCACAGTTCCCATCGATTTGGGCAATCACTGTAATGCCACAACCACCATGGCTGTGGCATTACAGTGAGTGGCAGACAATCCCTGCATGATTGGTGCTCTAAATAGCACCAGACATGCAGGACACGCTTTTGGTGCACGAACAGTTATCGAACATAACCTCGAACAGCCGAATTTTTTGCAAATCGTTCGGGTTCGTCGAACAACTCGAACACCGCCCAAAACAGCTCGAATTTGAGATTGGCGAACAGTTCTAGTCGAACACCGCTCATCTCTAGTCACAACACAGGGAGAGGTTAAACATCCAAGTATTTAATATGCATTGCAAATAAAGAATGTTCCCATTCTTAATATCCGAAAAAACAAATGACTGACAACCATCCCTAGACTAATGTCACGCTGTCTCGGCGTTCAGGAGGTCAGGAGCCTATGCTGACCCTACACTGAGGCCCTGCCTAAGCCCTCTACCTGGAGGTACTGTTGATGGTACAGAGGTCCAGGCCGCCAGCGTAAACCTACCTCCTGAGAATCCCTGAACCTCAGTAATCTAGTCCTGAGAAGGACCCCGATCACAACAATTGGGGACAGGACCGTATTTGCCAAACACAGTACAAGACGAACGAGACAGTACAAGGGGCAAATCAAAAACCACCTCGCATACAAAAACTTACACCACTACAACGGAGGGAACACCAACGGGTAAGGGGATAAAGAATAAAGCGAGGAAGGGAAAAAACCACACCGAGTACACTTCGCTCCTAACTCCACAATACCATGTATCGCTCTGATAGTCTGCATGAGAAGCTTTCACCGACAACTACCCTATCAGAACGGCAGGTATTTGAAGGAGTCCCAATACTGCAGAATTAACTGCAGCTGGGCGAGGCTGGGCCTCGTCTAGCACAGAGAGAGAGAATTAACTCCCTCTCTGCCGAAAAACACCAAGCACCAAAAACTCAGCTGCGAGAAGTCAGGCTGTGTAATCGCGACGATCTTCGTGGCGACACACCCGTGACAGTACCCCCCCTTTTACCGGGGCGGCCTCCGGACCCTCAGGGCCAGGTTTATCCGGGTGAGTCGTGTGGAAGGCCCGAATTAATCGGTCTGCGTTAATATCCGACGCAGGAACCCACATCCTCTCCTCAGGACCATACCCCTTCCAATGAACCAGGTACTGAAGGGACCGGCGATTAAAACGTGAATCGATGACTTTCGATACCTGAAACTCCAAGTTACCATTGACCACCACAGGAGGAGAAGGTAAAGGTGACGGTATCACCGGCGCCACATACCTTTTAAGCAAAGATCTGTGGAACACGTTGTGAATTTTAAAAGTAGAGGGGAGGATGTGGGTTCCTGCGTCGGATATTTACGCAGACCGATTAATTCGGGCCTTCCACACGACTCACCCGGATAAACCTGGCCCTGAGGGTCCGGAGGCCCCTCGTAGAAGGGGGGGTACTGTCACGGGTGTGTCGCCACGAAGATCGTCGCGATTACACAGCCTGACTTCTCGCAGCTGAGTTTTTGGTGCTTGGTGTTTTTCGGCAGGGAGGGAGTTAATTCTCTCTCTCTGTGCTAGATGAGGCCCAGCCTCGCCCAGCTGCAGTTAATTCTGCAGTATTGGGACTCCTTCAAATACCTGCCGTTCTGATAGGGTAGTTGTCGGTGAAAGCTTCTCATGCAGACTATCAGAGCGATACGTGGTATTGTGGAGTTAGGAGCGAAGTGTACTCGGTGTGTTTTTTTTTACAGAATTCACTCCACTGACTTATTTCTCTGGATTGCCAATTAATAACCGGGTTATGCTTAGTTAATCAAGGAAGGCCCAACACAATAGGAGTGGGAAGACCCTCCAACACGTAACAAGACAACAGTACTTTATGTATTGCCCCCACCTGAAGATTTATGTTATGCACAGCTTGCGAAAAACTTCCCTGACCGAGAGGCCTGGCATCAATCGAGAATATGGGGATGGGTTTAGCCAACACACTCAATCGCATACCTTGAACCCGAGCAAACCAAGCGTCCACCAGATTAGCCCCGGCCCCACTATCCAGAAGAACTGATAACCTCTCAGTTCTCGTACCCACCACCACCTCCGCCGGTACAAGAAACTGAGACGAACCTAGGGACGAAATACCTACTCCCAGATTGCCGTCCACCACACAACCTGGGATCAATAGTTTTCCGACGACTCTTTGCTCTGCAAAGGACGGGAAGGACACCCCCCAATAAAATGTCCCTTTCTCCCGCAGAAGAAACACCTTCCTGTCTTGTTTCGCACCGCTGGTCCCCTCCCCCGAAAGGATGTCCCTTCTAACTGCATAGGCTCCTCTGGACTGACCAGGGGAACCTCCATATAAGGGACCCTTGTAGAAGGTGGAGTCATCACAGGGGGTGGAGTTTTCCCGCACCTCTCCCGAAGCCGTCTGTCAATGCGAATAGCAAGGGCCATAGCGGCTTACAGCGACGCGGGAGAGTCATACTGTGCCAACATATCCTTTAATTTGTCAGATAAACCTTGACAAAACTGGCTCCGAAGAGCCGGGTCATTCCACTGGGTGTCCGTGGCCCACCTACGGAACTCTGAACAGAATTCCTCCGCTGGACGATCTCCCTGCTGGATCCTACGTAACTTAGATTCAGCAAGGGAGATTCGATCCGGGTCATCATATACGAGACCCAGAGCAGAGAAAAACCCATCCACTGACCGGAGAGCCCGGGGGAAGAGGGAACGCCCAAGATTGGGGGTCCCCTTGAAGGAGAGAGATGACAATTCCCACCCTTTGTTCTTCACTCCCCGATGACCGAGGCCACAGCCGAAAGTACAACTTACATGCCTCCCGGAAAGCAAAAAACTTGTCCCGCCCCCCCGTGAACCTGTCAGGGAGAGCTACTTTGGGTTCTGATCCGGCTTGCTCCAGGGGATACAAAACCTTGGACTTAACGTCCGCCAGCTCCAAGGACAAACTCTGCAACTGCCGAGCTATATTGGCTACTGGATCCATGGTGGCTGGAGAAAATCTTTTAGGTGGTCGGTGAAAATGTCACGCTGTCTCGGCGTTCAGGAGCCTATGCTGACCCTACACTGAGGCCCTGCCTAAGCCTTCTACCTGGAGGTACTGTTGATGGTACAGAGGTCCAGGCCGCCAGCGTAAACCTACCTCCTGAGAATCCCTGAACCTCAGTAATCTAGTCCTGAGAAGGACCCCGATCACAACAATTGGGGACAGGACCGTATTTGCCAAACACAGTACAAGACGAACGAGACAGTACAAGGGGCAAACCAAAAACCACCTCGCATACAAAAACTTACACCACTACAACGGAGGGAACACCAACGGGTAAGGGGATAAAGAATAAAGCGAGGAAGGGAAAAAACCACACCGAGTACACTTCGCTCCTAACTCCACAATACCACGTATCGCTCTGATAGTCTACATGAGAAGCTTTCACCGACAACTACCCTATCAGAACGGCAGGTATTTGAAGGAGTCCCAATACTGCAGAATTAACTGCAGCTGGGCGAGGCTGGGCCTCGTCTAGCACAGAGACAGAGAGAGAAAATTAACTCCCTCCCTGCCGAAAAACACCAAGCACCAAAAACTCAGCTGCGAGAAGTCAGGCTGTGTAATCGCGATGATCTTCGTGGCGACACACCCGTGACAACTAATAATACCATATAGAAGAGAGAAATACCACCACACCATGACCAGAATACATACCACCACATAGTGATCAAATACTACCAAGTACAAGGTATATATACTGCCACACCACGAGAAGACCACATATTAGCACCACATAATGACTGTCCAAATAATACCACATACAAGGGACAAATTCCGCAATGCCATGACCATGGCACATAATGGCACCAGATAGTGACTGATAATGAAAATGTAAAAAAGCTCTGTATATAGAGTCAGTGTACAGATAATGTAGAGATTATCAGTGACATTATACACAGGAGCTCTGTGTATGGTGTCAGTGTAGAGGTAATACTGGGATCACCAGTGATATTATGCACAGGAGCTCTGTATATAGTGTCAGTATGTGTGTATAGGTAATACAGTGATCACCAGTGACATTACACACAGGAGCTCTGTATATAGTGTCAGTGTGTGTGTATAGGTAATACACATACTCACCACTGATGTCTCTAGGTGAAGTCCTTTATCTGCAAACCGATATCACATCTTCTATGCAGGACTTATCTCTGCAGAAAATAACATAGTTAGCTATAACTGATCACTTCCTGAGCACAATCCACACTTTTCCCAAGATTTTTACACTGCATGAAATGACAAAAAAAGAACCATAGCACTGCACTACACAGTAACAGTGCTCCAGTGTCATTCTGTGCCTGCTCATCTGTCAGCAGACATATTTGTCTGATGGCAAAGATCTAACAGAGATGAAGACAGACGACCTATGGATTACGTTGGGAGTGAGGATTTTTCTTTATTAAAGATGGAGTCCCTAAATGTGTTTTATTTTTAACAAAAAAAAAAAAATTCTAGCTTTTTTTTTTCTGTTTACTAGAAATTCATGGTGGCTATGTCTAATTTGGCGTGAAACCATGAATTTCGGGCTTAGTACCAGCTGATAATACAATGCTGACAAAGCCCATACATTCTCCTGCCTCCAATAATATATACCTGACAGGAGCCCATAGATTCTGCTGCCTCCAATGATATATACCTGCCTGACAGGAGCCCATACATTCTGCAGCATCCAATAATATATACCTGACAGGAGCCCATACATTCTCCTGCCTTCAATAATATATACCTGGTAGGAGCCTATACATTCTCTTGCCTCCAATAATATATACCTGACAGGAGCCCATACATTCTCCTACCTCCAATAATATATACCTGGTAGGAGCCTATACATTCTCCTGCCTCCAATAATATATACCTGACAGGAGCCCATAGAAGATTCTGCTGCCTCCAATAATATATACCTGACAGGAGCCCATGGATTCTGCCGCCTCCAATAATATATACCTGACAGGAGCCCATACATTCTCCTGCCTCCAATAATATATACCTGGTAGGAGCCTATACATTCTCCTGCCTCCAATAATATATACCTGACAGGAGCCCATACATTCTGCTGCCTCCAATAATATATACCTGACAGGAGCCCATAGATTCTCCTGCCTCCAATAATATATACCTGACAGGAGCCCATACATTCTCCTGCCTCCAATAATATAAACCTGACAGGAGCCCATAGATTCTCCTGCCTCCAATAATATATACCTGACAGGAGCCCATACATTCTGCTGCCTCCAATAATATATACCTGACAGGAGCCCATAGATTCTCCTGCCTCCAATAATATATACCTGACAGGAGCCCATAGAAGATTCTGCTGCCTCCAATAATATATACCTGACAGGAGCCCATGGATTGTGCTGATTCCAATAATATATACCTGGTAGGAGCCCATACATTCTGCTGCCTCCAATAATATATACCTGACAGGAGCCCATGGATTGTGCTGATTCCAATAATATATACCTGGTAGGAGCCCATAGATTCTGCTGCCTCCAATAATATATACCTGACAGGAGCCCATAGACTCTGCTGCCTCCAATAAAATATACCTGACAGAAGCCCATAGATTCTCCTATCTCCAATAATATATACCTGACAGGAGCCCATAGATTCTGCTGCCTCCAATACTATATACCTGACAGGAGCCCATAGATTCTGCTGCCTCCAATAATATATACCTGACAGGAGCCCATAGATTCTCCTACCTCCAATAATATATACCTGACAGGAGCCCATACATTCTCCTGCCTCCAATAATATATACCTGACAGGAGCCCATAGATTCTGCTGGCTCCAATAATACATACCTGACAGGAGCCCATACATTCTCCTGCCTCCAATAATATATACCTGGTAGGAGCCTATACATTCTCTTGCCTCCAATAATGTATACCTGACAGGAGCCCATAGAAGATTCTGCTGCCTCCAATAATATATACCTGACAGGAGCCCATGGATTCTGCTGCCTCCAATAATATATACCTGACAGGAGCCCATACATTCTCCTGCCTCCAATAATATATACCTGGTAGGAGCCTATACATTCTCCTGCCTCCAATAATATATACCTGACAGGAGCCCATAGAAGATTCTGCTGCCTCCAATAATATATACCTGACAGAAGCCCATGGATTGTGCTGATTCCAATAATATATACCTGGTAGGAGCCCATACATTCTGCTGCCTCCAATAATATATACCTGACAGGAGCCCATAGACTCTGCTGCCTCCAATAAAATATACCTGACAGAAGCCCATAGATTCTCCTATCTCCAATAATATATACCTGACAGGAGCCCATAGATTCTGCTGCCTCCAATACTATATACCTGACAGGAGCCCATAGATTCTGCTGCCTCCAATACTATAAACTTGGTAGGAGCCCATAGATTCTCCTGCCTCCAATAATATATACCTGGTAGGAGCCCATACAATCTGCTGCCTCCAATAATATATACCTGACAGGAGCCCATAGATTCTGCTGCCTCCAATACTATATACCTGACAGCAACCCATGGATTCTGCTGCCTCCAATAATACATACCTGACAGGAGCCCAAGGATTCTACTGCCTCCAATAATATATACCTGGTAGGAGCCCATACATTCTGCTGCCTCCAATAATATATACCTGACAGGAGCCCATAGATTCTGCTGCCTCCAATACTATATACCTGACAGGAGCCCATAGATTCTGCTGCCTCCAATACTATATACCTGACAGGAGCCCATAGATTCTGCTGCCTCCAATAATACATACCTGACAGGAGCCCAAGGATTCTACTGCCTCCAATAATATATACCTGGTAGGAGCCCATACATTCTGCTGCCTCCAATAATATATACCTGACAGGAGCCCATAGATTCTGCTGCCTCCAATACTATATACCTGACAGGAGCCCATGGATTCTGCTGCCTCCAATAATACATACCTGACAAGAGCCCATGGATTCTGCTGCTGCTGCCTTGGGTGACACCGGGTCCGTCCTCCACAGCGCGCACAGAAAGCAGTCCCAGGGCGATGACGTCATCGCCCTGAGACTGACTTCCTGCGCACGCGTCAGCAGTGTCGCGCTGCGCAAAGGAGGCAGAGGGGCACTGCGGCAGCAGGCAGAACAGGGAGATTGCTCTCCCTGCTTTGCCGCTGCACAGGGCCCATCACTAATCTTATCGGCAGTGCTGCCGATATGATTAGCGAACCAGGGGGGCCCTCTGTTCTCTGTACAGAGCCCAGGTGGGGTAGGGGGGCATGGCCAACGGGACCCGGGGCCCACCGGGGGTTTTCCCGATCCTCTGGTGGGCCAGTTCGCCCCTGGGCGAGAGTCTGATATGCTGGAGTAGAGAGTTCCAGAGTAGGGGGGCTGCACGGGAGAAATCTTGTATGCGACTGTGGGAAGAGGAGAGAAGAGGGGAGTAGAGCAAGAGATCTTGTGAGGTTGGAGGTTGCGTGCAAGTATGTACCGGGAGACTAAGTCACATATATAAGGAGGAGAAAGGTTGTGGATGACTTTGTATGCCATGGTTAAGGTTTTGAACTGGAGTCTCTGGGCAATGTGGAGCCAGTGAAGAGATTGACAGAGAGGAGAGGCCGGGGAATAGCGCGGGGACAGATGGATTAGTCGGGCAGCAGAGTTTAGGATAGATTGGAGGGGTGCGAGAGTGTTAGAGGGGAGGCCACAGAGCAGGAGGTTGCAGTAGTCGAGGTGGGAGATGATGAGGGCGTGTACTATTGTTTTTGTGGATTCGTGGTTGAGGAATGTGCGGATCGGGGAGATATTTTGGAGTTGGAGTCGGCAGGAAGTAGAAAGGGGTTGGATATGTGGTTTGAAGGAGAGGTCAGAGTCCAGGGTTACCCCAAGGCAGCGAGCTTGCGAGACTGGGAAGAGTGAACAGCCATTGACTTTGATATAGGTCAGATGGGGGGGATAAATGAGATGGTGGAAAGACAAAGAGTTTTGTTTTATCCATGTTAAGTTTTAGAAATCTGTCAGAGAAGAAGGATGAGAAAGCGGACAGACATTGTGGGATTTTGGTTAGTAGGGAGGAGATATCGGGTCCAGAGAGGTAGATCTGTGTGTTGTCAGCATAGAGGTGGTACTGAAAGCCGTGAGACTCTAGTTGTCCCAGGCCAAAGGTGGATGGAGAAGAGCAGGGGTCCTAGGACTGAACCTTGGGGGACACCGACAGATAGGGGGCGAGATGAGGAGGTGGTGTGTGAGTGGGAGACACTGAATGTCCTGTCCGTTAAATATGAGGAGATCCAAGATAGGGCAAAGTCTTTGATGCCAAGAGATGAGAGAATCTGTAGTAAAAGGGAGTGGTCCACTGTGTCGAAGGCAGATGACAGGTCTAGGAGGAGGAAGACAGAGTAGTGTTGCTTGGATTTGGCTAGTAGGTCGTTGGTGACTTTAGTCAGGGCAGTTTCAGTAGAATGGTGCGGTCGGAAGCCCGATTGGAGGCGGTCAAAGAGAGAGCAGGAAGAGAGGTGGGAGGAAAGTTCAAAGTGGACATGTTGTTCCAGAAGTTTTGAGGCGTAGGGGAGGAGTAATATGGGGAGATAGCTAAACAGAGAGGATGGGTCGAGGGATGGCTTTTTGAGGATGGGTGTGATCGAGGCATGTTTGAAGCATGAGAGGAAGACACCAATTGTTAGTGACAGGTTGAATAGGTGGGTTAGGGTTGGGATTAAGACTGTGGTGAGGATAGGGATGAGGTATGACGGGATTGGGTCAAGTTCACAGGTGGTGAGGTGTGATTTGGAGAGTAAAGAGGAAACTTGATCTTCCGTAATGGTGGAGAAGCTGGTTTTGGAGGAAGAGTATTGAGTTGGTGTGAGGAGGGCCTGGGGGGACTTTAGGCAAAAGCTTTGTCTTATGGTGTTACAGTGCTTGTTACAGTTTTTACAATACCACATTACATAAGGAAACTGCTGAATGAGTGAACAGTCAATTCATTTAGTGGACTTGTTCAGTTTACAGGGTTTGTAATACTTATTTTTTTTCTACAATCACCTAAGCTGATTTCTGACCATTTGAAAGTTGAGCTTTATTGTCATCATAAATCAATTTAGAAGATACATGAGCCTTGCTAACGCTGCAGTCAGCGTTAACTCATTTTTAAATTGTCTCTTCAGAGAGGAAAACGACTTGAACTCTAGTGCCACCTATTGGAAGTAGCAATCCTAAAAGTCAATATCGACCCTTTATCGAGCCTTGTCAACTCTAATTTCGTCGTTTATGTTATTGAGTGCACTGTCTGCGATTTAAAATATGTGGGATCAACCACAAGAATATTGAAATTTAGAATGAGAGAGCAACTTTATGACATAACTACTCCCTGAAATCGTAACATATCAAGTGTGTCTAGACATTTTATTTCATGCCACAACAGACAGATGACACATTTTTTGACATATGCCATCGAATCTGTTCCCAAACATATCAGAGGTGGTAACCACACACGTACTGTAAAGTGCTCAGCTGCGATCTAGCCTGTCATCAGAATGCCATCCCAGCGTGGGAGAATTCTCCTGCTCTCAGCGCTGAGCGCAGGAGAATTCTCCCACGCTGTCAGTGACGTGCATGAGGTGAGCTGAGTTCATTGGACATGAACTCGGCTCATCTGGATGCCGTCACAGCCAGACACTAGGAGCGCAAGCATGCCTGCGCATCTCAGTGTCTGCGGCATGGAAAGCTGGATGGCAGCTTTCGGCTGCGATCCAGCCTGGTATGTGAATGTAGCAGAGCTGAAGCTGTCTGGGAACCATGGAAAGGTAAGGATGATGTTGGTTTATTATTTTACTTTGATTGCAGAAGACATTGGCTTCAGCTGGAATGGGCGTAATGGTAAGTAGAGTTTAATTTAGAACATTAAAGGATTGTGTGTTTATTTCAATTAAAGGACTTTATTCTGGGTGTTGGTGTTTTTTTTAACTTTCACTATGGGGTTAGTAATGGAGGTGTCTTAGAGATGCCTCTCCATTACTAACCTGGGCTTGATGTCAGCTGGCATTATAAGCTGACATCAATCCCAGCCCTATTACCCCACTGCCACCGCTACAGGGCAGTGGGAAGAGCAAGGCTAAGTGCCAGAATTGGCACATCCTATGGATGCGCCATTTCTGGGGCAGCTGAGGGCTGATGTTTCTAGCCTGGGGGGGGGCCAATATTCATGGCACCCTTCCTGTGCTATTAATATCAGCCCCCAGCTGTCTGCCTAGCCTTTGCTAGCTATTAAAACAGGGTGACCCCACGTCATTTTTTTTTGGGTCCCCCATTTTAATAGCTAGTAAAGGCTAGATATTCAGCTGGGGGCTGATATTAGTAGCCTGGGAAGCTCCGTGGGTGTTACCCCCTTCCCAGGCTTCAAACATCTGCCCCAGCCATCTGCTTAACCTCCGCTAGAAATTAAAATTACGGGGGATCCCACGTCAATTTTTTTTAAAATAAATCCTTTATTTTAACACTAAATGACAAGTACAGTAACCAACACTGTCACTGTACTTATTATATATGTGACTGACATGTTTCTATCTATCTAATCTATGTGTGATGCTCTATTCTTTCTGTTCTAAATTGTCGGGTACCGGTATATGCCGCTGATGAATTGCCGGCCGGCTTTTTTAAAGAGATGGGTGCATGAAAATTGGAGGGCACTAGTGTGTTCCAAGTGCCCTGCTATGTTTTTCATGCACCCTCCTATATACCCAGCCTGCCTGTCTGCCTATATATTCTGCCTGCCTGATGTTTAATTGTGCACTGTTCCCATCGATTTGGTCAATTTTTGACCTTCTGCAGACCACCAGGGGGAACTGCCAGAAAAATGCTTGAGTTTCCCATAGACTTACATTGGGCTTGTTGCTCGGGTCGAGCACCCGAGTATTCCAATGTGCTCGACTCGAGCTTCGAGCAACTGAGCATTTTAGTGCTCGCTCATCACTACTTGGCTACATCTCTGGTAGAGATTCTCTACCAGAGATGTAGCTGAGCTGTGCGGCCGTGGGAAAGTTGATGTGAGTTCATGCAGTCAAGCATGAACTCACATGAACCCTCTGAGGGCACCGCGGCTACTTCAAATGAACAGCTGATCAGCATCATCTGATACTTCAGCTGTTCATTTGAAATAACCGGCGGGAAAGCCGGCAGTGAAAAGACTTCACTGCCGGCTTTCCCGTTCGGTGCTGCGCTCTCCGCTCCCTGATGTACGCTCCCCGCTCCCCCGCCACCTCTCATCCCGATCCTAAGTTAGGACCGGGCACGGAGCGAAGCATCAGGAAGCGGGGAGCGCAGCACCGAACGGGAAAGCCGGCGGTGAAGTCTTTTCACTGCTGGCTTCCCCGCCCGAGTCCTTCGCTCCGCACTCCCTGGTGCTGCACTCCCCGCCCGGTCCTAACTTAGGATCGGGATGGGTGGCGGTGGGGGAGTGGAAGATCGAGATGGGAGGCTGCGGGGAAGCGAGTATGGGGCTTAGTGATTGTTTAAAAGTCGGCGGCTTTTTACCGCCGGCTTTTAAACAATCATGCACCCAATTCAGCCTTTTCCTCAGCCCCCAGAACGCTTTATAGGCTCCATCAGACAATTACTCGGCTTACTCGCTTTTCTCATTGACTTACATTGGACTCACTACTCGTAACGAGTACCCGAGTATTGGGACCTACTCGTTACGAGTATAGCGAGTCCTATTATTTCACTACTCGCTCATCCCTAGATGGCGGCGGTCTGGGGACTGCGGTTGTCGGTGAAATCGGGAGCTGGAGGCATTAATGAACCGGAACCGATGAAAGTGGAGGAAGAGGAGGTGGAGACCACTCCAGACAAGAGTTCCCCTCCGGAGGGGGTTTCGGTATGTGAGGAGCTGGTGGCCAGTTACATCCTGTGCAGTGAGAAGTGAGATCGTCGTGTAGAAGAGCCACGTATGTGTGCGGCCATCACTGCTGCCCGGCGGGGACTGCACGGCAGACCGAGCCCACAGGGACGGGGGGACAGGGACTGGGGGCATATGGGGGGCTCACTATAGACTAGGGTGGATGGGGGGCTCACTATAGATTGGGGGGGCCAATATGAAACTGAGGAGGGATGGGCTCACTTTGAACTGGGGGGGAATGCGGGCCATATATGGACCAGAGGTGGGAGATCAATATTAACTAGGGGGGACAATATGGACCGGAGAGGGGTGTGCAGAAGTAGGTTGGGCAATATTGACCGGGGAGGGGTGTGCAGGGGGGTCAGTATGGACTGAGGAGAGGGGTGTGCAGGTGTGATGCCTCTCAAGCCCTGCCCTGGGAAGATGGGGTACTCGGAGCCGGGTCAGATGTTGAGAAGGGGGATGCAGTCGTGGCCTTGACCCGTTCCGTGCCCAGGGCCGTCACATTAAAAATGATGTTAGGGCTATCCGGGTTGAGTGGTAGTTATCGACTACGCCACCTGTGGTGTCTGGTGATGCGCCACCAGCGCCGCTACAGTCCACTGAGGTCCGATGTCATGGCGGCCAAAGTTCTCGCTGCTCCCCACAGGTGGAGAGCGGCCTCAGGGCAGGCAAGGCGGGATGAAGGGGGGTAGTAGTGTGGGAGTGCGGGCACCATGTCGCGTGGTATGGCACGTAATGAACAGTCCGGAGGCCATAGGGATGAATTTCCAAGGCTTTACTCACAGTTCTTATAAGCAGCGCAAGGCTTCTCCCTGCTCCTCGCGGAGTCCTGCGGCCACCAGGGACGGGGGTCCGACTACCTCCAAGGAAATCCAGTGTGAGGCAGCTTCCCTACACCAGAGTGTTCCTGCACTACAGACTTTACCCCTTCCCGTCTGTGCATGTGTAGATAGGCCGGGTCTCCCTCTGAGCTCCTCTCAGGTGTATGGCTCGGGTGGCAATTCCTCTCCATCCCAAGCCCAGCGGGATCCTCAGGGCCTAACCGGGCTTTCCCGTCCTGGACATAGAGTACGAGGTCGGGTGTCGGGGGCCGGTACCCCTTTTGCAGCCGGAATCCCTCTGAATAGATCAGGTAGGAGAGGACAGGTGGCGTACTCCGCTCCGTCTGCATCCTCCCCGGAACCCATTTGCTAGGGAGCCACACTCTAAAGCTCCCGGGCCTTCTTGATCCTGGTCCTTGGTCGGGTTGAGACATTCCTTGTCTGCAATCTCCCTCTCGTCCCATAGATCGGGGTACGAGGGCTGTGTCCCATGCCGGTGCAGGCCCACACAGGATCTGCGCTCCCGGAGGGAAGTCACTTTACACACAGTATTTTGACTGCTCAGTACGACCACTTGACAGACACACTGTCAGAGACCACACAGGTCTGAAAGGCTGGACAGGTCCACACAGGACCAAAAGGACCAGCGAAGAACAAGAGACCAAGATCAAAGATGGCATTCTATTAAATATGAAATTAGAAGTGTCACTAACTAACTGTTCCTCCACCCACACCCACTAACTGGTTCCTACCACTTTGTGTTCCCCAGTCTCCCTGTAACCAGGGGAGCAGCACCTAGTGCATACTAGCTCCCTCTGGTGGAAATGTGGTGTTGGATGCAAAAAGCTAGGTAACTACCATCACACCGGACTTACCTCAGAGGAGGAACACCACACTCCATTAAAGAAGTGCAGCATTCCTGTGGCGGCCGAACCCTCAGGGGCGCCACATTGCCCCCTGGTAAAACACAGCACGTCCGTGGGCTGCAAAGGAATATCACCCAGAAAAATTATTTTTTATGTAAACAAGTAGAACTGTCATCCCTTTATGGGAGGCACATTTCTTGGAACGTTGCATAACAAGTTAGAAAAGTACAAAAGTGCAAAAGTATAAAATTATAAAAATACAGAGATATAAAAGTGCAAAATTATAAATGAAGACAAGAGACTTTCTGATTTAGTCAGCGGACTGGTTTAAAGTGACGACGGTCAGTTCAGTAGCAAGAGGGACCTGCCCTAAACCCTCTACGTGGGCCCTGGGGTGGCTGCAGGGCATGAAGATCCGGTGCTGGACCCCTACACATGCCACTCCAGACAGGTTTTGCTTCTGAGGTCTGAGGTAGAAAGTATGCACGGTTTTGTATAAAACCAATAGGGAGCACCTAAATAGATGCATAACTATTTACATTCAGTCCGCCGCCTGCCATAGTGCGCAGGGACCGAAGTCTCTATAAAAGAAGGATCACACAGTAATTGCAACAAACTTTCAACATGAAACAACAATAGGGGCTGCTTTAAACTTGGGGCTCGCGAGGAGGGAAGGGCTCATTCCTCCCGACAGAGGGTAACCGGTCACCCGAGGCCAAGGAGGTGGTGGCGTCACTCCCGGACACTTTGCGGACGTCCAGGGCGTACCACCCACGCTCCCCCTGGTGGCGAGTGAAAGTCACAGTATCGCCTGGGAAAAGGTTCTGGCCGGGGTGTCCCTTCTTCAGGTGCGGCTCGACGTCCCGCCTGCTGACGAACACATCATCACGGAAGAGGAGACACCGAATAAACCCCCACCCTTCCTCGTGGTGGAATCGCACGACCCTGCCCTCATACCGGGGACCGGGATGGGTAGCCTCCTCCAGTCGCGCCCGAGTCTTAGAAGCCTTGGTCCGGACTTCGAGTATCTCGCAGCGTTGCTCCCGCCGACGTCGCTCCCGTGCCAACTGGAGGACCTGATCACTACACCACTGGCTCCTCCTCTGCGCTTCAGATGTGGTCTCCCACGGGAAGCCCATCAGGTTGCCCCCCTGGTTTTCCCAGGCCCACTCTTCGGCCTCGGGCCAGGTCACCACCGGTGCAGGTAGCGGTGTTAGGACGGGCTGCTGCAAGTCCTCGAGTAGTGCGGACCAATCCGGGTTGGAGTCGGTAGTCTCCTCCGCAACTCCAGGTACCTCTGTCATGGAGCCCTCGTGGCAGTGCAAACCCCCACCGATAGCCGCCGCTTGCAGCTCGGGGGCCAACGCTTGCTCCCAGGTGACGGCTTGGGGATGTACATACTCCACCATGAGGTCCAGGATCAGCTCCGAGGGCTCCGCAGCCGGGGCAGGGGTTGCCTCCTCACCTGCTGTCAGGTCGGTTTCCACTTCGACCTCCGGGCCGACTGCTTCCGGAGCCTCTACTCCTCGACGGTGGTCTCGGATCCGCTGCAGCATCTCTGCTTTCCATGCAGCAGTCGCCGCCTCCTGGGCCTCTCTCTGCTGTCTAGCCAGCTCTGGGGCCTCCTGGTTGAGAAACGCGAAGTCTCCTGGTGTCAACGCACTGCCACTAGCCTCTCCGCCAGATGAAGGGCCTGGATCGGGTGGGTGCAGCAGTCGCATGGCTTCGTTCTCCAGAGGCATCCATGACCGCCTCTGTTCACTGCCAAGCTGCAACTGACATGGCTGCACCTTGTTGCTTTCCTTCTTCTCCCTCCTCTTTCGGGGCGGTTCCTGGGCGGCATGCTGACAGGCCCGCCTTCGTTCAGCCCATCCAGTTTGACGGGCATTACCCCGCGGACAGTTTCTGATGGAAGGGGCAGTCCACATTTTTGGTGCCAAACGGGAGCCCAGCCCACGATGGGAGGTGTACAAAGTCAGTCTTTTCACAGCGTGATGGCACCTGTTCTTCTTGGGCGGGCGCCATTTTAAGTGTAAACAACAGTTCAAGGTGTAAGGCACACAGTACCAAATAGCAATGGGCACTCTCTCCGTTGCTGCGGGCACGATAATCCTGCCGACTACGCCAGTGATGTGACGCCTCTCAAGCCCTGCCCTGGGAAGATGGGGTACTCGGAGCCGGGTCAGATGTTGAGAAGGGGGATGCAGTCGTGGCCTTGACCCGTTCCGTGCCCAGGGCCGTCACATTAAAAATGATGTTAGGGCTATCCAGGTTGAGTGGTAATTATCGACTACGCCACCTGTGGTGTCTGGTGATGCGCCACCAGCGCCGCTACAGTCCACTGAGGCCCGATGTCATGGCGGCCAAAGTTCTTGCTGCTCCCCACAGGCGGAGCGCGGCCTCAGGGCAGGCAAGGCGGGATGAAGGGGGGTAGTAGTGTGGGAGTGCGGGCACCATGTCGCGTGGTATGGCGCGTAATGAACAGTCCGGAGGCCATAGGGATGAATTTCCAAGGCTTTACTCACAGTTCTCATAAGCAGCGCAAGGCTTCTCCCTGCTCCTCGCGGAGTCCTGCGGCCACCAGGGACGGGAGTCCGTCTTCCTCCAAGGAAGTCCAGTGTGAGGCAGAATCCCTACACCAGAGTGTTCCTGCACTACAGACTTTACCCCTTCCCGTCTGTGCGTGTGTAGATAGGCCGGGTCTCCCTCTGAGCTCCTCTCAGGTGTATGGCTCGGGTGGCAATTCCTCTCCATCCCAAGCCCGGCGGGATCCTCAGGGCCTAGCCGGGCTTTCCCATCCTGGACATAGAGTACGAGGTCGGGTGTCGGGGGCCGGTACCCCTTTTGCAGCCGGAATCCCTCTGAATAGATCAGGTAGGAGAGGACAGGTGGCGTACTCCGCTCCATCTGCATCCTCCCCGGGACCCATTTGCTAGGGAGCCACACTCTAAAGCTCCCGGGCCTTCTTGATCCTGGTCCTTGGTCGGGTTGAGACATTCCTTGTCTGCAACCTCCCTCTCGTCCCATAGATCGGGGTACGAGGGCTGTGTCCCATGCCGGTGCAGGCCCACACAGGATCTGCGCTCTCGGAGGGAAGTCACTTTACACACAGTATTTTGACTGCACAGTACGACCACTTGACAGACACACTGTCAGAGACCACACAGGTCTGAAAGGCTGGACAGGTCCACACAGGACCAAAAGGACCAGCGAAGAACAAGAGACCAAGATCAAAGATGGCATGCTATTAAATATGAAATTAGAAATGTCACTAACTAACTGTTCCTCCACCCACACCCACTAACTGGTTCCTACCACTTTGTGTTCCCCAGTCTCCCTGTAACCAGGGCAGCAGCACCTAGTGCATACTAGCTCCCTCTGGTGGAAATGTGGTGTTGGATGCAAAACGCTAGGTAACTACCATCACACCGGACTTACCTCAGAAGAGGAACACCACACTCCATTAAAGAAGTGCAGCATTCCTGTGGCGGCCGAACCCTCAGGGGCGCCACACAGGGGGGGCAGTATGGACTGGGGCAGAGGGGTGTGCAGAGGGGGGGGGGGCAGTATGGACCGGGGAGATGGGGTGTGCAGGGGGAGGGGGGGCAATATGGACCAGGTAGATGGGATGTGCAGGGGGAGGGGGGGCAATATGGACCAGGGAGATGGGGTGTGCAGGGGGAGGGGGAGGCTCTGGAGGATTTACTGAAAGAACAACTTTCAGATAATGAAGGTACGTTTCCTCAGACAATTTTGGCTAGATCCACGAGGTTTTCCCCCTTGTCCCTATGCCCGGCGGTGGAAATTTTCACCCGACTGGTAATGGAAGATTTTAAAAAGTTGTCTACTAGGCGCAGTTTTGATAACTTAACCCATCAACAAAGAATTGCGCTCAATCAATTACAATCCTTTAATGATGTTGTTTTCAAGGCGGAGGACAAGGGGGGTAACATCGTGATCTGGCCAATTGAAAGTTATGAAAAAGAAGTATTCAGACAGCTGAGGGACCATAATGCCTATAGAAAGCTGTCCTGCAATCCTGCCGTCTCCTTCTCGGACCAGTTACAATGTATATTAACTTCTGCCTTCGAGAAAGGCATTATTGACAAAAAAATTCTGGAGGGTCTTACAGTTAAGTTTCCAAGAGTTACCATCCTATATCTCCTCCCCAAAATCCACAAGGATCCCGTCAGCCCTCCTGGATGCCCAATCGTGTCTGGTCTCGAAGGATTATGCCATCCTGTCTGTTTATTTATAGACTTTTACCTTAAGCCTTTGGTCGAGACCCTTCTGTTTTATATACGAGACACGACCGATATGTTGAGGAGGGTTCACGGGATTTTTGTGGAGCCAGATTTTCTACTTGTAACTGCAGATGTAGAGTCCCTTTCTACCTGCAACGGACATGAGGATGGACTTGAGGCGGTCCGCTTCTTCCTGGGGGGCAGCAACTGGGACAGCACAACTTGTGATCTGATACTTGAGCTGCTCCATTTCTTACTTACTCATAACATTTTTGTTTTCAAAAATACATTTTATTTACGGATGCGCAGCATTGCGATGGGCGCGGCATGTGCACCTTCATATGCTAATCTCTTCCTTGGATTTTGGGAGAGGACCCTATTTGGCAGCGAGGGCGCACATGCCATGGAACCCATCCAGTGCTGGTATAGATATATAGATGATTTATTTTTTCTTTGGAAAGGGACGGTGGAGCTGCTTGAGTGGTTCATGGGTCGTTTAAATAAAAATTGATTTAATATCAAACTTACATACAGGGCAGATAAGAAGAGGTTGGACTTCCTGGACATTAAGTTGGAAGTAGATGATGATGCATTTATGCAGACAGATGTGTTCAGAAAGTCCACCTCTGTTAACGCCCTGCTACATGCGTCATCCGCACACAACTATTGCTGTCCCAGTTGGTCAGTTCCTCAGGATGAGGCGGATTTGTTCATCCGAGGCTAAGTTCAATAAGCAGGCGAGGGACTTGAGATCTCGCTTTGAGGACAGGGGCTATAGTCAGAGATTCATCAAGGAGGGCTATAGACGGGCTAAGAATACCTCACGGAATTCACTTCTTTACACTCCTTCTAAATGTCAGAGGTGCGATGGGAGAATTTGATTCATCTCCACTTACAATAATGAATGGCATAATATGAGCACTACAGTATTTTAAAGAAACACTAGCCAATTCTTAAGACAGAATCGTCTTTGCAATGGAGTCTACCAATCGCCCCTCTAATGACATCTAGACGTTGTAGAAATTGATGAGATTTGTTAGTTAAAAGCCACTACACACCACCTGTGGCAAATTTGTTTGGAAATAGGGGTCCTAATTTGGGATTTTTTCCGTGCGGCCGCTGTCTCGCCTGCAGCAATGTCCTTCGCAGTTCTTCCTCCACGTCGGCTGATGGACTACGCCAATTTACAATCAAACATCATATCACTTGTACTATTACAAATGTAGTTTATTATGCTACTTGCGGCTGTTCAAAGATATACATCAGACTTACAACCCGAGAATTGTGTACGCGTGCGGGAACATGTGAGAGACATTGCTGCGGCCAGGACAGCGGCTGATATTACCCAATTAAAAACTATCCCCTGACATTTTAAGATGCACCATGACTGTAGCCCCAAGTCCTTCAAGGTGAGGGGGATTGACCTTATCCATGCTGGCATACGGGGAGGAGATATAGCGAAACGTTTGGCGCAGTGCAAGACCAAATGGATTGTCACCCTGGGGACCCTAGTTCCATGTGGTCTTAATGAAGCACTCAGCTTCTCGTCCTTTTTATAAGTTATGACTTTATTGACACTTGCCACCACTGTCACCAAGCAGTTTGTGTCTTGTTTTTAATTTTCCTTTTGTCTTTAATTTTATGCTAATTTAATTTTCTTTTGTGAATCCATCTGCAGTTTCTGGTTCCCTTTAGCTGAGACTGATTCTATGCACATTCCTCCGGCAACCTGAGGCAGCGGATAATATCTACAGATGCTTAGCGTGCTTTCTGCATACCATCATACAGCTCTAGGAATGATCAGCTTCAGTGAAGGATCGACAGAAAACAATTTCCTTCTACTTTTGGCTAGTCAAAATGTAATTTTATTAATTATATAATGATGATTTTTGTGTGTTTGCTGCATTTATGACATATTTATCGTATTTATTGCATATATAATGTAAACACACAATGCGTTTTGTCTTCTTTTTTTCTATTTCCTTCTATTCTTCTGCATTCCTATTATGATGGTGTCCTTTTGGGGATTGGTCTCATTTTATTTTAATCTCTACCTATACTCACCACTGGATCGTGAGCGCGTGCCCTCTTCTCTGCCTCGTGGGCGCCGTGCCCCGGCGTCTTTATGGTGGTCTGGGCATGCTGGGAGTCTTGGGCCTCCTGGTATGTTGGGGTTCAGCTTGACAGCTGGGGGCGGGCGTTCTGCGAGTGCAGTGATCTGTGCATGTGCCGCCCACCCGCTGTCCTTGGTGAGATAGGACCATATGACCAAATCACATGGTATAAAGGTCCTACAGATGGGATTCCTCTACTTACCCTTGAGAAAGCGTGTGGTTAACATGCGAAACGTGCGTATGTAGGTCTCTGCACTTTCTGCTTGTGCTTTCCCTGGGGGGCCTCACCTGCCACATGGGTAAGGTTTGTTTTTATTGAATTGTTTGATGGTGGTTTTTCCGACATACTTTCATTTACATATGTGTGATATATCATTGATTGTATACATGGCAGGATTCCACCTATCAGTCGTAATATAATACCTTCTACACTAGCATGTTGCATGTGTTTTCCCTACCCCAGGGTTTTTGCTTGTTGCTATTTTGCCTGTCCTGGTTAGTTGTAAGAATGTTTTTAACCAGAATTTAATATAAATGTATATTTTATACACACTCCCTTTGCTCCTCCTCTTTTCAAGTATTCATTTCTAGATTTCTTTACATGCATTAATGATCTATGATGATCTTATTATTTGTATCTTAATATGCCTATGGTGCTTGTATTTCACCTCTCCCTACTCTGCCTGTTTCCGGAGTATACAGTGACGAGCATAGGGTCCCAGGTCTTATATAGACCCGATGACGCCATCCAGCCAGCCAATCACAGTAATGCTACAACCAACATGGCTACGGCATTACAGTGACTGGCAGGCAATCCCTGCCTGTTTAACGACGAGCATGCTTGCTCATCACTACTGAAATTGTCTGCACAATACAATACAATATAGTATTATTGCACTGTATTGTAAAATTAGCATTTTTCTATGAAGCCCAGACACAATGTGGGCTTCATAGGTGTATAAACGTGCAAGTAAGGGTGCATTCAGTTTGTCCATGGTTCCCATTGTAACACCATCTCCGTTCAATTGCCAACCTATTAATGCTTCTGTCACAATTACAGCGGCATCTAAGGGTTTAAACTGCTTTCCCTCATCGCACCAGTTAGACTCATGTGCTGGCGGTGCAACACCTCCTGAGCCCGTTCCATACATGCAGTGTGCACAGAGCTGAATGGGATCACTAGGGCTCAGGCACTTATCAGGGTTCACCAGGTGCTGGCACAAACCTGTTCATGAATAAAGGCCCAGAAGCTCATTAAAGGTTGGGAAATCCACCAATTCAATGAGTTTGATTTCAAACTCCAATTCCCTTTATTGTTCCCTGCAAATAACCTGCCACTAAGTGGCCAAAGAAAGTGTTAGTGGGTATAGGGGGGTGGAGAGATATAGCTGTTGGCCAAACCAGAGTTATACGCATTACAAAGCCATACATGTCATAGAGGCAGATAGGTAGGTGAGTTCATGTAGGTGATATGGGGGCCTCGAAGAGAACCTGGTTGGTCCCATTCATTTTGCTATTGTGTGGCGAGAGGCATGTGTCGGACTGCTATATCCAGACTGACTGCATTGTTAGCTAGGATGTGGTTTGTATTCATGATCAGTATTGTAGTATTTGGTCCCTATGTGGTGGTAATATGTGATCTAGTCATGGTGTGGTGATATTTGTCCCTTTTGTATGTGGTATTATTGGTGTTGATATAGTGGACTGTGTTGTGTATGGCAGTCATTTTGTTCTCACTGATATTAACTAGGAAAAGATTTTTTTCCATTAGGCCACAGCCCCACATCAGTATTTGGTCAGTATTTTTTTCTCAGGAGTGGCTGCCAAAACAAGGAGTGAGTGATAAATGCAGGATTGGTGACTTGTTTCTATTATTCTCTTTCTCTGATTGCTCCTCACCTGGTTTTGGCTCCCACTCCTAAGAAAAAATCCTGACTGAATACTGATAGTGGGGCTGTGACCTTTAAGATGAAATACTTGGAGCAGAGCGTCAGAGATGCACTTACAGGGATTCTCTTGTGGAAACAAGTAATCACCTCTCCACAGGATCAGTGCTAATATTGATTGGTGGGGGTCTGACTACTGGCACAGAATCGGCAGAATGTGGAGCTTTTCTCCCCATTAGACTGGAGCGGCATGTGAGATGCGACCACTGATCCATTCATTCCCTCAGAGGCTGCGAGCGCTGCTCTTTTTTTGGAAGCCCCCAAGAGAATGAATAGAGCTGTGGTCAGACGTCCCACCTGTCGCTGCATTTTAAAATGGGGATAAGTGTCCTGTCAGGGATAAAACTTCCCCATTCTTCCCATAGTTGTTTTTTTCAATGTTCCGACCCAAACGATCAATAAGTGATCACCGATCCTGTGGATCCCATGGATCGGTGATAACTTGTTTTAACCAAAGAACCACTTTAATGCAAACTAACGTAATTGTACATCCCAGTTATAGTATGTGCACAGTAGATGTGCAGGAGCCTCCAGTCAATGCTCCACTATAACAGGGATAGCGGATAACAGATATTTGCATATTGCTGTAGGTGGGCCCCTAGAGTCAATTCCCCTGTGGGCCCCAGACACCCCAGTGCGACCCTGGTGGGCACTATTATGCGAGGCACTAAGAGGAGTTCTGTTTTTGTACCACACAGCAGGTGCTGTAATAAGGACACATTGACAGCAGCGTCTCAGTATTGGGGTATCAGCAGGATGAGGAGTTTGCATAGATTGGGAATAGATGGGGACGGCGCTGGAAATGTGAAGTTAAATGTGTTTTCATTGTATTCTCTGCAGATGAGTTGTGGCTGGAAGAAGTTGTCATGTCGGTCTGGGCCAGATGGAAAAGATGGGGAAAATGAACTACGCCACCAGAAAGATCATCAGCTGTAAGTTACTATATATACCTGTACTGTAATTACTTGTATGGTCTGCAGGTCTGGTATCTACCACTATATGGTCACCATATGGTGGTAAGATCAGTGTTGGTCTTTGTATAGAAATTAATTTTCTGTAAACAGTGTGTTCATCTGCTGAGGTTCCTGTATACCCAAGGTCATGGTTCACCACTGTAGTTGTGCCCACAGTTACCTAGTTAGGGGCCCACTCAGATGTTTCGCCCCTTCCCCCGATTTGAACACCTAGCTATGCCTCTGAAAAGACCCATACTATCACATTCCTATTCACTCAATTTATTGGAAGGTTTGCAGTGGTCCAGGGAAGACAGATAATGCACTTCAATTCAATATCCTCCCGTTTGGGATAACATCAGCGCCATGAATCTTCACGAAGATTATGGCAGAAGTCATGGCTTACATCAGAGGTCAGAATATTTGCATAATACCATACCTCGACGACTTCTTGTTTGTGGTCCCCTCAATACCGTTATTCCAGGAACATTTACAGACAACAACCCAGATCCTAACATCTCTGGGATGGCTAGTGAACTACCAACAGTCCAACAAGGTTCCATCCACGGCAAAGACGTTTCTAGGTGTTCCACTGGATTCTCCCAGTCAGACATCCTTTTTGCCCAAGCAAAAGCAGAATCAGTTAAGATCAAGGATTGGTGCACCATGTAGCAAAATATCGATGTCTGTGAGGTTTGCAATGACAGTCCTCGGCTCCATGACATCTTGCATCCAGACGGTAGCTTGGGCCGAAGCACACACCAGAACCCTCCAGACCCATATTCTTGCAAATTAGAATTGATCCCCAGAATCCCTGGACAAGAAAATTCCAATACCTGCCCTGGTAAAAGCCTCTCTATCCTGGTGGCTCAGCCCAAGGAACCTACACAGGCGAGTCCCCTGGATCCAGGACCCCCTGGTGACAATAAAGGTAGACGCCAGTAAAAGAGGATGGGGAGCCATCGTCTCCCAAAACTCCTTCCAGAGACTCTGGTCAAAAAAGGTCAGCCAGCAATCTTCCAATTTCAGGGAGCTGAAGGCGGTGGATGAAGTACTCAGATCAGCAACATCTCTGATCCAGAATGTCCATGTAAAAATCTATTCAGACAACAAAACTACGGTCACGCACCTATGTCATCAAGGAAGCATGAGACACAAAGGCCTGAAGACTATCTCTGCAAGAATATTCTCCTGGGCCAAAGAGCATCTTCTCTCCTTTTCAGCCCTCTATATAAAAGGTTCTGTCAACATCCAGGCCGATTTCCTGAGCAGGAGAGATATTAATCCGGGAGAATGGAGCCTAAATCCAGAAGTCTTCGGGATATTGACCAGAAGGTGGGGTTGCCCAGAGGTAGATCTCTTCTGGATAGGATGCCAGAACACAAAAGTAGCCAAGTACTTTTCCATAAACCCAGACGATACCTGTCTAGGCATGGACGCGTTCTCCCACCAATGGAAATTCAAACTGGCATACACCTCCCCTCCGGTTCCAATTCTAACAAGAACACTGCAGAAAATAAGAACAGAGAGGGCCAGAGTAATCCTGATAGCACTATTCTGGCTGAAAAGAAACTGGTTTGGCATCTTAAGCAACCTGATTAAAGATAGTCCCCTGTTCCTTCCACCAAAGACCTCCTTCACCAAGGGCCAATTTACCATCCAGATCTCGAATTTACGCCTGGCTTCTGAATTCTCAATATTAAAAACCAGGGGCCTCTCAGAGTCATTAAGACCCTTCAAAAAAGCAGGAAACCTTCTTATCATGGTGTGCGCCTGAACATCCAGATCTTCGACAACCAAACATTGCCCAAATCCTTGATTTTTTGCAGGATGGCCTGGACAAAGGTCGCAAACCGAGTACCCTCAAGGTCCAGGTGGCAGCATGAAGTTCATATTTTGACCAGAGCCTGCCTGAATATCATTGGGTGAAGAGATTCATTACAGTAGCCTCCCACTTTCATCCTAGAATGCTCAATCTAGTCACCTCGTGGGACTATAATATCGTCCATAAGAGGCTGACACTTCCACCATTTGAGCTCTTATTAATAAAAGAAGACAGACTGTTGTGGAAGAAAGCCTTAGTTGTAGCGATCACTACAGCCAGAAGGGTTAGTGAACTGCAGGCTCTCCTAATTAATGAGCCATACTTGAGAATCCTGGAAGACCGACTTATTTTTCGTCTCAACCCATCATTTCAACCTAAGGTAGTCTCAGAGTTCCACAAATCTCAAGAGATAATTCTTCCCTCATTGTGCCAAAATCCAGCAAACAAGAGGGAGGAAGAATTCCACACTCTGAACTTAAGAAGAGTGGTCTTTCATTACCTCCAAGAAACACAGATGTGGAGGAAAGACCAAAATCTGTTTATCCAACTTCATGGCCAAAATAAGGGGAAGAAGACTTCCAAAGCTACGATTGTCATATGGATCAAAAGACCGATTACTGAAGCATACCAGATTCAGAACCTCTTGCCTCCAAAGAAATTCACGGGTCACGCCACTAGAGCGTTTATCAGTCTCGTGGGTTGAGAAAGCCAGCGCTTTAATTGAGCAGGTCTGCAGAGCTGCTACCTGGTCCTCGATCCATATCTTCTCCAAACATTACAGACTTAACTTAGCGTCTGTTAGAGATTTGTCCTTTGGGAGAAAAGTTCTACGGGCTATTGTCCCTCCCTAGACGTTACTCTTTGGTATTCCTCAGGTGTGCTGTCATGGGGGGTTATTAGAAAAAATAGAATTAGACTTACTCCGTAATCCGGTTTCTAATAACCCACCACGACAGCATGGGTAATTCCCTCCCTTTGCTCAATTATTTCTTATATTTTCGAATCAAGTGATAATAAATATAATTTGAAGCATTCATATTCTTGTGGTCCTTTGTAATAAAACTGGAGGGAGGATGTGGGAGGCACTATTTGACTCATTGTGTTTCCTGTCCCTACTAGGGTCCAGTTACATCCTCCAGTGTGCAGTTGTGGTTGGTTATTAGAAACTGAATTACCGGTAAGTCTAATTCTACTTTTATCTGCCTCCAGATATGAGTTGCATGTTGAGAGCCGGAAAAGTAAGAGTTAAAAAAAATCTCTCCTGAAATCCCCTTCTCCTCTGGCATATGTATCTTGAGATTCATCTTTCCGCAAGGAAATTCTTTCAGACGATTCTGATTCAAATGATCTGGATGAATATTTTCTCCTGCACACATATAAGCTGTTAGATTTCATTATGGCAGTAAAAGGGAATGTGTCATCAGAAAATGACCTATTGTTTAATGAGGACTTGTCAGTAGGCCAAAATTGGCTAGTGGTTGCTTGCATTTTATTCCAGTTCCTCTTTGCATTCTAGATTTTTATAAAAATGTTTAAAAATCCACCATACACAGACAAAGCGTCATGATATTGCCCAAATGGCAATCTCTGGCTACCACTGCATCCAAGTAAAAGGCTGAACTCCTCACATCATAGCCTATGAGAGTGATGGCGTGAGGTCAATGAAGAGGTCTTCACAAAGGAAAATCACACAGGTTATGCTGCTCGGGTTATGGTGTGAGGCGGCGTAATATATGGTAGCCAGACCCCGCTAGTCTTAATTCTAAGTACACTAACTGCTCGATATTACATTGATTTGGTCATGGATCCAGTGTTAAAGCCATTTCTCCCAGGAGCCATTTTTCAACAAGACAACACCAGACCGCATATTTCCCCTACTGTGAGCAGCGAGGCGTAAATGGCCTAACATGGCCTGCAGCGCCTCTCTGGTTTCCCATCAAGCACATCTGGAACATCATTAGTTACCAATTTGCACAGGGAGCTTCCAGAAGCGGATGTTGATGATTTTCCCAAATGCATCCAGTGTGGTAGAAAGTTCCTCAGACAGCCATTTAAAGGGGTTGTCCACTACTTTCACATTAATGCCCTATCTATAGGATAGGGCATCAATCTATAAGCTAGGGCAGGGGTCCTCAAACTACAGCCCGCAGGCCACATGCGGCCCGCGGAGGACTTTTATCCGGCCCGCCGGGCTATGGGCGGAGGAGAGGTGAGCGGTGTCAGCACCCGCCCTTCCCCCCCCGCTTGCTCAGGGCCCCGGCAGGCGGATACTTACCTCTCCCCGTGCCTCTGCAGATCCGCTGTCTTCCTGCTCTGCGCTTCCTGTGACGTCTCAGGTCAGAGAGTGCGGTGACTTCTTTACACCGCGCCCTCCCGAGTGCCGTCACAGGCAGCACAGAGCGGGACGACGACGCCGCGACGCTGGAGTCCAGACCAGAGTAGAGCAGCGGCAGCGGCAGCAAGTGAGAAGTGAGGTGAGCATTGGATTTTTTTTTTTTTAATGTTTGGAGGCATAGGTCATTATATGGGGGGGTGACATCCTGCAAGGGGTATAATATGGGGGGGTGACATCCTGCATGGGGCATGATATGGGGGTGACATCCTGCATGGGTCATTATATGGGGGGGTGACATGCTGCATGGGGCATTATATGGGGGGGTGACATGCTGCATGGGGCATTATAAAGACAGGGGAGTGATATCCTGCATGGGGCATTATATGGGGGGGTGACATGCTGCATGGGGCATTATATGGGGGGGTGACATGCTGCATGGGGCACTATATGGGGGGGTGACATGCTGCATGTGGCATTATATGGGGGGTGACATGCTGCATTTGGCATTATATGGGGGGGGTGACATGCTGCATGGGGCATTATATGGGGGGGTGACATGCTGCATGGGGCATTATAAAGACAGGGGAGTGATATCCTGCATGGGGCATTATATGGGGGGTGACATCCTGCATGGGGCATTATATTGGGGGTGACATCCTGCATGGGGCATTATATGGGGGGTGACATCCTGCATGGGGCATTATATGGGGGGAAAGGGACATCCTGCATGGGGCATTATATGGGGGGTGACATGCTGCATGGGGCATTATATGGGGGGTGACATGCTGCATGGGGCATTATAAAGACAGGGGAGTGATGTCCTGCATGGGGCATTATATGGGGGGTGACATCCTGCATGGGGCATTATATTGGGGGTGACATCCTGCATGGGGCATTATATGGGGGGTGACATCCTGCATGGGGCATTATATGGGGGGAAAGGGACATCCTGCATGGGGCATAATATGGGGGGGTGACATGCTGCATGGGGCATAATATGGGGGTGATGTGCTGCATGGGGCATTATATGGGGGGAACAGCCTGCATGGGGCATTATAAGGGGTGGAACAGCCTGCATATGGCATTATAAGGGGGAAACAGCCTGCCTATTGGGAACATTTACCTGCCCATTGAGGACCTATGCTGCCTATTGGGGATATTTACCTGCCTATTGGGGACATTTACCTGCCTATTGGGGACATTTACCTGCCTATTGGGGACCTATGCTGCCTATTGGGTACATTTACCTGCCTATTGGGGACCTATGCTGCCTATTGGGGATATTTACCTGCCTATTGGGGACCTATGCTGCCTATTGGGGATATTTACCTGCCTATTGGGGACCTATGCTGCCTATTGGGTACATTTACCTGCCTATTGAGGACCTATGCTGCCTATTGGGTACATTTACCTGCCTATTGAGGACCTATGCTGCCTATTGGGTACAGTTACCTACCTGTTGAAATACTGGTTGATTTAACTTTACTTGTTCTTCATTTTAAATATTGTATTTGTTCCTCTATTGTTTTTTTTTACTACAAAATAAGATATGTGCAGTGTGCATAGGAATTTGTTACATAGTTTTTTTTTTAAAAACTATATTCCGGCCCTCCAATGGTCTGAGGGACCGTGAACTGGCCCCCTGTTTAAAAAGTTTGAGGACCCCTGGACTAGGGTATCAATGTATGATCGGCCGGGGTCCCGCACGCGGCACTCTCGCTGATCAGCAATTATTGGTGCCGGCAGCTGCCGGCCAGAAGTCCTTACCTGCGGAGCTTGGCTGTCAAGTTGTAGTGGCTGGCGCTTGTTACTGCACATCCGCCTTCCATTCAATTGAATGGGAGGCTGATGTGCAGTACCCCGCGGCGGCCACTACAGATGGACGGCCAAGCTCCGCGGGTAAGGACTTCCGGCCGACTGCCGCCGCTGGCACCGATAACAGCTGATCGGCAGGGGTGCCACCGTGGGCACCCCGGCTGATTATACATTGATGCCCTATTTATAGGATGGGGTATCAATGTGAAAGTAGTAGACAACTTCTTTAATAACCTCATTGACAGTGGCCAAGGGTTATAAGTGTGGGGATTTCTGCGCTTCGCGCTCATACTCGGTACTGAATAGATCACGATGTATTGAAATTTTGTTTCTATCCATCCTGTGATTTCTATAACTTTTTAGGACTTTTCCTTATTGGTGTAGTAATTTAAATGTTAAGGAGTAAATTTTTTTTTTTTTAAAAAAATATTATTTTACAAGTGAGCTGTTCACTGTTTTCATAAGACATTTCTATAATTTCTTCTATGTTCCCATCATAAATCTACCACCCACCATGGACCAAACCTCCAGATTCCACTGACCACCAGAATAAATAATATATTCAGCTGCAAAACGGTCAGGAACGTGTCCATAGCGAGCCTTTGCAAAAGTAAAACCTTCCTGGCTCTCCTGTTCTGGCATCCACAAAAAGTGATTCTACAATATTTTGTTTTATGGGGCTTTTTTGTAGTTGCTTTTATAACTTTTTTAGAAGTGTTAACATCAGATTTTACATAAATATATTTGAAAAAGGAGTAAATCAAAGTAGTTAAAGTGGATCTACCACCAATATTCAAGATTACAATCTGAATACATTATCTTAGACTTTGAAAATGAAGTTTTTGTGTTGCAAATTATATCAATGAACTTTTTCTTGCATTTGGTGTTTTTTTCTGGTCCATTATCCTGGGCACATGCCACTTGTTTGCTTTCAGGTTTATGTTGGTGGTGCCAATTCAGCTCACTACAATTATAACTTTACATTGTGGCATCCTGCTCCCACCATCTTTATCCTGCTACTATACCGCCGTGTTATGTAAGGCCTTTCTCCATCTGTATCCACCCAATACATCTCGTGCTGCACTAATATCTGCTATTCCCATTCCATCCCCTTGCTCCAGGTTCACCTTTCCATATGTGATGGGCTGGAGGCTCCTGACATGGAGCACGGTGTGGAGCTACTGCGGGGTAAGTACAGAGACTATGGAACATGGCCGATCTCTACATGATCTGTGATATGCGGGGACATTAGTGGAGGAGACGACACTGGGGTAAAGAGCAGTCGCTGATGATAGTAGCCCTATCCCAAGTACAACATGTGATTGATGATCTGCTGCATATTGGGGCAGTGACATTAGTCTGGGAAAGCCATATGACAGATGGACAAAACATCACTGTCACAATGGGAAACAATCGGCAGCGAGATCACGTGACACAACTCCCCGCAAAACAAAAAATCACATTAACTATTAATTCCTTGGCCATTTGTAACATTCACTACTGCTGTCCAAAACAGCAGAGAGAACAGCATATAAAGAAGACAGACACAATGAATGGAGTTTATTAATCTTTATTCTTATCTATTATGAAATTTAGTATAATTTAATCATCCAGTGCCATTTATAGGATTTACTGCATAAAAAGGATGTGAACCAGAGGAAGGCAAAACAACCCCATGTGTGGGGAAAAATTCCTTCCTGACCCCAAGTGCTGGCGATCGGCTGATCCCTGGTTCACTGCAGTGTCAGCTCTGGATGGCCCTATCACCGCTCTACATGGAAGATTTATACATATCTAATACATAGATTTCTATCTTATCTTTATACCTAGACTGTTTATAGCTTATGTCTAACTAAGGGCGCTGGTCGATTATCGGGAAGTGGCGTTTTTAGGAACAGTCATTGTGTAGTGTAAACAGGTGCGATCACCCGACAAACTAACAAAAGGTGATTAACACACAGTCACACATCCATTCACACATATACACGCTGTGACACATCCACATATATGCTTACATATCTGCAGATACACACGGCGACATTCATACATTCACTCCCATATCTCACACTGAGACACATACATACTTAAAGTCATACAAACATATACATTTAATCACACCCACAAAATACATCCATGTAGACTAGGGAGCACGCATATACACACATAATGATTAATTTACACACATTAACATAGATTGATACAAACGGACATATGGATGTTTCATTTTCATGTAAATACATATATATATTCACATATGTATATATAAAACAAGAAAAATGGAGGCAGCACACCAGGTGATAAAAGTGCTATTTATTAGCCCATAATGGCGACATTGGAATAAAGTGTTTTTCTATTCTGGTCATCATAATGCAATGTAAATAATACATGAGAAAGATTAAATATTAATTTACAGCTGTATATGACTAATCATGCCATAACTCACTCCATTGTATTGTGAAAACCGCGCCAATATCAGCGTCCTGCTACATTTAATGCGCAAGTCAGAAAGAAGAAAGGAAGGACATAAGCAGCATTTCATGCATGCGCAAAGATGCTATGAGGTTTCCAGCGCCATCTTGGTAAAGGAGAATCAAACCATCATCTGCACATGCGTCAGAGTATCCTGAAGTTACGGCAGTATAGCCGGCTGACCAATGATACAAGACGGAAAGCCTGCATGCACCCTAAAATGCCGGATCGCACCAGCTGCATTTTGGCCAAGGGATTTGAAATAAAATGTGCCAGAAAAGTAAAATTAAATCATTAAAGAGAAAATATAATATGCAAGGAGGACTTTATACATATTCATTTAATATCCCCAAAAATGGCACAGGACTTAATCCTAAAAGAAAACCCCCCCAGACGCAGGGACTCGACCATAATATACGAGTACACCGAAGCTACTCGATAAGCACCTGAGCATGCTTAGTTAAAGGGTTAAACTAGCACGCTCGCTCATCACTATTCCTCATTGATGATTTAATGTTACTTTTCTGGCACATATTAATTCACATCCCTTGTCCAAAATGGAGCTGGTGCGATCCCGCACTTTAGGGCGCATGCAGGCTTTCTGTCTTGATGCCGATATTGGCGCTGTTTTCAAAATACAATGGGGTGATCATGGCTTGATTAGTCATATACAGCTGTTTCTTAATTTATATTTAATCTTTTTCATGTATTATTTACATTGTTTTTCTATTCTGGTCATCATAATGCACTTTATTCCAATGTCATCATTATGAATTGTCATTCACTGTATGTATATCTTACTATATATGATGGGATATGCTCTTTCTTGTGTAATTATTGTTAAACACTTTTTGTAATTGATGTTCTCCATAAGGTATGCACATGCACTTCTGTACTGCTTGAGAAAGGTTCTCACTAAGAACCAAAACGTCACCATTATGGGCTAATAAATAGCACTTTTTTCACTTTTTCATCTGTTGCGCTGCCTCCATTTTTCTTGTTCTCTTTAAGTCTTGATCTTTACCTGATAAGCTTGGCACCCTGATGTTTTGTTAGTGTTGATTTATATATGTCTATATACACACACACACACACACACAGTGCTCGGCGTAACATACACACACACACACATATACAGTGCTCGGCGTAACATACACACACACACACAGTGCTCGGTGTAACATACACACACACACACACAGTGCTTGGCGTAACATACACACACACACACACACACACACACACACACAGTGCTCGGCGTAACATACACACATACATACACACACAGTGCTCGGCATAACATACACACATACATACACACACACACATATACAGTGCTCGGCGTAACATACATACACACACACACATATACAGTGCTCGGCGTAACATACATACACACACACACACAGTGCTCGGCGTAACATACACGCACACACACACACACAGTGCTCGGCGTAACATACACACACACACACACAGTGCTCGGCGTAACATACACACACACACAGTGCTCGGCGTAACATACACACACACACACACAGTGCTTGGCGTAACATACACACACACACAGTGCTCGGCGTAACATACACACACACACACAGTGCTTGGCGTAACATACACACACACACAGTGCTTGGCGTAACATACACGCGCACACACACACACACACAGTGCTTGGCGTAACATACACGCACACACACACACACACACAGTGCTCGGCGTAACATACACACACACACACAGTGCTTGGCGTAACATACACGCACACACACACACACACACAGTGCTCGGCGTAGCATACATACATACACACACACATATACAGTACTCGGCGTAACATACATACACACACACATATACAGTACTCGGCGTAACATACATACACACACACACACATATACAGTGCTCGGCGTAACATACATACACACATATACAGTACTCGGCGTAACATACATACACACACACATATACAGTGCTCGGCGTAACATACATACACACATATACAGTACTCGGCGTAACATACATACACACACACATATACAGTACTCGGCGTAACATACACACACACACATACACACACATATACAGTGTTCGGCGTAACATACATACACACACACACATATACAGTGCTCGGCGTAACATACATACATACATACACACACACATATACAGTGCTCGGCGTAACATACATACACACACATATACAGTGCTCGGCGTAACATACATACACACACATATACAGTGCTCGGCGTAACATACATACACACACACATATACAGTGCTCTGTGTTACATACATACACACACACATATACAGTGCTCTGTGTAACATACATACACACATATACAGTGCTCGGCGTAACATACATACACACACACATATACAGTGCTCTGTGTAACATACATACACACACACATATACAGTGCTCGGCGTAACATACATACACACACACATATATACAGTGCTCTGTGTAACATACATACACACACACATATACAGTGCTCTGTGTAACATACATACACACATATACAGTGCTCGGCGTAACATACACACACACATATACAGTGCTCGGCGTAACATACACACACACATATACAGTGCTCGGCGTAACATACACACACACATATACAGTGCTCGGCGCAACATACACACACACATATACAGTGCTCTGTGTAACATACATACACACACACATATACAGTGCTCGGCGTAACATACATACACACACATATACAGTGCTCTGTGTAACATACATACACACACACATATACAGTGCTCGGCGTAACATACACACACACATATACAGTGCTCTGTGTAACATACATACACACACACATATACAGTGCTCTGTGTAACATACATACACACACACATATACAGTGCTCGGCGTAACATACATACACACACACATATACAGTGCTCAGCGTAACATACATACACACACACATATACAGTGCTCAGCGTAACATACATACACACACACATATACAGTGCTCTGTGTAACATACATACACACATATATACAGTGCTCGGCGTAACATACATACACACATATACAGTGCTCTGTGTAACATACATACACACACATATACAGTGCTCGGCGTAACATACATAGACACACATATACAGTGCTCGGCGCAACATACATACACACACACATATACAGTGCTCGGCGTAACATACATACACACACACATATACAGTGCTCGGCGTAACATACATACACACACACATATACAGTGCTCGGCGTAACATACATACACACACACATATACAGTGCTCTGTGTAACATACATACACACACACATATACAGTGCTCTGTGTAACATACATACACACACACACATATACAGTGCTCGGCGTAACATACATACACACACACATATACAGTGCTCTGTGTAACATACATACACACACACATATACAGTGCTCTGTGTAACATACATACACACATATACAGTGCTCGGCGTAACATACACACACACATATACAGTGCTCGGCGTAACATACACACACACATATACAGTGCTCGGCGTAACATACACACACACATATACAGTGCTCGGCGCAACATACACACACACATATACAGTGCTCTGTGTAACATACATACACACACACATATACAGTGCTCGGCGTAACATACATACACACACATATACAGTGCTCTGTGTAACATACATACACACACACATATACAGTGCTCGGCGTAACATACACACACACATATACAGTGCTCTGTGTAACATACATACACACACACATATACAGTGCTCGGCGTAACATACATACACACACATATACAGTGCTCAGCGTAACATACATACACACACACATATACAGTGCTCAGCGTAACATACATACACACATATATACAGTGCTCGGCGTAACATACATACACACATATACAGTGCTCAGCGTAACATACATACACACACATATACAGTGCTCTGTGTAACATACATAGACACACATATACAGTGCTCGGCGTAACATACATACACACACACATATACAGTGCTCAGCGTAACATACATACACACACATATACAGTGCTCGGCGTAACATACATACACACACATATACAGTGCTCGGCGTAACATACATACACACACATATACAGTGCTCGGCGTAACATACATACACACACACATATACAGTGCTCTGTGTTACATACATACACACACACATATACAGTGCTCTGTGTAACATACATACACACACACATATACAGTGCTCTGTGTTACATACATACACACACACATATACAGTGCTCGGCGTAACATACATACACACACATATACAGTGCTCGGCGTAACATACATACACACACACATATACAGTGCTCTGTGTTACATACATACACACACACATATACAGTGCTCTGTGTTACATACATACACACACACATATACAGTGCTCTGTGTAACATACATACACACACACATATACAGTGCTCGGCGTAACATACATACACACACACATATACAGTGCTCTGTGTAACATACATACACACACACATATACAGTGCTCTGTGTAACATACATACACACATATACAGTGCTCGGCGTAACATACACACACACATATACAGTGCTCGGCGTAACATACACACACACATATACAGTGCTCGGCGTAACATACACACACACATATACAGTGCTCGGCGCAACATACACACACACATATACCGTGCTCTGTGTAACATACATACACACACACATATACAGTGCTCGGCGTAACATACATACACACACATATACAGTGCTCTGTGTAACATACATACACACACACATATACAGTGCTCGGCGTAACATACATACACACACATATACAGTGCTCTGTGTAACATACATACACACACATATACAGTGCTCGGCGTAACATACACACACACATATACAGTGCTCTGTGTAACATACATACACACACACATATACAGTGCTCGGCGTAACATACATACACACACACATATACAGTGCTCAGCGTAACATACATACACACACACATATACAGTGCTCAGCGTAACATACATACACACACACATATACAGTGCTCTGTGTAACATACATACACACATATATACAGTGCTCGGCGTAACATACATACACACATATACAGTGCTCAGCGTAACATACATATACAGTGCTCGGCGTAACATACATACACACATATACAGTGCTCTGTGTAACATACATACACACACATATACAGTGCTCGGCGTAACATACACACACACATATACAGTGCTTGGCGTAACATACACACACACATATACAGTGCTCGGCGCAACATACACGCACACATATACAGTGCTCTGTGTAACATACATACACACACACATATACAGTGCTCGGCGTAACATACATACACACACATATACAGTGCTCTGTGTAACATACATACACACACACATATACAGTGCTCGGCGTAACATACATACACACACATATACAGTGCTCTGTGTAACATACATACACACACATATACAGTGCTCGGCGTAACATACACACACACATATACAGTGCTCTGTGTAACATACATACACACACACATATACAGTGCTCAGCGTAACATACATACACACATATACAGTGCTCGGCGTAACATACATACACACACACATATACAGTGCTCAGCGTAACATACATACACACACACATATACAGTGCTCAGCGTAACATACATACACACACACATATACAGTGCTCTGTGTAACATACATACACACATATATACAGTGCTCGGCGTAACATACATACACACATATACAGTGCTCAGCGTAACATACATATACAGTGCTCTGTGTAACATACATACACACATATACAGTGCTCGGCGTAACATACATACACACACACATATACAGTGCTCGGCGTAACATACATACACACACACATATACAGTGCTCAGCGTAACATACATACACACACACATATACAGTGCTCTGTGTAACATACATACACACATATATACAGTGCTCGGCGTAACATACATACACACATATACAGTGCTCAGCGTAACATACATATACAGTGCTCTGTGTAACATACATACACACATATACAGTGCTCGGCGTAACATACATACACACACACATATACAGTGCTCGGCGTAACATACACACACACATATACAGTGCTCTGTGTAACATACATACACACATATACAGTGCTCGGCGTAACATACATACACACACACATATACAGTGCTCGGCGTAACATACACACACACATATACAGTGCTCTGTGTAACATACATACACACACATATACAGTGCTCAGCGTAACATACACACACGTAAATGAGTACACAAGCTTTGAAAAATAAGATTTTAATCAGTGTCTCACTTAATACAAGAACAGTCTCCAATTTTTACAAGGCTGATTTTCATATAACATTTTATTAACCCATAGCATGAAAGTAAGGTTAATCATATAACCTTCATCAAAATGCTACATCTAGTATTTTGTATGACTGCTATGATATTTTAAGAACAACACCAAGTCTTCTAGGCATGAAATGAACAAGTCGGCGACATAGTGTAACATCTAACTTTCATACCATTCTTCAAAATGTACCTCTTATATAGCCTGGACACTGGATGGAGAGTGATGCTCAACTTGTCTCTTCAGAATTCCCCATAGGTGTTTCATTGGGTTCAGATCAGGAGACACTTGGCCACTGAATCACGTTCACCCTGTTCTTTTTCAAAAATGCAACAGATGTGTGTTTTGGATTGTCATGTTGGAAAAGAGAGCATCTACCAAAGGCACGGAGTGAGGGTAGCATCTTCTCTTTCAATATAGATAGTATATCTACTGTGTAGTGGCAGTACATCTGTGAATTTATAATACCCTGCACGAACTGTGATTCCACTACACCAGCAGAACCCATGTCACCCCACATAAAGAGACTGCCACCACCATGTTTCACTTTAGTCTCCAGGCATTTTTATAAATACTTTTTTTCTAAATGCATGGTGCCTACAGTGAAACATAGTGGTCGCAGTGTCCTTATGTGGGGTTATATGAGTGCTGCTGGTGTCGGTGAGCTACAATTCATTGAGGGTATCCTAAATTTACAGATCTACTGCTCTATGTTGATAGAGAATATGCTACCATCACCCCGTGTCCTTGGTAGATGTGTAATTTAGCAACATGATAATGATCAAAAACACACATTTAAGGTTATTGTTGCATTTCTGAAGAAGAACAGGGTGAACGTGATTCAGAGGCCAAGTATGTCTCCTGATCTGAACCCAACCGAAGACCTATAGGGAATTCTGAAGAGACAAGTTGAGCATTACAGGCATCCAGGCTATAAAAAGAGGTCATTGATGAAGAATGAAATAAGATAGATGGTGGAATACGTCGCCATCTTCTTCATCCCATGCCTTGAAGACTTGTTGCGATTCTTAAAAATCATGGTCATACAAATATTAGATGTAGCAGTTTTTTGCATGCGGTGTATTCATTTTTACATCATTTAATTTGAGTAGAACTGAAGATTTTGTAATGAAAGTTGTATTATTAACCTTACTTTTATGCTATCAAAGTCAGTCTTGTAAAAATGTTGGAAATTAGTCTTGTATTCAATGAGACATTGATGAAAATCTAACTTTTCAAAGGGGGTGTACTCATTTATGCCAAATCCTATGTGTATATGTATATGTTTCTTACATATACTTAGCTTTCTTATATATACTTCTACTTATCATTTTTGTACCTATGCTTATCTTTTTTTACTTATCCTTACTTACCTATACTTAATCTTTCATAACTATATTTATTATTTTTTTCCTACACTTATTTTTACTTGCCTATATTTACTTATACTTTCTTACCAATACTTACTTATACTTATTCTAGCTTGCCTATACTTATTATTTTATTTTAGGAAAATGTTTATTAAATGCTAAGCATACTTATCCTTATCTATAAGTATTCTTTTTATTTTTTAAATTTTAAGTATACTTATTTATCTGTACTTATCCTTTCCCACCTATATACACTGCTCAAAAAATAAAGGGAACACTTAAACAACAGAATATAACTCCAAGTAAATCAAACTTCTGTGAAATCAAACTGTCCACTTAGGAAGCAACACTGATTGACTATCAATTTCACATGCTGTTGTGCAAATGGAATAGACAAAAGATGGAAATTATTGGCAATTATCAAGACACCCTCAATAAAGGAGTGGTTCTGCCGGTGGGGACCACAGACCACATCTCAGTACCAATGCTTTCTGGCTGATGGTTTGGTCACTTTTGAATGTCGGTTGTGCTTTCACACTCGTGGTAGCATGAGATGGGGACCACAGACCACATCTCAGTACCAATGCTTTCTGGCTGATGGTTTGGTCACTTTTGAACGTTGGTTGTGCTTTCACGCTCGTGGTAGCATGAGACGGACTCTACAACCCACAGAAGTTGCTCAGGTAGTGCAGCTCATCCAGGATAGCACATCAATGCGAGCTGTGGCAAGAAGGTTTGCTGTGTCTGTCAGCATAGTGTCCAGAGGCTGGATATGTTACCAGGAGACAGGCCAGTACACCAGGAGACATGGAGGGGGCCGTAGGAGGGCAACAACCCAGCTGCAGGACCGCTACCTCTGCCTTTGTGCAAGGAGGAACAGGAGGAGCACTGCCAGAGTCCTGCAAAATGATCTCCAGCAGGCCAAAAATGTGCGGGTGTCTGCACAAACTGTTAGAAACCGACTCCATGAGGGTAGTATGAGGGTCCGACATCCATAGATGGGGGTTGTGCTCACAGCCCAACACCGTGCAGGACGTTTGGCATTTACCACAGAACACCAGGATTGGCAAAGTCGCCACTGGCGCCCTGTGCTTTTCACAGATGAAAGCAGGTTCACACTGAGCACATGTGACAGACCTGACAGAGTCTGGAGATGCCGTGGAGAGCGATCTGCTGCCTGCAACATCCTTCAGCATGACTGGTTTGGCAATGGGTCAGTAATGGTGTGGTGAGGTCTGGCATTGTCCTGCATAAGGAGGAACCCAGGGACAACCGCACCAGCATATGGTCTCACAAGGGGTCTGAGGATCTCATCTCAGTACCTAATAACAGTCAGGCTAGCTCTGGCGAGCACATGGAGGGCTGTGCAGCCCTCAAAAGAAATGCCACCCCACACCATTACTGACCCACTGCCAACCGGTCATGTTGAAGGATGTTGCAGGCAGCAGATCGCTCTCTACGGTGTCTCCAAACTGTGTCACGTCTGTCACACATGCTCAGTGTGAACATGCTTTCATCTATGTAGAGCACAGGGAGCCAGTGGTGACTTTGCCAATCCTGGTGTTCTGTGGCAAATGCCAAGCATCCTGCATGGTGTAGGGCTGTGAGCAAAATCCCCATCTGTGGACATCGGGCCATCATACCACCCTCATGGAGTCGGTTTCTAACCATTTGTGCAGACACATGCACATTTGTGGCCTGCTGGAGGTCATTTTTCAGGGCTCTGGCAGTGTTCCTCCTGTTCCTCCTTGCACAAATGTGGAGGTAGTGGTCCTGCTGCTGGGTTGTTGCCCTCCTATGGCCTTCTCCACATCTCCTGGTGTACTGGCCTGTCTCCTGGTAGCGTCTCCAGCCTCTGGACACTACGCTGACAGACACAGCAAACCTTCTTGCCACAGCTCTCATTGATGTGCTATCTTGGATGAGCTGCACTACCTGAGCAGCTTCTGTGGGTTGTAGAGTCTGTCTCATGCTAACACGAGTGTGAAAACACAACCAACATTCCAAAGTGATCAAAACATCAGCCAGAAAGCATTGGTACTGAGATGTGGTCTGTGGTCCCCACCTGCAGAACCACTCCTTTATTGAGGGTATCTTGATAATTGCCAATTTCCATGTATTGTCTATTCCATTTGCACAACAGCATGTGAAATTGATTTTCAATCAGTGCTGCTTCCTAAGTGGACAGTTTGATTTCACAGAAGTTTGATTTACTTGGAGCTATATTCTGTTGTTTAAGTGTTCCCTTTATGCTTTTGAGCAGTGTACTTACCTATATTTCTTCTTTTTTCCTATAGTTATCCTCTCCTACCTACAGTTATCCTTACCTAGCTATACTTATCCTTAACCATACTTAAACTTTTTTTCTTATTTTTATTGAATTGAAATATATTTAGCCTTTATTACTTATTCTTATCTTTTTTACTTCTACTTATTTTTTTAAATATACTTATTGTTTCTTACCTATATTTATCTATAGTTATGCTTTTTTATCAATACTTATCCTTCCCTACCTATTCTTATATTTTTTTTTTTTTTTTACATCTACTTATCGTTTCTTACCTATCCTTATCCTTATCCTTTCTTATTTATACTTATCTGAATAGAGTATTTATGAAGGAGGCAATCCTGGCCCTTCCTCTTCTCATCATCCTTCTTGCATTAATGCCGGGCCAGGCGCAGCAAGTTGTTTCCTCCTCTGTACTTTGGCTGTCTTTTTCTTGGACAGGTTCTTCTTCCTCTGTAGAAGTGATGTCTTCTTCTGGAATATTCTCAGTCTCTGGTTCCTATAAACACAATGAAGTAAAGCTAAATATTGTGGCCCTGATTCATCATATGCATTTTTAAGTTCCTTTCCTTTTTTTGTCTTGTGATATTAGTTGCGTTTTTGGGTGTCAAATTTATCAAATCGGTGCACCAGATTCATGAATCTGGCATTAAGTAAAAAATGGTCTTTCTCTGTCTTGAACTAGTTTTTGTAAATTTTGGCACCAAAAGTTTCAAAAATTGCCCCTAATACTGGCTTACTGAAAAATGCAGCTGGGTTGGACTGGAGTAAACTTGTGGTAAATTTTTTAAAGGTTTCAATTGATGAATCAGGCTAAAATATCTGGAATTACTAGACTAAACCCACAAATCAGAAAACAAAATAAAAAACAGGCAAGCACATATAGTATAGACTTAGAAAAGGCGCAAATAAAATAATGAAATAGGTGGAAACAAAAAAGGCGCTCAACACACAAAACTAGACAAAAAATCTGGTGCAAAGGCAATGATGAATCAGGGCCTGTGACCCGGAGCCGTTCCCTATGTGTAATAATCAGAGAAGCTAAAAAGTGCATCGGCTGAAAGATGGGGGTGATACTGATATATAATCAACTGTGTATCTGAATCAATGCTGAGCATAGTGATGGGGATCTGTATATAACTACTATAACCAAAGAGCTTGACAATTCCAGTTTTTTTCCTCTACATGATGCTAATGTAAATCATGTCCTTTCAGTTCAGTATGAAGATAAACCCTGGATCATTACCACCATCACTTACTTCATCCTCTGGGATCCTAATGCCATCATCCAGCTTCATGTAGATGGGCTGCAATACAACAGGTAAGAATTCGTTAGTATTTATTTTTTTTAATATTATAAAGGAGTTGTGTAGCCCTGGTGGAATTTTCATAAAGAATTGTACCGTAACACACTGTCGGGATTCGGCTTCGCCTGTCGGTGTCAGCAGTTGTTTTATGATCAAAAGTATGCAATTTGCATACAAGTTGTCATGTCAGTAGCACATTACATACTGCTTGCATTCTGTTGTAAATTACACCAGGGCTGAACAACCCCTTTGATTTCAATCATTTTATACATTCCTCATATTATTGCATACTAGGATTTGTAGCTTAGAGATGCCTGCAGGGCCATAGGTAAGGGAGCACTTATATAAACCATGGTGGCAATGAGTCTCTTACCCCGTCATTGTCGTCATAACCATCCACATCTTGATCCTTATAGAAGAAAAGAGGAAAATTACAAATTGTATTGGGAAAACACCTCCTGACGAAACTGCAGCAGCGGTGAAACGCGCGTCGAGGTAGCAAATGAGCTCACCATCTAAGACTAGATCCAATGTCTACAGGTAATATATCTTTCTAACTATACCTTTGAGACACCTATAGACCATATCAAATATACCTCTATCATTTACTACTTCAATAAGACCTATCAAATTGTATTATTAGGTAGTCTCCCACATTCACTTTACTGTTTACCATCTTATACCTTAGACTTAGGGGTGAAAAAATATTGTAGTCCGGCTCACTGGTCTCTTAAAAACCTTTGTACTAAGCTATGTCCTATTTCTATGTATATGTGAAAATCTATGTTATCATTCTTTTAAAAAATATTCTTTTTGATATAATAAATTTCTGAAATGTAAATTACTCTGATCCACTGCTCCTCTATCTTTTTCCGTAATTGGTGATGTATTGGGAAAATGTTTGGGTGCTCTCAGATCTGCACTATGATATTATTGGTGTTTTTCTCTGTGTATTCGTGTTTTTTTCTATATTCTAGTTTTGATGCAGTTGTTTTATGCTTCATATAACAAAAATTGTAGACACACAAATATATATGATTTTGTGCCCTTTTAATCAGTTGCTTAATACGCTGCTAGTCATACAATTTTGCTTTTTTCTGAATATTACTTTTGTACATGTCTCACGGAGCGGAGTGAATTATAATGATTTAACTCTCATTAACTGTCCAAATATACAATATTTCCGCTGGCTGACTTGAACACAGCAGATCTGACACTACTCGCGGCCCTCACACTTATTCTCCTGTGATTTTGTGTGTTTTTTCTCCTTGTGTGTGATTGGTAGCAGTATATATTGCACTGTGACTTTAGTTACGGTGAACCTTGACTAAGAACAATTTGTTTGTGTGAAACGCGCTAGTGAAAGTTTCTATGGTGCAGTTGGAATACACTTTAATAATATGATCCGCTTATATCGCTTACGTAGTATTCCGTCATCTGTAGCACAGAGTCTCTCATCTGTTGCAATGAGAAAAAAAACATTATTAGTATCTTATCTGTATTCTAGTAACAGATCTAAAAAACTCGACTCATGTGGCTTCTGTTACAAACATTTTTATCAATAGCCAAATCAGATCATCCTTTATACAGCTCTGGTAAAAATTAAGAGACCACTGCAAAATTTTCATTTTCTCTGATTTTTCTCTTTATAGGTCTATTTTTGAGTAAAATGTACATTGTTGTTTTATCCTATAAACTACTGACAACTTGTCTCCGAAATTCAAAGCTAAAAATTTTTAATTTATTTGCAGCAAATGAGAAATCGTCAAAATAATAAAAAAGAAACAGTTCTTTCAGACCTCAAATACTGCAAAGAAAACAAGTTCTTATTCATTTAGAAACAACAATACTCATGTTTTAACTCAGGAAGAGTTCAGAAATCAATATTTGGTGGTATAACCATGATTTTTAATCCCAGCTTTCATGCGTCTTGGCTGCTTTCCTCCAGTCTTTCACGCTGCTTTTGGGTGACCTTATGCCACTCCTGGCAGAAAAATTTAAGCAGTTCTTCTTTGATGGCTTGTGACTATCCATCTTCCTCTTGATTACATTAGAGGTTTTCAATGGGGTTCAGGTCTGGAGACTGGGTTGGCCATGACAGGGTCTTGATGTGGTGCTCCTTCATCCACACATTAATTGACCAAGTTGTGTGGCATGGGGCATTGTGCTGCTGGAAAAACCAGTCTTCCGAGTAGGGGAACATTGTCTGAGCAGAAGGAAGCAAGTGGTTTTTCAAGGATAACCTTGTATGCGGCTTGATTCATACATCCTTCCCAAAGATTAACCTGCCCAATTCCAGCCTTGCTGGAACATCCCCAGATCATCACCGATTCTCCACCAAATTTCACAGTGGGTGCAAGACACTGTGGCTTGTATGCCTCTCCAGTTCTCCGTCTAACCATTAGACGACCAGGTGTTGGGCAAAGCTGAAAATTAGACTCATCAGAGAAGATTACCTTACTCCAGTCCTCTAGTACCTTACTTCAGCCTGGCTCTCCTTTGCTTCTCATTGATTAAAGGCTTTTTTCTAGCTTTACATGACTTGAGGCCTGCCTCTAGGAGCCTGTTATGAGTGACATTTGAATAAGATGACGGTCACCCCGGTCAGTGGAGAGTCGCTTTCGCCCTCTGCCAGTCTGTAGCTTTGTTGTCCCCAATGTCGGCTGCTTGACCTTGTTGTAATGGACTGCCGTCTTCGAAATTTTAAGTATGGAGGCAACATGACGCTCACTGTATAGTAAAACCAGAATTGAGCCCTTCTTTTCCTCACTTAAGACTTTTCTTTTCAACTCCTTTGGCATGGTTAAAAGTTATTTTTTCATTCATATTACTTTTGGGCTATTCCTAGCACTTGTTTTGCCATCCAGCTTGTCCTATTGCAAGAGGATTGTGAAGACCACAGCAGTGTTTTTTATACTTTCCCTCGTTACATAAGATTTGGTTCAGGTGATCACCTAATCAGAAGCACATTAAGAAGAATGGGATGTACTTTGGTTGGAATTCAACTGACACTGGAATGGAATGGCTGTCAGACATGTAGAGATGGTGATTTTTAGAAAACTGTGCAGTGGTCTCTTAATTTTTGCCAGAGCTGTATGTATCTGTCCTCCCAATGCACATCACACGTTATCAAATATAATCTGTGCTGTATTCCTCAACAATCTCAGTGGCATCTGGAAAATTACTGCTTTTCTTATTCAGGTTAAGGATTTGTTCCGATCTGCCATTTTGACAGCAAAACTAGCAGAGCACTCTGGCAAAACAGACTCCGCCTCTGATCGTAAGGCCATGTTCACACAGTTTTATTTTCAGCCTGTACATGAAAAAACATGAATCACACGGACGGCGCTAGGACCAATGCAATTCGATTAGTTGATAGGAGCGTGGGTTTTTTTTGTTTTTTTTTGTTTTTTTTAACCCCTTTATGATATACAGTGCAGACCAAAAGTTTAAACACACCTTCTCATTTAAAGATTTTTCTGTATTTTCTTGACTATAAAAATTGTACATTCACATTGAAGGCATCAAAACTATGAATTAACACATGTGGAATTATATACTTAACAAAAAAGTGTGAAGCAACTGAAAATATGTCTTATATTCTAGGTTCTTCAAAGTAGCCACCTTTTGCTTTGATGACTGCTTTGCACACTCTTGGCATTCTCTTGATGAGCTTCAAGATGTAGTCACCAGAAATGGTCTTCCAACAATCTTGAAGGAGTTCCCAGAGATGCTTAGCACTTGTTGGCCCTTTTGCCTTCACTCTGCGGTCCAGCTCACCCCAAACCATCTCGATTGGGTTCAGGTCTGGTGACTGTGGAGGCCAGGTTATCTGGCATAGCACCCCATCACTCTGCTTGGTCAAATAGCCCTTACACAGCCTGGAGGTGTGTTTGGGGTCATTGTCCTGTTGAAAAATAAATGATGGTCCAACTAAACGCAAACCGGATGGAATAGCATGCCGCTGCAAGATGCTGTGGTAGCCATGCTGGTTCAGTATGCCTTCAATTTTGAATAAATCCCCAACAGTGTCACCAGCAAAGCGCCCCCACACCATCACACCTCCTCCTCCATGCTTCACGGTGGGAACCAGGCATGTAGAGTCCATCCACTCACCTTTTCTGCGTCACACAAAGACACGGTGGTTGGAACCAAAGATCTGAAATTTGGACTCATCAGACCAAAGCACAAATTTCCACTGGTCTAATGTCCATTCCTTGTGTTCTTTAGCCCAAACAAGTCTCTTCTACTTGTTGCCTGTTCTTAGCAGTGGTTTCCTAGCAGCTATTTTATCATGAAGGCCTGCTGCACAAAGTCTCCTCTTAACAGTTGTTGAAGAGATGTGTCTGCTGCTAGAACTCTGTGTGGCATTGACCTGGTCTCTAATCTGATCTGCTGTTAACTCGGATAAACTTATCCTCAGAAGCAGAGGTGACTCTTGGTCTACTTTTCCTGGGGCGGTCCTCATGTGAGTCAGTTTCTTTGTAGCGCTTGATGGTTTTTGCAACTGCACTTGGGGACACTTTCAAAGTTTTCCCAATTTTTCACACTGACTGACCTTCATTTCTTAAAGTAATGATGGCCACTCGTTTTTCTTTACTTAGCTGCTTTTTTCTTGCCATAATACAAATTCTAACAGTCTATTCAGTAGGACTATCAGCTGTGTATCCACCTGACTTCTGCACAACACAACTGATGGTCCCAACCCCATTTATAAGGCAAGAAATCCCACTTATTGAACCTGACAGGGCACACCTGTGAAGTGAAAACCATTTCCGGTGACTACCTCTTGAAGCTCATCAAGAGAATGCCAAGAGTGTGCAAACCAGTCATCAAAGCAAAAGGTGGCTACTTTGAAATACCTAGAATATAAGACATATTTTCAGTTGTTTCACACTTTTTTGTTAAGTATATAATTCCACATGTGTTAATTCATAGATTTGATGCCTTTAGTGTGAATGTACAATTTTCATGGAAATAAAGATACAGAAAAATCTTTAAATGAGAAGGTGTGTCCAAACTTTTGGTCTGTACTGTACATAATAGTATGCACCACGTCATCACCCTGTAACATCCCTGGTGGCGTGCTGGCATGGCTTACCACCTCCCACCATGCAAAGCCGCCATCTTACCTATCAGTCCTGGCTGCACACTTTGCTCCAGTATCTGCTGTGTGCATGTTTATTGTCTGATTGCTTAGGGCGGCGGTGCGGTTACTGTCTGATTATTATAGTTACTGTGTGCGCACTCCTATTGGGTCCCCAGCCTATTGTTGTGAGTCACTGGATACTTAAACCTCCTCCACCCAGTAGGCGGTGCCTGAGCAACACTTTCTTTCAGTGTGTTCTGTGCAACTGAGTTGCCCTGTCCAGTCCTGTATCTTGTCTGCTCCGCCACCCTGGGGGCTGTATACCCAGGCCCTTTACCTGTATCTGTGACTTCTAGTCTGTTTTGCCACCCTGGGGGCTGAGTTCCCAGGCTCGTTCCTGTATCTTGTTTCTGGTTCAGTTCCTGTCTGAACAGTGTCCTAGCCCGTTATTTGTTTGTCTCTGTTTGTATCTTCCCTTTTCCTGCAGTGTCTGAACCTGTACCTAACTCCAATTCGTTGTCTCTGTACTTCTGTTTGTGAGTTTAGTGTTCACTCGCTACTTCATTGTAAGTACCTTTTTTGTATCTGCTCTGCTTGTCTACCGCACCTGCGGATTTTGCTCTGCTCTGCTTGTCTACCGCACCTGAGGGTTTTGCTCTGCTCTGCATGTCTACCGCACTTGCGGGTTTTGCTTTGCTTGTCTACCGCACTTGCGGATTTTGCTCTGCCTTGCTTGTCTACCGCACTTGCGGGTTTTGCTCTGCTCTGCTTGTCTACCGCACCTGCGGCTTTTGCTCTGCTCTGCTTGTCTACCGCACCTGCGTGTTTTGCTCTGCTCTGCTTGTCTACCGCACCTGCGGGTTTTGCTCTGAATGTCTACCGCATCTGCGGGTTTTGCTCTGCTCTGCTTGTTTACCGCACCTGCGGGTTTTGCTCTGCTCTGCTTGTCTACCGCACTTGCTGGTTTTGCTCTGCTTTGCTTGTCTACCGCACCTGCGGGTTTTGCTCTGCTCTGCTTGCCTACCGCACCTGCGGGTTTTGCTCTGCTTGTCTACTGCACCTGCGGCTCTGTTCCAGTATCCCAGTCTGTACTGGTCCCTATCCTGCCTGCGTTCCTACCTGCCAGTGCCCACCTGTCTGCATACCAGCTTTGCCTGCCAGTACCCACCTGTCTGCATACTAGCTGTGCCTGCCAGTACCCACCTGTCTGCATACTAGCTGTGCCTGCCAGTACCCACCTGTCTGCATACCAGCCGTGCCTGCCAGTACCCACCTGTCAGTATGCCATCCTAACTTGTCTGCTCCTGCATTCCCCGGTGTGGGTCAACAGCTGTGACCAGGGTCTGACCTGGAGTAGCACCTGGTTCCTCTGCTCGGTTCCTCCCTGGTTCGCGGAGTCGACTGAGCCGCTGTGCGACCTTGGTCGGACCGAGTTGATACTTAGTTACGCCCCTCCAGGCATTCCTCGGTTAATGGTCCAGTGGGGTCACCAACCATGCTCACGCCAGTCAGTCCGGGCGTTTGCGTAACACACCCCCTGTTCAGCGTGGACTACGGCGCTGAGCCTGCCGCGCTAAACCGGGCACATGTCAGCTGATCTATACAGCTGACATGTGCCCGCAACAGCCATGGGTGAAATCACGATCCATCTGCGGCTGTTAACTAGTTAAATGCCGCTGTCAATCTCTGACAGTGGCATTTAACATCGCCACGCCAGAAACGAGTCACTTGCCTCGCCCATCTGCGACTACGTCACATGATCGCGGGTCACCGATGGGTTGGCGGAAGACCCCTGTGGTTGTCATGTCCAGATTGCTATGAGCGCCGCCCAGTGGTTGGCGCTCATAGCAAGTAAGCAAATCTGCTACATACTGGCGATCTGCTCATGTAGCAGAGCCGATCAGGTAAGTGCTGCTTCTAGTCTCTAATGGAGACTATTGAAGCAAGCAAACAGTAATAAAAAAAATGTTTTTAAAAATATATAAAAAAATATATATAAAAGTTTAAAGGGAATCTGTCACCCCTCTGGGACCTATCAGACCTCTAATATGGGCGTACAGGTGATAGAAATGTGAATCTATACTTACCTGTATTTCCATATTAGCGGTTTGCTTGCCTTGAAATACATTTTTATTAACTTAGTTTAGACAAGCTTCACGTCCGGGGGATGCTAAGAAATCCCTGCCTGCCTACTTAATTTCCATATTCCTCCCCTCTCCTGACGTGCAGTTCCCGGCCGGATCCCGCGCCTGTGTAATTTACCTTGTACGAAAGACGCAGTAATCCCTGCAGTCTGTGTATCCTTGTGGAGCAGGAAACTTGTCGCAGGCGCCGGTGAGTCACTCTGCCTTCCCGGCGCCTGCGCACAAGTTTCTTGCTCCACAAGGCTACACAGACTGCAGGGATTACTGCGCCTCCCGTACAAGGTAAATTACACAGGCGCGGGATCCGGCCAGGAACTGCACGTCACGGGGCCCTGTGATGTGCAGGGGAGAGGGGGAACATGGAAATTAACAGGCAGGGATTTCTTTGTGTTCCCCAGACGCGAAGCTTATCAAAACTAAAATGTATTTCAAAGCAAGCAAACCTCTACTATGGGCCATACAGGTAAGTATAGATTCACATTTCTATCACCTGTATGCCCATATTAGAGGTCTGATAGGTCCCAGGGGGGTGACAGATTCCCTTTAAATCACCCCCTTTCACCCCATTCAAAATAAAACAATAAAAAAAAATCACATACACATATTGGGTGGTTCTGAACGCAGCAATACCAAATCTACCAATATAAAAAGAGAATTAATCCAATCTGCAAACGGCGTAATGAGAAAAAAAAATTTAAACGCCAGAATTAAATTTTTTTGGTCGCCCAACATTGCAATAAAATGTAATAACGGACGACAAAACCATTGGATCTAGGCCCAAACTGGTATCAATAAAAATGTCAGCTCCGCGTGGAAAAAATAAGCCCTCACCCGGCCTCAGATCATGACAAAATGCAGACGCTACGGGTCTCGGAAAATGGAGCCATTTGTTTTAGCAAACTTTGGATTTTTTTTCACCAATTTAAAAAAAAGAACCTGTACATGTTAGGTGTCTATGAACTCGTAATGACTTGGAGAATAAAGGCATTGAGAGCGCAAAAAAATTGGATCCAATACGGATTTATATACATACCATATGTATGTACTATATATCTTACACTACTATGTAGTGTAAGATTTTTATGGATACAAACAATTCTTTAACATAGGAAATTGTATTTGGTCATATAAATGCCATATGGATGAAAATGGAGATGAAAATCATCTGTTTTTCTGAATGAAATCAAACATATACAGTACACAGCCAATCTAATAGATGAAGGAGCCTGGCACTGACACTGTCTATAAAGCTGTCCAGCAGGTCAGAGATCATCGACAGGTAGCTCGCAGCATCGTCCATCTCGCTGTCAGAGGATGTAGATCCGGACATCGCTGGTTCCTGGGCAGATATTACAAATATGCTTAAATATGTAAGAATGTCATATTCCAGAGTCACCAGTATAAAGTTACAAAGGGAGACCAGAATACAGTGAGGGGAAAAAGTATTTGGTCAGCCACCAATTGTGCAAGTTCTCCCACTTAAAAAGATGAGAGACCTGTAATTGACATCATAGTTAGACCTCAACTATGAGAGACAAAATGAGAAAACAAATCCTGAAAATCACATTGTCTGATTTGGAAAGAATTTCTTTTCAAATTTTGGTGGAAAATAAGTATTTGGTCAATAACAAACAAGCAAGATTTCTGTCTCTCACAGACCTGTAACTTCTTCTTTAAGAGGCTCCTCTGTCCTCCACTCATTACCGGTAGTACTGGCTCCTCTGTCCTCCACTCATTACCTGTAGTACTGGCTCCTCTGTCCTCCACTCATTACCTGTAGTACTGACTCCTCTTTCCTCCACTCATTACCTGTAGTACTGTCACATGTTTGAACTTGTTATCAGTATAAAAGACGCCTGTCCGCAACCTCAAACATTCACACTCCAAACTCCACTATGGTGAAGACCAAAGAGCTGTCGAAGAACACCAGAAACAAAATTGTAGCCCTGCACCAGGCTGGGAAGACTGAATCTGCAATAGGCAAGCAGCTTGGTGTGAAGAAATCAACTGTGGGAGCAATAATTAGAAAATGGAAGACATACAAGACCACTGATAATCTCCCTCGATCTGGGGCTCCACACAAGATCTCACCCCGTGGGGTCAAAATAATCCCAAGAACGGTGAGCAAAAATCCCAGAACCACACGGGGGGGAACTAGTGAATGACCTGCAGAAAGCTGGGACCAATTTTACATATGCTACCATTAGTAACACACTACGCCACCAGGGACTCAGATCCTGCAGTGCCAGACGTGTCCCCCTGCTTAAGCCATTATATGTCCGGATGTGTCTGAAGTTTGCTAGAGAGCATTTGGATGATCCAGAGGCGTATTGGGAGAATGTCATATGGTTAGATGAAACCAAAGTAGAACTGATTGGTAGAAACACAACTCGTCGTGTATGGAGGAGAAAGAATGCTGAGTTGCATCCAAAGAACACCATACCTACTGTGAAGCATGGGGGTGGCAACATCATGCTTTGGAGCTGTTTCTCTGCCAAGGGACCAGGATGAGTGACCCATGTACATGAAAGAATAATTGGGGCCATGTTTCATGAGATTTTGAGTGCAAACCTCCTTCCATCAGCAAGGGCATTGAAGATGAAACGAGTCTGGGTCTTTCAGCATGACAATGATTCCAAGCACACCGCCAGGGCAGCAAAGGAGTGGCTTCGTAAGAAGCATTTCAAGGTCCTGGAGTGGCCTAGCTAGTCTCCAGATCTAAACCCTATAGAAAACCTTTGGAGAGAGTTGAAAGTCCGTGTTACCCAGCTACAGCCCCAAAACATCACTTCTCTAGAGGAGATTTGCATGGAGGAATGGGCCAACATACTAGCAACAGTGTGTGCCAACCTTGTGAAGACTTACATAAAACGTTTGACCTCTGTCATTGCCAACAAAGGATATATAACAAAAGTATTGAGATGAACTTTTGTAATTGACCAAATACTTATTTTCCACCAAAATTTGAAAAATTCTTTCCAAATCAGACAATGTGATTTTCAGGATTTGTTTTCTCATTTTGTCTAATAGTTGAGGTCGACCTATGATGTCAATTACAGGCCTCGCTCATCTTTTTAAGTGGGAGAACTTGCACAATTGGTGGCTGACTAAATACTTTTTTTCCCCACTGTATAAGACTAGAAATGTGCTGAGTAAATAAATATAACAGAATACAATATCTGAGTGCCCGACCACATAAGTACAATATACAGGATCAATGCACAAATCTGTATTCCCCTGCGCCATGCAGTCAGAGGTGCGGACTTAGTTCACTTTCTGAACATGACGTATTTATTACTCATCTGATCCCAGCATTTTACACCAGTTAGGACGTTTATTCAGTAACCACCAAAAAATAGACCCCTAAAATATAACCTTTAATGATTATGTTAAAAACTCTCAAAAATATATATTATAAGGTGTGTACTCAATTACACATTTAACATCCAACATATATAAGGGTCCACAAAAAATATATAATATTTTGACAGGATATGATATATAGGACCCTATTACCCCCCTAATCTAAAGTGCAGCACAAGTAGTAGTAATTACAAAATCCTGGATGTGTGTCAATGTAACTAAATAAACAGCAATGCACTGTCCATGTTTGAAAAGACAAAGATGTTATATATCAAAGTGTGCATCAATTATTATTAAGTCCCTGACCCCTATAAGTATATGCAGAAATGATCAGGAGTAATCAGGGAAAGTACACAAATAAGGCAAAACAAAAAATCAAGACACCAAACAGAATAAGCAAATGATCATAGGCATCTTAATAGATAACCAGTAGTGATGAGCGAGCTTGCTCGTTTAACCCTTTAATCAAGCATGCTCGGGTGCTCGCCGAGTATTTGCGGCATGCTCGGCATCTGTTTACTCTGCTGCATTTGTCACGGCTGTTAGACCGCTGCGACACATGCAGGGATTGCCTAACAAACAGGCAATCCCTGCATGTGTCGCAGCTGTCTGAAAGCCATGAAACATACAGCCGCAGCGGATAAAAATAGATGCCGAGCATGCCGCAAATACTCGGCACTAAAACCAATACTAAAGGGTTAAACGAGTACGCTCGCTCATCACTAATAACCAGCCTTATAAGAAGTCCACATCTGGTGTCTTGATTTTTTGTTGCCCTATTTGTATACTTTACAGTAAAACCAAACCTGCATATTTTTTTGTTTAAAGAAAAAAAAATTGGAATTTTGTAAAAAGAATGTGATTGTGTCCCTATTTTCCAAGACCTGTTACAGTTTCATTTTTCCATCGATATTGCTGTGTGAGGGCTTTATTTTTGCATGGCGAGCTGACGTGTTTATTGATGCCATTTGGGGTAGATATCACGTTTTGATCGCTTATTGCATTTTTTTTACAGAGTTGCTGTAGCCAAAAAATCACAGTTCTGGCTTTTGGATTTCTTCTCTTTACAGCAGCTGTCCCAACATGTGGCTCGGTGCCACACATGAGGCTTGCGGACCCATGAAGTGTGGCTCACGACTGTCTGCCAATATGGTGCATTAGCACCAAGCCTAGCTAACGGCTATGAACAGTACATTTCCAGATGGTGACTTCTGTGATTAGCCCAGTACAGAAGAGCAGATCTGGATGCTCATATACTGGCCTTGGGGATTTAGTGATAATTTAAGTATTGTAAGGTGGAGATAGGGTACTTATAGTCAGAGGGGATGCTTGAAGCTGGACGTAACAGTGTCATGGGGGTGGTTGAGGAGACAATACTGAATGGGGGGAAGGTGGGTCTAGGTATACTGCTTCAGGCCCCCTTCTCACCTCCATTTTCTATGTCCATATGCAGCCCATTTTTAAAGGACCACAAATACGGACATACGCACACCTATTGTATTCAATGGGTGTGCACACATGTTAGGTTTTTCATGCTGACCTTGTGTCTGTTTAAAAAATGCAGACATGTCAGTTTTGTTTATTTTTTTGCGCAGCACGCACTGAATAGATCCTGCACACTGAGGACACACAGATGACAACCATGTGTCATCAGTGTGGTACGTACCGGCACCTGGGAATCAGCGGTACCATTTGCACGAATCCCCAGCTGCTGCGGCTGAAGGTGCGTTCCCACGGGCAGCTCACTGCAAGCTGGGACGAGGAACTGTCATGTCCTCGGTGAGATCACCGCTCGCACCGTGAGAAATTTTTCACGTTGTTGCGCTGAGCTCACTTAATTCAGCTCAATTCACTGTGAACTGAGTTAACAGCGGTGAACCTGGTGAGCTCAGCGCAACAATGAGAAATTTCTCATGGTGATCTCACTGAGGTCACGGTAGTTCCTTGTCCCAGCTTGTGGCCCATCCTTTTTGGCGGATTCTACTCTATCCAAATACTTGCCTAATAGACCTAGTATCACCTTTGGGAGAAGTAAAAACCTCCGTGATCATGTGGTGAAAGTCACTACCACAGTGATCCAATCTTCTTTTTGGATAATGTCCGCCCTCGTCGAGGATGATCACCTTGTGGCAGATGCATTTCCTGTCCTAACATTGAACGCACTGACACCTTTTGTGATTCCACAGGACTGAAACATTTTAACATCAATCATAAAATATCTTGTACCACAAAAGCCGTTTATTATGCCACATGCCGCTATTCAAAAATATACGTGGTACTCACTACTCATCAGCTTAAAGGGGGTGTCCATTATTAGGACAACCCCTTCTCAATCTGAATGTTTGCCACCATGAAAATAAAAACTCCCATACTCACCTCTCATGTCGGGCCCCTTTCCATCGGTTTCAGCACTCACGTTCCCGGGACTCCTGTGCGGCTGTTATGACTCGTGAGCCCGGCGCCCAATCACCGCTGGTGTCACTGTCCCCGCCTTGAATGTACATGTAATCAGGAGCAGGTCAGAGCTGCAGCCGCTCACTTCCTCATGATTACTTTGGCTGACTGACTGTGCCCTTAGTTTCTGGGAATGACTGCGATGTATCTTCACATCATTCTCATCGTCATTCACGGTCCCTCTGAACCATCTGGTTTGCGCAATTTTACCATCTATGTAGATATACAATTTCTTTATATTACTGCACAATGTTGCTTTACTGTGTCCTCTTTAGGCTGAGTTCACACGATGTATTTTTCATGCGTTTCCGCGGCGTTTTTGCAGTTGCGTAAACGCCACGGAAACGCATTAAAAACGCATGGTAGAAGGGCAGCAATGTTCCCCAATTGAAATCCGCATGTGCTGTGCCCATGATGCGGATTTTTCCGCAGCGTAAACGCTGCGGTCAAAAATCCGCAGCATGTCAATTAATTTTGCGGAAACGCTGCTCTTTTGCCGCCATTGACTTGCATTAGACCGCATGGAATCCGCATCACTGTATATGTTGATGCGCTTTTCATGCGGTCTAATGTGCGGATGGTACCCGGGTGTGGATGAGAGGACTCTCATCCAGACCCAGGTACCATTAAAAAAAAAAGAATAAAATAAAAAATATATATATTCTCACCTTCTGACGGCCCGCGCAGCGCTCCTGCTTGGTTCGCGGCACTTCGGAGTTGAATGAAGAAGGACCTTCGCTGACGTCAGAGTCATGTGACGGGTCACGTGACGCTGACGTCGGAAGGTCCTAAAGTCTTCACTGCCGGCAGCCGGGACCGAGCGAAGCCGGACACCGGAGGCCATCAGAGGGTAAAGTATATATTTATTTTTTATTTTTTGACATTCACACACTATATAAATCCATGCCGGTTGCATGGATTTATATAGTGTAAAGTTGACAAGCACTTTCCAAGTGATGCTAAAATCGCTTGGGAAGCGCTTGTCAACCCGCATGCAGAAATGAAAGTGAAGACCGCTTCATTTCCGCATGTCCCTGGCAGGAAACCGTATGTACAATCCGCATGCGTTTTTTCCTGCCAGAGAGATGCAGAAACGCTCAGGAAAAAATCCTGAGCATTTCTGCATCGTGTGCACATACCCTTAGTTTTTACACCTTCCATCATTTATTCTACTTTCAATTTATGTGAGACCTCTATAATCTATACTATACTATACTACTTATTTTCATGTAGGTGTTTTACTTATACCGTATTTTGCAGACTATAAGATGCTCCTTTACCCCCAAAAATTGGAGGAAAGTGGAGAAGGGTGCATCTTATAGTCATGATGTACCTGGCTGTGGCTGTGGAATTGAGGGGTGGACAGCGGTGAAGAAGCGAGTCACGGGAGGCAGGAGCAGGGTCAGGGCCGGCTTCAGGTTTTTGTGGGCCCTGGGAGAAAGAGTCTCAATGGGCCTCTTTAACACATACCACGATTCATGATGCACAGATACCGCAGAGAAATATAGGTATAGTACAATGCAAAGATTTCACCTCTTACATTTCATGAGTGATATCTATTGTAAATTCTACAATAGCTCAGAAACCGACGAATCGCTCCATACAGAATACTGGCCCCCATAAAACGCTCCATGCAGGCTGTTCCCCCCACCCACCCACACACACACACATAATGCCTCATGCAGGATGTCACACACCCCTTTATAATGCCCCATGCAGGCTGTTCCCCCCCATATAATGCCCCATGCAGGATGTCACCCCCCCCACACACACATAATGCCTCATGCAGGATGTCACACCCCCCCCTTATAATGCCCCATGCAGGCTGTCCCCCCCCCATATAATGCCCCATGTAGAATGTCACCCCCCTTTACAATTCCCCATGCAGGATTTCACACACCCCACCCTTATAATGCCCCATGCAGGATTTCACCCCCCCCCCCCCTTATAATGCCCCATGCAGGGTGTTACTTGTCCCCCCCTTATAATGCCCCATGCAGGATGTCACCCCCCCTCCCTTATATTGCCCCATGCAGGATGTCACACCCCCCCTCCCTTATAATGCCCTATGCAGGATGTCATACACATCCCCTCCCTTAAAATGCCCCATGCAGGATGTAAGCCCCCCCCTCCCTTAAAATGCCTGATGCGGGATGTCACACCACCCCACCCACCCCTCCCTTATAATGCCCCATGCAGGATGTCACACCACCCCCACCATATAATGCCCCACGCCTCCATACAATAAAAAAAAAATCAAATACTCACCTCACTCACCTGCTGCCGCTGCTCCGAACTCCTCACGCGCGCGGGCCTCTTCCCGCTCTGCGCTGTGATGGCTCAGGAGAGAGCACGGTGTAAAGACGTCACCGCATCCTCTGACCTGAGAAGTCACTGTGCAGCAGCCGCGGAATAGACCGGAGCTGCTGCGGAGGCACGGGGAGAGGTAAGTATTGCACCGGGTACTGGGGCCCTGAGCAAGTGGGGGGGAGCGGGCGCTGGCAACGCTCTCCTCCGCTCACGGGTCCTATAGTGCGGCGGGGTGCCTGCCCGGCACTTGCCCGGGTGCGCTGGGTGCTGACGCCGGCCCTGAGGAGGCAGGAGCCAGCGCTGGAGCTACCACCTGTGCCTGCTATTAAAGAAAATGAATATGCATCACTCCCCACGCCAATAATACCGCCCACCTCTCTGCACTGAAGCCAGGACGTAGAGGTGGGTGGGACTGTGGGAGTGTGGAGCAGTGCGTATTCATTTTTTTTCAATATGGGGTGCACGTGTTAGCCGCAGACACTGGCTTCCAGCTTTGAGTGGGCGATCACGTGTGTTCGCTATTAAGGAAAATGAATATTCTCTGCTCCCCATGCCCATAATTCCAGGCGTGGGGAACAGTGAATATTCCGGAAGCTGTCGTTGGCATATGGGGGCATATGGCATTGACATCATGAGCTTCGCCGCTTACAACCTGAAGTCAGTTGCCAGCATAAGAAGAGGACGCCGCTATGCGAGGAAGCGAAGGGAAGGTGAGTAGAATGGTTTATTTTCTTTTATGTGTGTGGCGTGATGGAGATCATATACCAGGATGACGGGACATATATACCAGGATGGCGGGGGACATATAGTGCCTACAAGTAGTATTCAACCCCCTGCAGATTTAGCTGGTTTGATAAGATGCAAATAAGTTAGAGCCTTCAAACTGCAAACGAGAGAAGGTTTTATGAACAGAAGCATAAATCTTACAAACCAAAAAGTTATGTTGCTCAGTTGAATTTTATTAATTTTTAAACATAAAAGTGTGGGTCAATTATTATTCAACCCCTATGTTTAATATTTTGTGGAATAACCCTTGTTTGCAATTACAGCTAATAATCGTCTTTTATAAGACCTGATCAGGCCGGCACAGGTCTGTGGAGTTATCTTGGCCCACTCCTCCATGCAGATCTTCTCCAAGTTATCTAGGTTCTTTGGGTGTCTCATGTGGACTTTATTCTTGAGCTCCTTCCACAAGTTTTCAATTGGGTTAAGGTCAGGAGACTGACTAGGCCACTCCAACACCTTGACTTTTTCCCTCTTGAACCAGGCCTTGGTTTTCTTGGCTGTGTGCTTTGGGTCGTTGTCTTGTTGGAAGATGAAATTACGACCCATCTTAAGATCCTTGATGGAGGAGCGGAGGTTCTTGGCCAAAATCTCCAGGTAGGCCGTGCTATCCATCTTCCCATGGATGCGGACCAGATGGCCAGGCCCCTTGGCAGAGAAACAGCCCCACAGCATGATGCTGCCACCACCATGCTTGACTGTAGGGATGGTATTCTTGGGGTCGTATGCAGTGCCATCCAGTCTCCAAACGTCACGTGTGTGGTTGGCACCAAAGATCTCGATCTTGGTCTCATCAGACCATAGAACCTTGAACCAGTCTGTCTCAGAGTCCTCCAAGTAATCATGAGCAAACTGTAGACGAGCCTTGACATGACGCTTTGAAAGTAAAGGTACCTTACGGGCTCGTCTGGAACGGAGACCATTGCGGTGGAGTACGTTACTTATGGTATTGACTGAAACCAATGTCCCCACTGCCATGAGATCTTCCCGGAGCTCCTTCCTTGTTGTCCTTGGGTTAGCCTTGACTCTTCGGACAAGCCTGGCCTCGGCACGGGAGGACACTTTCAAAGGCTGTCCAGGCCGTGGAAGGCTAACAGTAGTTCCATAAGCCTTCCACTTACGGATGATGCTCCCAACAGTGGAGACAGGTAGGCCCAACTCCTTGGAAAGGGTTTTGTACCCCTTGCCAGCCTTGTGACCCTCCACGATCTTGTCTCTGATGGCCTTGGAATGCTCCTTTGTCTTTCCCATGTTGACCATGTCTGAGTGCTGTTCACAAGTTTGGGGAGGGTCTTAAATAGTCAGAAAAGGCTGGCAAAAGAGATCTTTAATCCACACATGTGAAGCTCATTATTCTTGGTGCCTGAACTACTTCTTAATACTTTAGGGGGACCAAACAGAATTCTTGTGGTTTGAGGGGTTGAATAATAAATGACACTCTGAATTAACTTTTAACGTTTAAAAAAAAAAAAAAAAAAAATTTGCTGCAGTGCATTTCCCACTTCCAGGCTGATCTACAGTACAAATGTCACAATGCCAAGTTAATTCCGCATGTGTCAACCAGCTAAATCTGCAGGGGGTTGAATACTACTTGTAGGCACTGTATATACCAGGATGAGCGACACATGTACCTGGATGGAGGGCCACATATACCAGGATAGAGATATACCAGGATGGGTGGGGATATATATATCAGGATGGGTGGGGATATATATATCAGGATGGGTGGGGATATATATATTAGGATGAGGGGACTTATATACCAGGATGGGGGGGACATATACAGTGGGGAAAATAAGTATTTGATACATTGCCGATATTGCAAGTTCTCCCACTACAAAGAATGGAGAGGTCTGTAATTTATCGTAGGTACACTGCAACTGTGAGAGACAGAATCGAAACACAATGTGATTTACTGTTTGTTTCTATCCTGTCTCTCACAAGTGAAGTGACCTACGATAAAATTACAGACCTCTCCATTGTAGTGGAAGAACTTGCAATATCGGCAATGTATCAAATACTTATTTTCCCCTCTGTATAGCAGGATGGGGGACATATATACCAGGCTGGAGGGCCATATATAACAGGAAGAAGGGCCATATATACCATGATGTTGATCATATATACCAGGATGGGGACCATATATACCAAGATTGGGGCCATATACTGTATACCTGGATGGGAATCATATACAGAATATGGCCCCATTCTGGTATATATCAGGATCTGGATTCTTCCCTTTTTCTACCCCACTTACTCCCCATTATTTCCCGACACATTTTACATTGTGGATTCACATACATGTATGTACTCTTATCTAATGTAATGAAATCATGCCACTTTGAGTGGTATAAACCTTGATCTATGTGTTCCCTTATTCACATTCACCCATCATTGCTTGTTTGGATATATAAATATTATATATATTCTTTTTCTCTCTTCACACGCATTTATAAATGACACACTTTTTTATTATATTATATTTTTATTATATTTAATTACATTATTTTCCATTTCATATTTTTTTGTTTTCATTTGTCACTATAGATATCATCAATAATATGTATCTTATTTATGGCATTATTAATATCCTTTTGTCATAATATCACATAATGTGTTCTCTCCATTGTGCTGTATACAGTTAATACCATGCTCTTTTGCACCATCTTGTGGCCTTTTGTGAGTATTACTCTCCAACTATGCACGTTGTTGATTTCTCTCAACTATTAATGCTAGACTTCTTTTGCACATTGGCTCGTCTGGTGCCCGGCCGGCTCTCCCCTTCCTGTATCTTTCATGCCCAGTTTGTGTCACGGTGGGTCATGTGACGTGGGTCGAGGCGAGCTCCCGGACTTCACCAGTGCACGCATGCGTCACTACGCTCTGCGTCCCTCTCCTATTGGCTAGTGCTGCATTTTTATTCCCCCTCTTCCTGTGATGTGTCGGGGTGGGCACATCGTAAGGCAGCTCCTGCTGTGAACCAAGTATGTATTAAACTCATTTTCTCCCATCCATCCTGAGCGTCCGTCGACTATTTGACCGTGCCATGTATGGGAATATATTTACCTTTTACCCCAATCTTGTATACTTGACCATTATTTAGTCACCATACCCCCAGATATTCTCATTGCATCGTCATTATTAGATATGTATTTTACACATATTTGCTTATATATATTTCTGATGAGGGTTACATCTAATATACTATATTTGTGATTTTATACTAAGCAGTGAGCCTCCTTTACATTCTGCTATTTATATGTGTGATCTGCGCCGTCTTCCTATTTTTTGTATGTCCTCTGCACCTTTTTACTTCATCAATAAAGTTCATCTTTTATGACATTTATTTATGACTCGCTATATTGACTTAATTATTATTTTTTAGTCCCTTATACCAGTTTTGTTACCAATTAGTCTAGCGCTAATGTCTGAGATATAAGAACACACACTTATTATACAGGTAATTTCAGTTCTCCACATTACTTTCCTATAGAGCTTGTTGTGTGTATACACACATAGAGTTCTCCTGCTCCCTTCTCCCCTTTCTTTCTATGGCCAGTGTTAGACTATTTTTATATCACATTTAGGCATCCATTTAATGTATACGCTGGGACATATAAGCTAAACAGATACCTCTGATGGATGATGAACACTTTTAATGTTTATTTTACAACTCTAAAACTATAAACCTGTTATACAGCTCCTTCCAACCAAATAATGTGACCAGCTCCGCTCCTCCCTCTGTGTATACATTGTGTAATGTGAATGTATTGTGCTCTGTGAACTGTATATGGGGTACAGAGAATGATACTTGCCACACAATGACCAGTAAAGGATGATGGAATCCTGCAAATCCTGCAAAAATGAAAAGAGGGGAAATGGGGGAGGGTACAAATGGGAAGGGAAGGAAAAAATGCCAAAACACAGTGCCTTATGAAGCTAAAATCTCTCCGGATGCTCCTTGTATACAAGTCGCTGCGTCGCTCTCTCCCAACTGTCACCTGAGATACAAATGATAACATTGCAGGAGCCAGGAATGACCAGTAACTGCCAATCACCTGCAGTCACATGACCTCCACTCTGCAGCCAATCACCTGCAGTCACATGACCTCCTCACTGCAGCCAATCACCTGCAGTCACATGACCTCCTCACTGCAGCCAATCACCTGCAGTCACATGACCTCCTCACTGCAGCCAATCACCTGAAGTCACATGACCTCACTGCAGCCAATCACCTGCAGTCACATGACCTCCTCACTGCAGCCAATCACCTGCAGTCACATGACCTCCTCACTGCAGCCAGAACATTTCTATTTCATTTGAAACTTTCAAGTAAAGATTTAGCCGCGATTCATCTAGACTGGCCGTTCTCATGTCGGAATGTGCTGCTTTCTGGGCCCTTAGTCTGAGATTTATTTTCTAAGCACTCTGCCTGCATGAGCTCCTGAGTCTTTTTTTGGGACATTCAGTTTTATTCTGGGTACCACATAGTCCTCCACACAGTACAATGTTCCTCATATAGTGTTCCATACAGTATTATGGGCACTACATAGTGCTCCATACAGTATAATGATCCTCATATATTGCTCCATACAGTATTATGGGCACCACATAGTCCTCCATACAGTATAATGTTCCCCATATAGTGCTCCATACAGTATAATGGGCACCTCATAGTGCTCCATACAGTATAATGATCCTCATATATTGCTCCATACAGTATTATGGGCACCACATAGTCTTCAATACAATATTATGGACCCCACCTAGTCCTCCATACAGTATAATGTTCCCCATATCATGCTCCGTACAGTATTATGGGCAACACATAGTCCTTCACACAGTATAATGGACTCCATATAGGACTCCATATAGTCCTCCATACAGTATTATGGGCACCGCATAATCATCGGTACAGTTTAATGGGCCCCATATAGTGCTTCATACAGTTATGGTCCCCATATAGTCCTCCATACAGAATTATGGGCCCCATAAAGTCCTTCATATAGCTTTGTGGGCACCATATAGTCCTTCATAAAGTATAATGAACCCCATATAGTGCTCCATACAGTGGTATGGGCCCCATGTAGTTCTCCATACATATAAAATAAATAAACAAATACTCACCTCTCCCTAATCCCTCGCAGCTCCAGCCCCTGCACTGCTCAGCACAGACGGTGCGCTGTAGTAATGTCTTTGTGCCTTCTACGATGAGACATCACAGAGCTCAGCTGCAGAGGGGGAATGATGGGAGAGGGAACAACACCTGACGGCTCCCTTCTCATCATTGTTTTCAACTGTATCGGCATTCATGATACGGATACATGCAGTCTATTAATTTGGGGAAAAGAAAAAATGCTTTTTATTGTTTTTTTTCTTTTTCAACACCAAAATTCGCAAATCTTTTAAAGTCTCAGAAATGCGCCACGTTGAAAATTCCTCCAGAAATCTTTCTCCAGTTAGGACTGGTGAAAAATGGCAAAAAAAAATGTGATATTTGGTAAAAGTCGCAATTCATTAATCTAAAACATCTGGATAAGCAAAGTTGTCAAGAAAATGAAAAAAGACTTGAAAAAGAAACACAACTTAAAAAATGGCACAAAACATATAGCAAATAAGGCACAAATACTAAAGCCACTAATATGGGGCAAATTACTCCAGAAAAATGGAGAAACAGCAATGATGAATCAGTGCCTATGTGATTTCTGCCAAAGACAAGCGCTGTCATAAAGGTGGCTTATTGGAAAAGGGTCCAGCAGTTATAGGCAGGGGCGTAACTACAATGGGTGCAGGGGTTGCAATCGCACCCGGGCTCTGGAGCCTAAAAGGCCCAAAAAGTGGAAGTTCAGTGAAGGTCTCTGAGTGAGTCAAAAAAGACCAAGCCATGTGGATCAGTTTGCAGAGGTAACAGTTCTTATCTAGTGAGAGAACAGGCAGCAGGGAAGCTCTTAAAGGAGACATGGGAGGTTGAAGAACACTAGCCATGAGCAGATAGCTGGTTAATCTGCAGGATAATAGTGTTATGAAAGTGCCCAGCTGCTGTACAGAAAGCATTTGGGAGAAAATTAACTTTAAATGGAACCTGTGACTAGAAAAACACTATTAACCTGCAGATATGGGGTTAATCTACAGGATAATAGCATTACTAACCTGCCCAGGGCCCGCTGCATTGAGAAAATTAACTTTATTCTCCCCGGCAGCATTTGATTTCAGTCACGGGGGTGGTGTCGGCGCTGGTTCAATCATTGCTCTAACCATACAGAGCGGTGGTTGTAACCGCGCCCCCCGGCACTGACTGACAGCCGGCCTAAATGCAAAGGGGAAGGGACAGCGGGAGTTTCAATGGAGTTCAGGTTCACATATACACGGATGGAAATCATATACACCAGGACGGGAGGTCCATATACACCAGGACGGGGGAATCATTTATACCAGGACTGGGGGGGGCATATATACTAGGATGGAGGGCCACATATACCAGGATTTTAAATCATATATACCAGAATAGGGGGATATATATACCAGGATGGGGGGATATATATATACCAGGATGGGGGGGATATATATACCAGGATGGGGGGATATACAGTACAGACCAAAAGTTTGGACACACCTTCTCATTTAAAGATTTTTCTGTATTTTCATGACTATGAAAATTGTACATTCACACTGAAGGCATCAAAACTATGAATTAACACATGTGGAATTATATACTTAACAAAAAAGTGTGAAACAACTGCAAATATGTCTTATATTCTAGGTTCTTCAAAGTAGCCACCTTTTGCTTTGATGGCTGCTTTGCACACTCTTGGCATTCTCTTGATGAGCTTCAAGAGGAAGTCACCGGAAATGGTTTTCACGTCACAGGTGTGCCCTGTCAGGTTTAATAAGTGGAATTTCTTGCCTTATAAATGGGGTTGGGATCATCAGTTGTGTTGTGCAGAAGTCTGGTGGATACACAGCTGATAGTCCTACTGAATAAACTGTTAGAATTTGTATTATGGCAAGAAAAAAGCAGCTAAGTAAAGAAAAACGAGTGGCCATCATTACTTTAAGAAATGAAGTTCAGTCAGTCCGAAAAATTGGGAAAATTTTGAAAGTGTCCCCAAGAGCAGTTGCAAAAACCATCAAGCGCTACAAAGAAACTGGCTCACATGAGGACTGCCCCAGGAAAGGAAGACCAAGATTCACCTCTGCTTCTGAGGATAAGTTTATCCGAGTCACCAGCTTCACAAATCGCAGGTTCACAGCAACTCAGATTAGAGACCATGTCAATGCCACACAGAGTTCTAGTAGCAGACACATTTCTACAACAACTGTTAAGAGGAGACTTTGTGCAGCAGGCCTTCATGGAAAAATAGCTGCTAGGAAACCACTGCTAAGGACAGGCAACAAACAGAAGAGACTTGCCTGTCCTTAGAACACAAGGAATGGACATTAGACCAGTGGAAATCTGTGCTTTGGTCTGATAAGTCCAAATTTGAGATCTTTGGTTCCAACCACCGTGTCTTTGTGCGACGCAGAAAAGGTGAACGGATGGACTCTCCAAGCCTGGTTCCCACCGTAAAGCATGGAGGAGGAGGTGAGATGGTGTGGGGGTGCTTTGCTGGTGACACTGTTGGGGATTTATTCAAAATTGAAGGCATACTGAACCAGCATGGCTGCCACAGCATCTTGCAGCGGCATGCTATTCCATCCGGTTTGCGTTTAGTTGGACCATATTTTATTTTTCAACAGGACAATGACCCCAAACACACCTCCAGACTGTGTAAGGGCTATTTGACCAAGAAGGAGAGTGATGGGGTGCTACGCCAGATGACCTGGCCTCCACAGTCACCAGACCTGAACCCAATCGAGATGGTTTGGGGTTAGCTGGACCACAGAGTGAAGGCAAAAGGGCCAACAAGTGCTAAGCATCTCTGGGAACTCCTTCAATATTGTTGGAAGACCATTTCCGGTGACTACCTCTTGAAGCTCATCAAGAGAATGCCAAGAGTGTGCAAAGCAGTCATCAAAGCAAAAGGTGGCTACTTTGAAGAACCTAGAATATAAGACATATTTTCAGTTGTTTCACACTTTTTTGTTAAGTATATAATTCCACATGTGTTAATTCATAGTTTTGATGCCTTCAGTGTGAATGTACAATTTTCATAGTCATGAAAATACAGAAAAATCTTTAAATGAGAAGGTGTGTCCAAACTTTTGGTCTGTACTGTATATACCAGGATGGGGGGATATATATATCAGGATGGGGGGAATATGTATATCAGGATATGGGGCCATATATACTTGGATGGGGAACATGTATACCAGGATGGGGGGCCATATATTCCAGGATGGGGGCCATATATACCAGGATGGGAGGGACATATATACAAGGATGGGGGAACATATATACCAGGATTGAAGGACAAATACATACTGAGGAGGAGGAGGAACAGAAGCTGGTTTCCTGTGCTACAGATGGTACTACCCACACCACCTTCATCCCATTTGTTCAGCAAGAAAGGCCTCAAGAGGAGGAGGAGAGGGAGGACGAGGTGGAGAAGATGGACAGGTGTCCTCTTGGTGGTGACAGGGAAGTCTTGGCTGTTGGCAGTCTGGCACACATAGCTGAGTTTATATTCCACTGCCTTTCTCGTGACCCTCACGTTGTACGCATTTTGGCCAACTCTGATTACTGGTTGGTCAGCCTTCTAGACTCGACCAAGTAGGATGCCGACACTCACATGTGAAATAATTAGCCGTTTATTGTTGTCTCAACCAGGCCCGGCGTCAGCACTCGGGCAAGAGCCGGGGTCCTGAGCAGGCAGGGGGCTCACTCGCTGTTGGGAATCCCGCCACGCTATGGGACCCATGAGCGGTGCCAGTGCCCCCCCCCCCCGTTTCCTCAGGGCTCTGGCACAATACTTACCTCTCCCCGTGCCTCCGCCGCAGCAGGTCCTGGAGGAATAGGTGGTGCCCATAATACCGTATGGAGGACTATACTGTCCGGTCTGCACTGTGCGCTGCGAGGATTCGCCGGTTTCTGAGCTATTGTCGAATTTACAATAGATATCACTCATGTAATATAAGAAGTGAAATCTTTGGCATTGTACTATATATGCACTGCTCAAAAAAATAAAGGGAACACTCAAATAACACATCCTAGATCTGAATGAATGAAATATTCTCATTGAATACTTTGTTCTGTACAAAGTTGAATGTGCTGACAACAAAATCACACAAAAATCATCATTGGAAATCAAATTTATTAACCAATGGAGGCCTGTATTTGGAGTCATCCCCAAAATTAAAGTGGAAAAACACACTACAGGCTGATCCAACTTTGATGTAATGTCCTTAAAACAAGTCAAAATGAGGCTCAGTATTGTGTGTGGCCTCCATGTGCCTGTATGACCTCCCTACAATGCCTGGGCATGCTCCTGATGAGGTGGTCTCCTGTGGGATCTCCTTCCAGACCTGGACTAAAGCATCCACCAACTCCTGGACAGTCTGTGGTGCAACGTGACGTTGGTGGATGGAGCGAGACATGATGTCCCAGATGTGCTTAATCGGATTCAGGTCTGGGGAACAGGCGGGCCAGTCCATAGCTTCAATGCCTTCATCTTGCAGAAACTGCTGACACACTCCAGCCACATGAGGTCTGGCATTGTCCTGCATTAGAAGGAACCCAGGGCCAACCTCACCAGCATATAGTCTCACAAGGGGTCTGAGGATCTCATATCGGTACCTAAAGGCAGTCAGGCTAGCTCTGGCGAGCACATGGAGGGCTGTGCGGCCCTCCAAAGAAATGCCACCCCACACCATTACTGACCCACTGCCAAATCGTTCATGCTGTAGGATGTTGCAGGCAGCAGATCACTCTCCACAGCGTCTCCAGACTGTGTCACGTCTGTCACATGTGCTCAGTGTGAACCTGCTTTCATCTGTGAAGAGCACAGGGCACCAGTAGCGACTTTGCCAATCCTGGTGTTCTGTGGCAAATGCCAAGCGTCCTGCACGGTGTCGGGCCCTCATACCATCCTCATGGAGTCGGTTTCTAACTATTTGTGCAGACACATGCACATTTGTGGCCTGCTGGAGGTCATTTTGCAGGGCTCTGGCAGTGCTCCTCCTGTTCCTCCTTGCACAAAGGCGGAGGTAGCGGTTCTGCTGCTGGGTTGTTGCCCTCCTACGCCCCCCTCCACAATTCCTGTTGTACTGGCCTGTCTCCTGGTAGCGCCCCTGAAGCCTCTGGACACTACGCTGACAGACACAGCAAACCTTCTTGCCACAGCTCGCATTGATGTACCATGCTGGATGAGCTGCACTACCTGAGCAACTTCTGTGGGTTGTAAAGTCCGTCTCATGCTACCACGAGTGTGAAAGCACAGCCAACATTCAAAAGTGACAAAAACACCAGCCAGAAAGCACTGGTACTGAGATGTGGTCTGTGGTCCCCACCTGCAGAACCACTCCTTTATTGAGGGTGTCTTGATAATTGCCAATAATTTCCATCTATTGTCTATTCCATTTGCACAACAGCATGTGAAATTGATTGTCAATCAGTGTTGTTTCCTAAGTGGACAGTTTGATTTCACAGAAGTTTGATTTACTTGGAGTTATATTCTGTTGTTTAAGTGTTCCCTTTATTTTTTTGTGCAGTGTATATGTCTCTGCTGTATCTGTGCATCATGAATCGTGGTATGTGTTAAAGAGGCAACTGAGACTCTTTCGCCCGGGGCCCACAAAACCCTGGATCTGGCCCTGGTCTCAACACACAAGTCATCAGACGTTTCAGCCCCTCCTGGGCTTTTTTCAATAATGTGGGTTGAATTCATTTAAGGTCTTATATAGGTAACATTAGGGAAATTACACCATAATGAGGCTAATTACAAGATAATATAATCAGCACAGTAAAATAGCATAATTACAATAGACTATAATTTCACTGGATCATGTATATGCACATTATAGTTATTACTTCTACAATCCCTTCACGTGTTAATAAAATATAAAACCTCCAGAAATCAACTTATTATATAACATTTCTATAAATACATGATACAAAGCTTATTTCATTTGTCTAAATGTTGATATATCAAAATCACCTTACCAACTGTTACATCAGTAGTGTAATCTTTAATACTAAAATATTGTGACTCTTGCTTCTCTTAGACTAAATGGTGAAACCATCGCCCTTTATATGTAAGATTTTATATGTTTATATGGACTTTCTCATTTTTCATTTTAAATCTTATGTAAATCAGGTTTATTAATATAATGCATTACAAGGAATACAAACTTTGAGAATTAAGCGGAATATGGCGTATCGCAATATAGCAATTTTATAGCTTGTTTAGAGAATGCCATTTGTAATTAGATAACACTTAAAGATTGTAGACCATTCTAATCATTGATAACAAGTATATTCCATAATAGAATATGATAATGTAAGTATAGTGATATGTAGAAGAAAAGGTGTGAATAAAAAGGAATGGGTTAAGGGAGAGAGGAAGAAAGCATTGGCGAGGGGGAAGAAGGGAAGGGAGTTAGGTTTTGGATCTCTCCTCTGGACAAGTCCGGGCCCTCAGCCCGGTGAGAAGACAAGGTCGATTGGACCAGGATGTAACCAATTTGTGATGCTCAATATATCTGGAAAATGGTGTTGAGCATTCTCCTTTTGAGGTATGAATTAGTGTTCTGTTAACCTGGCAACCCAGTCTGATGTTTCCCTGAACACAATCCAGGGGGCCAAAGTATTATAAATCTTGTCAGAATTTCCGGCAACTTAGCCTATCAATTGCTCCATTCTATAGATGTTATTGAGTTCAGATATGAATTCAGAACGTGGTGGTGATTTTTCTTGTTTCCAGTACTGGGGGATCAGATTCCTGGTAGCCATGAGAAAGTGTCTGAGAAGTCCCTTCTTAAATCTAGATATTGAAATGTCACTTAAAGATGATAAGACTAACTCCATTGACGGTTGGATATTGTGTATAGAGAGTTTGTTGTAGAGTTCAAATATTGCCACCCATAATTTCTTAATAGGTGGGCATGCACACCATATATGTAAGTACGAGCCTTTGTTTTCCAAACATCTCCAGCAGGAGTCTGAAGTTGTGGGGAACATAGAGTGGATGGCAGAGGGACATCTATAACACCGTGATAGGACCTTATAGCTCCTCTCCTGTGACACCGAGCATAGCGAAGACCTGAATGTGAATAGGAGGATTTTCGATCGATCCTCGGATGATAGGGGTCCTCCCAGTTCACTCTCCCATTTTGAGAAGAACAAAGGAAAATCGTGTGTGGTTGTTTGACCTTCTTGGTATGATTTATATAATAAAGAGACGGTGTGATCTGGAGGGCTCTTTATTACGCAAAGTGTTTCGAAAGGCGGAAGTGGTCTAAATACATTGGTTTGTTTGGCCATTGCGTTAATGAAGCTTTTTAGTTGTTCATGAAACCAGGAACCTGCAGGAGGTTCTTCACGAAGAAAATTTCTTGTAATCTTATTCCGGTTTGATTTATGTAATCATTAATAATAGGTTGTGAGTTTTTTATGTTTGTTTAAGAAGATTATTTTGTTGATGCCTGCTGGGAATGAAGGGTTATCATAAACTGGAGTTAATGGACCGGATGTGGGCGATATATGAAGAGACCTATTCCTTTGTCTAAAGAATAGTGTGAGATTTTTGGTAAGGAAGGGGAGGGGCTCGCCTCTTTCCTCCACAGCTTTTGTAGACCACAGGACTACCTACGGGTCACGACAGAAGAGGTCCTTTTCAAAGTTAACCTATTTTTTGTTGTTTTTATTATGGATAGATCTAGTACACATGTTCCGAGTGAGGCAGAGCTATAAAGAGTCCAATTTGGATTTATTTTATAGGAAGTAAGAGAGGTGTGGTCGGTTATGAGACCATAGGAATCTGGTAATCGCTTTCTTAAGTCGGGAGAAAAAGGAAGCAGGTAAATGCAGTGGGATTGTTTGTAAGACACGGTAGAAGGTCCATTTTTATTGCATTGACCCTGCCAAACCAAGATAGCTGTAGTTTGTGCCATTCCTCTAGATCAAGCTCAGCTTTATATAAAGCATTCTTGAAGTTAGCGTCATACAATTGGGATGTTTTGGCGGTTATTTTAATTCCTATATAGGTAATCGAATTAGAGCACCATTTGAAGGGAAAGGCGGCACCTAATTGGGTCACTAATGATGGTAGCAATGATATGTTCATTATCTCAGATTTGTGGGAGTTCATTTTAAAATTACTTAGGGAGCCAAATTTGTGTAATTCCGAAATGATATTTGGTATACTTATGATCGGGGATGTAATATATAAAAGGATATCATCCGTGAATAATGCTAATTTATGTTCCTCCGATTGGAGCTTGACTCACTTGATCGAGGAGTTACCACGTATTGCAGTTGCAAGGTATTCCATGGTTAGTATGTATAGGAGGGGTGAAAGGGGGCAACCTTCCCTCTTGCCATTCCATATTGGGAACGGGCTTGAAATGGAACCATTAACTTTAACTTGAGCAATAGGAGAGGTGTATAGTGCAGTTATTCTGCGGAGCATATTCTCCCGCAGTCCAATTCCCTCGAAAGCTTGAAATATGAGTTCCCAGTGTAGCCTGTCGAACACTTTTTCTTCGTCAATTGACAGGATACACATGGGATCCCCCCCCCTTCCCCCGCTTCATCTATCAACAAAATAGTCCTTATGGTGTTGTCTCTTGCCTCACGTCCCGGGATGAATCTCACCTGGTCCTGATTTATCAGTCTTGGGAGAAGAGGACACAATCTTTTTGCGATCATTTTTGCATACATTTTTGATGTCTAGGTTTATCAGGGAAATGGGGCGATAACTACTGCACGATGATAAATCTTTCCCAGGTTTGGGGAGCGCTGTGATGTGGACAGATCAGGCCTGAGATGGAAAAGAGCCTCCCAGTGATATGAAGTTACATACTGATAGGAATAGAGGGCTTATCAGTTCAGAAAACTGTTTATAGAAACCAGTGGAATATCCATCTGGGCCAGGGCTTTTCCCTTGCTTTATTTCTTTCATGGTTGTACTGACTTCTTCAAGCGAAAAGTCTTTCTCTAAATGTAATAGTGCTTCCTCTGGGACTGCGGGTAATTTATTCTGCTGCAGATATAATTTGATTTTATTGCGGAGTGACTGCACTGGGAGGTTTTTAAAATGCCCAGCTCTATTGTAAAGAGATTTGCACTATTTCCTTTTAAATCTTAGTTGTTTTTTGTTATTTTTTTTTTTACAAAAAATCTTAATCTTTTATTGCTGTTCTGTATTTCAAATTTATAATTTGCATATTCTTTACATTCCATATTATTAACGGTATAGAAGATGTGGTTTCAATTATCTAGAGACATACAGATATTTCAACTCTGTGTCCAGAAATAGTATTCCCATAAACTTTTGTACAAAAAGTTTGCAGATCAACGTGTGACCGATGTCGGAAAAAAAGGAAAAGAAATACATTTAATTAACTGAAAAAAGGATGACTAAAGACATGTTAACTACACTGTGTGCTGAATTATTAGGCAAGTTGTATTTTAGAGGATTATTTTTATCATTTATCAATAACTATGTTTGCAATCAACCCAAAAGACTCATAAATATCCAAGCTTAATATTTTTGGAAGTTGGAGTGTTTATTTTCACCAGGTAAACCAATATCAGTGCACAAAATTTAGAAATAAACATTTCTGACATGCAAAAACAAAAAAATTAGTGATCAATATAGCCACCTTTCTTTATGATGACAATCAACAGCCTTCCATCCATAGATTCTGTCAGTTGCTTGATCTGTTTTCAATCAACATTGCGGGCAGCAGCTACCACAGCCTCCCAGACACTGTTCCAAGAGGTGTACTGTTTTCCCTCCCTATAGATCTCACATTTTATGATGGACCACAGGTTCTCTATGGGGTTCAGATCAGGTGAACAAGGGGGCCATGTCATTATTTTTTCTTCTTTTAGACCCTTACTGGCCAGCCACGCTGTGGAGTAGTTGGATGCATGTGATGGAGCATTGTCCTGCATGAAAATCATGTTTTTCTTGAACGATACCGACTTCTTCCTGTACCACTGCTTGAAGAAGTTGTCTTCCAGAAACTGCCAGTGGGTCTGGGAGTTGAGCTTCATTCCATCCTCAACCCGAAAAGGTCCCACAAGTACATCTTTGATGATACCAGTCCATACCAGTACCCCACCTCCACCTTGCTGTCATCTGAGTCGGAGTGGAGCTCTCTTCCCTTTACTGATCCAGCCTCTGGCCCATCCATCTGGCCCATCAAGAGTCACTCTCATTTCATCAGTCCATAAAACCTTTGAAAAATCAGTCTTAAGATATTTCTTGGCCCATTCTTGACGTTTTATCTTATGTTTCTTGTTCAAAGGTGGTCGTTTTTCAGCCTTCCTTACCTTGGCCATGTCCCTGAGTATCACACACATTGTGCTTTTTGATACTCCAGTAACATTGCAGCTCTGAAATATGGCAAAACTGGTGGCAAATGGCATCTTGGCAGCTTCACGCTTGATTTTCCTCAATTCATGGGCAGTTATTTTGAGCCTTTTTTGGCCAACACTCTTCTTGCGACCCTGTTGGCTATTTGCCATGAAACGCTTGATTGTTCGGTGATCACGCTTCAAAAGTTTGGAAATTTCAACACTGCTGCATCCCCCTGCAAGACATCTGTAATAATTATAATGGATACCACAGGAGTCTTTTTGCGTGGAACAAAGATACAACAGAACACAGCTTATAGGTGTCAAAGTGTATATTATAAACACACGGTGATTCAAACAAGTGCAGACGAAAACTCAAAGTCCATAAACACTCAGGGGAAAATGCAATCAGCAGAGCAGTCTATAAAGCGCAGTTCACACTAGAGGATGTTAGAAAACAAGGAAGTCTTTATCAAGTCCATACACAAATATATATATAGATGCAAGGAAGTCCAAATAATATATATTAGATAATCCAGGGAGGCCTGGGTAGGAAGTCCCAGATAATGCAGCACAGTCCCGTGCTCTAAATTCAATCAGCAAAGCAATCTGTAAAGCACAGTTCACACTAGAGGATGCTAGAAAACAAGGAAGTCTTTATCAAGTCCATGCAAGGAAGTCCATACAATATATATACTAGATAATCCAGGGAGGCCTGGGTAGGAAGTCCCTGATAGCTGCAGAGCACGGGACTGTGCTGCACTATCTAATGCAGGTGAGTCAGAACAGAAACCAGCTTACTTGTTAGCAGAATGCAGGTGAAGACTGAGGCTCAGAGGTAGCAGCAGGAGCAGCCAGGAGAAGGAGGAATACAGGTAACAACTGAATGCAGCAGAATCTCTGAGAGCAGGTAACAGAAGATCCACACAAGTCTGCATGGCAGAGCAGGAAACTAGGAAACCACCAGGAACAGGTCACAGGCAGAATACTCTAGCACTGATTAGAGGCTGGGGTGGAGTTATAAAGCAGGAAGGCAAGGGGCACATGAGACGAAAGACACCATCTTGAAAGAGGGCAAAAATGGCCAAAATGTAATTAAAAATATTTGCAGTCCTGATATTACTCCCTCCTTAGAAGTGGCCTCAGGACGATCCTGGACCTGGTTTCTCGGGGAATCTCTGATGGAAACGAGTAATTTTCTGTTGGGCATTGATGTTTTCCACAGGTTCCCAAGAGTCTTCTTCAGGGGGATACCCCTGCCATCTTATCAGATATAGGAGCCGATTCCTGCAAAACCTAGAATCAATAATCTCTTCCACCACAAATTGTTCCTGCCCATCAATCACCACAGGCTGCGGAGGTGGCACAACACGTCCCTGGAAGGTATTAGGAGGTATAGACCTTAGTAAAGAAACATGGAAAACTGGGTGTACCTTCATAGTCCTAGGCAACTTCAGACGGCAGGCCACAGAGCTCACAATACCGTTGATCTTTAAAGGGCCGATGAATTTCTGCCCAAGTTTCTGTGAAGGAACGTTCAACTTCAGATTTTTAGTGGATAACCACACGGAATCTCCTACCTTGAACATGGACGGGTGCCGGTTTACGGAATCTATCAGCCGATTTCTTGTAACGTTCCTGAGCTGAGGTCAAAGATTCCTTCAGAACCTCCAGATTTTGCCTTATTGCAGTCAGCCTCTCCTCTACAGCTGGAACCGGAGCATTAATCGGAGACCTAGGTAAGATACTCGGATGGTAAAACAGATTGGCAAAGAAAGGTGTGAACTTAGTGGAGGCACTCTGAGAATTGTTATATGAGAATTCAGCTAATGGAAGTAACTCCGACCAATCATCCTGAAGATGGCTGACATAGCATCGTAGATATTGTTGCAAGGTCTGGTTGGTACGCTCGGTTTGACCGTTCGTCTGGGGGTGATAAGCGGAAGAAAGAAAGACATTAATATTGAGTGCAGAGCAAAACTCCTTCCAGAATCTTGAGGTAAACTGCACTCCACGGTCAGAGATGATTTCATCCTGGACCCCATGCAGCCGAAAAACATTCTGTATAACCAAGTTCACTGTATCCTTAGCTGAGGGAAGACCGGGGCTAGTAACAAAATGAGCGGCTTTAGTCAGGTGATCCACTACCACCAGGATCGTATTCATGCCACCTGATGTAGGCAGCTCCACAATGAAGTCCATTGAGATAGAGCCCCATGGGCGGGACGGAACAGGTAATGGTTGAAGAAGACCCATAGGTTACATACGAGGAGTCTTATAATGAGCACATACCTCGCAGGAGAGAACATAGTCCTTAGTATCCTTCAAGCAAGTTGGCCACCAGAAAAATCGGCTTAGGAACTCTTGTGTCTTCTGTACCCCCCTGTGACCAGCCACCTTGGAGTCATGGACCAACTTGAGGATCTGCAGACGAACGGCCTCAGGGACGGAGATACATCGATCCCTGAACCACATGCCACCCTTAAGGACAAGATTAATATCAACAGGTGAATTGGCCAGAAATACATCACGGTCATAGGCCTCCTTGAACTCCTTCCACAAGTCCTGATCGTGGATAACTCCGATGAAGTTGGCATCGGATAGAATGGTCTTGGACGGGGCTCCAGGTACTGAATCCGCAGCATGGATTCCGGATAAAGCATCAGCCTTCCCATTACAAGAACCTGGATGGTACGAAATAACAAAATTAAATTGATTTAAAAATAGATTCCAACAAGCCTGACGAGGAGAAAGACATCGAGCGGATCTGAGAAACTCCAAATTGCGATGGTCAGTCAGCACTACGATCTGTTGTGTGGCTCCTTGCAGATGATGCCTCCATTCTTTGAAAGCTACAATAATAGCTAGCAGTTCCTTGTCTCCCACATCGTAGTTTTTCTCAGCTGAAGTAAGTCTACGGGAAAAGAAAGCACAAGGGTGTAGCAGACTCTTCTCTCCAGTTCTTTGGGAGAGAATGGCCCCTAAAGCATTATCAGAAGCATCCACCTCCACAATGAAAGGAAGTGCTGGGTCTGGGTGGATCAACAGCGGTGCTGAGGTGAAACAAGCCTTAAGTCAATCAAAAGCCTCTTGAGCCTGTGATGACCACTTAAAGGGCTTTTCCTTCTTTGTCAAGGAAGTAATGGGACGGACAATGTCAGAAAAATTTCTAATAAAACGTCTATAGAAATTTGCAAAACCAATAAAACGTTGGACCTCTTTAACGTTTCTGGGTACTGGCCAGTCAAGGATTGCCTGAATCTTACCAGATTCCATGTTCAGTCCCTGAGGAGAGATGACATAACCTAAAAACTGTATTTCAGAACGATGGAACTCACACTTCTCCGGCTTAATATACAGATGGTTCTCTTTCAAACGTTTCAAAACAGTTTTGACATGTTCTTCATGTTCCTGTAGAGAGTCAGAAAAAATTAAAATATCGTCCAAATAAATCACCACAAACTGATCCAATAAATCTCTAAAAATGTCATTAGCCAGATGTTGAAATGTCGCAGGGGCATTACAAAGCCCGAAGGGCATCACCAGATATTCAAAGTGTCCATACCGGCATCTGAATGCTGTCTTCTATTCATCACCGGAACGAATACGCACCAAATTATAAACCCCACGAAGATCTAGTTTAGAGAACACAATGGCATGGTGGACTTTTTCCAATAATTCTGGAATCAAAGGCAAAGGATAATGATTCCGTATGGTTACCTTATTGAGTTCCCGATAGTCAATACAGGGTCTTAGGGTCCCATCCTTCTTTTTTACAAAAAATATAGGCGCCCCTGCTGGTGAGGAAGAAAGACGTATAAAGCCTTTGGCCAGATTTTCATCAATATACTCCTTCAAGGCTTGAAGTTCAGGTGCTGCCAAAGGATATACGTTGGTAAAAGGAATAGCCGCCCCAGGAAGCTGCTCAATGGGACAGTCATAATGCCTATGTGGAGGAAGCTGATCTGCTTTCTTCTTGGCACAGATGTCAGAGAATGCTTTATACGCTGAAGGTAAAGTGAATACCTGTACAGTAGCTTTTGTATCGGTGGACTCAGGGACAGGTTCAGTTATCGCTGGATTGCTCCTAGTCGGAAAAATAATCTCCTTGGTCTCCCAGTTGATAGTCGGGTTCTGAGAACGCAACCAAGGGATGCCTAAAATCACAGGGAAATGAGGAGACAAAATTAACAAGAAAAAAAGTTGCTCCTGATGATTAGGCTCCAACAAAATCTTAAGAGGTACAGTCTCCTGATCCACAGGCCCGGAGATTAAAGGTGACCCATCCACTGTTTCCATGGTAATTGGAGAGGCTCTTCGCTGTATCTCAATACCATGTTTTTGGGCAAATGTAATGTCCATAAAGTTGCCCCCTGCACCAGAGTCAATCATAGCTGCACTGGAAATCCACTGCCCTGAACACAGGATCTTAATAGGGAGTGAACAGTGAGAGTTCTTATCCTTCAACTTCTTGGGAGGTGTAGTCATAGAGAGAGAATGGAATGCAGCATTTAATGGCAGGCTACATTCAGAGATGTCAGATTCATCATCAGTGTTATCATACTCTCCTACCGCTGCTAACACCTTGTTAGGCCGCTTGGGACAGTTGATTAGAAAGTGGTCAGATTGGCCGCAGTAGAAACATAGCCTCTCTCGCAGGCGGTGCTCCCGGCGCTCATTACTCTCACGCCTCTGCACAGAATCAATTTGCATGGGCGCTTCTTCTACCTCCCGAGATGTTTTACCTGCAGGCTCTTTGGGAGGAAGGAAAAAGTTATACATACGATTAAATACAGACAATTTCTCCTGCCTATGTTCAGTAAGGCGTATGTCTATGCGTACACAATGCTGTATAAACATTTTTAGCTCTTGTGGTGACTCAGAGCGGGCCAATTCATCTTTTACAATGCTAGACAGACCTCTCTTAAAAATAGGTAATTGTGCATAACTGTCCCAATTGGTATCTACCGCTAATCTCCTAAATTCAGTAGCATATTCAACAACAGAACGTTTACCCTGGCGTAAAGATAGTAAAGCAGACTCAGCGGTTGCACGGCGGTTAGGGTCATCAAACATTAATGCCATAGCGGCTAAGAAATCATCCAAATTATTTAACCGTGGATCACGAGACTCGATCATCGGATTCGCCCAGGCGAGTGCTCGTGAGGTCAGCAGCATAATTACACACAATACCTTAGATCTATCAGTAAGGAAGCGGTCAAAAATATAGCATACACTAATTCACAAAGCCACGATATTTGTCACGTTCACCATTAAATCTGAACGGAGGCAACTTAGGTGGGCTAGCTGGTGGCGGTATCCCAGAAGGTTAAGTCACTTGTGCCGCCATTTGAGTACTAATGTCCTGGAAAGCCCATCCGTACTGGGAGTCCAAGCCCGCTAGTTTTTTTTCCTGGGCCGCCATTCGGGTATTTAAGTCCTGTAAAGTTTGTCCAGATGCTTGTTCATTACATTCAAAGCCTCCAAGTTTCTTTTGCAGACCTTCCACCTCCTTCTGAAGAGATCTAATTACGGAATACACCTGCTCTAATTTGCTTTCTGCAGACATTGTTCCAGCAGACTCCTTATTTTAGGCTAGAGTATCCTGTAATAATTATAATGGATACCACAGGAGTCTTTTTACGTGGAACAAAGATACAACAGAACACAGCTTATAGGTGTCAGGCTATGTGCCCACGTTGCATTTATGAAGCAGAAAATTTCTGCTGCATAAATGCAAGTCCTCTCCCGGAAAAACGCATGCGGAATTCCGCACGCGTTTATCGCGCATTTTTCGAGCGTTTTCCACATGCGGAATTGCCTTGCGTTTTTTATGCATTGGACTAAGGCAATTCCGCTTGCGGAAACGCAAAATTAAATGACATGCTGCGGATTTTTGAACGCGGCATAAACGCTGCGGAAAAATCCGCAGCATGTGCATAGAAGTTGCGGAATCCCATTGGGGACCATGGGGTGCGGGTTACCATGCATTTTTCAAGCGTTTACGCTGCGGAAATTCCGCAGCATATACGCTTGAAAAATGCTACGTGGGCACACAGCCTCAAAGTGTATATTATAAACACATGGTGTTTCAAACAAGTGCAGACGAAAACTCAAAGTCCATAAACACTCAGGGGAAAATGCAATCAGCTGAGAAGTCTGTAAAGCGCAGTTCACACTAGAGGATGTTAGAAAACAAGGAAGTCTTTATCAAGTCCATACACAAGTATACATATACATGCAAGGAAGTCCAAACAATATATATTGGGTAATCCAGGGAGGCCTGGGTAGGAAGTCCCAGATAATGCAGCACAGTCCTGTGCTCTTAATGCAATCAGCAAAGCAATCTGTAAAGCACAGTTCACACTAGAGGATGCTAGAAAACAAGGAAGTCTTTATCAAGTCCATGCAAGGAAGTACATGCAATATATATATTAGATAATCCAGGGAGGCCTGGGTAGGAAGTCCCTGATAGCGCAGCACAGTCCTGTGCTCTGCAGCTATCTAATGCAGGTGAGTCAGAACAGAAACCAGCTTACTTGTTAGCAGAATGCAGGTGAAGACTGAGGCTCAGAGGTAGCAGCAGGAGCAGCCAGGAGAAGAAGGACTACAGGTAACAACTGAATGCAGCAGAATCTCTGAGAGCAGGTAACAGAAGATCCACACAAGTCTGCAGGGCAGAGCAGGAAACTAGGAAACCACCAGGAACAGGTCACAGGCAGAATACTCTAGCACTGATTAGCGGCTGGGATGGAGTTATAAAGCAGGAAGACAAGGGGCACATGAGACAAAAGACACCATCTTGAAAGAGGGCAAAAATGGCCAAAATGTAATTAAAAATATTCGCAGTCCTGACATAATGTATTGTTTATTCAAGGGGTGAATAAATAAACAAGTAGAATGTGAACATCAAGAGTGAACACTGATGGTGAAGATATGACAAATATGAGAATACTAAGGTGTAAAGAAAGTAGAAATCCATCTCACGTACCATTATGATAGGAATTCCATTGAATTCCTGGATGTGAAAACTAAAAGAGATAATCAAAATTGCCTACAAACGGATTTATTTTGTAAATCAACGGCAGTTAATGCACTTTTGCACGCCTCTTCTTCACATCTCCCAGCCATGGTTCGGTCCATTCCTATTGGCCAAATTCTGCATCTATGTAGAATCTGTTTAGACAAGGCTGACTTCGAACGTTATGCATTGGAGCTTAAATCTAGATTCCTAAATAGAGGATACAGCCGTTGTTTCATCAAAAAAGCTTTTAATAGAGCAAGACATACTTTACGTCATGAAGCACTGTATTCCACCAGACCAAATATAACTATCAAACAATTGTATTAGATTTAGCACACAGTACCATGGACAAACAAACTTGTTGTGTCAATGTCTGGAGAAATCCTGGCCTATATTGCTTGCTGATCCCATCCTTTCTAAATAAATAAATAAAGGACTTTACTCTGTGTGTGTTTTTTAACTTAAACTTACGGGTCTAGTTATGGCGGCGTCTGATAGACGCCTCTCCATTAATAACCATTTGGCTTGATGTCAGCTGACATTACAAAGCTGACATCAACCCCAATACTATTACCCCAATAAATACCGCCTATGGCAAGTGGGAAGAGCCGGGCAAAGCTTCAGAATTGATGCATCTAATGGGGCAGCTGCAGGCTGCTATTTTTAGGCTGGAGAGGGCTAATATCCATGGCTGCTTTCCAGTCTGAGAATATCAGCCCACAGCTGTCTGGTTTAGCTTGGCTGGTTGTCAAAAAGTGGGACCCCACACAGTTTATTAAATTTATTTATTTAAATAATTTTAAAAAATGGCGTGGAACCACTCTATTTTTCTATTGTTCTAGCCCGCAGCTGTCAGCTTTACCCACGCTAGTTATCAAGACTAGAAGAGACCACGCCATTTTTTTATTTTATTTATTTACACGACGATCCCCGACTGCTACATCCAGATGACATTAGTAATGTGACCGCTCAGCACGACAGCCAGAACACACTGCCAGTAGCATGAGAACGCAGCTGTAGTGACGAGCGATGAAGTAATTAAGATTACAGCATGATCCGTCTGTTGGCACTTCTTTTAACTGCTTCTGGCTTTAAAAGCTGTGAAGTCGCTAAAAGAAGTGATCGGTCTTTTCTTCTAGCAGCTTCCGCTTGGAAGCCACCACTATTTTGTATATATTTTTTTATACAGTAGTGTTCAAAATAATAGCAGTGCGTTCAAAAACATGAGTTAAGTACAAAATCTTTATAGTAATTTTTATTTCCATGCATTGGGAACATTGCACAATGTTTCCTAATTCAAAACATATAGAGAAATGTATAACATTTTAACTACCGTATTTTTCAGACTATAAGATGCACTTTTTTTCCTCCAAAATTTTGGAGGAAAGTGTGGGGGGGTGCATCTTATAGTCCGACCATATATACATATGTACTGGTGTGCCCACTGCTAAAGAAAATGAACATTCCCTGCTCCCTACGCCCATGGGCGTGGAAAGCAATGAATATTCATTTTCCTTAATAGCGCGCACTCTGTAGCAGCAGCGCGGCTCCTGCTGCGGCCGGCGGTCTGTTTGCCCGCTATTAAAGTCCATGAATATTCGCTACAACCCACTCCCATGTGTTGTAGTGAATATTCATGGTCTTTAATAGCACTGTGGCTACAGTGTGTACGCTATTGAAGAGAGTGAATGGTCACTGCTCCCCACGCACACACAGTCCCGGTGTGGGGAGCAGTGACTATTCCGGCACAGCACCTCACTGTGTGAGGGCGCATGGTAGGGACGCCATGCGCAGCTCACACAGTGAGAGTGTCGGCAGCAGAGTGGGGCGCAGCGCTGGAGGAGAGAGGAGGTGAGTATGATTGTTTATTTTTTTTGTGGGCAGCGTGATAGGTATCAGGGGGTGCTAAGCATACCAGAATCAAGGGGTTCCATGCATACCAGTGTTGCACAGGTTTTGGATCCCCACAGTTGCGGTAGAAACTTCACAGAGCAGATTACATGGGATAACAAGCTTTTACTTCTCAGAACATGAGGTAAAGGAAAAAACGCACAGTCACTCAATACTACATCAGGAAGTAAGTGCAAAACAGAAAATACAAAAGAGACTTTTTTCTTTTTTACAATACAGTAAACAAGGAAACTGTACACAACATTGCCATCTACTGTCAGATCAGCATAAAGTCCTCCTTCACACAAAGAAGTCCACAACTGTTGCATATACCAACACCCTTTCTCAACAGTAAGGACTTATTCAGTCAAACCCAATTTCTTCATTAGTCTCTGATGTCTTTCAGCATTCAATGCCTTTGTGAAAATGTCTACTGTCATATCTTCAGTTGGACAATATTCTAATTTCAGGATTCCTTGTTCCTGATGGTCCCTCAAGAAATGATACTTCACATCAATGTGCTTGGTTCTTGGGTTAACTCTTTCCATCTGAGCAAGAACAAGACATCCCTGATTGTCCTCATTTATTTTTGTTGGATCCAACTGTGCTTGTCCTAGGTCTGTTATCAATTGTCATAACCATAGAACTTCTTGACTCGCATGTTCAGCTGCAACATATTCTACTTCTGTTGTCGACAGCGTTACTATTGATTGTTTTTTACTAGTCCAACTAATTGGTCCACCTGAGAGAAAGAAAAGATAGCCACTGGTACATTTTCTGTCAGTTGGATCTCCAGTCCAATCTGCATCAACGTATCCAGTTAAAATGCATTTATCACTTGTAGGCAGTTTCAGTTTAACGTTGCTGGTTCCTTTCAAATAACATTACTCTCTTCACAGCATTCCAATACGCTTTATTTGGCTTGGACACTTTTCTACTCAGAATTCCTACTGCTGCTGCAATGTCTGGCCTTGTAACAGTCGCTAGATACAGTAATTTTCCTATCGCCATTCTGTACTCTTCATTATTTGGTAACACATTTTTCTCACTACTCATCTCTTTAAGATAATTAGTTTCCATTGGAGACTTTTCTGTTTTCGCATCCTTCAATCCAAATGTTTCGGTTATGTTTTGAATCGTGATTTTGATAAAGTAGGAAACTTCCATCTTCTTCTGTTTCTATCTGTATTCCTAAGTACTGTTTCACATTTCCCAAGTCTTTGATCTTGAAATGTTGATTCAGGATTTTTAGTATGTCCTCTTTATCCCTTTATTTTTCAAAACAAACTAAAATGTCATCAACATATACGAGTACATAGATCCATCTGTCCATTAGTCTTTTTGTGTACAGGCAAGGATCAGCTTTGCTTCTTTTAAATTTTTCATTTGTGAGCACCTCCCTGATTTTATCATTCCATGCTTTAGCAGCTTGTTTTAAACCGTATACACTTTTCTGTGATTTGCAAACCATGTTTGGGTTACTTTCATCTTTGAATCCTGGAGGTTGTTTCATGTAAATATCTTCTGTTAAACTTCCATTCAAAAATGCTGTCTTTACATCCAGATGTTTCAGTTCCACTTGTTTCATTGCTGCAACTGCAAACAAAGTTCTTATTATAGTATGTTTGACAACTGGAGCAAATGTTCCATCGTAGTCTTCTCCATATTTTTGAGAATAACCTTTAGCTTCGAGTCTTGCTCGATATCGTTCAGCTGTGCCATCTGTTTGGTACTTTACTTTAAAAACCCATTTACATCCTATAGCTTTTCTTCCTTCTGGTAATTCTGGTAGTGTCCATGTTTTTGAGTCATGCATGGATTTTATTTCTATTTCTGTTACCTCTATCCATTTATTGGCTTCTTCTTCAGGAAGTCGAGATATGTCTTCCCAAGAGGTAGGCTCATAAATTTTACTTGAACTTGCCTTATATAAAAGGCGTAATCGTGGTTTTCCTTTGTTTTCTCTTATTGAACATCTCTGTTCTGTGTCTGTTTGTAGTTGTTTCTCTTCACTTTCAGTATTCTGTTTTTTATTAATTTCAGCTTCTTTTTCATCAGATATTCCTTCAGCTATATCAATGCTGTTTTGCTCATTTTTTCTTTCCAGTGAAATCATAGTGTCTTCATTTAAATCCTCAATGAATGTCACACTGTTACTCACCATAACTCTGTCTGTTTTGGGATCTAGGATTCTATAGCCTTCGCAATTTTCACTATATCTAACAAATATTCCTTCCATGGACCTATTTTGAAGTTTGGAACGTTTTTCTGTTGGAATGAATACAAAAACTTTACAACCAAAAACTCTTAAATGATTTACACTTGGTTTCATACCTTGCCACAGTTCATGTGGTTTTTTTTAAGTTTTCTAGAAAAGTTGGTTCTGTAGAAATGTAGCTGTCATTACTGCTTCACCCCAATATTTTTCTGATAGTTTGGAATCTGTCAGCATACACCTTATCATTTCAGTCAGAGTTCTGTTTTTCCTTTCTGCTACTCCGTTTTTTCTTAAGTAGTTTTCTATTTGGTGTCCTGTGAATTCACCTCCATTATCACTTCTAATGACAACTGGCTTCCTCTGAAATTCGTTTTTCGACTTTGTCACGTAGTCTACTAGTTTATTGAAAACTTCGCTTTTGTTCTTGCTTAAGTATGTGACTGTGTATCTTGAGTAGTCATCTATAAAAGTCACCATATATCTATTGCCTCCAGATGTAGTCACTTTCATGGGTCCACATATGTTAGTATGCACCAAATCAAATGGTCTTGTACTTTTCGTTTCACTTTCTTTAGGAATAGATATCCTTGTGGCTTTTGATTTTATACAACATTTACATCTTACGGTAATTGAGCAGTCAGATATCAATAAATCCGTTGTCAATTCTTTCCTTTGTAGCTCCATTATACTTTCAGGATGTCTGTGTCCTAGACGTCTATGCCACATGTGAATACAATTCTTGTGATCATGTGAACACAACTGCATCTGTTCCTTTAATGTGTCTAGATGATATAATTGTTCATCTGCCTACACAAAATACAAGAGAGACATTTTTCTTTTTTACAATACAATAAACAAGGAAACAACATCGCCATCTACTGTCAAATCAGCATAATGTCCTCCTTCACACAAACAAAGAAGTGCGCAACTGTTGCATATACCAACAACCAGGAATATGGGTGCCATGCATATCAGGATCAAGGGGTGCCATGTATACCAGGATGGGGGATAAAGGGGTGCCATGCATACCAGGATCAAGGGGTGCCATGCATACTAGGATCAAGGGATGCCAAGCATACCAGGATCAAGGTTGTGCCACGCATACCAGGAACAAGGGGTGCCAAGCATACCAGGATGGGGGATCAAGGGGTGCCATGCATGCCAGGATGGGAGATCAAGTGGCGCCATTCATACCAGGGTGGGGGATCAAGGGGTGCCATGCATACCAGGATGTGGGATTAGGGAATGCCATGCATGCCAGGATGGGGGATCAACAGGTGTCATGCATGCCAGGATGGGGGATCAAGGGGTGCCATGCATACCAGGATGGGGGCTTGGGGTGCCATGCATACCAGGATGGGGATGAGGGCCACGTGTACCAGGATGGGGATGAGGGCCACGTATACCAGGAAGGAGGGGTCATACCATGATTGAGGATATTAACAGAAGTGGGGGACATTACCCCAGTACCAGTGTCAGCAGCAGACCCCCTCCCACATAACAGTGCATCATGACCACATTTTTTGCTTACATTTTTTTTCTATTTTCCTCCTCTAAAACCTAGGTGCGTCTTATGGTCCAGTGTGTCTTATAGTCCAAAAAATACAGTACTTTACTAATTTACAGTACTTTTTAATAACAAAAAATGAACATTGGGCTGTTCTAAAAATAGCAGTGTCTACATTTGTCTTTACAAACGCACAATACGTACAATATGTACTCTTTTTTTTTGAGGATTTAGCATTCCTGTGAATCACTAACCTAATATTTAGTTGTATACCCACAGTTTTTTAGAACTGCTTCACATCTATGTTGCTTAGAATCAACCAACTTCCGGCACCTGTCAACTGTTATTGCAGCCTAGGATGCTTTGACTACATCCCACAATTTTTCAGCATTTGTTGGCTTTGCCTCAGAAACGGCATTTTTGATGTCTCCCCACAAGTGTTCTATCAGATTAAGATCCGGGGATTGGGCTGGCCACTCCATAACCTCAATTTTGTTGGACTGGAACCAAGATTTTGCTCGTTTACTGGTGTGTTTAGGGTTGTTGTCTTGTTGAAACATCCATTTCAAGACCATATCCTCTTCAGCCTAAGGCAACATGATCTCTTCAAACATTTTAATTAGTGATGGGCGAGCACTAAAATTCTCGGGTGCTCATTCGTCGGGTCGAGCAAATTGGAATGCTCGTGTGCTCGACCCGAGCAACGAGCCCAATGTAAGTCTATGGGAAACTCGAGCATTTTTCCAGCGGCCCCCCCGGTGGTTTGCAGAGGGACTAGAAATTGTAGAAATCAATGGGAACAGTGCTCAAATGACATGGGAACAGCATGGAGAAGACCCCTGGAAGCATTTCTGACTCCCAGGTCACTGCTGTGAACAATGTTGTCAGAGTATTACGCCACTTTTATGGACTCACAATAAAACATACAAAAATGAAACCAAAATTGATTTTACTGGGAAAAATGTTAAAGAACATCCTTTGCAGGGTAAAGACTTGAATATAAGGCAAAATAAATAACCAAAAACAAAAATGCTTCTCCACACCTTGGGCTATGTTCACACATAGCGTTTTTGATGCGTTTTTGCACTTTTGCTTTCAACCAAGACAAATGCATTCACTGGGAAATGTCATTTTAACATTTTACAACCTTAACTGGCCATGTGGTGTGTGACACATCATCAGACACATCCTGTTTCATTTATGATGGAGGGACTCTGAAAGTCACAAAGCCTATTTTTATAGGGGCAACAGGCGTTCATTACTATTCTTAAAGGGCCAGCAGTCGGTCCTCGCTTTTGTTAGAGAGCCATCAGCCGGCTATGCTTTGTTGTTCCCATTATTAACGAGTGGGTCTCCTATACTATTATTGCGTATGCAGTGACCGCAAGGGCTGCCAAACATTTGTATGCACGTAACCCAATACCCCTTTGAAGAGACAAAGAGGAGGGTCTCAGTAACAAAAATGTTCCCATTATAAAGGAGCAGGTCTCCTGTAGTGGTAATGCCGATGCTGTGACTGGAAGGCCTGACAAAATTTAAGAAAATCCCCACTACCAATTTAAAGACACATAGAGCAGGGCCACAGTAAGGACATGTTCCCATTACAAAGGAGCGGTTGTGCTATACAGTTATAGGGTATGCAGTAAGGACAACGGCTGCCAAAAATTTGGAGGCACTCCAATGCCCCTTGGAAGAGACGTAGAGGGCCTCATGAAAAAATTTTCCCATTATTAGGAAGTGGCACTTCCATAGTGTTTGCCTATGCAGTGAATGCAAAACCTGCCAAAAATTTGGGGGAACTCCAATGCCCTTTGCAAGACACGTAGAGGAGGTGATATGGTAGATATGGTGGTGAATGATATGGTGATGGAGGATGAGGAGAAGGAGGAGGACAAGAGCAAATAGACAAAATCAGTAAGCGTATACCCATGTGTGGGTGTGAAGAGGTGCATGGGAATAGACCTTCCAAAAAAAACCACTGGATTTGAGTTTATGTTATGCTGCTATCATTCGGTGGTGTTGAGAAGTCTGGCCCAATCCAGCCCTTGTTCATTTTTATAAGAGTCAGCCTGTCAGCATTTTCAGTTGACAGGCGGATGCGCTTATCAGTTATAATTCCACTAAAAGCCCGCTCTGACAAAACGCTAGCAGCAGGGCAGGCCAGGACCTCCAAGGCGTAGACAGCCCGTTCATGCCACTTGTCCAGCTTGGATACCCAATAATTCTAAGGCACAGAGGAATCATGGAGGACGTTGGTACGGTCGGCAAGGTACTCCCTCAGCATCTTCCCAAACTTTGCGCTCCTTGTGAGAGTAACCCACGCCTCAGGGCCTGTAAGATGGGAGGGTCTGAGAAAACTCTCCCAGAACTTTGACAATGTTCCCCTGCCTCTGCTGGATTGGAGTTATGTCTCTCTCACCTGTACTCCTTGGTTGTCCATTGAACTGTGACCTCTACCGCCAGCGTTTTTAGATGGAAATTTTTTTAATAATTCCGCAACAAGGGCCTTCTGGTACTGCCCCATTTTAGTAGACCTGTCCGCTTCGAGATAGAAAGTTCTCCTTGTAGCGTGGGTCTAGAAGTGTCACCAACCAGTAATGACTATCGCCCAAAATTCTGAGAACGTGAGGTTCACGGGAAAGGCAGCGTAACATAAACTCAGCCATGCATGCCAGACTGCTAACAGGCAAGACTTCCGTGTCCTCACCAAGAGGACGAGTGACCATGCTCTCCTCCTCCCTGTCTTTAGGCCATCCATGCTGAATAGACAGTATGACATTTGTGCATGTAGTACTGTCTATAGTGCATGACACTAGCTCCTGTTCTTCCTCCTCCTCTTCCTCATTGTCACCCAATCCACGTTGGGATGAGATGAGGCTGAGCTGTGTGTAATCACCCTGTATGGTTCCTTGTTCCATCTCATCATGCTCCGCCTGCAATGCATCCTCTTTGATTGTGAGCAGAGCGTTTCAGAAGACAGAGAAGCGGGATGATGATGCTAATTATGGCGTCATCGTCGCTCACCATCTTGGTGGAGTCCTCAAAGTTTTGGAGGATGGTACATATGTCTGACATCCATGTCCACTCCTGAGGTCTTATGTGTGGAGTCTGAACTGAATACCGATGGCCTTGTTGATGCTGGTAGTCAACAACTTTCCTCATCTGCTCACAGATCCTTCCCAACATCTGCAATGTAGAGTTCCAATGCGTGGGGACATCACACACCATTCGGTGAGCCGGAAGCTGCAAACTCTGCTGAAACACAGCAAGGGCGGAGGAAGCTGTAGGTGACTTTCTAAAATGGGTACACAGGTGGCGTACTTTGACAAGCAGATCCGGCAGCTCAGAGTAGGTTTTGAGAAACCGCTGAACCACGAGGTTAAGCTCATGGGCCAGGCATGGTACGTGTGTGAGCTCGCCTCACCTCAGAGCCGCCACCAGGTTCCAGCCATTGTCACACATGACCATGCATGGCTGTAGGTTCAGCGGTGTCAGCCACAGATCTGCTTGCTATTTCAGAGCTGTCCATAACTCTTCAGCATTGTGCGGTTTGTCACCTAAGGATATTAGCTTCAGCACAGCCTGTTGCCGCTTGGCTGAGGCAGTGCTGCAGTGCTCCCAGCTTCTGACTGATGTGGTCATTTCGGAGATGGAGGCTGAAGAGGAGGAGGATGAGGTGCAGGAACGGTAGACTGTGGGGGCAACCCTCATTGACCTAGGGCCCACAATCCTTGGCGTCAGGAGGATGTGTTCCATCCCAAAGTCTGACTGGTTCCCGGCTTCCACTATGTTAACCCAGTGTGTCGTCAGCGAGATGTACCATCCCTGTCCACAAGCACTTGTCCACATGTCCGTGGTTAGGTGGACTTTCCCAGTAACTGCATTGTTGAGGCCACGGCTAATGTTGTGGGACACGTGCTTGTGTAATGCGGTGATGGCACACCGGGAGAAATAGTGGCGGCTGGGGACCGAGTACCGAGGGACGACCGCCGCCATCAGGTTGCGGAATGTTTCCATCTCCACGAGCCGAAAAGGCAACATTTCGAGCGCAAGCTGTCGCGAAATGTGAGAATTTAGTAGTGTGGCCTGTGGGGCAATGACTGAGTATTTGCGTTTGCGTTCCAAGGACTAGGGTAGGGACAACTGAACACTGCGCTGGGACAAGGACGTGGACATGCTTGCTGATGGTGCTAGTTGAGAGTGCAACGACAGGTGCAGGGCAGGAAGCATCTTCGCATGTGCATTGGTCAGGGGATTGGCTTGCATGCACAAAAGTGGAAGAAGCAGTGGTGCCACCCACAGACACTGTTCCTGGACCCTGGGGTTCAGCCCACAAAGTCGGGTGCTTTGCTGCCGTTTGCCTGATCATGATGGTGGTGGTCAGGCTGGTAGTTTTGCTCCCCCTGCTGATGCTGGCCTGGCAGGTGGTGCAAATGGCCTTTTTGGGGTTATCGGCAGAGTCTTTAAAAAACAACCAGACTCGGGAAGACCTAACAGTTGTACTGGCAACTTCCGTCGTGTTGGTGTTACGGAGAATGGTTGCCCCCCTTCTGTCTGCGGCCACCACACTGCTTCTTCCTGCCTGTTGTGCCTCCCTCCCCCTGTGTGCTCCCTTCCCCTGTGTGCTGCTGTCCTCACTCTGTATGTCCCCCGACCACGTTGGGTCAGTTACTATATCATCCACCACCTCGTCTTCCACTTCCGCACCCTGGTCCTCCTCTTTCTTCCCACCCCCGCTTTCATGTGACTGTGGCTGCTCAAATATTTGGGCATCGCTACATGCGATCTCCTTTTGCCCCACTTCAAGTGGACCAGGCGAGAGGCCCAAATCTATAAATGGAAGAGTGAACAGCTCTTTGGAGTGTCCAAGTGTGGGATCAGTTGTCTCCGGGCATTCGGCATGGTGGGAGGAAGAGGATCAGGGTAAGGAATATGCAGTCCAGACTCACCTCTACTGAGACTTGACCGTGTGGAAGACAGGGTGGTGGTGGTGGCTAAGTGACTGGAAGCTTTATCTGCTATCCAATCAATAACCTTTTCACACTGCTCTGTGTTCAATAGTGGTGTTCTGCGGTCCCCTATTAATTGGGACAGGAATGTCGAGCGAGAAGATGTGGGTGTTTGTTGTGGCACAATTTCAGCTAGCCCACGGCCTCGTCCTCTGCATGCACCATCATCACCATCACGTCCACTTCCCCGTCCCTTGCCATGCGCCTTGCCCATTTTAAATACAGGACAATATTTTCCACGTTCACTACAAATGGCTGGAATTGAACCGCAGCGATATATGATACGTGTGACGGAAAACCATAGTTTTAAATAGCTGGCCTGTAGGTAACTATTTTTAACAGTGAACTGGTGTCAATAACTTCGCTAACACACTGCAACAAAATTTAAATGGAGGCCAGAAATGGCAGAATTTTGAGCGCACTTATATGTGATCCGTGTGACGGACAAACTACAGTTTTAAATAGATGGATTTTTAGCTCTGTAATTTGGAAAGGATCTGGCTGTATTCTGCAGTGCCAACAGGCAAATGGAGCAGAAAAACGGTGTTCTCTGGATTGCTTTTTAAACAAATAATCAGGATTAAGATAAAAAAAAAATATTCCTGGCCCCTGATACCTGGGACTATTTCTAGAAATATCTGTAAAAGCACCAGCAGCAGACAGAACTGGAATGGACTCTCTTGCTATATGCACTGCAGTCTGCCACATACACTGCCTGCCTGCCTAGCACTGAAATCTATGCAGCTGGATTAGTCCTCAGAAGGACTGTTAGTTGAGATGGATATGTGTATAATATATGGTGGTATACCTACACTAACTAAGAAACAAGCAAATCTCTCCCTAGCTCAGCAGCACCTTTACCTACACTGCCTGATTCCGGAGTAGACTGTGACGAGCAGGTCTGATATAGACTTAATGACGCTGTGAGGCCAGCCAATCACTGTAATGCCACAACCAACATGACCAGCATTACAGTGTGTGGCAGACAATCCCTGCATGTTCATTGGCTCTCTAAAGAGCGCCAAACATGCAGGGAGGGGACCCGAGCTCCTGCCGTGCAACCCCGGAAATACTGGGCGAGCTCCGACATCTCGAGCAGTGAGATGCTCGGGTGAGTACTGAGCAGTAGCGAGCATGCTCGCTCATCATTAATTTTAATATATGCCAACTGGTCCATGATCCCTGTTATGCGGTAAAACAGGTGTGCCCTGTCAGGTTTAATAAGTGGGATTTCTTGCCTTATAAATGGGGTTGGGACCATCAGTTGTGTTGTGCAGAAGTCTGGTGGATGCACAGTTGATAGTCCTATTGAATAGACTGTTAGCTGCATTTTTTCTTGCCATAATACAAATTCTAAGTAAAGAAAAACGAGTGGCCATCATTACTTTAAGAAATGAAGGTCAGTCAGTCCAAAAAATTGGGAAAACTTTGAAAGTGTCCCCAAGTGCAGTTGCAAAAACCATCAAGCACTACAAAGAAACTGGCTTACATGAGGACCGCCCCAGGAAAGGAAGACCAAGAGTCACCTCTGCTTCTTAGGATAAGTTTATCCAAGTCACCAGCCTCAGAAATCGCAGGTTAACAGCAGCTCAGATTAGAGACCAGGTCAATGCCACACAGAGTTCTAGCAGCAGACACATCTCTACAACAACTGTTAAGAGGAGAATTTGTGCAGCAGGCCTTTATGGTAAAATAGCTGCTAGGAAACCACTGCTAAGGACAGGCAACAAGCAGAAGAGACTTGTTTGGGCTAAAGAACACAAGGAATAGACATTAGACCTTTGGTTAAAACCACCGTGTCTTTGTGCGACGCAGAAAAGGTGAACGGATGGACTCTACATGCCTGGTTCCCACCGTGAAACATGGAGGAGGAGGTGTGATGGTGTGGGGGTGCTTTGCTGGTGACACTGTTGGGGATTTATTCAAAATTGAAGGCATACTGAACCAGCATGGCTACCACAGCATCTTGCAGCGACATGCTATTCCATCCCGTTTGCGTTTTGTTGGAAAATCACTTATTTTTCAACAGGAAAATGACCCCAAACACATCTCCAGGCTGTGTAAGGGCTATTTGACCAAGAAATAGAGTGATGGGGTGCTACGCCAGATGACCTGGCCTCCACAGTCACCAGACCTGAACCCAATCGAGATAGTTTTTGGTGAGCTTGACCGCAGAGTGAAGGCAAAAGGGCCAACAAGTGCTAAGCATCTCTGGGAACGCCTTCAAGATTGTTGGAAGACCATTTCCGGTGACTACCTCTTGAAGCTCATCAAGAGAATGCCAAGAGTGTGCAAAACAGTCATCAAAGCAAAAAGTGGCTACTTTGAAGAACCTATAATGTAAGACATATTATCAGTTGTTTCACACTTTTTTGTTAAGTATATAATTCCACATGTGTTAATTCATAGTTTTGATACCTTCAGTGTGAATGTACAATTTTCATAGTCATGAAAATACAGAAAAATATTTAAATGAGAAGGTGTGTCCAAACTTTTGGTCTGTACTGTAGGTCTGACACCACAGAAAGAGAAACGTGCCCATATCATGATGCTTGCACCACCATGTTTCAATGTCTTCAGAGTGTACTGTGGCTTGAATGCCGAGTTTGGGGGTCGTCTAACGAACTGTCTGCGGCCCTTGGACCCAAAAAGAACAATTTTATATTCAGCAGTCCACAAAGTGTTTCACTTTAGGCCAGTTGATGTGTTCTTTGGCAAATTGTACCAGCTTCAGTACATGTCTTTTTTTTAACAGTGGAACTTTGCGGGGACTTCTTGCTAAGAGATTAGCTTCACACAGGCATCTTCTAACTGTCACAGTACTCTCAGGTAACTTGAGACTGTTTTTGATCATCCTGGAGCTGATCATTGGCTGAACCTTTGCCATTCTGGCTATTCTTTAATCCATTTGAATAGTAGTCTTCCGTTTTCTTCCACGTCTCTCTGGTTTTGTGTTCCATTTTAAAGCATTTTAGCTGAGCAGCCGATCATTGTCTGCATTTCTTTATAAGTTTTACCCTTTCCAATCAACTTTTTAATCAAAGCACACTGTTCTTCTGAACAATGTCTCGAACGACCCATATTTCTCAGGCTTTCAAGGAGAAATGCATGTACAACATGTGCTGGCTTCACCCTTAAATAAGGGCCATCTGATTCACACCTGTTTCTTCACAGAATGATTGACCTCACTAATTGAACTCCACACTGCTATTATTTTGAACAAACCCCCTTTCAATTAATTATTCAAATACACAGACTCAAAAACACACAGATCATGAATGCGGAGTCTAGTGGTTTTCTTAGAATCTACTGCAGCAACTGGTAAATTGTTTGACATGTGGTAATATAATTTATATAAAAAACAGTGATTAATCTGGTTAGTCATATTGGACTGCTATTATTTTGAACACTTCTGTATATGTTTTTAATGTATTTTGTGATGTCTGACAGCGAGTTATTAGTAAGTCCTGGGACTTAGTTGCACTAAGTGGTTTGTGAAGAGATCCCACAATACTCCAATACATCTAGTAGTAAGTCCTCCATAATTCCATACATGGTATATAATAATGCATGAAAGACAATCAAAGAAGAAATGCTTAAAACTAAGTTATCAATAGATATAATTCTCAACAGACAAACACAACTATAGCGACTAGAGATGCGCGAACGTCTCGAGAACTAACCAAGTATTCTCGGCGTGCTCGTCAAATATGTTTGCGTCTCCGTGGCTGCATGTCTCATGGCTGTTAGACAGCCACAACCCATTGTGCTGGTGCTTGAAATCATTGTCTTTTTCTGTAAAACATGGTCACCTCCAAGGAAATAGGTGCAGTCATCATTCCTTTGTATTAGAACGGCTTTACAGGCAAGGACATGCTGATCGTAAAATTATATACTACATACACACTTATATGTACACACTATTGTCTACACTATATACTACATACACACTTATAAATACTCACTGTTGCACTTCTCAAAACTGAAAATCAATCACTTATCAAGAACATTCGTCAAAAACTTCAAAGACAGAGGTTCCTCAGCTGAGAGAAAGGCTTCACGGCATTCAAAATTTTCCAGCAAGTGCCAGGACTCTTTCCTAAAGAGGATTCAGCTATGGGATTGGTTTAACACTAGTCCAGAGCTTGCTCAGGAATGGTAGCAGGCAGCTGTCAGTGCTTCTATACATACAGTGAAGTGAAGCATTTTAGAGGTAGGCCTGGTGTCAATAAGGGCAGCAAAGAATCCACTTTGTAAAAAAAAGCATCCAGTATGACTGACATTCTGCAGGAAGTACAGGAATTGCACTACAGAAGACTGGAGTAAAGTTATTTTCTTTTATGAAGTCCCCTTCAGACTGTTTGGGACATCCAGAAGAATGATTGTTTGGTGATAAAAGGGGTTGAATGTTACCATACGTCCTGTGTTATGCCAACTGAAAAACATCCTGAGACAATTCATGTGTGGAATTGCCTTTCACCTAAGGGAGTGGGCTTACTCACAATTTTGCCTGAGAACACTGCTATAAATAAAGAATGGGATCTAAACATCCTCCAAGAGCAATTTGGTGAACAGCCATTTTCCCAGCATGATGGAGACCATGTCACAAGGCCAAAGTGATAACTAAAAGGTTTGGTGAACAAAACATTACAATTTTGGGTTCATGGCTAGGAAACACCCCAGATCTCAATCTCATTGAAAACCTGTGGTGAATACTCAAAAAGCGGGAGGACAAACAAAAACACAGAAAATGTGATAAACTGTGAGCACTGATTAGACAAGAATGGGCCATCAGTCAGGATTTGGCCCACAAGCTTTTATCCAGCTGCCAGGGTGAAGGACAGAAGTTTTGAAAAATAAGGGACAACACTGTAACTATTGAGTTTTCACATAAACTTGATGTTTTTGTCAATAAAAAATAAAAACTTATGAAATGCTGATAATTGAAACATCTGACTAAAAAATAAAAAAAAACTCACTGAAACAGCAGTTTGTGAAAAGCTAAATTTGTGTCATTCTCAAAACCTTTCGACACGACTGGTTGCCGTATGTTGAGTCAGGAAGGAATTTTCTCCATAATATGGGGCAATTAGCATCTGCCTCTTGGGGTTTTCGTCTTCCGCTGGATCAACATCTTAGGTTATATTGATCTTGATGGACTTATGTTTACTTTTTATGACTGTACACACTATTATGAACAATATATATTACATGCACACTTATATACACACACACTATTGTCTACACAATATACTGCATACACACTTATATGTACACACTATTGTCTACACAATATACTGCATACACACTTATATACACACTATTGTGTACACTATATACTACATACACACTTATAAATACACACTATTGTCTACACAATATACTGCATACACACTTATATGTACACACTATTGTCTACACAATATACTGCATACACACTTATATGTACACACTATTGTCTACACTATATACTACATACACACTTATATGTGCACACTATTGTCTACACAATATACTGCATACACACTTATATACACACACACTATTGTCTACACTATATACTACATACACACTTATATGTACACACTATTGTCTACACTATATACCACATACGCACATATATACTCACTATTGTGTACACTATATACTACATACACACTTATATACACACACTATTGTGTACACTATATACTACATACACACTTATATGTACACACTATTGTCTACACTATATACTACATACACACTTATATGTACACACTATTGTGTACACTATATACTACATACACACTTATATGTACACACTATTGTGTACACTATATACTACATACACACTTATAAATCCACACTACTGTCTACACTATATACTACATACACACTTACATGTACACACTATTGTCTACACTATATACTACATACACACTTATAAATACACACTATTGTCTACACTATATACTACATACACACTTATATGTACACACTATTGTCTACACTATATACTACATACACACTTATAAATACACACTATTATCTACACTATATACTACATACACACTTATATATACACACTATTGTCTACACTATATACACACTTATAAATACACACTATTGTCTACACTATATACTACATACACACTTATATGTACACACTATTGTCTACACTATATACTACATACACACTTATAAATACACACTATTGTGTACACTATATACTACATACACACTTATAAATACACACTATTGTGTACACTATATACTACATACACACTTATATATACACACTATTATCTACACTATATTCTACATACACACTTATAAATACACACTATTGTCTACACTATATACTACATACACACTTATAAATACACACTACTGTCTACACTATATACTACATACACACTTATATATACACACTATTGTCTACACTATATACTACATACACACTTATATATACACACTATTGTCTACACTATATACCACATACGCACATATATACTCACTATTATGTACACTATATACTACATACACACTTACATGTACACACTATTGTCTACACTATATACTACATACACACTTATAAATACACACTATTGTCTACACTATATACTACATACACACTTATATGTACACACTATTGTCTACACTATATACTACATACACACTTATAAATACACACTATTGTCTACACTATATACTACATACACACTTATATGTACACACTATTGTCTACACTATATACTACATACACACTTATAAATACACACTATTATCTACACTATATTCTACATACACACTTATAAATACACACTATTGTCTACACTATATACTACATACACACTTATAAATACACACTACTGTCTACACTATATTCTACATACACACTTATAAATACACACTATTGTCTACACTATATACTACATACACACTTATAAATACACACTATTGTCTACACTATATACCACATACGCACATATATACTCACTATTGTGTACACTATATACTACATACACACTTACATGTACACACTATTGTCTACACTATATACTACATACACACTTATAAATACACACTATTATCTACACTATATACTACATACACACTTATAAATACTCACTGTTGCACTTCTCAAAACTGAAAATGCAACATCAAGAAGGAAAAGTTATGGAATTATGGAAATTGTAGGATCGACTATTGACAGCTCTTATTGCAACTGCTGACAATTATATCCCAGATGTGTTCGATGGGAAACAAGTCTGGAAATGCTGCAGGCCATTATAGCATGTTGAGGCCAGGCAGGCTGCTTCCAATAGCTTGAGCAATATATGGCCTCGCATTGTTGTGTTGAAAATCGGCCACTTGCACACTTTGGAGAAATGGTCGTAGCACTGGTTCCACCACCAAATCGATATAATGATGAAATGTTAGTGCACCTGGAGTGAAGTCTAGAATGGTCCACCTATCATACATTATCCCACCGCACACCATATTCCCGGTAATAGGTGTCACGCTGGGAATGGGGAGAACCCAGCGTATAATGACGGGAAAGGGAAAGAAGCCCTAAATCTAGGGAAGGGGAGAGTGGAGACCCCTAAACAGAACTAATGACAAACCCTAACTGCCCTATCGACCCTAAATAGGTTCGCCGAGCAGGATACCTAGCCCTAGCAGACCCTAAGGCTAGGCCCTAGGAAGTGAGCGGGAGGGATGAGCACTAAGTCGGCCCCACTAAAGACTAAAGAACACACAGGGGATACTCACAGGGGAATACACTTAGCTCCAAGATGACACAGGAGAAAGCATGGCAACAATCCACGAAGAAACTCCAAGGTAATTCTAGTCGACCACTAGAATCCAAAGCCTGAATAGGTATAACATGCTATCACCAGCAACACTCTGAGAATCTGAGTGTATTTGAGGAAACAGAAAGGAAATGCTGACTAACAGCAGAAAGGTGAGGATAAAGCAGGGTCCTAAAGGGAAAGGTATAATCCCCAAGCAAGGTGAGGGTCACTGCTGGGTCCTAAAGAGAAAGGTATAGTAAAAAGATCATGGAGACGTTAGTAAAGCCAAACGCAGCAACCTTCTACCGTTGGACACCGCAAGACTGTTAGTCAACCCTGACACACTCGTGACAGTAGGACATCTTCATGCCATCACCCACATGGTTTCCAGACAAATCTACAGCTATCATTGTGTCTACGACAAAAGCGAGACTCATTGTTGAAGAGAATAGGTCTCCATTCCAGCCTCTAGTGCAGTTTTGCTCTGCATCAAGATAGCCTTTAAGAGCGGCGTAGTGAGTTCAATGGACCATCCATAGCTGGTGATCTAGCTTGTAGCTTAATGTAGTGCAAACGGGAGGTGATCATTTGATCGCTTCTATAATGCTTCAGAATACTTTACACTGACAGGCAAACTATTAGCCCACACATAGTCATCTACGGGGTTAACTGATCGGAGACCAATTCTATTGGGCTTTATGCCCAGCGCTGTTAATAGCAGCCTGTGTGCGATCCTTTTGCAGCACATATTTTTCTAATGCGCTACCATAAAGAGGCAACAGTTAAATTATTATACAGCGGTCATTAAGGAGGAATTCTATCTATACTTAAAGCTTAACAATCCCCGATATTACTGACTCCTTCCAAAACCTACGGTAATCTGGCCATGCACCTTAGATAACTGTTGGCTTAACACACTGATCCTGACTCCCCCAAAAGCAGGAACATTTGGCTAGGCCGTGAGTTCCTGTGCTCTTCATGACTTGAGTAGAGTAAGTCCCTGCAGAATCATGTGGCAGTGGGTTATCTTCCCACAGAACTAAAGTATTGGGCAATTATATTCCAACCATCTGATCCTTTTATCCCCTGACTTAGCCTGTTACGTTAAAGCCAGGAGTCCCCCAATATAATAGATATAATTTGCGGGTTGAGCCATCTTTTAACTAATGAGTATTGTCCGGTCATACCAAGAAGCAACCCACTTCTCTATTTAACGGGACTCCCTCATAAAATTGTAAAGTACTTATTCAAACATGCAACTTTATTATTGGGATTTTTAATTCTATAGTTTACAGCTCATTGCCCAAAGTACTGGCCACCTAGGCAAGATTTGCTATAGAGCTTGTGAGCGCTGCTCTGAAGCTGGCCATATTACTGGATTACACCCTCTCCAGCCTCCGTGCACTCTGTCGATGCTGCAGAGGAAAAGCTACCTCTACTAGCAGCATCAGAGAAACCAGGTAACCCTCTAGTCACCCCTGGGAACTTTAGGCCAATAGCCTTTCTAAACTGGGATCTGAATATTTTTTTCTAAATTGTTCACTAAATAGTTACATCAAGTTCCATCACAGAAAAAGAAAATGCCTTACCAACACCAGGTCAGAATACCAATGCACTAACAGGATGCAGCAGACCCCCATGATAAAGGCAGTATTCCTATCCCTAATGCCGAAAAGGCCTTTGATACGGTTTACTGGGCTACTTAGACAAAGTACTCATCAAATTTGGTTTGACTGGCTTTATCAAATCGTTTATAACGTCCCTATATTCCAACCCCAACGCCATGGTTCTTTCTTCCAGTTCCTTATCATCCAACTTGAAAAGCTCGAATGGAACCAGCCAGGTCAACCCCAATAATTTTTGCATTAATTATGGAGCACCTGGCAGAGTCCATTCGTCCCAATTCAGACATTTCTGGTCTTAGCGTTGGTAACTTTAAAACATGTTAGCTGATGACTTAATTACAGTTATATGAAAAAGTTTGGGCACCCCTATTAATCTTAAGCTTAATGTTTTCTTAAAATTGGTGTTTTTGCAACAGCTATTTCAGTTTGATATATGTAATAACTGTTGGACACAGTAATGTTTCTGCCTTGAAATGAGGTTTATTGTACTAACAGAAAGTGTGCAATCTGGATTCAAACAAAATTTGACAGGTGCATAAGTATGGGCACCCTTATCATTTTCTTGTTTTAAATACTCCTACCTACTTTTTACTGACTTACTAAAGCACTTTTTTTGGTTTTGTAACCTCATTGAGCTTTGAACTTCATAGCCAGGTGTATGCAATCATGAGAAAAGCTACTTAAAGTGGCCACTTGCAAGTTGTTCTCCTGTTTGAATCTCCTCTGAAGAGTGGCATCATGGGCTCCTCAAAACAACTGTCAAATGATCTGAAAACAAAGATTATTCAACATAGTTGTTCAGGGGAAGGATACAAAAAGCTGTCTCAGAGATTTAACCTGTCCGTTTCCACTGTGAGGAACATAGTAAGGAAATAGAAGAACACAGGGACAGTTCTTGTTAAGGCCAGAAGTGGCAGGCCAAGAAAAACATCAGAAAGGCAGAGAAGAAGAATGGTGAGATCAGTCAAGGACAATCCTCAGACCACCTCCAGAGAGCTGCAGCATCAACTTGCTGCAGATGGTGTCACTGTGCATCGGTCAACTATACAACGCACTTTGCACAAGGAGAAGCTGTATGGGAGAGTGATGCGAAAGAAGCCGTTTCTGCAAGCACACCACAAACAGAGTTGGCTGAGGTATGCAAAAGCACATTTGGAGAAGCCAATTTCTTTTTGGAAGAAGGTCCTGTGGACTGATAAAACCAAGATTGAGTTGTTTGGTCATACAAAAAGGCGTTATGCATGGCGGCAAAAAAACACAGCATTCCAAGAAAAACACTTGCTACCCACAGTAAAATTTGGTGGAGGTTCCATCATGCTTTGGGGCTGTGTGGCCAATGCCGACACCGGGAATCTTGTTAAAGTTGAGGGACGCATGGATTCCACTCAGTATCAGCAGATTCTTGACAATAATGTTCAAGAATCAGTGATAAAGTTGAAGATACGCAGGGGATGGATCTTTCAGCAAGACAATGATCCAAAACACTGCTCCAAATCTACTCATGCATTCATGCAGAGGAACAATTACAATGTTCTGGAATGGCCATCCCAGTCACCAGACCTGAATATCATTGAACATCTGTGGGATCATTTGAAGAGGGCTGTCCATGCTCGGCGACCATCAAACTTTACTGAACCTGAATTGTTTTGTAAAGAGGAATGGTCAAAAATACCTTCATCCAGGATCCAGGAACTCATTAAAAGCTACAGGAAGCGACTAGAGGCTGTTATTTTTGCAAAAGGAGGATCTACTAAATATTAATGTCACTTTTCTGGTGAGGAGCCCATACTTATGCACCTGTCAAATTTTGTTTGAATGCAGATTGCACATTTTCTGTTAGTACAATAAACCTCATTTCAAGGCAGAAACATTACTGTGTCCAACAGTTATTACATATATCAAACTGAAATAGCTGTTGCAAAAACACCAATTTTTATAAAACATTAAGCTTAAGATTAATAGGGGTGCCCAAACTTTTTCATATAACTGTATCTACTCCACAGATATAGAAATATCTCTTCATGCCATCATCGCTTTTCTATAATCTTTTACTGACATTTCATTTTATAAACTAAATGGCAATAAACCTTAAGAATTATATGGTGACCTTTCTGCTTGTGATCAGCACAAGATTGCCAATTTTGCCAATGTACAAATGACAATTTACATTGATTTATTTATTTACATCTTGTCACAACAACCGTGACTTTATTGGGTCACAGCTGTTTTATTTACCGTATTTTTCGGACTATAAGATGCACCGGGCCATAAGACGCACCCCAAATTTTAGGGTGGAAAATAGGAAAAAAAATTTTTTTTATAAGATGGGGGTCCATCTTATAGTCTGAATAGGTATCTTACTTGGGGGGGCGGTGGAGCTGGGGTCACAGAAGGCAGGGTCGTTCAGGAAGCCGGCGGAAGTGGAGGCATGCTGGTACCTGGTGGCTGGGGGCCTGGCGCTGGGGGCTTGGTTCCCTGGTACCTGGTGCCCTGGTATCTCGGTTGCTGGGGGCCTGGTGCTGGTGCCTGGTGCTGGGGTGCTGGGGGCCAGGGTGCTGGTGGCCTGGTACCTGGGGTGCTGGTGGACTGGTGCCTAGTACCTGGAGTGCTGGTGGCCTGGTACCTGGGGTGTGGCCATTTTCCTGTAGAGCACAGCTTTAGGAACATGGCCGCGGCCACCGGAAGCCGCTCACTCTGCTCTGCAAACTTTGCTCACAGAAATACACCAGCCCCGCTACCCGGCCAGGCCCAGCCCCCAGCCAAATACCGGCCCGCCTCACCTCTTCTACCGCCGCTGCCCTGCGATCCCGCTCCACCACCACCGGTAAGTTGTGTTCGGACCATAAGACGCACCCCCCATTTTCCTCCCAAATTTGGGGGGAAAAAAGTGAGTCTTATGGTCTGAAAAATACGGTATACCATAACATTTATACAGCAGTGATCAAAAATATACCCTTATCTGGGTGTATGATACTTTAATATATAATCATATTTTATACAAAGCAATAAAAGTTACATTTTATTCACAAACTTTATTCCCCTCCTCTCCTCTTTTCCTTATTAATCTATAGTCTTATAGGGGTGTACACTAATGTGAATAAATGTCCGATGAGATTTGACAATAAACTTATTGCAAATTTGAGACAACATCGTCACATTGGGCACACTATGGCAACCACACTCCATTTTCCACACCACCTCTACTTTAACAAATCCTACCTCTTGTATATGATCTGACTCCCTCTCCGGCACCTATCTCTTCCTTCCCCTCTTTCTTCCTCCTTATTGCTTTCCTCACTATTTTCATCTCTATATTTTATATAAGTCAAACATTTGTATGAATTTTTTTTTAAATACTATTGCATCATTTATCTTTTGAAACTTTAACAAAAATTTACAGTTTAAAAGAAAAAAAATTCCACAAGGCCTTAAAAAAGTTGTCCAGTACTTTATATTACCCCCCCAATGAATCCCCCCAGGGCCCCTAAGGATTTTTGTAAATACCTTACGTTGCTGTTTCTGCCTGTGAGCGGGGCTATCCTTGGCCGCTCACAAGCATCACGTGACCCCATGATGACGTCACGACAAATGAGGCATGACTTAGCGCTGGGGTCCCCACGGTGGCTGCTGAGTTGTGGGCTGGGTTACCCCCCGCATCACACCCAGCATCCAACGTGCGCTTTCCCAATGAATGGGGAGAGGCAGAGCGCAGTGGATGCCGGGTGTGACGCGGGGGAGTAACCCCGCCCACAGCCTGGCATCCACCGTGGAACGCAGAGGACAGAGACCCCCGGCTGCTGCCAGCACTTGTCATGACGTCAGCGGATGTCAGAGTCAGCTACAGCCGGGGGTCACGTGATGCCTGTGAGCAGCCAGTGATAGCGCCACTCACAGGCAGTATCTGCAGTGTAACGTAATTACAAATATCCTTAGGCGCCCCGGGGGGATACATTGCGGGGGTAATATAAAGTACTGGACAACCCCTTTAATTCTCCCTATCAATGTTCAGGCTCATAATAAATTGAAACTTGAATCGCTTTTCCTATTTAGGTGGTTGGAAGAAGTCATTCCATACTTGGGGATTATACTATCAGCTTCTCACATGATTATTAAGAAACATTTCTACCATCTTTATCATTCACATGAATCTGAACTGGACAGGTTCTCACTCCTAGCCCTTTCTTGCCTAGCAATAATCCAATCCTTATCAAATTAATCTCACAGATGGATGCAGTTTGAAAACTTTTTTGCTAAATTTGGTTTCGCCAGGCGAACTCTTCAGTCTGAATACATCAAACCTACCTCCTGTTCCCCTATACTCCCAATTATGTTATCTACTGTTTCCCTTTGGAGAACCTGGGAAATGTGTCCTCTATGTGAGATCTCAATTAGAGAATTAGAGCCCCATATCCCTTATCAATTCTGTCTACATGGGAGGTAAGCAGTCTGAGGACTTGGCAGATATTAGCAAGGATTTATTGTTTCTTTAGTTAGACGCAATTATTAAAAAGTAATAGCGCCAACGTGGATCTTTCTATCAATACTTGCAGATCAGACACATCTTATTGGCCTTCTATTATCAACACACATCCCCTCTTTCACCCTTCCACCATTACCTCTTTATTGAGGATACGTCTGAAAAAGTTTTGTAAACCTTCTATAAGATACTGAATTCCCATTTTCACCATGAAAGTGTTCTCACTACCAATATCCATTCAATAGTCATGGTTCATCAGGACTGGTCCCTGTGGTCCCCTCCCCCCAGTGGTCCCTATTATTATGCTGTAATGTCCTATCCCCATCTTCTCCGCATCTCTACCCCTCCTATTATTTCCACTTTTTCACATGCTGGATGTTTTCATCACTCAATGTTATGGTAACTTTCATCTATAATTTGTCTACACTTTTGCGTTCTCTGTTCATTGTTTGTATATTTTTCTTTGTTTATAACAATCAATAAAACTTATTGGAGAAAGAAGCGCTCCAAGCTAACGATTCCCTAATCCATCCTAAATATCTATGTGATGGAGGCAGATTAAGATACTCACCAATCACCGTCTTCTCCCTTCCTCTCTTCTCTCCCTCACTGCTCCTATACTCATGTATGCCTGATTCAGCCGAGCATGCATGTGCTTTCCATGGGAGGATAATGGGCCTGTCCCACAAAATTCAGTCAATTCAGATGATTTTCCTTTAATGTGAATGGGCACTAAAGAGCTGGACCACATGAACGCTATGGGGCCCATGAACAGGAGGAGCCTAGTGCCGAATGCTTATATTGTATATATACAGCATAAGTTATGATGGCTTATAAGGAGTAGACTCACAAGCTGAGCCCACTCCATACCGAGTGGGTGCCGGCTGTTTTACACAGCAGACAGCCACTCGTAATTGCTGCAATTCAAGCTAGCTCTGATTGCAGCTGTTTAACCCCTTAGCTTCCATAGTGACCAGCAATTATGGTACCTAAGCAGCTAGACAGGGGGTCTCTGTGACCACCACTGGGTTGCTTAATGGCAGCCAGGGGCCAATAAGAGGTCCCATTTCGAATCTTTGCTATGGGGTCTGTGGATTTCTATGTACACCCCTCTATGACCTGATAAGAATTATCCTGAGGGTTAAGCAGGTGGACTAACATGTTCTGTGCCCTCCCAGTATTCCTCTCTCTGCATATCATACCATGAGTATCCACCTTAGTACATGCCGTATTCTGAAAATCTTATTTACCGTATATTCCGGCGTATAAGACGACTTTTGAAGACTGAAAAATCTTCTGTCTAGTCTGGGGTCGTCTTATACGCCGGTAATGCTTTTGAACTTTCAGAAATTGACATGCGGGGATACTCTGGGGGTGTTAATAAGCTGCCGTGGCCGTATCCCTGCCATGTCGGAGTTAATATAAGGTGGAGGGAGTTAAAATACGGCGGCGGTAGGTCCAGATAGTCAGCGCTTCTGTGCTGAAACGGACACATCGCTGCGTATTCCCAGCTCCGGACACAGCGCAGGGCTTCTGTGCCGACAGCTTTCACTTGTCACAGAAGCGGTGCGCTGTGTCCGGAGCTGGGAAGTTCGCATCGCTTCTGTGACAATATATGAAAAGCCGGCAATTCAGCAGCGGCATAAGCCGGCACCCGACAATTTAGAATAGAAAGAATAGAGCTTCACACATAGATTAGATAGATAGAAACATGTCAGTCACATATATATGAAGTACAGTGACAGTATTGCTTACTGTACTTGTCATTTAGTGTAAAGGATTTATTAAAACAAATAATAGTGTTTTCATGCACCGTCTCTTTAAAAAAGCCGGCCGGCAATTCAGCATCTGTACCCGACAATTTAGAACAGAAAGATAGAGCATCACACATAGATTAGATAGATAGAAACATGTCAGTCACATATATATGAAGTACAGTGACAGTGCTGGTTACTGTACTTGTCATCTAGTGTTAAAATAACGGATTTATTAAAAAAAAAATTGGCGTGGGGTTCCCCTTAATTTTAGTCTCTAGCGGAGGTTAAGCAGACAGCTGGGGCAGATGTTTGAAGCCTGGGAAGGGGATAATACCCACGGAGCTTCCCAGGCTACTAATATCAGCCCCCAGCTGAATACCTAGCCTTTACTAGCTATTAAAATGGGGGATCCCAAAAAAATGACGTGGGGTCCCCCCTATTTTAATAGCTAGCAAACGCTAGGCAGACAGCTGGAGGCTGAAATTAATAGCCCAGGAAGGGAGCCATGAATATTGGCCCCCTCCCAGGCTAGAAACACCAGCCGTCAGCCGCCCCAGAAATGGCGCATTCATAGGATGCGCCAATTCTGGCACTTAGCCTCGCTCTTCCACGCTGCCCTGTAGCGGTGGCAGGGGGTAATAGGGCTGGGGTTGATGTCAGCTTATAATGCCAGCTGACATCAAGCCCAGGTTAGTAATGGAGAGGCGTCTATAAGACACCCCCATTACTAACCCCATAGTCAAAGTTAAAAAAAACACAAACACCCAGAATAAACTCCTTTAATTGAAATAAAGACACAATTGTTCTAAATTAAACCATACTTACCATCACGCCCATTCCAGCTGAAGCCAACGATCTCCTGCAATAAAAGAAAAATAATAAACCAACCTCATCCTTACCTTTCCATGGTTCCCACGACAGCTTCAGCTCTGCTACATCGAGATGACAGACTGGACCGCAGCAGAACGCTGCCATCCAGCCTGTCATCCCGCAGACACTGAGAAGCGCAGGCATGCTTGTGCTCCTCAGTGTCTGACTGTGACGGCATCCAGATGAGCCGACAATGAACTCAGCTCACCTCCTGGACGTCCGTCACTGACAGCGTGGGAAACTTCTACTGCGCATGCGGGAAGCAGGAGAATTTTCCCACGCTGTCAGTGACGTGCATGAGGTGAGCCGAGTTCATTGGACATGATCTCGGCTCATCTGGATGCCGTCACAGTCAGACACTGAGGAGCACAAGCATGCCTGCGCTTCTCAGTGTCTGCGGGATGACAGGATGGATGGCAGCGTTCTGCTGCGGTCCAGCCTGTCATGTGAATGTAGCAGAGCTGGACCGGTCCTGGGAACCATGGAGAGGTAAGGATGATGTTGCTTTATTATTTTACTTTTATTGTAGGAGATCGTTGGCTTCAGCTGGAATGGGCGTGATGGTAAGTATGGTTTAATTTAGAACATTAAAAAATTGTGTCTTTATTTCAATTAAAGGACTTTATTCTGGGTGTTGTGTTTTTTTTAATTACTTTACTAGAAATTCATGGTGGTCATGTCTAATATTGGCGTGACCCCATGAATTTCGGGCTTAGGGCCAGCTGATAATGCCAAGCTGGCCCTAACCCCTTTAGGTTACCCAGTGAGCCACCGCACCAGGGCCCTGGATGAGTTGGGTACAGCGCCAGAAGATGGCGCTTCTATGAACGCGCCATTTTCCGGGGTGTCTGCGGACTGCAATTTGCAGCGGGGGGGGGCCCAGAAAGCTTGGGTCTCCCTGCGCTGCAGATTCCAGCCCCCAGCTGCCTAGTTGTACCTGGCTGGACACAAAAATAGGGCGAAGCCCCACGTATTTTTTTTTTTAATTATTTCATGAAATAATTAAAAAAAAAAGGGCTTCCCTATATTGTTGTCTCCGGCCAGGTACAAATAGGCAGCTGGTGGTTGGGTGCAGCCCGTTCCTGCCTGCTGTACCTGGCTGGACACAAAAATATGGCGAAGCCCCACGTCAACATTTTTGGGAAAAATTAATTACAAAATTAATAATTTAGGGACTGCATCTTTATTAACCCCTCAATTGTCATTTAGTGTTAAAATAAAGGATTTTTTAAAAAGAAAATTGGCGTGGGATCCACCATCATTATAGTCTCTAGCGGAGGTTAAGCAGACGGCTGGGGCAGATGTTTGAAGTCTGGGAAGAGGGTAATACCCACGGAGCTTCCCAGGCTACTAATATCAGCCCCCAGCTGAATACCTAGCCTTTACTAGCTATTAGAATGGGGGACCCCCCCAAAAAATGACGTGGGGTCCCCCCTATTTTAATATGTTTTTGAGTGACAGTTTTCCTGCTATATACCTGCATGTCATAAGAATTTAAATTAAAAAAGGACCATGTTAAATTCAAATCTGTTTTTTTTTAATTTTTACCGGTGTTTGGTATGCGTTGGAAAAGGGGTAGTCTTATACGATGAATATATCCTAAACTCTATATTTTAACAGGAAAGTAGGGTGGTCGTCTTATACACCAGGTCGTCTTATACGCCGGAATATACGGTATCTGTTTTCTTTTCTAAAAGTGTTTATTTTACATCAACATGAAACATAAGTATGGAAAATTTCTATTAACTGATTAGCTGCAGTGGTCACCCAATGGCCACTGCGAGAAGGAGAAGCCAGGAGGTCGGCGGGGACACTGACAGCAGCAGTTCTGGGGGTCTGAAAGGTAAGTATGAGATTATTATTCCAAGGCATCTGATATTCATAAGATGTATATATATATCTCCTATGCTTTAGACACATATACACACCTTAAGAGTGTTAGATGGTTAATAATAATATAATATAATATTTTTTTACAATGTGTATTATAATATATAATAATATAACATTTTATAATATGTATATAACAGATTGGACAGTCGGCCATCATGACAGCGCGTTGTTGGTCTCACATGTGATGTCACAGTGACATAGAATGCTGTGAGGTTATACAATCTATGCACTCGGTGACATCAGCGCCATTTTCAGAGTTGAAGTTTTCGCTGAGACTCTACCGTGGTTTTGGAAGTGCGAGCTAGTTTGTTTCATACATCTAGTGCTTTACTTCTACAGCTTCTTATTGATATTTTGGCACCATAACATCCGTGCCATCAGAGAACTTAGTTCTCATTTTCTATCACTCTACCATCTCAGCCCCGGGAAACTGAACCATGACTTCCAGGGAGCTGCATCAGCTTATTGCTGACAACGAGACTTGGATGAGCCGACCAGAAAATCAGGGTAAGTGAGAGAATATTCCCACCTTATAGGATCTTTTCTGGGAGGAGATTTCCCTGGGGTAAGCGGTTTCAGTGCACTCAGTGCATCCTCCACCTTCCCATTCATAGTCCTTGGGGGCTGTGTTAGTCGCAGTCTGGTTCCACCCCTGCTCTGTGATGTCTGTAGAGAGGGGATCCACTGAGCAGGTTTATTTAGCCCAAACATTAATCAATTTTTGCTCCTCTCCCTAAACTCCAAAGCAACAGCAGGTTCACTCCGTTTGGCTCGAAAGTGTATTTTTATAAACTTTTGCATATTTATAGTACATTTTATTTCTTTATAGGTCAGGCTATGATTGTCCATCAATTGAGATCTTCTCAAAGGGATCAGAGAAGACTAATTACTACTGGTGGACACAGAACAGACGCCACTGCTGTCACTGCGAGAGGCAGAGAAGCCAGAACTCCTCTCCGGCAAAGAGGACAAGAGAGCAGGGAAAGAAGCCGCTCTCCGCTTAGACCAGTCCCTGCAGAGCCCTCCAGAGAAACATCAGAGAGCAGAAGGGATGACAGTGGATCCTCAGACACCGCCACTGAGTTTGAATTCAGACGGCCATTTCCCGTTCTGCCGAGCCACAGACTCAGGGAGTCTCCAGCTGCAAGTGGATCTCCTGTACAATTACTGCAGGCAAACCGTCTGTTCAACATCATCTTTCAGCAGCAGGGAATGGGAGTGATGACGCCTCCGCCACAGATGCGGCCACCATCACCACCTGCACAATATAATCTGCAGGAAAGGCAGCAGACTTGGCGAGCTCAGCAAATTAGGAACCTCCCAACAAGAACTGTAACATCTCAGGAGGAGTCGTGTGTCATCTGCATGACGGATTATGAGACCGGAGAGGGAGTCACAGTGCTACCATGCAATCATTGTTTCCATCAGGGTTGCATCTCTGCCTGGCTCAACTCCAACCTTCGCTGCCCCCTGTGTCGCAAACACTGCTTCCTTCTAAAATTCAGTGGAACATCTTAAATCTTCATGGAAGAAGTTAAGAGTTTGGCAGTGACACTAGAAGAGTCCATCTTGTACGTCAGCCCAGGTAAGAGAGAACATATAGATTACATCTGCATTCATTTCAGTTGGTAAAAAAAATAATTCACCTTTACTTCTGTTCTGTCTTTTCTTTAGTTTACCATCAGCTTTGGGAAACATCGGACCAGTACTGAGTTCTCAGATGAGGATCAATGAAATAGCGGTCTTCTTTCTGTGATATTATTGAGACTCTGAAGAAGAAACCTGCTCCTGCACATGACGATTTTCGGATGAACCCCCTTCTCTCTTTTCTGTGAGGGGATTTTGAAGATGCTCTGGAAAGTAGATAGAGAGGAAACCAGGCTCTCCAATATAAGCCGAAAGTTAGAAGTTTATTACAACAATCATCAGCAAACGTCTGTGTGCAATGGGCCAACGTTTAGGTCACATGACCTTGTTCATAATATATATATGTATATACATTAAAAAATGTTATACCAATTATATTGATTCTGTGTCTTTCACCTTATTTGCATGGTATGCATACTGGGAACTCCATAACATTATGCTCAGAGCAGGTGGATTGATGATAAATGTCTATTCTAAAAAAAAAAAGTTGTACAAACGTCAAAAAGAATGAACATATGTACTGAAATGTCAAAGGGACTTGCTGTGCATATGATCCGTCTGTTGTCACTTCTTTTAACTGCTTCAGGCTTCAAAATCTATGAAGAGGCTAAAAGAAGCGATTGGTCTTTTCTTCTAGAAGCTCCTGCTTGGAAGTCGCCACTATTTTATATATAAACTGATTTCGCAGTGAAAACGCAGCAAAAAACTAACACAAAGACATCACAAAAGCCACTTCAGGTAAAACTCGATGGACACCATGATGAGGATATCTGGCTGAGTGTCTACTGATCACTGCTTGTAACCCCTTTTTCTCCATAGGGATAGTGTAGTGATAGACGGGTGGGATATAAGTATTAATCTATGTATGTTTTTAGCTCAAGTGGGTGGGAAGTATAATTAGGTAATTGGGAATTAATCGTATATTAGTACTGTCTGCTATTGTTATTAGTGTGCACTGTGTTAGTGTGGTGATTAGTAGTATATGAACTGTAGACTTGTGTGTAATAAATATCCTTTATTCATACACGGTTTTGTCTCAGTTAGAATATAGCAATTAACACAAGTGTCCCAGGTAAGTCACTGCATACCACTTCAACAATAAATATAATCCCACAGCTGCAATATTAAAATCAAATTATAGACACAGAATAGAAATATGCGCAGAAATGAAACATCAGAAATGTATTTGATAATGCTTTGATTTGAGAGTCCTCAGTGGTTGATTCCTTTTAATGGCTAACTGAAAAGATAGTAACAAATTGCAAGCTTTTGAGACTACTCAGGTCTCTTCATCAGGCTAGTATACCACAAAATCTGAAGAGTCACATATTTATTCACAATAAGACACAGAAATAATGCAATAGATGCAACAGGTGACGGAAAGCAGAGTTATTATGGGAGAAATAAACAGTTCTGGCTATAAATATTTTAGCAGTTAATAGATAAGGAGTGTGAAGGTTTTATTGTCCTGTGACTAGGTCTAGTGTTATGATGGCCTCACAAGTCTGAGGGGCACATTCCTTAGTTGATGTGAAATGACATAAATCCATGCGACACATTCATTCCTGCTCTGAAAGTGTTAAAGGTCACCATTAGTTTATATTCTGAGATTCTTCTTTCTCTTTGAGATTTGAAATGACCTTTTAATACCAGTAATTTCATGTCTTTTATGCTATGATCAGGGGAACAAAAATGCTTGGCTACAGGTAGATCTATTCTTTTTTCTTTTATTGTGTGGCGATGATGATTCATTCTTGTCCTAAGTTTTTGCCCTGTCTCCCCTACATAAAGACCCCCAGCTGGACATTTGGTACATATAATTAAGTACACTACGTTAGATGTGATACAGCTGAACGTACCTGGGATCTTATAGTCCTGATGTGAGTTGGGTATCATCATCTTGTCTGTGGTCATTATAAACGGACAGGTTTTACATTTTTTCTGGTTGCAAGGAAAGGTACCTGTAGCTGGAGGAGATGACAGAAAGCTTCTGACAATGATGCTTCTTAGATTTGGGGGCTGCCTGAAACACAGAAGTGGGGGGTCTGGAAATATGGATTGTAATCGGGCATCTTTTTGTAGTAAGGGTTGTAGTTTCCGTGTAGCTCTCCTTAGCGCCTCCAGATTTGAATTGTAGGTGACTACTAGAGGCACCCGGTTGCTTTCTTGTTTGGTTTTGTAATGTAGGAGGTGATTCCTTGGTATTCTGGTGGCTCTTGTAATCTGGTTCTCAATTGTTCTTGGATGGTGGCCCTGATTCAAAAGGTCTGAGACCAAGAAGGTGTTTGTCTCTATCCATAGGGTTGGAACATATCCGATTGTATCTGACGGCTTGTCTGTAAACAATTTAAGGTATGTAGGACGGTCGATTGGTTTCCTGTACAAGGATGTCTCTATTTCATTGTTCTGTAGCTTGATGATGGTGTCCAAAAAGTTAATTTCAGTACAGGAGTAGTTGAGTGTTAGGTTGATGGTGGGATGAAATCGATTAAAGTGTTCATGGAACGTCTTCAGCTGTTGCTCAGACCCCGTCCAGATGATTAAAATATCGTCAATGAAACGATAGTAGGCCAGAGGCCTGATGGGGCATGAGGACAAAAAGTCACTTTCAAGCTTGGCCATGAAAAGATTTGCGTACTGTGGATCCATTTTACTTCCCATCGCTGTACCAGTTTCCTGTAGATATATGTTGTTATCAAATTCAATGTAATTGTGGGTGAGGATGAATTCTGTAAGTTTGACCACAGAATCAGCAACAATTCCTGTATTTTCTATGAAGATTTTGCAGGCATTTAATCCATCCTGATGTGGGATGTTAGAATACAAAGATTCCTCATCCATGGTGGCCAGGATGGATCCTTCTGGTAGAGGACCTATTGCTGCTAGTTTATTCAGTAGGTCTGTTGTGTCCTGAATGTAGCTGGGTGTAATCTTTACCAGTGGTTTAAGAACACACTCTATTCTATTAATTTGATAATGCTAAAATCAATAAAACAACATATAAACATAGCAGGGAAGGGAAACCGTTAACCAATCCACATATAGAAGAGCCTAATGCTATTTGAAAATAAGCTATGACTCCATGTGATCACTAATTAAACCACGCAGATATATAACCCCACGTCTAAGGTGCATTGTGCTGGAGAAAAGAAACCTAATAAATCAAGGTTTTCCATGGAGAAGTCTATTGGCATAAAACAGTAAACATGAATCAAATAAAACACAGATTATAGGGACTAGCCCGTCGTAAAGTGCACAGTGCAATGCTTGGAGGCTTTGAATCCCGGTAGTACTGATTTGAAAGGAGTTGTCACTTAGAACTTACTGTTAGTAGTCAGATCTACATGTGTATGCACCCCCGACAACGCCGTTTCGCCAGTGCATCTTCCAAGGGGCGTTAACTAGGGAGGGGACAGTGTTCCTTATATATACAGCCATTAATCAAAGTTTTTAGCCTTATATCCAATTATTGCCATGGGTGGAAGGCGGCACATGAAGCATTCCTCAGTAACTCATAGATGTAAATGGTGACTTCAGGATTGTGCGCTTGGAATGCATACGTGGCACGCACACTGTTCCGAGTGCGCAAGGCCGGAAGACACTGAGTGCCATGAATGCGCATGCGCACAAGCCCAAGGAAAGGAAGTAAGTAAAGTGTGCGGCTAGCAAATACCGCTAGGTGTACAAAAGATGGGGGAGCCCGGATCGCTATTGGACAGGACTCATATCACATCGTGTGTAAAGGAGGTGGAAAACGTAATACATGATACATAGTAATCCTAATAAACGCTTGAACCTGGTATATAAGTCAGATGGAATTAGAAGCTACAAGAGAGAGGATGGATGAAATAACCTATTACTAATGACAGCAATGATGTTAGACATAATACCATAAGCACTGTGGGTGAATAAGTGCGGAGCAAGTGCACTAGTGTACTAAGAGATACATAAAAAAGTGAATAATAAAAAGGGTTAACCTGTTACAATAATAATAGCAATAATATTGAACATAAATGCCATAAGCACTAACAATGAATACGTGCAAAATAAGTGCAGTGGTGTACCAAAAAATGTATGGGGGATAATAAATATTCCACAAATTATTAAAAAATATAGCAATAAAAAGTGTGCTAAAAATATCCCCCAGCAATAATGATAGACAATCAATATAAGTGACATGAACACCTGGGGTCACGTAGAGAAAGGTACAAACCGTACAAAAATATGTATACTCAGTGAATATCCCTGATCAAAAGGGACATGAAATGCATATGGAACATATACTGTATGCCATAGATGTCCATAAGGTGAATTAAACAAATATATTTTGATAGGTAAACAGGTCTATATAATACCCTTAAGAAGAGATGGACAAAGGATAATAGGAGAAACAAAGTTACCCCAAAACAGCAAATGAATCAGGGGGTCATATGAATATGATATCACTGTAATCATACAGTCATACAGGCCAGAAGAATAAATCAGTCTTATCACTTTTACCGCATGGTGAACGGTGCAAAAGAATGTCCAGTATAAAAACAATAGCTGAATTGCTGTTTTTTATTCATTCTGTGTCTGAAAAATCTTAGTAAAAAGCAATCAAAAATTGTTATGTAAACCAAAATGGTACCAAAAAAATCTTCAACTCGTTGTGAAAAATAAGCCCTCATACAGCTCTGTTCGTCAAAAGATAAAGAATTTATAGCTCTCACAATATGGCGACAAAAAAAAAATTTTTTTTTATAAACAATCATTTTTACTGCGTGACAGCAGCAAAACATAAAAAACTATATAAATCTGGTATCGCTGTAATTGCACTGACCCGTAGATTAATTTATACCGCACAATGAGCAGCGCAAAAATAAAAACTGTTCTTGTACTACTGTCTATTTGTTCATTCTACATCCCAAAAATTGGAATATGGCTCGATTCACATTTATCCTGCGCTCTCTGTTGAGCGCTTACATTGGAGTTTCTATGTAAATCAGAGAAAACGCGATTCAGACAAAACACGATTCAGACAAAACTCCCAATGGAACCACTCACTATAAAGAGGCAGATGGAGGCACTTTGGACTCTGGTGTCTGTTACAGTGGTGTCACATTATTTTATGCATCTTTTTAGCGCACAAGTGTGGGCGACCACAGTTTTGTGCACGCCAAAAAAGATGGATACCACCGGAATAGACGGCAAACAGAGTCCAAAGTGTCTCCATCTGCCTCATTATGATGGATGGTTCCTCTGGGGATTTCGTTTGAATCGCATTTTTGTGAGATTTACTCAGAAACCGTGTTATAAATGCTCAGCGTAGAACACAAGAATGTGATCCCACCATACTGAAAGTGATCAAAAAATATTTTGTACTCCAAAATGTTACCAAAAAAACCCTAACTTTTCCTGCACAAAACCAGCCCCCACTCAGATCTGCCATTTGTCACTGGAAATGTAGAGGGTTCCCATGTTACTGGTAGAAGAAAGACTCTGGAAAAGCAACATGGCTCCCACCCCTCAAATAAAATACAGTGAAATATACGCTCCCAAATACCGCCTCCTTCTGAGCCCCACTGTGCCTAAACTACAGTAAGAGGCTACATTTTTGGCATTATTGTAGCTGGAAGAGCGCACTTAACATTTTACGGGTTTTCCCCAGAAACACCAACTGGGCACAATGTGTGGGCACTGAGCTGGCATAGTTGCAATTCTCCCCCCAAAAAACTATGGCGTGGATGTTACAAAATAGTCACTTGAGCCGTAGATGAATTCATTGAGAGGTCCAAATTCTGCAATGGGGTCTCTTTTGGAGGTTTTCTGCTGTTCTGGCACCTTAACAGCTCTGCAAATGTTTCCCGAAAATTGTTCTAGCAAAATCTGTGGTTCAAATCCAAATAGCGCTCCTTCCTTCTCAGCCATGACGTGAGGCTAAACAGTAGTTTCTGACAACATATAGAGCATCACCATATTCGGGAGAAATTGCAGAATAAATTTTGGGGTCCAGTTTCACCTACTAACCCTCATGTAACTGACACATTTGTAGCTAATAAAAAAAAATTACATTTTAACAACTAAAATGTGAAATTTCCACATTCCAATGTTATAATATTCTGTGAGGCATCTGTAGGTTCAAAATACTCACTACACCCCTTGATGAATTCCTTAAGCAGTAAAGTTTCCAATATGGGGTCACTTGTGGGGGTTTCTGCTGATCTTACACCTCAGGGGCTCGGCTAATGGCACCCTCAATCTATTCAAACAGAATCTGCATTCTAAAACCCAAGTGGCGCTTCTACTCATCCGATCCCTGCCGTGTGCTCAAACTCTAGTGTACAACCACATATGGTGTATTGCCACATTTGGTAAAAATTGCATAATTTATAGAAGGAACTAAAGTTCAAAATTCATAGAAGGAGCCCACCGAACCTTCAGGATTTGAAGAGTGCTTGTGTAGAAGAATTGGCCAAAATCACTCCTGAGCAATGCATGCGACTAGTTTCTCCATACGGGAGGCGTCTTAAAGCTGTCATCACCACCAAAGGCTTTTGTATGAAGTATTAAATACATTTCAGGAAGCTTGTTCAATACTTTTTCCCTGTGTCATCTTCATTATTACACATGATTTCATTTATGGACATTTATGGTTTCATTTCTTTGCCTGTGTGGATTGGATGGGTTTTTACTGAAATCTGGTGAGAATTTCATGTCAATAGCACCATTCAAAACATATTTATGTAGAACATTGGTGAAACGTTCAATACTTATTATACTCGCTGTATATTTGCAGTTATTGTATTGTTTGGATTGTTAGAAACAGAGCTATATAAATCAATAAATAGTATTTTGAGAACCCGGCAGAGACATCTTTGTTTTATTAATAAGGATACATTGCATCAATTTGGTGACAACTGCAAAGGCCCCACATTTGTTTCTATAAAGGCACAATATCTGTTCCCATTGGACTGTCGTCTTCTGCATTAGTCTTATATATTTATCTTCTACTATTTTCATATGTAGCAAGTCAAAAAGATGCCGGAATTAATAAAGAAGAGAGTTTTACTCAGTTTTTTTCCTGCACATGAACATTCATAGAGGGAGAATGAGATTTTATTATATTGAATATGTGGAAACATGGCTTAATATAAAGAAAAACATACATTAGTGCATTACCTGGAAAGATGATTTTCTGTCTTTTCCATTTCATTTCGGTGGTCATTCTCCAAGGCGAGAAGCGCAACAGTTACAAGCTCTTTGCTGTAGAGCTTACAAGTGCTGCTCTGAAGTTGGCCAGATGAGTGAATCCAACCAGCTTGAGTACTTCTGTGATCCTCCGATGCTTCATATAGCGGCATGGGAACTAAGTTTGGGCCAATTGCGCATCTATGATGCTTCTCCAAAATGTCAGTCAGTCCGGAGCGCACTTTGCCCTGCCGAGCAGAAAGTAGGAAGACAGGGGAGCAGCGCGCTTCTGAAGAAGAAATGAGAATAATCATTTAAAGATATGCTACAAAGGCTGCAAGTTATCACCTTTCGACCGAAAAAGTAAATACTTGCTGACCACTGGGTATCCCACACTGGGACCTCCACAGTTTAAAACATGGGACTCTAGAGTGTCCCATTTGAATTGAATCATCCCAGAAATGTGTAGTCTTGTTACCATTACAAAACAATAGAAAAATCTTACTTACCATCTGTCTCGTCATCCTGTGTGGCAGCGCCTGGAGAAACTGCATTTCTTCCTCCTTCCTGGATTATCCTTTGCTTCCTTCTCTGGCAATTGGGACAGGAGGTCGGTGCCGCAGCTTTGAGTGTTTTCAGTTCACATTTCATGCAGTGTTGTGCATGTGACTAGCCCAGGGGATGGGGGAAGACTCGGTTACCCGGGCCTTTAGCCTTAAGGAGGTCGCGGTGGTCGGCTTCCGGGCCCGTATTCTGGGGTCTCTCTTTAAAAAGGCGTTGATAGATATCAAGTTTATAAAAGTTCGTGACGCCACCTATGGTTTCTGATGATATTCACCAGCGCTGCGCAGTCCACTGAGGCCAGTGATAAGGCAGCTGGATGGTATGGCTCCCCACAGGTGGAGCTAGGCCTCAGGGCAGGGTACGGACGGGGTATGCAGGACAAGGAGACTCAGCCGAGTCGGAGCAAGAACAGGGACAGACACAATAGTCACTTCAGTACCTTTTACTGATGGAAATTCAGGCACTCCCCGGAGCACTGTAGGGTGAAGGGTGTATGTCCGGATCCTCCCCAATGAGCGGGTTTTGGGCCTCCTGCTTCTTGACTCTGCGTAGTAAGTTTCTGACCTGCCTGGAGCAAGGCCTAACTTTGTCTCTGTCCTGCGCTGGCTGTCCTTGTGGTAGGGCCTTCTCTTGGAGTGCACGCTCCCGACCTACGGGGCCTATGGGTCTCCTGGCTCTGGTACGAATCAGCATGGGACTTGTAGTTCTCCAGGGATTCCGGTTTATCTTACTGGGTCATGGAGATCCCGGTAAGCTTCGGACCCGGTGTCCGGTAACTGCTTCTTCGGGGTGAGCTAGTTAAGCTCCTCTGCCCCCTATGAACTAACTCTCTACTCTCTTTCGGCCTACTCGGGCCCTCTCTAGGCTACTCACACTAATGGCAGCTTGCCGCGCTTCACCGATCTTATGGCGCTGGCACACCTGAAGCTCACCTCTCTGAGCTACATGGAGTCTTGATCTGGATAAGCTCCACTGCAGGCTAGCAATTGCAGGAGCTGGAACAGGCTTTTGTCCTCTGAGGTAACTCCTCTCAGGCTGTACTGGACTCACGGCTAAACCAGACTGAACTAGACTCTGACTCCAACTAACTGCTGCCTAGCTCCACCTTCCCTTTTATATCGCTAACGGTCTCCCTCTCGTGGTCTGAGGTGGAAGGTGGAGATGTGTGAATGGTTATGGGGGCCTCTTGAGGAGGAATCCATCAATACACCCTTCTAGGATTTGTGATACCAAGCACAGCTGGGCTTCACACATGGTTAGCACAAGTATCCCAGGTGAGCAATTCCAGAACGCTGGATTTCTGGACCTCCAAGCTGGTTCACACATAGAGCGCCTCTGTGTTTTTTTCTGTTCCATTTGAATGGAGGGATATAGTTTTGCACAAGCTTCATTACTCCATTCATTGCTCCATTTATTTACTGCCACTGCTGGAGATATAGGGCCCGACTCATCAAGTTGTTTTCAACAGTTTTCTAGTGTTCAACACTTTGAAACGTTGCAAAATTTTGGTCGCAATTCAAAGTAGCACAAAAATGTTGCGAATTTTAGCATTTTTACTCCACTCCTGGCTGGATCCACCAAAAGTTGCAAAACTAAGGCACTACTGTGCTTGTGGAAGCCTGACGGGCAAATTCATCAAGAATTATGCCACTTTAGGCGCATAAATATTCTATCCATAGAAATGACTAGGAAAATGATTTTAATCATTTTGTGAGTGCTTTTTCAGGCCCCAGTCTTAAAGAAATCGGGAAATCTTATTCATGAATGCTTTTCATTAAGAGGCGCACAACACTTAATGAACTTGGCATATCTGATGAGTGGTGTGCGTGTACGTGTGCCCCTTCAGAAGTGTTACCCCAGTCAAGGACTACAGGAACTGGAGTAACATATCTGGAGACGAAATGGTTCAACTTTTGAAGAACTTGACAGCGGGCAAAGCAACGCCCCGTCCTACATCGTCTCTTCTGCAGCTTCACCCATTCATCATCATCTATCAGTATCCTTGTTTCATTCCGGTCAGTCCTGTAAATTACTATTCTGGAGCTTTACCAGTGGATGTGTCGGCCAGTTTTGCCCAATCTATGGCTATTTATGCCATTCTAGGAGTTGCAGTTCTGACGCCAGCAGAGAGCTGCCGGCTGGGAACATTGGTATAAGGCATTGTAACAGCGTTGTATCAGTAAGGACTTACCCGTGGAACGTCTGCTTCTTGTAGCAAAACTTCTCTGCATAAAGTGAGAAAAGAAAGAAGACAATTCGAGTTTGAAGAACTAAAAATTAAATAAATAAAAAATAAATATTTCCATTGGATTTGTTTTAATAATTATTTGTTTTGCTGTTTATCTTCCCATTCTCTGCTTATGATATCTTTTGACGTACAGAATAATAACAAAGGATGGTATAGAAGTATTTACAGTGACGTGAAAAATAAAAGTATGACCCCACGTGTCTGTAGCACTCCTGACAATGTCTGGGCATGCTCCTGATGAGACAATGGGCGGTATACTGGGTTATCAGGGCATTGGTGAGCTCCTGCATAGTTTGTAATGTTACTTGACTTTGTTGGATGCCTGATACAGAACAAACCACCGGATCTCAAAAGGATTCAGCTCTGGGAAACATGAGGGCCAGTCAAAGGCATAAATGTCTTCCTCATCCAGAAACTGTCTCCACAGTCTGATCACATGAGGATGGATATTGTCTTGTACCAGGAGAAACCCAGGACAACTGCACCGGTGTATTGTCTGACAATGGCTCCAAGGATTTCATCACAGCACCTAACAGCAGTCAGGGTACCAAAAGTGGAGGTTTGTGTGACCCCCCATGGTTTTGCCTCCCCAGATTATCTCTGACAAAATCAAGGCACAACTTCCATTCCAGATAGAATAGACAATTGATTATAGTAAAACACGACCCCCAAAAAGTAGGATCTCTTCTTATAATTGGTGATATGTTATTTATTTATCCATCCCCATCTCAAAAATTGTCTTCTGCATTTGTTAAAATTCCAGAAGTTCTTTGAACCCATCATATCTTCTCATAGACTTTACAATAATGTCTTAAGAAAAAGTTAAGACTGAAGATTTTAGGTTTATGTGAACCATTAGTGATCAGCAAAAAATGTAACATTTCATGTAATATCTTGTAACATCTTTAACCTTAACTCCTAAACTGCCTTGTGCCTATACACCTTAGATAGTAGTCCAGTTATGTCTCCCATGTCCCCCATGTCCATCAACACATCAACACTAGTGATGGGCAAGCACTAAAATGCTCGGGTGCTCGTTGCTCGGGTCGAGCACAGTGGAATACTCAGGTGCTCGACCCGAGCAACGAGCCCAATGTAAGTCTATGGGAAACTCGATCATTATTCAGGTGGCTCCCCCCGGCAGTCTGCACAGGGCTTAAAAATTGCCCAAATCAATGGGAACAGTGCTCAAATGACATGGGAACAGCATGGGGAAGACCCCTGGAAGCATTTCTGACTCCCAGGTCACTGCTGTGAACAATGTTGTCAGAGGTATTACGCCACTTTTACGGACTCACAATAAAACATACAAAAATGAAACCAAAATGGATTTTCCTGAGAAATATGTAAAGGAACATCCTTTCCAGGGTAATGACTTGTATATAAGGCAAAATACATAACCAAAAACAAAAATACTCCTCCACAGCTTGGGCTATGTTCACACGTAGCGTTTTTGATGCATTTTTGCACTTTTGCATTGCTTTCAACCGTGACAAATGCATTCACCAGGAAATGTCATTTTAACATTTTACAACCTTATCTGGCCATGTGGTGTGTGAGACATGATCAGACACATCATGTTTCATTTATGAAGGAGGGACTCTGAAAGTCTCAAAGCCTATTTTTATAGGGCCATCAGGCGGCCTTTACTATTCTTAAAGAGCCAGCGGCTGGCTATGCTTTGTTGTTTCCATTACTAAAGAGTGGGTCTCCTATACTGTTGTTGCATATGCAGTAAATGCAAGGGCTACCAAAAATTTGGACCTACTCCAATGCCCCTTGGAAGAGATGTAGAGGAGAGCCTCCGTAAAAAAAATGGTCCCATTATTAGGAAGTGGGTCTCCCATTGTGTTTGCCTATGAAGTGAATGCAAGGGATGCCAAAAATCTGGAGGCACTCCAATGCCCCTTGGAAGAGACGTGGAGGTCAGAGGGCTTACTGAAAACAATGTTCCCATTATTAGTAAGTGGGACTCCCATAGTGTTGGCCTATGTAGTGAATGCAAGGGCTGCCAAAAATTTGGAGGCACTCCAATGCCCCTTGGAAAAGACGTAGAGGGCCTCATGAAAAAATGTTCCCATTATTGGGAAGTGGGTCTCCCATAGAGTTGGCCTATGTAGTGAATGCAAGGCCTGCCAAAATTTGGGAGGCACTCCAAAGCCCCTTGGAAGAGACGTAGAGGACCTCATGAAAAAATGTTCCCATTATTGGGAAGTGGGTCTCCCATAGTGTTGCCAAAAATTGGGAGGCATTCCAATGCACCTTGGAAAAGACGTGGAGGAGGACCTCATAAAAAAATGTTTACCATTAGAAAGGAGCGGGTCTCCTATACTTGTAACGCCCATGCACTAAGTGTATGGGCTGACAAACATTTACCCCTGGGGGTATACATGAACATACTGTATAAAACATTTTTTTTACTAGCATCATAAACACCCTTTAAAAAAAATATGTGGGTGTTGCATCACAGACCATGTCACCCTGGTGATATGGTGGTGGAGGATGAGGATGAGGAGAAGGAGGAGGACAAGAGCAAATAGCCAAAATCAGGAAGCATATACCCATGTCTGGGTGTCAAAAGGTGCATGGGAATACACTTCACAAAAAAGAAACTGGATTTGAGTTTATGTTACACTGCTATCATTCAGTGGTATTGAGAAGTCTGGCCCAATCCAGCCCTGACAAAACGCTAGCGGCAGGGCAGGCCAGGACCTCCAAGGTGTAGAGAGACAGTTCATTCCACGTCTCCAGCTTGGATACCCAATAATTATAAGGCACAGAGGAATCACGGAGGATGTTGGTATGGTCGGAAAGGTACTCCCTCAGCATCTTCCCAAACTTTGCACTCCTTGTGAGAGTACCCCGTGCCTCAGGGCCTGTGCGATGGGAGGGGCTGAGAAAACTCTCCCAGAAGTTTGACAGTGTTCCCCTGCCTCTGCTGGATTGGATTTGTGTCCCTCTTTCCTGTACTCCTTGGTTGTCCAACGAACTGTGACCTCTGCCACCAGCGTTTTCAGATGGGAATTTTTTTAATAGTTCCGTAACAAGGGCTTTTTGGTACTGCCCCATCTTTGTAGACCTGTCCGCCTCAGGAATAAGAGATAGAAAGATCTCCTTGTAGCGTGGGTCTAGAAGTGTCATCAACCAGTAATGACTGTCTCCCAAAATTTTGAGAACGCAAGGGTCACGGGAAAGGCAGCGTAACATAAACTCAGCCATGCGTGCCAGGCTGCTAACAGGCAAGACTTCCGTGTCCTCACCAAGAGGACAACTGACCATTCTCTCCTCCTCCTCCTCCCTGTTCTCAGGCCATCCATGATGAACATACGGTATGAAATTTGTGCAGGTAGTACCGTCTATAGTGCATGAAACTAGCTCCTGTTCTTCCTCCTCCTCCTCCTCTTCCTCATTGTCACCCAATCCACGTTGGGATGAAATGAGGCTGGGCTGTGAGGAATCACTCTGTATGGTTTCTTGCTCCATCTCATCGAGCTCCTCCTGCAATGCATCCTCTTTGATTGTTAGCAGTGAGCGTTTCAGAAGACAGAGAAGCGGAATTGTGACGCTTATTATGGCATCATCACCACTCACCATCTTGGAGGTGTCCTCAAAGTTTTGGAGGATGGTACATATGTCTGACATCCATGTCCACTCCTGATTTCTTATGTGTGGAGTCTGAACTGAATACCGATGGCCTTGTTGATGGTGGTAGTCAACAACTGCCCCCTTCTGCTCACAAATCCTTCCCAACATCTGCAGTGTAAAATTCCAATGCGTGGGGACATCACACACCAGCAAATGATGCTGAAGCACGGCTAGGGCGGCGGAAGCTGTAGCTCACTTTCTAAAATGGGCACACAGGCGGGGTACTTTGACAAGCAGATGAGGCAACTCCGGGTAGGTTTTGAGAAACCGCTGAACCACGAGGTTAAGCACATGGGCGAGGCATGGTATATGTGTGAGCTGGCCTCGCCTCAGAGCCGCCACCAGGTTCCTGCCATTGTTACACACGACCATGCCTGGCTGTAGGTTCAGCGGTGTCAGCCACAGATCTGCCTGTTCTTTCAGAGCTGTCCACAACTCTTCAGCATTGTGCGGTTTGTCACCTAAGCATATTAGCTTCAGCACAGCCTGTTGCCGCTTGGCTGAGGCAGTGCTGCAGTGCTTCCAGCTTGTGACTGATGTGGTCATTTCGGAGATGGAGGCTGAAGAGGAGGAGGAGGCTGAGGAAGATGAGGTGCAGGAGCTGTAGACTGTGGGGGCAACCCCGATTGACCTAGGGCCCGCAATCCTCAGAATCGGCAGGATGTGTTCCGTCCCAAGGTCCGACTGGGTCCCGACTTCCACTATGTTAACCCAGTGTGCCGTCAGAGAGATGTATCGTCCCTGCCCACAAGCACTTGTCCACGTGTCCGTGGTTAGGTGGAATTTCCCAGTAACTGCTTTGTTGAGGGCAATTATATGTGATCCGTGTGACGGGCAAACCACAGTTTTCAATAGATGGATTTTTAGCGCTGTAATATGGAAAGGACCTGGCTGTATTATGCAGTTCCAACAAGCAAATGGCGAAGAAAAACTGTGTTCTCTGGCATGGTTTTTAGGCTATGTGCCCATGATACAGAAATGCTCTGGATTTTTTCCTGAGCATTTCTGCATCTCCCTGGCAGAAAAAAAGCATGCGGATTGTGCATGCGTTTTTCCTGCCAGGGACAACCGGATGTGAAGCGTTCTTCACATGCATTTCCGCATGCGGGTAGACAAGCGCTTTCCAAGCGATTTTAGCATCACTTGGAAAGTGCTTGACAACTTGGTCACACTATATAAATCCAGGCAAACGTCATGGATTTATATAGTGTGACCTTAAAGAATGGTAAAAAATTAAAAAATAAATATATGCTTACCTTCTGATGGCCCGCGCAGTCTTTATTCGCTCCGTCCTGGCTTGTCGGCAGCTCGCGGTACACTGAAGGACCTGCCGTCACATGACTAAATGACGTCAGCGCAGGTCCTTCCGTCCACCGCTATCTGCCGGCAAGCGAAGACAAGCACACCGGGGGCCATCAGAAGGTAAGCATCATATTTATTTTTTATTTTATTCTTTTTTTTTACAGTTTGTATGGTACCCGGGTCCGGAGGAGAGTCTCCTCTCATCCAGACCCGGGTACCATCCGCACATTGAAACGCTTGGATTCCGCATGTACAGATCCAGTGATGCGGAATCCAAGTGTTCCAATGCAAGTCAATGGCAGCGAAAATGCAGAGCTTCCGCAAAATAATTGGTAGTGCTGCGTTTTTTTCCGCAATGATAATCCGCAGCTGAAATTTCCGCAGCATGTGCAAAGCACATGCAAATTATCATTAGGCAACATGGCAGGCCTTCTACCATGCGTTTTTTAAGCATTTCTGCAGCATTTTTGCCCTGCGGAAACACTTAATAAACGCATCGTGGGCACACAGCCTTAAGCAAACAATCAGATAAAGATAAAAAGAAAATATTCCTGGCCCCTGATACGTGGGGCTATTTCTACAAATATAATATCTGTAAAAGCACCAGCAGACAGAACTGAAATGGATCCTCTTGCTATATGGCCTGCAGTCTGCTATATACCCTGCCTGCCTGCCTAGCACTGGTATCTCTGCAGCTGGATTAGTCCTCAGAAGGACTGTTAGTTCAGATGAATATGTGTAGAGAATCTTGTGGAATACCTACACTAACTAATAAACAGCCAAATCTCTCCCTAGCTCAGCAGCACCTCTCCCTACACTATCTGATTGCAGAGTAGACTGATGAGCACGGCGGCGCTAGGTCTGGTATAGACCTGATGATGCTGTGCGGCCAGCCAATCAATGTAATGCCACAACTAACATGGCTGCAGCATTACAGTGTGTGACAGACAATTCCTGCATGTTGAATGGCACTCTAAAGAGCGCCAAACATGCAGGGAGGAGACCCCAGCATCCGCCCGAGCATTCCGGAAGTACTCGGCGAGCTTCGAGCATCTCGAGTACTGAGATGCTCAGGCGAGTACCGAGTACTTGCGAGTATGCTCGCTCATCACTAACCAACACAGATGCCTTAGCCTGGAGAAAACCAGTACCTGATTTCTAGGAAGTGAAAAGGACAGATCTCTTGGTATATGATTAATGAGAAACTCTCAGCTATATTATCTGATATTTTTCATTCACAAGTCCATGTTTAAACGTTTAAGTGGACAATAATAGTTCCAGTGTCATCAGCATTTTGGATCAGTGTGACATCAGTATTTGGTCTGTGTGTCCATATTTAGAACACTATGGAATAGTGCAGAGACAAACGGGGCCGGGAGAAACAAAATGCTCCTGATGTGAGCGTCGCATTGCGCATGCGCGGGAAATGAGTTACACCAGTGCACGTCACAGGGCCCTGTGACGCGCAGGGGATGGGGGAACATGCTAAATAAGCAGATAGGCGGGGATTTCTGGGCTAACTAAAGATATAGGCAGGGATTTCTTCCCTTCCGGGGGACGCCAAGCATGTGAAAACAGATTTTATAATACTACATTTCTCTGCATTCAGAACTCTACTATGGGCCATACAGGTATGAATAGATTGTATGCCCATATTAGAGGTCTGAAATCTCGCAGGGGGTGACAGTTCCCTTTAAGAAACATTTCTACCATTTTTATCATTCACATAAATCTGTGCACCACTTTAAACAGCTGTGCAGTGTTTTTTTGCATAAATCTGAACTAGACAGGTTCTCACACCTAGCTCTTGCATAGCAGTAATCCAATACTTATCAAATTAATCTCACAGATGGATGCAGTTTGAAAATGTTTTTGCTAAATTTGGTTTCGCCAGGTGGACTCTTCAGTCTGAGTACATCAATCCTACCTCCTGTTCCCCTATTCTCCCAATTATGTTATCAACTGTTTCCCTCTGGTGATGTCACGAGTGTGTCAGAGGTGACAGACTGTCGCCCTGCAGTGGGTTGCAGGAGATCTCTACGTTTGGCATTGCAGACAGCTTCTTAAATAAGAGGCTGTCTTTACAACTGAGCGGCTACCTCTCTCTTGCTAATTATCTCTCTGGCCTGGGTGTATATATACCTGGTGTGTCTGAGAGGGAGTCGCTGGCTATATTCATTTCTACTTGTGAGGCTTAGCAGGAGCAGTTCTTTGTCCTCTCTGGAGTTTGAGGCCGTGGGCATATTTGGAGTCATCTAAAGCTAAGCAATTTCCCCCTGTTTTGTCTTCCCTTGTTGTCTATAGTGTTTACTGGAGGTTCACTAATGCTCATCTCCTTCCATCCCTAGCCATAGCCATACGCCAGGGAAAGTAGGGCAAGGCACGCGTGCGGCGATTGCTGAAGAGGCATTATAGGGACGGTAGTTGAGACAGGGTGACGCTAGACCAGACTATGAGGTCTCCACTTCCCCCTTTCCCTAGTGTCTGGGCTCCCTTTCCCTTTTCCCTCTGTGTTACACCAACACCTGCCATGACAGGTGAACCTGGGTGAGAGCAAAGGTGTCATTCCCCTACTTGAGATCTCGATTAGGGTAATAGAGCCCCATATGCCTTATCAAAATCTGTCTACATGGGAGGCAAGCAGTCCCAACCTTCTCCGCATCTATACCCCTCCTATTATTTCCACTTTTTCACATGCTGGATATTTTCATCACTCAATGTTATGGTAACTTTCATCTATAATTTGCCTACGCTTTTGCGTTCTCTGTTCATTGTTTGTATATTTTTCTTTGTTTATAAAAATCAATAAAACTTATTGGAGAAAGAAGCGCTCCAAGCTAACGATTCCCTAATCCATCCTAAATATCTATGTGATGTAGGCAGATTAAGATACTCACCAATCACCGTCTTCTCCCTTCCTCTCTTCTCTCCCTCTCTGCTCCTATACTCATGTATGCCTGATTCAGTCGAGCATGCATGTGCTTTCCATGGGAGGATAATGGGCCTGTCCCACAAAATTCAGTCAATTCAGATGATTTTCCTTTAATGTGAATGGACACTAAAGAACTGGACTATTTCTGATATGAATTTCAATTATTTACCTTGTATGATATTTTTTTCCATATTATATGTATGACCTCAGTAGCATACACCCAATTTTGGCAGGCCACATGACCGCTATGGAGCCCATGAACAGGAGGAGCCTAGTGCCGAATAGCCCCATCCCCTGCATATATCGTATATATACAGCATAAGTTATGATGGTTTATAAGGGGCAAACTCACATGCTCAGCCCACTCCATACCCAGTGGGTGCCGGCTGTTTTACACAGCAGACAGCCAATCGTAATTGCTGCAATTCAAGCTAGCTCTGATTGCAGCTGTTTAACCCCTTATCTTCCATAGTGACCAGCAACTATGGTATCTAAGCAGCTAGACAGGGGGTCTCTGTGACCATCACTGGGTTGCTTAATGGCAGCCAGGGGCCAATAAGAGGTCCCATTTCAGATCTTTGCTATGGGGTCTGTGGATTTCTATGTACACCCCTATATGACCTGATAAGAATTATCCTGAGGGTTAAGCAGGTGGACTAACATGTTTTGTGTCCTCCCAGTATTCCTCTCTCTGCATATCATACCATGAGTATCCACCTTAGTACATGCCGTATTCTGAAAATCTTATTTATCTGTTTTCTTTTCTAAAAGTGTTTAATTTACATCAACATGAAACATATGAATGGGAAATGTGTATTAACTGATTAGCTGCAGTGGTCACACAATGGCCCCTGCGGGAAAGAGAAGCCCGGAGGTCGGCGGGGACACTGACAGCAGCAGTACTGGGGGTCTGAAAGGTGAGTATAGGATTATTATTCCAAGGCATCTGATATTCATAAGATGTATATATATATATCCTATGCTTTAGACACATATACACACCTTAAGAGTGTTAGATGGTTAGTAATAATATATATTTTTTAACAATGTGTATTATAATATATAATAATATAACATTTTATAATATGTATATAACAGATTGGACAGTCGGCCGTCATGACAGCGCGTTGTTGGTCTCACATGTGATGTCACAGTGACATAGAATGCTGTGAGGTTATACAATCTATGCACTCGGTGACATCAGCGCCATTTTCAGAGTTGAAGTTTTCGCTGAGACTCTACCTTGGTTTTGGAAGTGCGAGCTAGTTTGTTTCATACATCTAGTGCTTTACTTCTACAGCTTCTTATTGATATTTTGGCACCATAACATCCGTGCCAGCAGAGAACTTAGTTCTCATTTTCTATCACTCTACCATCTCAGCCCCGGGAAACTGAACCATGACTTCCAGGGAGCTGCATCAGCTTATTGCTGACAACGAGACTTGGATGAGCCGACCAGAAAATCAGGGTAAGTGAGAGAATTTTCCCACCTTATAGGATCTTTTCTGGGAGGAGATTTCCCTGGGGTAAGCGGTTTCAGTACACTCAGTGCATCCTCCACCTTCCCATTCATAGTCCTTGGGGGATGAGTTAGTCGCAATCTGGTTCCACCCCTGCTCTGTGATGTCTGTAGAGAGGGGATCCACTGAGCAGGTTTATTTAGCCCAAACATTAATCAATTTTTGCTCCTCTCCCTAAACCCCAAAGCAACAGCAGGTTATTTCTCTTTGGTTCAAAAGTGTTTTTTATAAACTTTTGCATATTTATAGTACATTTTATTTCTTTATAGGTCAGGCTATGATTGTCCATCAATTGAGATCTTCTCAAAGGGATCAGAGAAGACTAATTACTACTGGTGGACACAGAACAGACGCCACTGCTGTCACTGCGAGAGGCAGAGAAGCCAGAACTCCTCTCCGGCAAAGAGGACAAGAGAGCAGGGAAAGAAGCCGCTCTCCACTTAGACCAGTCCCTGCAGAGCCCTCCAGAGAAACATCAGAGAGCAGAAGGGATGACAGTGGATCCTCAGACACCGTCACTGAGTTTGAATTCAGACGGCCATTTCCCGTTCTGCCCAGCCGCAGACTCAGGGAGTCTCCAGCTGCAAGTGGATCTCCTGTACAATTACTGCAGGCAAACCGTCTGTTCAACATCATCTTTCAGCAGCAGGGAATGGGAGTGATGACGCCTCCGCCACAGATGCGGCCACCATCACCACCTGCACAATATAATCTGCAGGAAAGGCAGCAGACTTGGCGAGCTCAGCAAATTAGGAACCTCCCAACAAGAGCTGTAACATCTCAGGAGGAGTCGTGTGTCATCTGCATGACGGATTATGAGACCGGAGAGGAAGTCACAGTGCTACCATGCAATCATTGTTTCCATCAGGGTTGCATCTCTACCTGGCTCAACTCCAACCTTCGCTGCCCCCTGTGTCGCAAACACTGCTTCCTTCTAAAATTCAGTGGAACATCTTAAATCTTCATGGAAGAAGTTAAGAGTTTGGCAGTGACACTAGAAGAGTCCATCTTGTACGTCAGCCCAGGTAAGAGAGAACATATAGATTACATCTGCATTCATTTCAAATGCTAAAAAAAATAATTCACCTTTACTTCTGTTCTGTCTTTTCTTTAGTTTACCATCAGCTTTGGGAAACATCGTACCAGTACTGAGTTCTCAGATGAGGATCAATGAAATAGCGGTCTTCTTTCTGTGATATTATTGAGACTCTGAAGAAGAAACCTGCTCCTGCACATGACGATTTTCGGATGAACCCCCTTCTCTCTTTTCTGTGAGGGGATTTTGAAGATGCTCTGGAAAGTAGAGATAGAGAGGAAACCAGGCTCTCCAATATAAGCCGAAAGTTAGAAGTTTATTACAACAATCATCAGCAAACGTCTGTGTGCAATGGGCCAATGTTTAGGTCACATGACCTTGTTCATAATATATATATATATATATATATATATATATATATATATATGTATACACATTAAAGAATGTTATACCAATTATATTGATTCTGTGGCTTTCACCTTATTTGCATGGTATGCATACTGGGAACTCCATAACATTGTGCACAGAGCAGGTGGATTGATGATAAATGTCTATTCTAAAATAAAAGTTGTACAAACGTCAAAAAGAATGAACATATGTACTGAAAAGTCAAAAGGACTTGCTGTGCATATGATCCGTCTGTTGTCACTTCTTTTAACTGCTTTTGGCTTCAAAAGTTATGAAGTGGCTAAAAGAAGTGATTGGTCTTTTCTTCTAGAAGCTTCCGCTTGGAAGCTGCTACTATTTTATATATAGACTGATTTCGCAGTGAAGCCGCTGCAAAAAAACTAACACAAAGACATCGCAAAAGACACTTCAGGTAAAACACCATCAGAGCTTTATTCAAACGTTTTCCTACAAGAAAAATGCAGATATACTGAGGTCTAAAAGACGCCATGTGCACATACCCTGACAGCGAGTCATTAGTAAGGCCAGGGATACAGGTACTTTGACTGGAGTTACACTAAGTGGTTTGTGCAGAGACACCACAATATCTAGTAGTGAGTCCTCCATTATTCCATACATAGTTACAGTACAGACCAAAAGTTTGGACACACCTTCTCATTTCAAGATTTTTCTGTATTGTCATGACTATGAAAATTGTACATTCACACTGAAGGCATCAAAACTATGAATTAACACATGTGGAATTATATACTTAGCAAAAAAGCGTGAAACAACTGAAAATATGTCTTATATTCTAGGTTCTTCAAAGTAGCCACCTTTTGCTTTGATGACTGCTTTGCACACTCTTGGCATTCTCTTGATGAGCTTCAAGAGGTAGTCACCGGAAATGGTCTTCCAACAATCTTGAAGGACTTCCCAGAGATGCTTAGCACTTGTTGGCCCTTTTGCCTTCACTCTGCGGTCCAGCTCACCCCAAACCATCTCGATTGGGTTCAGGTCTGGTGACTGTGGAGGCCAGGTCATCTGGCGTAGCACCCCAACACTCTCCTTCTTGGTCAAATAGCCCTTACAGAGCCTGGAGGTGTGTTTGGGGTCATTGTCCTGTTGAAAAATAAATGATGGTCCAAATAAACGCAAACCGGATGGAATAGGATGCCGCTGCAAGATGTGGTGGTTGCCATGCTGGTTCAGTATGCCTTCAATTTTGAATAAATCCCCAACAGTGTCACCAGCAAAGCACCCCCACACCATCACACCTCCTCCTCCATGCTTCATGGTGGGAACCAGGCATGTAGAGTCCATCCGTTCACCTTTTCTGCGTCGCACAAAGACACGGTGGTTGGAACCAAAGATCTCAAATTTGGATTCATCAGACCAAAGCACAGATTCCACTGGTCGAATGTCCATTCCTTGCATTCTTTAGCCCAAACAAGTCTCTTCTGCTTGTTGCCTGTCCTTAGCAGTGGTTTCCTAGCAGCTATTTTACCATGAAGTCCTACTGCACAAAGTCTCCTTTTAACAGTTGTTGTAGAGATGTGTCTGCTGCTAGAACTCTGTGTGGCATTGACCTGGTCTCTAATCTGAGCTGCTGTTAACCTGCGATTTCTGAGGCTGGTGACTCGGATAAAGTTATTCTCAGAAGCAGAGGTGACTCTTGGTCTTCCTTTCCTGGGGCGGTCCTCATGTGAGCCAGTTTCTTTGTTGCGCTTGATGGTTTTTGCAACTGCACTTGGGGACACTTTCAAAGTTTGCCCAATTTTTCGGACTGACTGACCTTCATTTCTTAAAGTAATGATGGCCACTCGTTTTTCTTTACTTAGCTGCTTTTTTCTTGCCATAATACAAATTTTAACAGTTTATTCAGTAGGACTATCGGCTGTGTATCCACCTGACTTCTGCACAACACAACTGATGGTCCCAACCCCATTTATAAGGCAAGAAATCCCACTTATTAAACCTGACAGGGCACACCTGTGAAGTGAAAACCATTTCCGGTGACTACCTCTTGAAGCTCATCAAGAGAATGCCAAGAGTGTGCAAAGCAGTCATCAAAGCAAAAGGTGGCTACTTTGAAGAACCTAGAATATAAGACATATTTTCAGTTGTTTCACACTTTTTTGTTAAGTATATAATTCCACATGTGTTAATTCATAGTTTTGATGCCATCAGTGTGAATGTACAATATTCATAGTCATGAACATACAGAAAAATCTTTTTAACTTTTTGTCTGTACTGTACATAGTAACATAGTTTTTAAGGTTGAAGGAAGACTAAGTCCATCTAGTTCAACCCATAACCTAACATGTTGATCCAGAGGAAGGCAAAAAAACACATGTGGCAAACACTAAGCTCCACATTGGGGAAAAAAATTCCTTCCTGACTCCATATGACAATCAGACTAGTTCCCTGGATCAACGCCCTATCAAGGAATCTAGTATATATAACCTGTAATACTATATTTTTCAAGAAAGACGTCCATGCCCTTCTTAAATTTTAGTAGTGAATCACTCATTACAATATCATGCGGCAGAGAGTTCCATAGTCTCACTGCTCTTACAGTAAAAAATCCCTGTCTGTGATTATGATTAAACCTTCTTTCCTCCAGACGTAGAAGATGCCCCCTTGTCCCCTTGTCTCAGGCCTCAGAGTAAAAAGATCAGTAGAAAGGTCTTTGTACTGTCCCCTCATATGCTTGTACATAGTAATAAGATCACCCCTAAGCCTTTGTTTTTCCAAAGTAAATAACCCCGAGTGTAATAACCTGTCTTGGTATTGCAGACCCCCCAGTCCTCTAATAACCTTGGTCGCTCTTCTCTACACCCGCTCTATGTCTTTCTTATTCACCAGAGACCAGAACTGTACATAGTATTCTAAGTGTGGTCGCACTAATGACTTGTATAGAGGTAAAATTATGTTCTCCTCATGAGCATCTAGGCCTCTTTTAATACATCCCATTATTTTATTTGCCTTTGCAGCAGATGCCTGACACTGGCCACCAAACGTGAGCTTGTCGTCCACCAATACACCCAGTTCTTTTTCAGTTACAGTTTTGCCCAGTGTTTTACAATTAAGCATATGATTATACATTTTATTTCCTCTGCCCAAGTGCATTACCTTACATTTATCCCCATTAAAGCTCAATTGCCATTTATCAGCCCAAGCTTCTAATTTACATAGATCCTCCTGTAATATAAAATTGTCCTCCTCTGTATTGATTACCCTGCAGAGTTTAGTGTCATCTGCAAATATTGAAATACTACTCTGTATGCCCCCTACAAGGTCATTAATAAATATGTTAAAAGAAGCTGGCCCAATACTTACTCCTGTGGTACCCCACTGTTAACTGAGACCCAGTCTAAGTGTGTTCCATTAATAACTACCCTTTGTTCTGACGCGCCCCCAGGGCCGTGGGGTACTCGGCAGCCGGGCCTCTGGTTGCTGGGGTATATCATGGTAGCTGGCCCGGTCCGTGACCCAGGGCGGTCAGTCAAAGGGGGAGATATAGGGGATTTGTGAAAGTGTTCGTGACGCCACCTGTGGATTGCGGCTAGAGGGAGCCGCCGCTGCGGAGCAGTCCTCTGGAGCTGGTGTTACGGCAGCAGGGATGGTGTGGCTCTCCACAGGTAGAGCTTGCTCCAGGGCAGCGTGGGGTGTAATGGATGGTGGTGCAGGGGAGAGACGGCAGGACAGTCTCGGAGGAAAGACGGACACTCACAAGGGGGTAAGCTTCAGTACCTTTACTGGTGATGTTGCAGGCACGGTCCAGGGTACTCCAGGTGAAGGGCACACTTTTGGACTCTCCCCAGTGAGCGAGTATAGGGCCTCCTGATCCGTTGCTTTATTCTCTAAGCTTCTGACCTGCCTGAAGCTAGGCCTAGCTTGGTTACTGTCTCTCTTTGCACCTGCTGACCTGGTGATAGTGTTAGAACCTTGCTGTTAGGTTTTTTTTCCTTTGCTGGTCACATGACCTTGTTGGCCTATTTAATCCTGCTCCGCCCTTCTGGCTTTGCTGGACTTCATTGTATATCTACTTTCTAGCTAGCCTGTGCTCTGTATCTAGCTCTGTTAGTTTGCTTGGTCTACGGACCTCTATGTTCTATCTATTTTGTTTGTTCGTCTGTCTGCTACTATTTCTGTTAGGAGGTGTCCCATATTCCTCCCAGTCCTTAGTACTTGTAGGGATTCCCTCCCCACATCTATAGGTCTCCGTACAGACTAGATTAGGACTTTAGCAGGTCTGATCGCAGGATCAGGTTCCCTGTTACATCGTAGGGATTCAGCTGAGTCCTATAGTAGGGACAGATCTCCTCTCTTTCCTTAGCTTTGGTAGCAGAACATAACAGTAAGTCCAGCCTGCAAATTCTCTAAGGAAAGATTTTTTTTTTTTGTTCCATCATGGTGTCGGTTCAGGATTTGGCTAAACACCTGCAGGGACTCTCTCTGGAAGTGGCCGAACTCCGTCAGCACGTGAGTAACTGTCCTGGAGCATATTTCTTGGAGCCTAAGGTATGTTTGCCGGATTTATTTTTTGGTGAACATCGAGAATTTTTTTCATTTAAAAATGCTTGCTTATTGTATTTTCGTTTGAGACCCAAGTCCTCTGGGGATGAATCCCAGCGCGTAGGGTTCATAATGTCACTTTTGCGCAAAGAGCCTCAGGAGTGGGCCTTTTCTTTGCAACCTAGTGATACATGCTTCAGATCAGTGGATAGTTTTTTTTCTGCTTTAGGATTATTATATGATGATCTTGACCGTGTGGCATCAGCTGAGACTGAGTTGAGACGTTTAAAACAAGGATCAGGTAATGTGGAAAAATATTGTACTCATTTTCGTCGTTGGTCCACTCAAACAGGGTGGAACGATTCTGCTCTGAAAAGTCTATTTCTTGCTGGGCTCAGTGAAAGGGTTAAAGACCTGCTAATTGCTTATCCTACACCTGAGGATTTGCAACAGGCTATGCAATTAGCTATACGGGTGGATAGAAGACTGCGTGCTAGGGTTAATGAGAGCAAATCCTCTGCTATGTCAGTTTCTGGTTATGATAATGTGTGTACTAACAGTGGTGAACCGATGGAGATTGGATCGGTGGCACCTCGCTCTCAAGAAAAAGACCGTCGTTTTTCGGAAGGCTTGTGTTTCTATTGCGGAAAATCTGGTCATTTGATTAAAGGCTGTGAGCTTCGTATGAAGAAAGAAAAAAAAATGGTCAGTCACGCCCGTATTGCCTGTTTAAATTCCAAGGGTATATTTTTAGCTGCTTCCACGATTGCTCAGGAAAAATTAATGGAATTTCGGGTGTTTGTTGATTGCGGGTCTACACTGAATGTAATTGATGGGGGATTCGTGGAAAAACTCAATTTAAAACCTGAACCTTTATCATCCCCCATTGCTGTGGTTTCTGTGGATGGCTCCCCTTTGAAGAATATTACTCTCAAGGTCTGTGAATTTCCTCTCACTATTAATGGTGTTCACCATGAGAAATTGGATTTGGTAGTGTTGAATAACTTGCCTTCTCCAGTAATATTGGGTTTGCCCTGGTTAAAATTTCACAATCCTGTACTGGATTGGTCTACCAGTGAAATTAAATCCTGGAGCCATAAATGTTATGACAAGTGTTGTAACGGGCGTATTGCAGCTTTGGATAGGGGAGAATTGCCTGTTCCTATTCAGGATTTTTGGAGAGTTTTTTCTGAGAAAGAATCGCAGGTTTTGCCTCCCCATAGAGACTATGATTGTTCTATTGAATTTGTCCCTGGAGCGATTCTTCCTAAAAGTCGTTTATTTAACCTTACTATTCCTGAGAGGAAGGCTTTGGAGGAATACATACAGACAAGTTTGGCCGCCGGTCACATTAGGCCCTCTAAGTCTCCTGTGGCGGTTGGATTTTTTTTTGTAAAAAAAAAGGACGGCGGTTTACGTCCTTGTCTGGATTTTCGTGAGATTAACAAAATTACGGTACGCAATCCTTACCCACTGCCATTGATTCCTGATCTGTTTAACCAGTTATTGGGGGCCAAGTGGTTCTCTAAAATTGACCTTAAGGGGGCATACAATCTGTTGCGCATGAAGGAGGGTGATGAATGGAAGACTGCTTTTAACACTCCTGTGGGTCATTTTGAGAATCTGGTTATGCCTTTTGGTCTTACTAATGCTCCTGCATTTTTTCAGAATCTGATTAATGACATCCTTAGACCTTTGATCGGTAAAAATGTGGTTGTGTATTTGGATGACATTTTGATTTATTCGCCAGATCTGGAGTCTCATTGGCGGAGCGTGCGTGAGGTATTACAGTTATTAATGGACAATTCGCTTTTTGCTAAGCTGGAGAAATGTGAGTTCGCTGTACAGAGAATTAGTTTTTTGGGCTACATTATCTCCAGCAAAGGTTTTGAGATGGATCCGGTTAAGGTTCAGGCTGTGCAGGAATGGCCTAGGCCTATTGGTTTGAAATCGATACAGAGGTTTTTGGGTTTCGCCAATTACTATAGAAAATTCATAAAAAAATTTTCTAGTATTGTCAAACCTCTGACTGATCTCACCAGGAAAGGTGCTGATGCGGTTCAGTGGTCTTCTGAGGCCATTGAAGCTTTTGTGTATCTCAAGGAGAGGTTCACCTCTGCTCCCATCCTTATGCAGCCTGATGTTACTAGGCCGTTTTTGGTTGAGGTTGATGCTTCCTCTGTGGGGGTTGGCGCAGTATTGTCTCAGGATAACGGGGATGGATTACATCCCTGTGCCTTTTTTTCAAAAAAATTTTTCGGAGACTGAATTGAATTACGATATTGGTAATCGGGAATTATTGGCTATTAAACTCGCATTTGAACACTGGCGCCACTTCTTGGAAGGTGCGGAATTTCCCGTTCAGGTTCTTACGGATCATAAAAATCTGATATATCTTGATGCTGCCAAGCGCCTGAATGCCCGTCAGGCTAGGTGGGCACTGTTTTTCTCGCGGTTTAATTTCTCCGTTACTTACATCCCTGGTACTAAGAATGTTAAGGCGGATGCCTTGTCTCGCAGTTTTTCTCCCATAGTCGGTGCTGAGAAAGAGGAAAACATTTTACAAGAAGGTGTTGTGATAGCTGCTTTAGACTCCGTTTTGGAAGATGAGATTCTTAAAGCTCAGGAGAATGCCCCATCTAACACTCCTCATGGGAGGTTGTTTGTGCCTGGGACCTTTAGGAGAGATTTGTTTGTTGAGTGTCACGAATCTCGGTTGGCAGGTCATCCCGGAATCTCTGAGACCAAGAGACTGGTGGGTCGCAGTTTTTGGTGGCCTGGATGGCAGAAGGAAGTCATTAAGTGGGTGCGCCAATGTACTATATGTGCTAGATCTAAGTCCTCACATACTCCTGCTGCGGGGTTACTTTGTCCTTTGGAGGTCCCAAGTGCTCCTTGGACACATTTGGCTATGGACTTTATAACTGACCTTCCCCCCTCTGAGGGTTTTACTGTCATCTGGGTGGTCGTGGACCGTTTTAGCAAGATGTGTCACTTGGTTCCCTTCGTCAAACTGCCCTGCGCTAAAACTCTCGCTAAGGCCTTTGTCAAGGAAATTGTCAGACTTCATGGCGTTCCTACTGACATTGTTTCTGATAGGGGTCCTCAGTTCGTGGCTCGTTTTTGGCGTGCCTTTTGTGACAGGTTGGGAATTCATTTGTCGTTTTCGTCCGGATATCATCCTGAATCTAATGGCCAGACAGAAAGGAAAAACCAGGATGTTGAGCAGTTCTTGCGTTGTTTTGTGGCAGACAATCAAGAGGGGTGGTCTGAGTTTCTGCCACTTGCCGAATTTGCTCTGAACAATCATACATCAATCATTTAATATATGGTCCCCAGATAGGGGACGTATCAGATATTAAACTGATAAGAACAGATACTACACTTGATCTTAGCCAAAAGGCCGAGAAGCGATAACCAGAATTGGTTTCAAACTACGGAGCCACCCAAGGATCCTGAAAAGTCCATTTGTGGAGATGAGCTCCTGGACTCCCGTTAAGAAGACATGTTGTCAACCTCTAGATCCCTTACATGCCTGCACTTTTCGGCTTGCTGCTGCTGCAATCCACGCGTTTTAGATCTGCATAACTCCACCTCTTTAAACACAGCACCTTCACCCCCTGCTGTTCCCACCCGCCTCAACACCGTTGGAAGGGAGGAGAACCAATTAAGGCGGGGGGTGGGGTGGAACGAGCAGCTGTCTACCCTTAGCAGGAGGGCTCCTGATTACATACCTCTCCTGCTGCTGCTGCTGCTGGCTTTCCAGCAGCAGACTGAAGGTGGCTGCTGCTGTGCACAGGTATATAAAGGCTCAGAGCCTATTATGACACGCGCAGCCAGCGTTCCATTGCCACATTCCATCTACTGCAGGCAGGATACCTGGCTGGCTGAATGTCGCTGAGAAGCTCACAGAGACCGCCATAAGCAACAGTTTAACAGAATGCCACAGACTAATCAACCAAACTTTTTGGGTTGGGTTCTCTTTTATAGTCTGCAGGCATTAAATGAAAGAAGTCAGTGTTCCAGCAGAAGGAGACAACGTTTCAGAAAAGGCATTGTAGCAAACCAAAAAAGAAATTTTAAGCGCAGCAGAGTAACCAGCGCACATACCTGTTAGCTCAGGTGAGTTTAAAAGGCTGCTGTTGATAACAAGGGCATTTGCTAAATAGATGGTGTGTGTGCAACAATATACTGAAAGGTCAATTATATTGTGCAGCTTATCTCACCACCTGTAGTTATTTAGGTGAAAGCTCCAAAATGCTTGCCTAATATGTCTGTTTATCCAAAAGGAAGTAAAAAGGGAGAGCTAGAAAGATAGCATTGCATCACATTACATGGCAATGCAATGCACAGTTGCTGAAGTTGAACCAAAATGAGCTTGTAATCTGGCTTCTGCAACTTTGAACATGAAAAATCCAATGAGGAGAAGAAAAGCAAAGCCAAAGAGTCCATCCCAAAATCCGACAAACAAGCAAAATGAACAAAAAACATTGAATTCAATTCTTTCTGATTTTAGAAACTGCATTAAAGAAGGGGTGCACCGGTCCTGGAGATACTGCAATACCAGGTCAATGCGTGGAGTGGACAGAGCAAGCTCTTTTTCCATCTCCCTGTTCTAAAAATCCATTTAATATATGGTCCCCAGATAGGGGACGTATCAGATATTAAACTGATAAGAACAGATTTTTTTTTTTTTTTTTTTTCTTTTTTTTTTTTTTAGCCCGAATTCGTGTACAAAACCCGAGTGCGCTTAAAAAAGTGACAAGTGCCACAAAAAAAGTGCACTAGGATGCTGGTCTTCTTGAAACCCTCTCCAAAAGGAGAAGGGTCCCCCAAACCATTCCCCGTCCCTCCGAGCCAAAAGGCCACAGCGAGGAACAGGGACAAAAAGCCACCTCCAGCCGAAGCCAGAGGCGACCCAATCTTACCCCCAGCACCTGCCCGAGTTCTCACCCGAGCAAGGCACTGGGAGCCAAAGACTGTGCTCCCCTCCCGGAAGAGGGGAGCCAACAAAGCTCTCCTCCCAAAAGAGGAGAGCCAGGGGGGGTTCAGGGGGGAGCGGAACCTGATGGCCACACACTCCCCCCCTAGACCTGCCAAGAGAGGAACCCGTAAGGGAACCGCATCCCGACAAAGTCCTAGTAGGACGTGACACACGTGAATAAGTGGACACACAGTGACAAAGAAATTAAATAAATAGTGAAGGTTTCACAGTATAATACTGCCCGGACCTTCGACCGGGAATTGAAAAATTCCCCATCCTAAGGCCAGAAGGCCCGGAATAAGGGTGTGTGCGAAGAAAGAAAATTTGAAGTGCTTGTGCAAATGTGCCATAAACTCAAGTGGGGTTCCCAATCCCAGTGAGTTAAGGCACCCCAGGGTCACCACTCCTGGGGCACTTCACACTTCGGGCTTTCGATCTTCCCCGGCCCAATGGCGTCGATCCTGGGGGGCCATGCTTTCCACCAGATGACTATATTAGCCACCTGGCGTACTAACAAGCGCCTAAACCCCAGTGTGCATAATGTATCAATCTACTAGGGCGGCCAACATCCAAAACCGCCTTTTCGAAAGATACTACACTTGATCTTAGCCAAAAGGCCGAGAAGCGATAACCAGAATTGGTTTCAAACTACGGAGCCACCCAAGGATCCTGAAAAGTCCATTTGTGGAGATGAGCTCCTGGACTCCCGTTAAGAAGACATGTTGTCAACCTCTAGATCCCTTACATGCCTGCACTTTTCGGCTTGCTGCTGCTGCAATCCACGCATTTAGATCTGCATAACTCCACCTCTTTAAACACAGCACCTTCACCCCCTGCTGTTCCCACCCGCCTCAACACCGTTGGAAGGGAGGAGAACCAATTAAGGCGGGGGTGGGGTGGAACGAGCAGCTGTCTACCCTTAGCAGGAGGGCTCCTGATTACATACCTCTCCTGCTGCTGCTGCTGCTGGCTGTCCAGCAGCAGACTGAAGGTGGCTGCTGCTGTGCACAGGTATATAAAGGCTCAGAGCCTATTATGACACGCGCAGCCAGCGTTCCATTGCCACATTCCATCTACTGCAGGCAGGATACCTGGCTGGCTGAATGTCGCTGAGAAGCTCACAGAGACCGCCATAAGCAACAGTTTAACAGAATGCCACAGACTAATCAACCAAACTTTTTGGGTTGGGTTCTCTTTTATAGTCTGCAGGCATTAAATGAAAGAAGTCAGTGTTCCAGCAGAAGGAGACAACGTTTCAGAAAAGGCATTATAGCAAACCAAAAAAGAAATTTTAAGCGCAGCAGAGTAACCAGCGCACATACCTGTTAGCTCAGGTGAGTTTAAAAGGCTGCTGTTGATAACAAGGGCATTTGCTAAATAGATGGTGTGTGTGCAACAATATACTGAAAGGTCAATTATATTGTGCAGCTTATCTCACCACCTGTAGTTATTTAGGTGAAAGCTCCAAAATGCTTGCCTAATATGTCTGTTTATCCAAAAGGAAGTAAAAAGGGAGAGCTAGAAAGATAGCATTGCATCACATTACATGGCAATGCAATGCACAGTTGCTGAAGTTGAACCAAAATGACCTTGTAATCTGGCTTCTGCAACTTTGAACATGAAAAATCCAATGAGGAGAAGAAAAGCAAAGCCAAAGAGTCCATCCCAAAATCCGACAAACAAGCAAAATGAACAAAAAACATTGAATTCAATTCTTTCTGATTTTAGAAACTGCATTAAAGAAGGGGTGCACCGGTCCTGGAGATACTGCAATACCAGGTCAATGCGTGGAGTGGACAGAGCAAGCTCTTTTTCCATCTCCCTGTTCTAAAAATCCATTTAATATATGGTCCCCAGATAGGGGACGTATCAGATATTAAACTGATAAGAACAGATACTACACTTGATCTTAGCCAAAAGGCCGAGAAGCGATAACCAGAATTGGTTTCAAACTACGGAGCCACCCAAGGATCCTGAAAAGTCCATTTGTGGAGATGAGCTCCTGGACTCCCGTTAAGAAGACATGTTGTCAACCTCTAGATCCCTTACATGCCTGCACTTTTCGGCTTGCTGCTGCTGCAATCCACGCGTTTTAGATCTGCATAACTCCACCTCTTTAAACACAGCACCTTCACCCCCTGCTGTTCCCACCCGCCTCAACACCGTTGGAAGGGAGGAGAACCAATTAAGGCGGGGGGTGGGGTGGAACGAGCAGCTGTCTACCCTTAGCAGGAGGGCTCCTGATTACATACCTCTCCTGCTGCTGCTGCTGCTGGCTTTCCAGCAGCAGACTGAAGGTGGCTGCTGCTGTGCACAGGTATATAAAGGCTCAGAGCCTATTATGACACGCGCAGCCAGCGTTCCATTGCCACATTCCATCTACTGCAGGCAGGATACCTGGCTGGCTGAATGTCGCTGAGAAGCTCACAGAGACCGCCATAAGCAACAGTTTAACAGAATGCCACAGACTAATCAACCAAACTTTTTGGGTTGGGTTCTCTTTTATAGTCTGCAGGCATTAAATGAAAGAAGTCAGTGTTCCAGCAGAAGGAGACAACGTTTCAGAAAAGGCATTGTAGCAAACCAAAAAAGAAATTTTAAGCGCAGCAGAGTAACCAGCGCACATACCTGTTAGCTCAGGTGAGTTTAAAAGGCTGCTGTTGATAACAAGGGCATTTGCTAAATAGATGGTGTGTGTGCAACAATATACTGAAAGGTCAATTATATTGTGCAGCTTATCTCACCACCTGTAGTTATTTAGGTGAAAGCTCCAAAATGCTTGCCTAATATGTCTGTTTATCCAAAAGGAAGTAAAAAGGGAGAGCTAGAAAGATAGCATTGCATCACATTACATGGCAATGCAATGCACAGTTGCTGAAGTTGAACCAAAATGAGCTTGTAATCTGGCTTCTGCAACTTTGAACATGAAAAATCCAATGAGGAGAAGAAAAGCAAAGCCAAAGAGTCCATCCCAAAATCCGACAAACAAGCAAAATGAACAAAAAACATTGAATTCAATTCTTTCTGATTTTAGAAACTGCATTAAAGAAGGGGTACACCGGTCCTGGAGATACTGCAATACCAGGTCAATGCGTGGAGTGGACAGAGCAAGCTCTTTTTCCATCTCCCTGTTCTAAAAATCCATTTAATATATGGTCCCCAGATAGGGGACGTATCAGATATTAAACTGATAAGAACAGATCCGTTTTCAAACAAGCTTTATTTAAATCAGACATACATCATAAATTACAAACAAATCACAAAGACTTGAATAAAATATGACATAAAACAAATACAAGGTCAGATTTAAAAAGCGCATAAAAGCATAAAAAGCATAAAACACAGTTTTGCATATAATTTGCATAAATAAATACATATGTCAAATGCAAACACCATAGCTTTTTAACTTTATCTTTTTACAATCAGGTAGTATGAAAACTTTTCACAAAGAACATATCCGATACAATATTTGAAACAAATCACAAATACTGGAATAAAATATGACATAAAACTAATACAGAGTCAGAATTAAAATGCACTTAAAAGCATAAAAAGCATAAAACACAGTTTTGCATATAATTTACATAAATAAATACATATTCCAAATTTGCAAACACCATAGCTTTTTTGCTTCATTGATTCCCATCTTTTTACAATCTCTCAGGTAGTATGTAAACATTTCACAAAGAGCAAGCCCAATACAATCTTTGACAGGAATAAATTCACGTTTAAACAATAATATATTGCGCACTTTCCATAAAGCTTCTTTTAAACAGTTTATTATAAGCCATGCGACTCGTGCTTGTTTCATGGTTGGGCATTTAATTATCCCATATATTATAATGTCACAATTAAGGGTTTGTATACCACATATCCATTTTAGGAGGGTGCCCACCGTCTGCCATAGCTCTTGTGCGTAGGGGCAATCCCACAGTAAATGAAACACTGACTCGTTTGGGGCGCATCTTTCTCTGGGACATCTAGCACTAGCCACCAGCCCCCTATGATGCTGAAAAGCTCTCGTAGGGAGACATTGGTGAACAACCTGCCAAGCTAAATCCTTTTGTGAGTTGCTAAGTGCAGGACAGGCCACGTTGTTCCACACCAGGCGGCACCTGGAGATGGAAAAATTAGACACATCCTCCATCTCCTCATGTCCCTTACAAATAACTGTTAACTTACGTTGATCAAATAAAAGCTGACGATCAACTTGGGTCAGATCATATTCTGAAATGACCTTCTCCAAGATCTTGTAATGCTTAGGGGGAGATAAGAGAAAAGGACAATTAACAGTCATACTGAAGTTCAACTTTCGGAAAAGAAACCCAGTTGTATATCTAAGAAAACAAGAGAAAGCCCCAACATTATTCAAGCTTTTGCAACAAAATACAAAAAACTTGATAAATAAAAACAATTTTAAATCAGGGAACCCTTTACCCCCATTTTTCTTGCTTTTACATACCACCTCCCTCCTCAATTTCTCCATTTTGGATCCCCACAGAAAATAAAACATGGGCTTCATAAGTCTTTTAAGATACAGAGAATTAGGGGGAAAAACCATAGCGGCATACAAAATGATAGGAAGCAAAACCATTTTAATTACAAGAATCTTGCCCTCCATTGTTAGTTTTCGAGTTTGCCATAAAGAGATCTTCTGATTTAATTTATTCAAAACCAAATCCCAGTTTTCAATACCATCATTAGCAGGATTAAACAAGACACCCAGGATCTTGATTCCTACTGTTTGTGTGGGAACCCTAGGCGGATCTGACTCCCATTGACCCATAATCATACAGTCACATTTATTTATATTCAACTTAAACCCAGACCCAGCACTAAAAATTTCAGTAATTAGAATTGCTCTGTTAATAGATGCTGAGCTAGTGCCATATACAGATATGTCATCCATATATCCAATGGCTTTAACTTGTTGTCCACCCCCACCCGGAATAAAAATGCCCCTAACCACCTTGTCCCGACGCAGCAGGCACAACAGTGGCTCAATGGAGCAGACAAATAAAAGTGGGGACATGGGGCAACCTTGTTTAACACCGGAAAGAAGCTCCACCTCTCTAGTTAAAAAACCATTGACTAAAATCCGGGCAGATGACTGTTTGTATAAAAGCGCAATTTTCTGAATAAAAGAATCAGGGAACCCCATCTTTCCCATAACTTTAAAAAGATAAAAGTGGGAGACCCTATCAAACGCTTTCATAAAATCCAAAGATAAAATAGTTAGTGGCTGTTTTCTATCTTTTTGAAACCAGATAAGATCACGAATTAGGTTTAGATGCTCCCAGATTGATCTCCCGGGGACACCACACACCTGATCTGGATGAATTACATTTTTAATAACTGCTTTAAGACGACCAGCAACAACTTTAGCTAAAATCTTGTAGTCTGTATTTAATAGTGAAATAGGCCTCCAATTCTCCAACTTTGATTTATCACCTTTCTTAAAAATTAATGTAATCATACTTTTACGCCATGAATATGGTAATAAATCAGCCTTAGAGGCTTCACAAACTACTTGTATAAAATCCTCCTTAATTAGATCCCAAAAGCAAAGATAAAATTCAATAGGAAGGCCATCTGATCCAGGAGCCTTACCTTTATTAAAACTCTTAAGGGTCTCTTCAATTTCACTGGGTAAAAGTTCTTTAGCTAAAAAAATCTGGTCATCTTTATTTAAAAACTGGGATAAAACATTAAGATTCTCTGTAAAAGCAGGTTCATCAACATTTTTAATACTAAAAAGATCTCTATAAAAATTAGCAGTATGCTCTAAAATGCCCTCAGTGGAAGATTGTCCTTCTAGCTCAGTAATCACTTGTTTTTTGTCACTCATTTTTTTAAAGAAAAACCTTGAGCAGGTCTCACCCTCTTCCAAATATTTCACACGGGTATTAAATATAATTTCTTTACCCTTTTGTTCCAGGAATTTTTGGATTTCTGTCTGGATCTTGGCAATCTCATCATCCACACCAGGTACTCCCCACCCCTTAAGCTTAAGGAGAGTTTGCATCCTGACATTAAAATCTTTAAAACATTTCCTTTTTTCACGTGCCTTCCTTTTACCAATTTTAATAAAAAATTCTTTAATACGGGTTTTAACACACTCCCACCACCCCAACATACTCTGATTTGGGTGTTTCCGTCTTCTCCAACTCTCATACTTTGCATAAAACTCCGCCCTTACCAGTTCGTCTTCTAATAAGAGCACATTCAATTTCCACATACCTTTTCCAACTTTTGCTTCCTGTGGAGTTTGCAATACATTGTATAGTAATACATGATCAGAAAAAATATTTTCTATTAGACCAGCATTCTTTGGTTTAAAAACATCAGAAGAGGAAAAAATAAAATCAATACGAGATGACATCCCTCTACCCCTCCATGTATGCCCAGGGTCAGTAGGGTAGGACTTTCTCCAAGCATCTAATAATTTGAGGTCCGTTGTCAAATGTTTTAACAGACTGGATGTTTTGTCTGTTCTTCCATTAGTATCACCTCCACTCCTCCCCTCCCCCAACATGACACAGTTAAAATCCCCTCCCACTATCACAGGGGACGGACCTGATAAAAACAAAGGGATGACATTAAAAAGGGAAGCACGCTCATTTTTCTCTGGGGATGCATAAACATTAATAAGACGACAGGTAAAACCATTTAAAATAACATGAGTTGATAAGGCACGACCTGGAACTATTTCAGTGATGGATAAAACATTAACATTTTGACATTTGAATAAAATCCCAACCCCGGCAGCTTTATTTTCATTGGACCCTGACCAAATAGAGGGTCCTGCTGACCAGTCCATTTTTAAGTTGGGGTATGACAAATCGTGATCAATACCGCATTCTTGCAGGAAAAAAATGTCAAAGTTCAGAGTCATTAACCAAGCAAACAAAGCAGCCCGTCTAACAGGGCTCTTTAGGCTTCTCACATTTAGTGAGGCAACACGGATTTCTGCCATGTTAGGTGTTTTTTATTGATTCATTATACTCTGAATCTGAATCAATAATTTGTGACAGAGAAGGTGAAGGAAGGGATGACACAGTTCGTAAACTGTCCGTTTCATCTGAGTCCGTGAAATCCTCAATTAAGTTAGTCCCCTCTGGGCTGAGAATTTTTGCAGCACTAGATAGAAAGACTTTACGGGACATCTGAGGCAGGTTATGCTCCTCCTGCGCCTCTTCACGACTTCTCTTACCACTGGCGCTGAGATCCATCCGATCCTCCGAATCCACCCGATCCTCACCAGGCACTGCAGCAGGTGGAATACCCGCAGACCCTCCAGGAGCACCAAGGGACATCATCTCCGGAGCAGGATGACCATCAGGACCAGCAACAGGTTCACCAACCACTGCACGACCTCTATCATCCAGGCAGGCAACAGGACATCCATCAGGAATGGTTCCAGGACATCCATCTGGACTGGCATCAGGACATCCATCTGGACTGGCATCAGGGCATCCATCTGGGTTGGCATCAGGACATCCATCTGGATTGGCATCAGGGCATCCGTCTGGATTGGCATCAGGGCATCCGTCTGGACTGGCATCAGGGCAGACATCTGGTCCAACATCTGTGCTGGCATCAGCAGGGGTATCTGGATGGACATCTGGATTCGTACCAACAGCTCCAGATTTTCGCCTCTTTTTTGGTTCCCTCTCATTTCCGCACTGAGAAGGTGCCATCTCCCCACCAGGTGAAACCTGGACCCCTGCAGGAGTAGGCAAAGGCGTGACCTCGGCTACAGAGGCCGGGTTTTTCCGCAAAGGTACCGACAGAGCATCGACTGAGTCAGACTGTTTTTGACCTTTAGTAATGTCCACAAAGCTTTTTCTGGGGTCACCCGGGCTGACCCTGCTGGCATCAGCAGGAACTCCTGCGGAACTAGCCGCAGGCGCCCGAGAGCCACCACGAGACCTTGTCCGCATCGGACAATTACTGAACAGGTGAGTAGACATTCCGCACCCACTGCAGGTCTTACTGTTCTTACAGTCCTTTGAGGCATGACCCCATTGTCCACAGTTGTGGCACTGACTCATCCGCTCGTTCTTACAATCGCTCTGTATGTGACCAAGGTCACCACACCTACGACACCTGAATGGTTGTCCATCATAGAAGAGGTAGCCATGGTCTCTTCCCAGCACCACTGTGGAGGGGGGGTGCATAAGGCCTTCTACACCCCCAGGGTCAAGTCTGAAGTGTACCATAAAGCGTCGTTTCCCATTCCAGAAACCACTCCGACCTTTGACGTTCCCCGTAAATCTGACAGATGTACAATATCTGCTCAGAAAAAGCTCAATATCATCTGTGGACACATGGGGGTTAAACATGTATACCACAAGGGGAACGTCAACTTCGCCATAGAGACCCGTAAAAATCACTCCGTCCAACAGCTTGCTGTTACGGTGGCCCTTAACGCATTCGTAAAAGTGCTGGCAGGCAACCTTGGTCGAGAACGTGAGAATATATGTACTCTGCCCCTTCTCCTGCAGGCAGTAAACATCATGATCTTTCACGTTCAACAGATCTCTCAAAATCTGTACATAGAACTCACGGGGGTTGTCATATCCGACGTGGTTTGCTGGAACCTCGATACGCACCGAGTTCCTGATCTGGCCGGAGCCAGTGGAAAATTGAAATGAACAAGGCATCTCACCAAAGTGGCAAAGGCTTACCGTCACCACGGGCTCGGCCTTTCGCCTGGGGATCGCAACTTGTTGCCCGGGGACTAAGCCAGCTCCCTAATAGCAGCAGGGGGGTGAAGTCCCACCAAAAGGTGAGACGATCCCCCCAGGCCAAGGAGCCGGGTACCCCGGGCACCTCTCAGCCAAGACCAAGGCAGCAACCGTTAGATCACTGCACCTGATCTCAGCCAAAAGGCCGAGAAGCGATAACCAGAATTGGTTTCAAACTACGGAGCCACCCAAGGATCCTGAAAAGTCCATTTGTGGAGATGAGCTCCTGGACTCCCGTTAAGAAGACATGTTGTCAACCTCTAGATCCCTTACATGCCTGCACTTTTCGGCTTGCTGCTGCTGCAATCCACGCGTTTTAGATCTGCATAACTCCACCTCTTTAAACACAGCACCTTCACCCCCTGCTGTTCCCACCCGCCTCAACACCGTTGGAAGGGAGGAGAACCAATTAAGGCGGGGGGTGGGGTGGAACGAGCAGCTGTCTACCCTTAGCAGGAGGGCTCCTGATTACATACCTCTCCTGCTGCTGCTGCTGCTGGCTGTCCAGCAGCAGACTGAAGGTGGCTGCTGCTGTGCACAGGTATATAAAGGCTCAGAGCCTATTATGACACGCGCAGCCAGCGTTCCATTGCCACATTCCATCTACTGCAGGCAGGATACCTGGCTGGCTGAATGTCGCTGAGAAGCTCACAGAGACCGCCATAAGCAACAGTTTAACAGAATGCCACAGACTAATCCACCAAACTTTTTGGGTTGGGTTCTCTTTTATAGTCTGCAGGCAATAAATGAAAGAAGTCAGTGTTCCAGCAGAAGGAGACAACGTTTCAGAAAAGGCATTGTAGCAAACCAAAAAAGAAATTTTAAGCGCAGCAGAGTAACCAGCGCACATACCTGTTAGCTCAGGTGAGTTTAAAAGGCTGCTGTTGATAACAAGGGCATTTGCTAAATAGATGGTGTGTGTGCAACAATATACTGAAAGGTCAATTATATTGTGCAGCTTATCTCACCACCTGTAGTTATTTAGGTGAAAGCTCCAAAATGCTTGCCTAATATGTCTGTTTATCCAAAAGGAAGTAAAAAGGGAGAGCTAGAAAGATAGCATTGCATCACATTACATGGCAATGCAATGCACAGTTGCTGAAGTTGAACCAAAATGAGCTTGTAATCTGGCTTCTGCAACTTTGAACATGAAAAATCCAATGAGGAGAAGAAAAGCAAAGCCAAAGAGTCCATCCCAAAATCCGACAAACAAGCAAAATGAACAAAAAACATTGAATTCAATTCTTTCTGATTTTAGAAACTGCATTAAAGAAGGGGTGCACCGGTCCTGGATATACTGCAATACCAGGTCAATGCGTGGAGTGGACAGAGCAAGCTCTTTTTCCATCTCCCTGTTCTAAAAATCCATTTAATATATGGTCCCCAGATAGGGGACGTATCAGATATTAAACTGATAAGAACAGATACTACACTTGATCTTAGCCAAAAGGCCGAGAAGCGATAACCAGAATTGGTTTCAAACTACGGAGCCACCCAAGGATCCTGAAAAGTCCATTTGTGGAGATGAGCTCCTGGACTCCCGTTAAGAAGACATGTTGTCAACCTCTAGATCCCTTACATGCCTGCACTTTTCGGCTTGCTGCTGCTGCAATCCACGCGTTTTAGATCTGCATAACTCCACCTCTTTAAACACAGCACCTTCACCCCCTGCTGTTCCCACCCGCCTCAACACCGTTGGAAGGGAGGAGAACCAATTAAGGCGGGGGGTGGGGTGGAACGAGCAGCTGTCTACCCTTAGCAGGAGGGCTCCTGATTACATACCTCTCCTGCTGCTGCTGCTGCTGGCTGTCCAGCAGCAGACTGAAGGTGGCTGCTGCTGTGCACAGGTATATAAAGGCTCAGAGCCTATTATGACACGCGCAGCCAGCGTTCCATTGCCACATTCCATCTACTGCAGGCAGGATACCTGGCTGGCTGAATGTCGCTGAGAAGCTCACAGAGACCGCCATAAGCAACAGTTTAACAGAATGCCACAGACTAATCAACCAAACTTTTTGGGTTGGGTTCTCTTTTATAGTCTGCAGGCATTAAATGAAAGAAGTCAGTGTTCCAGCAGAAGGAGACAACGTTTCAGAAAAGGCATTGTAGCAAACCAAAAAAGAAATTTTAAGCGCAGCAGAGTAACCAGCGCACATACCTGTTAGCTCAGGTGAGTTTAAAAGGCTGCTGTTGATAACAAGGGCATTTGCTAAATAGATGGTGTGTGTGCAACAATATACTGAAAGGTCAATTATATTGTGCAGCTTATCTCACCACCTGTAGTTATTTAGGAGAAAGCTCCAAAATGCTTGCCTAAGATGTCTGTTTATCCAAAAGGAAGTAAAAAGGGAGAGCTAGAAAGATAGCATTGCATCACATTACATGGCAATGCAATGCACAGTTGCTGAAGTTGAACCAAAATGAGCTTGTAATCTGGCTTCTGCAACTTTGAACATGAAAAATCCAATGAGGAGAAGAAAAGCAAAGCCAAAGAGTCCATCCCAAAATCCGACAAACAAGCAAAATGAACAAAAAACATTGAATTCAATTCTTTCTGATTTTAGAAACTGCATTAAAGAAGGGGTGCACCGGTCCTGGAGATACTGCAATACCAGGTCAATGCGTGGAGTGGACAGAGCAAGCTCTTTTTCCATCTCCCTGTTCTAAAAATCCATTTAATATATGGTCCCCAGATAGGGGACGTATCAGATATTAAACTGATAAGAACAGATTTTGCGTTTATATTTAAAATATCGTAGTCTTTATCTTTTCTTCAGAGCTTTAAAATAACATCTTCCATAGGTGATAGTTCCATATACTCAGGGCTCTTTTCTTTCCAAGCTTCTTCATATCCATTAGGTAGTACATATAAATTTCACTTAATGCCAGTCTTATACAATCCTTGACTTCTATATAGTCTCTTTTAAACAACAATATGTTTCTGGTCTTCCATAGAGCACTTTTAACACAACTCAAAGTGCACCATAAAACTCTCTCTTTTTCTTTCGTCATGTTTGGTAAAATCCCATATAAAACCACTTCATGGCTTAAAAAATTAAGACCAGATAAAAATTTTAAAAGCTCACCACAGTCTTTCCACACTTGCTGTGCAAAATCACAATTCCAAATAAGGTGCATAGTAGTCTCATCATTATTGCACTGATGCCTCGGGCAGGTTTGTATAGTGCTAAGTCTTCTTTTATACTGGAAATCACGAGTCGGTAAACATTCCTGCACAATCATCCAAGCTAAGTCTTTATGTTGATTCATCAGGTAAGGTGCATTTGTTAAATTCCATATTTTAGTGACTCTGCTATATGAATAATGGCTTATGGGCGTCAAAGTTTCTTTCTTTTTTAATTGCTGCAGCAGCTTCCTTGCATTCTTCAATGTCTCCATCTCAAAAGAATCTAGGCCATATAATCTGATAACTTTCTCCAGGATGGCATATTGTTGTGGAGGTGATAACAACACTGGGCTTGTTAAAGAAATGGATATCCACTTTCGCCTCCTAAAAATGTGGCCAGCTGCATATCTTAAAAAATGTGCCCAAGGGCTTGAAGCAAACATATATTTAAAACAGAGGCTAAAAAACTTGGAGTATAAAAACAGTTTGACGTTGGGAACATCCTTACCACCAAGGTGGTGCATCTTGTACATTGTTTCTCTCTTCACCTTTTCGAACTTAGAGTTCCACACAAATTCAAACAGCATTCTCTGTAATCTTCTCGCTGTAAGGTCACTTGGGGGATAAACATAACTGAGATATAACATGACAGGAAGCAGAAGGGCCTTAATAATTAAAACTTTACCTTCGATTGTTAATTTTCTTAATTTCCAAAAGTCAATCTTCTTTTGTATTTTGTCCCTTACTCCATCCCAGCTCTTCATTCCATCATTCTGTCGATCAAAAATCACGCCCAGAATTTTAATCTTCTCTGACTGCATCGGGAGATCAGGGATGGACACATCCGCCCAATTGCCACGGACAAAACAATCACATTTCTCAATGTTTAACTTAAAACCTGAGGCTTCACAAAAAAAATTGGTCGTTCTTATAGCTCTCCTGAGAGCGGCAGGTGATGAACAAAAAATAGTAATATCATCCATGTAGCCCATTACCTTCACATCTCTTCCATGTCCTCCAGGGATAGGGACACCTTTAATCACTTTATCCTCTCGTAGCATAGATAAAAGAGGCTCTATTGCACATATAAATAGCACTGGGGACAAAGGGCAGCCTTGCTTCACACCTGAATGCAAAAACACTTCATTAGACAAAAATCCATTGATTAAAATTTTACTAAAAGAGTTCTTATATAAAAGTGCCACTTGCTTGATAAAAATTTCAGGGAAGCCCATTTTTTTTAAAACCAACCATAAAAAACAATGAGAGACACGATCAAAAGCCTTTTGAAAATCCAACGATAAAATTGCTAAGTCTTGCTTCCTGGATTGCTGGTACCATATGACATCGCGGATGGTATTGAGATGCTCCGCAACTCCTCTTCCTGGCACCCCACATACCTGGTCTTCATAAATAACTTTGGATAAAACTTTTTTAAAACGGTTCACTAAAATTTTGGACATCAACTTGTAATCAACATTCAACAGTGTGATTGGTCTCCAGTTTGCCAGATGGGATTTTGCTCCTTTTTTAAAAATCAGGGAGACCAGACCACTTCTCCAAGATATAGGCAGGATATCACACTTAAAAGCTTCTTTGATTACTAAAAACAAGTCGGGTTTTAAAAAATTCCAAAATTCACGATAAAATTCAACAGGCAAACCGTCAGAACCAGGGGTTTTCCCATAGGAAAAACTTTTGATAGCAGCATCTACTTCCGACAAGGTGACTTCAGTGCATAACAATTCTTGGTCTTCGCGGCTCAGACTATTTTTTAATGAATTAAGGGCATCTTCAGTAAAAGACTGGTCTATAGTTTTCTCATTAAAAAGCTGCTGATAAAACTGGTGAGCTTGGTTGAGCATACCTTCAGTTGTAGTTTCACCCTCTAATTCTGTTATCATTTCCTTAGCAGCAACTACTTTTTTAAAAAAAAATCTTGAGCACTTTTCATTTTTCTCCATCACTTCAATTTTTGAGTTATAAATTATTTCCTTACCCTTCGACTCTATACTCTTTTTAATTTCTTTTTTTGTTGCTTCAATTAAATCGTCCATTTCAAGTCCCACATCTCTTAGTTGATAACAGGTCTGCAATTTAGTAATAAGCCTTTTATGCCAAGCGGACTTTTCTCTTGCATTGGCTATGCTGACCTTGATAAAAAAACTTTTTATCTTCATCTTGCTGTATTCCCACCATTCTAGCAGAGTTAAAAATTTTTGTTGTTTTGTTCTTAAATAATTAAAAAACGCTTTAAAATCTGTTCTTACCTTAGGATCTTGTAACAATGTTGTATTTAGCCTCCAAACTCCTCTTGCCTTGACAAGCCCAGGTAATTCTAACTCTGATAGCAACATCTTATGATCTGAAAAAATGTTTGGGATTAAGACAACAGATTTGACATTCACATATTGGGACATGAAAATAAAATCAATACGAGATTTAGAAGAAGAGTTCTCCCAAGTATAACCGGGATCATTACTACGGATCTCTTTCCAGGAGTCTCTAAGAAAAAAATCAGTTAACAAATCCTTTAGTTGTTTCTCTGTTTTGTCTTTTTTAGGAACGGCGGAACTCCCGCTTCTCCCTTCACCAGGCAAGACACAATTGAAATCCCCACAGAACATCAGAGGCGATGAACCAGGTAGGTAATATTGCACATCTTCAAACAACTGATGTCTCTCTTCCTTCACCGGAGAAGCATAAATGTTCAAAAGTCTAAAGTCCACACCTTTAAAACTAATATTTAAGAAAAGAGCACGTCCAGAAGAAATGTCCACAAAAGAGTTGATTTTAAAGTCATGCGACCTAAACAGCACTCCAATGCCAGAGGAACGATTTTCATTATCTCCGGACCAGATAGAGGGCCCATGAGGCCAATCTTTTCTTAAATCTGCATAATTCATATCAAAGTCAATGTTACATTCTTGCAAACAAAAGACATCACAGTCCACTGTTGACAGGTAGGAAAACAAAGCAGCCCTTCTTGTAGAGCCCCTTATACTCCTCACATTGAGCGAGGCTACTTTAATTGATGAGGTCATGATAGGTTAGTTCAGGTCACACTACTGTCAGAATCAGACATAAAGCCCACCGATGTTAACGGGCTCTGCACTTCTGAGTCCGAAAAAGAAATGTTTATAGGGTCTGAAGGCCTTGGCTCCTCAGGAGGGGCAGCGGGAGCCATTGGCTTGTATTGCAGAAGACTTGGTTTTAATGGACACTTCTTGGAAGTCTCCCTGGCCACATTCTCATCAGACCTATCATCTGTTTTCCTTTTCCTACGAGTTTCCAGCTCCATTGCTTCTTCCTCCGAGCTAAATGTCCCGATTTCAGCAGAGGGACTCCCCTCCACCACCATATCACCCGGATCAGAATCAGCAGCCCAGTCCTTAGATGAAGCTTCCCTCCTCTCAGGACGGACAGGTTTCTCAGCTGGAGGTTTCTGCATAGACGTGGGCTTATGCGCAGCAGGAATAGGAGAACTGGCAGGTTTTCCCTGTGCAGCAGGCACTGAAGTGCTTGTGGACCCGCCTACAGGGGGTTGTGTTCGCACAGTAGATACAGGAGCACCGGTGGGACCCCCCTTAGCAGCAGGAGCAGGAGGGTTGGTTGGCTTCCTCTGTGCAGCAGGTGCAGACGTACCACCTGATGTACTAGCAGGCTTGGTCTGTGGAGCAGGTACTGGAGAGCTAGAAGACTGCCCCCGCGCTGTAGACGCACCCGCAGGAGCAGGAACAGCAGAGGGTTGCCTCTGCCCCCCGGGAGCAGATGGAGGCACACGGGCAGGTTGCTTTGCCAGCGTTTCAGCATAGGTTTCCGCCTTTTTCTTCAAAGGACACTCCCGGAAGGAGTGACCTGGGACCCGGCAGATGTTGCACACCATCTCATTGGTACAGTCCATTGTGGCATGTCCATGCTTGTAGCACTTCTTACAGATTGCCACCTCCTCCTTGCAGTTCTCATAAGTGTGACCGAAACACATGCATTTCCGGCAGAAGAGGGGCATGTCCGGGTAGAAGAGGCGCCCCCGCTCCCTACCGATCAGGAAACTTGACGGAGGATGACGCTGACCACCAATGCCATTTGGATCTTCACAAAATTTAACAAAAAATTTATGCTTTCCCGTCCAGAGGTTTTCCTCATTCATGACCTTGTGGGAATACCGCAGTTCTGGGAAATAGTTTTGAAGAAAGCAAATAATATTAACTAAGGGAACATGAGGGTTGCTCATCTGAACCACGAGCGGCTTCTCTCCACCGGAGTAAAGGATGACAAAAGTGAGTCCTTTAAGATCCTCATCTGAAAGGTGCAGGTGAATCTGGCGGAAGAGGTTCTGGCACGCATACTCTGACTCCAGAGTCAAAGTGAAGGAACCGGGGCGATCTTGAAGGGCCAGGATGTCTTCCCTCTTTACTCCTAGGATCTCCAGCAGCACTCTCCTCACGAAAAACTTCAAGGTCATCTTCTCCTTGGATGCATCGTCCACTTCGATTTTGAAAGAGTTCTTGATGCGAAGGTCACCAGCTCTGGCATAGCGCACTGCGGCCGCTACTGCTGATGCCATCTTCAAAAGGTAGATAGGGTCGATCGCCTTCTTGGTTTCTTTGCGTATCTGCCCCCTAAAGCAGCATGAGGCTTAAGACGGCTTTTACACCGCCGATGCCTCAAGGCCAAGGGCACGATTGGCTTAGAATCCTTCTGGCAAGATGTGGTATCTTAGCCAAAAGGCCGAGAAGCGATAACCAGAATTGGTTTCAAACTACGGAGCCACCCAAGGATCCTGAAAAGTCCATTTGTGGAGATGAGCTCCTGGACTCCCGTTAAGAAGACATGTTGTCAACCTCTAGATCCCTTACATGCCTGCACTTTTCGGCTTGCTGCTGCTGCAATCCACGCGTTTTAGATCTGCATAACTCCACCTCTTTAAACACAGCACCTTCACCCCCTGCTGTTCCCACCCGCCTCAACACCGTTGGAAGGGAGGAGAACCAATTAAGGCGGGGGGTGGGGTGGAACGAGCAGCTGTCTACCCTTAGCAGGAGGGCTCCTGATTACATACCTCTCCTGCTGCTGCTGCTGCTGGCTGTCCAGCAGCAGACTGAAGGTGGCTGCTGCTGTGCACAGGTATATAAAGGCTCAGAGCCCATTATGACACGCGCAGCCAGCGTTCCATTGCCACATTCCATCTACTGCAGGCAGGATACCTGGCTGGCTGAATGTCGCTGAGAAGCTCACAGAGACCGCCATAAGCAACAGTTTAACAGAATGCCACAGACTAATCAACCAAACTTTTTGGGTTGGGTTCTCTTTTATAGTCTGCAGGCATTAAATGAAAGAAGTCAGTGTTCCAGCAGAAGGAGACAACATTTCAGAAAAGGCATTGTAGCAAACCAAAAAAGAAATTTTAAGCGCAGCAGAGTAACCAGCGCACATACCTGTTAGCTCAGGTGAGTTTAAAAGGCTGCTGTTGATAACAAGGGCATTTGCTAAATAGATGGTGTGTGTGCAACAATATACTGAAAGGTCAATTATATTGTGCAGCTTATCTCACCACCTGTAGTTATTTAGGTGAAAGCTCCAAAATGCTTGCCTAATATGTCTGTTTATCCAAAAGGAAGTAAAAAGGGAGAGCTAGAAAGATAGCATTGCATCACATTACATGGCAATGCAATGCACAGTTGCTGAAGTTGAACCAAAATGAGCTTGTAATCTGGCTTCTGCAACTTTGAACATGAAAAATCCAATGAGGAGAAGAAAAGCAAAGCCAAAGAGTCCATCCCAAAATCCGACAAACAAGCAAAATGAACAAAAAACATTGAATTCAATTCTTTCTGATTTTAGAAACTGCATTAAAGAAGGGGTGCACCGGTCCTGGAGATACTGCAATACCAGGTCAATGCGTGGAGTGGACAGAGCAAGCTCTTTTTCCATCTCCCTGTTCTAAAAATCCATTTAATATATGGTCCCCAGATAGGGGACGTATCAGATATTAAACTGATAAGAACAGATACTACACTTGATCTTAGCCAAAAGGCCGAGAAGCGATAACCAGAATTGGTTTCAAACTACGGAGCCACCCAAGGATCCTGAAAAGTCCATTTGTGGAGATGAGCTCCTGGACTCCCGTTAAGAAGACATGTTGTCAACCTCTAGATCCCTTACATGCCTGCACTTTTCGGCTTGCTGCTGCTGCAATCCACGCGTTTTAGATCTGCATAACTCCACCTCTTTAAACACAGCACCTTCACCCCCTGCTGTTCCCACCCGCCTCAACACCGTTGGAAGGGAGGAGAACCAATTAAGGCGGGGGGTGGGGTGGAACGAGCAGCTGTCTACCCTTAGCAGGAGGGCTCCTGATTACATACCTCTCCTGCTGCTGCTGCTGCTGGCTGTCCAGCAGCAGACTGAAGGTGGCTGCTGCTGTGCACAGGTATATAAAGGCTCAGAGCCTATTATGACACGCGCAGCCAGCGTTCCATTGCCACATTCCATCTACTGCAGGCAGGATACCTGGCTGGCTGAATGTCGCTGAGAAGCTCACAGAGACCGCCATAAGCAACAGTTTAACAGAATGCCACAGACTAATCAACCAAACTTTTTGGGTTGGGTTCTCTTTTATAGTCTGCAGGCATTAAATGAAAGAAGTCAGTGTTCCAGCAGAAGGAGACAACGTTTCAGAAAAGGCATTGTAGCAAACCAAAAAAGAAATTTTAAGCGCAGCAGAGTAACCAGCGCACATACCTGTTAGCTCAGGTGAGTTTAAAAGGCTGCTGTTGATAACAAGGGCATTTGCTAAATAGATGGTGTGTGTGCAACAATATACTGAAAGGTCAATTATATTGTGCAGCTTATCTCACCACCTGTAGTTATTTAGGAGAAAGCTCCAAAATGCTTGCCTAAGATGTCTGTTTATCCAAAAGGAAGTAAAAAGGGAGAGCTAGAAAGATAGCATTGCATCACATTACATGGCAATGCAATGCACAGTTGCTGAAGTTGAACCAAAATGAGCTTGTAATCTGGCTTCTGCAACTTTGAACATGAAAAATCCAATGAGGAGAAGAAAAGCAAAGCCAAAGAGTCCATCCCAAAATCCGACAAACAAGCAAAATGAACAAAAAACATTGAATTCAATTCTTTCTGATTTTAGAAACTGCATTAAAGAAGGGGTGCACCGGTCCTGGAGATACTGCAATACCAGGTCAATGCGTGGAATGGACAGAGCAAGCTCTTTTTCCATCTCCCTGTTCTAAAAATCCATTTAATATATGGTCCCCAGATAGGGGACGTATCAGATATTAAACTGATAAGAACAGATACTACACTTGATCTTAGCCAAAAGGCCGAGAAGCGATAACCAGAATTGGTTTCAAACTACGGAGCCACCCAAGGATCCTGAAAAGTCCATTTGTGGAGATGAGCTCCTGGACTCCCGTTAAGAAGACATGTTGTCAACCTCTAGATCCCTTACATGCCTGCACTTTTCGGCTTGCTGCTGCTGCAATCCACGCGTTTTAGATCTGCATAACTCCACCTCTTTAAACACAGCACCTTCACCCCCTGCTGTTCCCACCCGCCTCAACACCGTTGGAAGGGAGGAGAACCAATTAAGGCGGGGGGTGGGGTGGAACGAGCAGCTGTCTACCCTTAGCAGGAGGGCTCCTGATTACATACCTCTCCTGCTGCTGCTGCTGCTGGCTGTCCAGCAGCAGACTGAAGGTGGCTGCTGCTGTGCACAGGTATATAAAGGCTCAGAGCCCATTATGACACGCGCAGCCAGCGTTCCATTGCCACATTCCATCTACTGCAGGCAGGATACCTGGCTGGCTGAATGTCGCTGAGAAGCTCACAGAGACCGCCATAAGCAACAGTTTAACAGAATGCCACAGACTAATCAACCAAACTTTTTGGGTTGGGTTCTCTTTTATAGTCTGCAGGCATTAAATGAAAGAAGTCAGTGTTCCAGCAGAAGGAGACAACGTTTCAGAAAAGGCATTGTAGCAAACCAAAAAAGAAATTTTAAGCGCAGCAGAGTAACCAGCGCACATACCTGTTAGCTCAGGTGAGTTTAAAAGGCTGCTGTTGATAACAAGGGCATTTGCTAAATAGATGGTGTGTGTGCAACAATATACTGAAAGGTCAATTATATTGTGCAGCTTATCTCACCACCTGTAGTTATTTAGGTGAAAGCTCCAAAATGCTTGCCTAATATGTCTGTTTATCCAAAAGGAAGTAAAAAGGGAGAGCTAGAAAGATAGCATTGCATCACATTACATGGCAATGCAATGCACAGTTGCTGAAGTTGAACCAAAATGAGCTTGTAATCTGGCTTCTGCAACTTTGAACATGAAAAATCCAATGAGGAGAAGAAAAGCAAAGCCAAAGAGTCCATCCCAAAATCCGACAAACAAGCAAAATGAACAAAAAACATTGAATTCAATTCTTTCTGATTTTAGAAACTGCATTAAAGAAGGGGTGCACCGGTCCTGGAGATACTGCAATACCAGGTCAATGCGTGGAGTGGACAGAGCAAGCTCTTTTTCCATCTCCCTGTTCTAAAAATCCATTTAATATATGGTCCCCAGATAGGGGACGTATCAGATATTAAACTGATAAGAACAGATACTACACTTGATCTTAGCCAAAAGGCCGAGAAGCGATAACCAGAATTGGTTTCAAACTACGGAGCCACCCAAGGATCCTGAAAAGTCCATTTGTGGAGATGAGCTCCTGGACTCCCGTTAAGAAGACATGTTGTCAACCTCTAGATCCCTTACATGCCTGCACTTTTCGGCTTGCTGCTGCTGCAATCCACGCGTTTTAGATCTGCATAACTTCACCTCTTTAAACACAGCACCTTCACCCCCTGCTGTTCCCACCCGCCTCAACACCGTTGGAAGGGAGGAGAACCAATTAAGGCGGGGGGTGGGGTGGAACGAGCAGCTGTCTACCCTTAGCAGGAGGGCTCCTGATTACATACCTCTCCTGCTGCTGCTGCTGCTGGCTGTCCAGCAGCAGACTGAAGGTGGCTGCTGCTGTGCACAGGTAAATAAAGGCTCAGAGCCTATTATGACACGCGCAGCCAGCGTTCCATTGCCACATTCCATCTACTGCAGGCAGGATACCTGGCTGGCTGAATGTCGCTGAGAAGCTCACAGAGACCGCCATAAGCAACAGTTTAACAGAATGCCACAGACTAATCAACCAAACTTTTTGGGTTGGGTTCTCTTTTATAGTCTGCAGGCATTAAATGAAAGAAGTCAGTGTTCCAGCAGAAGGAGACAACGTTTCAGAAAAGGCATTGTAGCAAACCAAAAAAGAAATTTTAAGCGCAGCAGAGTAACCAGCGCACATACCTGTTAGCTCAGGTGAGTTTAAAAGGCTGCTGTTGATAACAAGGGCATTTGCTAAATAGATGGTGTGTGTGCAACAATATACTGAAAGGTCAATTATATTGTGCAGCTTATCTCACCACCTGTAGTTATTTAGGTGAAAGCTCCAAAATGCTTGCCTAATATGTCTGTTTATCCAAAAGGAAGTAAAAAGGGAGAGCTAGAAAGATAGCATTGCATCACATTACATGGCAATGCAATGCACAGTTGCTGAAGTTGAACCAAAATGAGCTTGTAATCTGGCTTCTGCAACTTTGAACATGAAAAATCCAATGAGGAGAAGAAAAGCAAAGCCAAAGAGTCCATCCCAAAATCCGACAAACAAGCAAAATGAACAAAAAACATTGAATTCAATTCTTTCTGATTTTAGAAACTGCATTAAAGAAGGGGTGCACCGGTCCTGGAGATACTGCAATACCAGGTCAATGCGTGGAGTGGACAGAGCAAGCTCTTTTTCCATCTCCCTGTTCTAAAAATCCATTTAATATATGGTCCCCAGATAGGGGACGTATCAGATATTAAACTGATAAGAACAGATACTACACTTGATCTTAGCCAAAAGGCCGAGAAGCGATAACCAGAATTGGTTTCAAACTACGGAGCCACCCAAGGATCCTGAAAAGTCCATTTGTGGAGATGAGCTCCTGGACTCCCGTTAAGAAGACATGTTGTCAACCTCTAGATCCCTTACATGCCTGCACTTTTCGGCTTGCTGCTGCTGCAATCCACGCGTTTTAGATCTGCATAACTCCACCTCTTTAAACACAGCACCTTCACCCCCTGCTGTTCCCACCCGCCTCAACACCGTTGGAAGGGAGGAGAACCAATTAAGGCGGGGGGTGGGGTGGAACGAGCAGCTGTCTACCCTTAGCAGGAGGGCTCCTGATTACATACCTCTCCTGCTGCTGCTGCTGCTGGCTGTCCAGCAGCAGACTGAAGGTGGCTGCTGCTGTGCACAGGTATATAAAGGCTCAGAGCCTATTATGACACGCGCAGCCAGCGTTCCATTGCCACATTCCATCTACTGCAGGCAGGATACCTGGCTGGCTGAATGTCGCTGAGAAGCTCACAGAGACCGCCATAAGCAACAGTTTAACAGAATGCCACAGACTAATCAACCAAACTTTTTGGGTTGGGTTCTCTTTTATAGTCTGCAGGCATTAAATGAAAGAAGTCAGTGTTCCAGCAGAAGGAGACAACGTTTCAGAAAAGGCATTGTAGCAAACCAAAAAAGAAATTTTAAGCGCAGCAGAGTAACCAGCGCACATACCTGTTAGCTCAGGTGAGTTTAAAAGGCTGCTGTTGATAACAAGGGCATTTGCTAAATAGATGGTGTGTGTGCAACAATATACTGAAAGGTCAATTATATTGTGCAGCTTATCTCACCACCTGTAGTTATTTAGGTGAAAGCTCCAAAATGCTTGCCTAATATGTCTGTTTATCCAAAAGGAAGTAAAAAGGGAGAGCTAGAAAGATAGCATTGCATCACATTACATGGCAATGCAATGCACAGTTGCTGAAGTTGAACCAAAATGAGCTTGTAATCTGGCTTCTGCAACTTTGAACATGAAAAATCCAATGAGGAGAAGAAAAGCAAAGCCAAAGAGTCCATCCCAAAATCCGACAAACAAGCAAAATGAACAAAAAACATTGAATTCAATTCTTTCTGATTTTAGAAACTGCATTAAAGAAGGGGTGCACCGGTCCTGGAGATACTGCAATACCAGGTCAATGCGTGGAGTGGACAGAGCAAGCTCTTTTTCCATCTCCCTGTTCTAAAAATCCATTTAATATATGGTCCCCAGATAGGGGACGTATCAGATATTAAACTGATAAGAACAGATACTACACTTGATCTTAGCCAAAAGGCCGAGAAGCGATAACCAGAATTGGTTTCAAACTACGGAGCCACCCAAGGATCCTGAAAAGTCCATTTGTGGAGATGAGCTCCTGGACTCCCGTTAAGAAGACATGTTGTCAACCTCTAGATCCCTTACATGCCTGCACTTTTCGGCTTGCTGCTGCTGCAATCCACGCGTTTTAGATCTGCATAACTCCACCTCTTTAAACACAGCACCTTCACCCCCTGCTGTTCCCACCCGCCTCAACACCGTTGGAAGGGAGGAGAACCAATTAAGGCGGGGGGTGGGGTGGAACGAGCAGCTGTCTACCCTTAGCAGGAGGGCTCCTGATTACATACCTCTCCTGCTGCTGCTGCTGCTGGCTGTCCAGCAGCAGACTGAAGGTGGCTGCTGCTGTGCACAGGTATATAAAGGCTCAGAGCCTATTATGACACGCGCAGCCAGCGTTCCATTGCCACATTCCATCTACTGCAGGCAGGATACCTGGCTGGCTGAATGTCGCTGAGAAGCTCACAGAGACCGCCATAAGCAACAGTTTAACAGAATGCCACAGACTAATCAACCAAACTTTTTGGGTTGGGTTCTCTTTTATAGTCTGCAGGCATTAAATGAAAGAAGTCAGTGTTCCAGCAGAAGGAGACAACGTTTCAGAAAAGGCATTGTAGCAAACCAAAAAAGAAATTTTAAGCGCAGCAGAGTAACCAGCGCACATACCTGTTAGCTCAGGTGAGTTTAAAAGGCTGCTGTTGATAACAAGGGCATTTGCTAAATAGATGGTGTGTGTGCAACAATATACTGAAAGGTCAATTATATTGTGCAGCTTATCTCACCACCTGTAGTTATTTAGGAGAAAGCTCCAAAATGCTTGCCTAAGATGTCTGTTTATCCAAAAGGAAGTAAAAAGGGAGAGCTAGAAAGATAGCATTGCATCACATTACATGGCAATGCAATGCACAGTTGCTGAAGTTGAACCAAAATGAGCTTGTAATCTGGCTTCTGCAACTTTGAACATGAAAAATCCAATGAGGAGAAGAAAAGCAAAGCCAAAGAGTCCATCCCAAAATCCGACAAACAAGCAAAATGAACAAAAAACATTGAATTCAATTCTTTCTGATTTTAGAAACTGCATTAAAGAAGGGGTGCACCGGTCCTGGAGATACTGCAATACCAGGTCAATGCGTGGAATGGACAGAGCAAGCTCTTTTTCCATCTCCCTGTTCTAAAAATCCATTTAATATATGGTCCCCAGATAGGGGACGTATCAGATATTAAACTGATAAGAACAGATACTACACTTGATCTTAGCCAAAAGGCCGAGAAGCGATAACCAGAATTGGTTTCAAACTACGGAGCCACCCAAGGATCCTGAAAAGTCCATTTGTGGAGATGAGCTCCTGGACTCCCGTTAAGAAGACATGTTGTCAACCTCTAGATCCCTTACATGCCTGCACTTTTCGGCTTGCTGCTGCTGCAATCCACGCGTTTTAGATCTGCATAACTCCACCTCTTTAAACACAGCACCTTCACCCCCTGCTGTTCCCACCCGCCTCAACACCGTTGGAAGGGAGGAGAACCAATTAAGGCGGGGGGTGGGGTGGAACGAGCAGCTGTCTACCCTTAGCAGGAGGGCTCCTGATTACATACCTCTCCTGCTGCTGCTGCTGCTGGCTGTCCAGCAGCAGACTGAAGGTGGCTGCTGCTGTGCACAGGTATATAAAGGCTCAGAGCCCATTATGACACGCGCAGCCAGCGTTCCATTGCCACATTCCATCTACTGCAGGCAGGATACCTGGCTGGCTGAATGTCGCTGAGAAGCTCACAGAGACCGCCATAAGCAACAGTTTAACAGAATGCCACAGACTAATCAACCAAACTTTTTGGGTTGGGTTCTCTTTTATAGTCTGCAGGCATTAAATGAAAGAAGTCAGTGTTCCAGCAGAAGGAGACAACGTTTCAGAAAAGGCATTGTAGCAAACCAAAAAAGAAATTTTAAGCGCAGCAGAGTAACCAGCGCACATACCTGTTAGCTCAGGTGAGTTTAAAAGGCTGCTGTTGATAACAAGGGCATTTGCTAAATAGATGGTGTGTGTGCAACAATATACTGAAAGGTCAATTATATTGTGCAGCTTATCTCACCACCTGTAGTTATTTAGGTGAAAGCTCCAAAATGCTTGCCTAATATGTCTGTTTATCCAAAAGGAAGTAAAAAGGGAGAGCTAGAAAGATAGCATTGCATCACATTACATGGCAATGCAATGCACAGTTGCTGAAGTTGAACCAAAATGAGCTTGTAATCTGGCTTCTGCAACTTTGAACATGAAAAATCCAATGAGGAGAAGAAAAGCAAAGCCAAAGAGTCCATCCCAAAATCCGACAAACAAGCAAAATGAACAAAAAACATTGAATTCAATTCTTTCTGATTTTAGAAACTGCATTAAAGAAGGGGTGCACCGGTCCTGGAGATACTGCAATACCAGGTCAATGCGTGGAGTGGACAGAGCAAGCTCTTTTTCCATCTCCCTGTTCTAAAAATCCATTTAATATATGGTCCCCAGATAGGGGACGTATCAGATATTAAACTGATAAGAACAGATACTACACTTGATCTTAGCCAAAAGGCCGAGAAGCGATAACCAGAATTGGTTTCAAACTACGGAGCCACCCAAGGATCCTGAAAAGTCCATTTGTGGAGATGAGCTCCTGGACTCCCGTTAAGAAGACATGTTGTCAACCTCTAGATCCCTTACATGCCTGCACTTTTCGGCTTGCTGCTGCTGCAATCCACGCGTTTTAGATCTGCATAACTCCACCTCTTTAAACACAGCACCTTCACCCCCTGCTGTTCCCACCCGCCTCAACACCGTTGGAAGGGAGGAGAACCAATTAAGGCGGGGGGTGGGGTGGAACGAGCAGCTGTCTACCCTTAGCAGGAGGGCTCCTGATTACATACCTCTCCTGCTGCTGCTGCTGCTGGCTGTCCAGCAGCAGACTGATGGTGGCTGCTGCTGTGCACAGGTATATAAAGGCTCAAAGCCTATTATGACACGCGCAGCCAGCGTTCCATTGCCACATTCCATCTACTGCAGGCAGGATACCTGGCTGGCTGAATGTCGCTGAGAAGCTCACAGAGACCGCCATAAGCAACAGTTTAACAGAATGCCACAGACTAATCAACCAAACTTTTTGGGTTGGGTTCTCTTTTATAGTCTGCAGGCATTAAATGAAAGAAGTCAGTGTTCCAGCAGAAGGAGACAACGTTTCAGAAAGGCATTGTAGCAAACCAAAAAAGAAATTTTAAGCGCAGCAGAGTAACCAGCGCACATACCTGTTAGCTCAGGTGAGTTTAAAAGGCTGCTGTTGATAACAAGGGCATTTGCTAAATAGATGGTGTGTGTGCAACAATATACTGAAAGGTCAATTATATTGTGCAGCTTATCTCACCACCTGTAGTTATTTAGGTGAAAGCTCCAAAATGCTTGCCTAATATGTCTGTTTATCCAAAAGGAAGTAAAAAGGGAGAGCTAGAAAGATAGCATTGCATCACATTACATGGCAATGCAATGCACAGTTGCTGAAGTTGAACCAAAATGAGCTTGTAATCTGGCTTCTGCAACTTTGAACATGAAAAATCCAATGAGGAGAAGAAAAGCAAAGCCAAAGAGTCCATCCCAAAATCCGACAAACAAGCAAAATGAACAAAAAACATTGAATTCAATTCTTTCTGATTTTAGAAACTGCATTAAAGAAGGGGTGCACCGGTCCTGGATATACTGCAATACCAGGTCAATGCGTGGAGTGGACAGAGCAAGCTCTTTTTCCATCTCCCTGTTCTAAAAATCCATTTAATATATGGTCCCCAGATAGGGAACGTATCAGATATTAAACTGATAAGAACAGATACTACACTTGATCTTAGACAAAAAGGCCGAGAAGCGATAACCAGAATTGGTTTCAAACTACGGAGCCACCCAAGGATCCTGAAAAGTCCATTTGTGGAGATGAGCTCCTGGACTCCCGTTAAGAAGACATGTTGTCAACCTCTAGATCCCTTACATGCCTGCACTTTTCGGCTTGCTGCTGCTGCAATCCACGCGTTTTAGATCTGCATAACTCCACCTCTTTAAACACAGCACCTTCACCCCCTGCTGTTCCCACCCGCCTCAACACCGTTGGAAGGGAGGAGAACCAATTAAGGCGGGGGGTGGGGTGGAACGAGCAGCTGTCTACCCTTAGCAGGAGGGCTCCTGATTACATACCTCTCCTGCTGCTGCTGCTGGCTGTCCAGCAGCAGACTGAAGGTGGCTGCTGCTGTGCACAGGTATATAAAGGCTCAGAGCCTATTATGACACGCGCAGCCAGCGTTCCATTGCCACATTCCATCTACTGCAGGCAGGATACCTGGCTGGCTGAATGTCGCTGAGAAGCTCACAGAGACCGCCATAAGCAACAGTTTAACAGAATGCCACAGACTAATCAACCAAACTTTTTGGGTTGGGTTCTCTTTTATAGTCTGCAGGCATTAAATGAAAGAAGTCAGTGTTCCAGCAGAAGGAGACAACGTTTCAGAAAAGGCATTGTAGCAAACCAAAAAAGAAATTTTAAGCGCAGCAGAGTAACCAGCGCACATACCTGTTAGCTCAGGTGAGTTTAAAAGGCTGCTGTTGATTACAAGGGCATTTGCTAAATAGATGGTGTGTGTGCAACAATATACTGAAAGGTCAATTATATTGTGCAGCTTATCTCACCACCTGTAGTTATTTAGGTGAAAGCTCCAAAATGCTTGCCTAATATGTCTGTTTATCCAAAAGGAAGTAAAAAGGGAGAGCTAGAAAGATAGCATTGCATCACATTACATGGCAATGCAATGCACAGTTGCTGAAGTTGAACCAAAATGAGCTTGTAATCTGGCTTCTGCAACTTTGAACATGAAAAATCCAATGAGGAGAAGAAAAGCAAAGCCAAAGAGTCCATCCCAAAATCCGACAAACAAGCAAAATGAACAAAAAACATTGAATTCAATTCTTTCTGATTTTAGAAACTGCATTAAAGAAGGGGTGCACCGGTCCTGGAGATACTGCAATACCAGGTCAATGCGTGGAGTGGACAGAGCAAGCTCTTTTTCCATCTCCCTGTTCTAAAAATCCATTTAATATATGGTCCCCAGATAGGGGACGTATCAGATATTAAACTGATAAGAACAGATACTACACTTGATCTTAGCCAAAAGGCCGAGAAGCGATAACCAGAATTGGTTTCAAACTACGGAGCCACCCAAGGATCCTGAAAAGTCCATTTGTGGAGATGAGCTCCTGGACTCCCGTTAAGAAGACATGTTGTCAACCTCTAGATCCCTTACATGCCTGCACTTTTCGGCTTGCTGCTGCTGCAATCCACGCGTTTTAGATCTGCATAACTCCACCTCTTTAAACACAGCACCTTCACCCCCTGCTGTTCCCACCCGCCTCAACACCGTTGGAAGGGAGGAGAACCAATTAAGGCGGGGGGTGGGGTGGAACGAGCAGCTGTCTACCCTTAGCAGGAGGGCTCCTGATTACATACCTCTCCTGCTGCTGCTGCTGCTGGCTGTCCAGCAGCAGACTGAAGGTGGCTGCTGCTGTGCACAGGTATATAAAGGCTCAGAGCCTATTATGACACGCGCAGCCAGCGTTCCATTGCCACATTCCATCTACTGCAGGCAGGATACCTGGCTGGCTGAATGTCGCTGAGAAGCTCACAGAGACCGCCATAAGCAACAGTTTAACAGAATGCCACAGACTAATCAACCAAACTTTTTGGGTTGGGTTCTCTTTTATAGTCTGCAGGCATTAAATGAAAGAAGTCAGTGTTCCAGCAGAAGGAGACAACGTTTCAGAAAAGGCATTGTAGCAAACCAAAAAAGAAATTTTAAGCGCAGCAGAGTAACCAGCGCACATACCTGTTAGCTCAGGTGAGTTTAAAAGGCTGCTGTTGATAACAAGGGCATTTGCTAAATAGATGGTGTGTGTGCAACAATATACTGAAAGGTCAATTATATTGTGCAGCTTATCTCACCACCTGTAGTTATTTAGGTGAAAGCTCCAAAATGCTTGCCTAATATGTCTGTTTATCCAAAAGGAAGTAAAAAGGGAGAGCTAGAAAGATAGCATTGCATCACATTACATGGCAATGCAATGCACAGTTGCTGAAGTTGAACCAAAATGAGCTTGTAATCTGGCTTCTGCAACTTTGAACATGAAAAATCCAATGAGGAGAAGAAAAGCAAAGCCAAAGAGTCCATCCCAAAATCCGACAAACAAGCAAAATGAACAAAAAACATTGAATTCAATTCTTTCTGATTTTAGAAACTGCATTAAAGAAGGGGTGCACCGGTCCTGGAGATACTGCAATACCAGGTCAATGCGTGGAGTGGACAGAGCAAGCTCTTTTTCCATCTCCCTGTTCTAAAAATCCATTTAATATATGGTCCCCAGATAGGGGACGTATCAGATATTAAACTGATAAGAACAGATACTACACTTGATCTTAGCCAAAAGGCCGAGAAGCGATAACCAGAATTGGTTTCAAACTAAGGAGCCACCCAAGGATCCTGAAAAGTCCATTTGTGGAGATGAGCTCCTGGACTCCCGTTAAGAAGACATGTTGTCAACCTCTAGATCCCTTACATGCCTGCACTTTTCGGCTTGCTGCTGCTGCAATCCACGCGTTTTAGATCTGCATAACTCCACCTCTTTAAACACAGCACCTTCACCCCCTGCTGTTCCCACCCGCCTCAACACCGTTGGAAGGGAGGAGAACCAATTAAGGCAGGGGGTGGGGTGGAACGAGCAGCTGTCTACCCTTAGCAGGAGGGCTCCTGATTACATACCTCTCCTGCTGCTGCTGCTGCTGGCTGTCCAGCAGCAGACTGAAGGTGGCTGCTGCTGTGCACAGGTATATAAAGGCTCAGAGCCTATTATGACACGCGCAGCCAGCGTTCCATTGCCACATTCCATCTACTGCAGGCAGGATACCTGGCTGGCTGAATGTCGCTGAGAAGCTCACAGAGACCGCCATAAGCAACAGTTTAACAGAATGCCACAGACTAATCAACCAAACTTTTTGGGTTGGGTTCTCTTTTATAGTCTGCAGGCATTAAATGAAAGAAGTCAGTGTTCCAGCAGAAGGAGACAACGTTTCAGAAAAGGCATTGTAGCAAACCAGAAAAGAAATTTTAAGCGCAGCAGAGTAACCAGCGCACATACCTGTTAGCTCAGGTGAGTTTAAAAGGCTGCTGTTGATAACAAGGGCATTTGCTAAATAGATGGTGTGTGTGCAACAATATACTGAAAGGTCAATTATATTGTGCAGCTTATCTCACCACCTGTAGTTATTTAGGTGAAAGCTCCAAAATGCTTGCCTAATATGTCTGTTTATCCAAAAGGAAGTAAAAAGGGAGAGCTAGAAAGATAGCATTGCATCACATTACATGGCAATGCAATGCACAGTTGCTGAAGTTGAACCAAAATGAGCTTGTAATCTGGCTTCTGCAACTTTGAACATGAAAAATCCAATGAGGAGAAGAAAAGCAAAGCCAAAGAGTCCATCCCAAAATCCGACAAACAAGCAAAATGAACAAAAAACATTGAATTCAATTCTTTCTGATTTTAGAAACTGCATTAAAGAAGGGGTGCACCGGTCCTGGAGATACTGCAATACCAGGTCAATGCGTGGAGTGGACAGAGCAAGCTCTTTTTCCATCTCCCTGTTCTAAAAATCCATTTAATATATGGTCCCCAGATAGGGGACGTATCAGATATTAAACTGATAAGAACAGATACTACACTTGATCTTAGCCAAAAGGCCGAGAAGCGATAACCAGAATTGGTTTCAAACTACGGAGCCACCCAAGGATCCTGAAAAGTCCATTTGTGGAGATGAGCTCCTGGACTCCCGTTAAGAAGACATGTTGTCAACCTCTAGATCCCTTACATGCCTGCACTTTTCGGCTTGCTGCTGCTGCAATCCACGCGTTTTAGATCTGCATAACTCCACCTCTTTAAACACAGCACCTTCACCCCCTGCTGTTCCCACCCGCCTCAACACCGTTGGAAGGGAGGAGAACCAATTAAGGCGGGGGGTGGGGTGGAACGAGCAGCTGTCTACCCTTAGCAGGAGGGCTCCTGATTACATACCTCTCCTGCTGCTGCTGCTGCTGGCTGTCCAGCAGCAGACTGAAGGTGGCTGCTGCTGTGCACAGGTATATAAAGGCTCAGAGCCTATTATGACACGCGCAGCCAGCGTTCCATTGCCACATTCCATCTACTGCAGGCAGGATACCTGGCTGGCTGAATGTCGCTGAGAAGCTCACAGAGACCGCCATAAGCAACAGTTTAACAGAATGCCACAGACTAATCAACCAAACTTTTTGGGTTGGGTTCTCTTTTATAGTCTGCAGGCATTAAATGAAAGAAGTCAGTGTTCCAGCAGAAGGAGACAACGTTTCAGAAAAGGCATTGTAGCAAACCAAAAAAGAAATTTTAAGCGCAGCAGAGTAACCAGCGCACATACCTGTTAGCTCAGGTGAGTTTAAAAGGCTGCTGTTGATAACAAGGGCATTTGCTAAATAGATGGTGTGTGTGCAACAATATACTGAAAGGTCAATTATATTGTGCAGCTTATCTCACCACCTGTAGTTATTTAGGTGAAAGCTCCAAAATGCTTGCCTAATATGTCTGTTTATCCAAAAGGAAGTAAAAAGGGAGAGCTAGAAAGATAGCATTGCATCACATTACATGGCAATGCAATGCACAGTTGCTGAAGTTGAACCAAAATGAGCTTGTAATCTGGCTTCTGCAACTTTGAACATGAAAAATCCAATGAGGAGAAGAAAAGCAAAGCCAAAGAGTCCATCCCAAAATCCGACAAACAAGCAAAATGAACAAAAAACATTGAATTCAATTCTTTCTGATTTTAGAAACTGCATTAAAGAAGGGGTGCACCGGTCCTGGAGATACTGCAATACCAGGTCAATGCGTGGAGTGGACAGAGCAAGCTCTTTTTCCATCTCCCTGTTCTAAAAATCCATTTAATATATGGTCCCCAGATAGGGGACGTATCAGATATTAAACTGATAAGAACAGATACTACACTTGATCTTAGCCAAAAGGCCGAGAAGCGATAACCAGAATTGGTTTCAAACTACGAAGCCACCCAAGGATCCTGAAAAGTCCATTTGTGGAGATGAGCTCCTGGACTCCCGTTAAGAAGACATGTTGTCAACCTCTAGATCCCTTACATGCCTGCACTTTTCGGCTTGCTGCTGCTGCAATCCACGCGTTTTAGATCTGCATAACTCCACCTCTTTAAACACAGCACCTTCACCCCCTGCTGTTCCCACCCGCCTCAACACCGTTGGAAGGGAGGAGAACCAATTAAGGCGGGGGGTGGGGTGGAACGAGCAGCTGTCTACCCTTAGCAGGAGGGCTCCTGATTACATACCTCTCCTGCTGCTGCTGCTGCTGGCTGTCCAGCAGCAGACTGAAGGTGGCTGCTGCTGTGCACAGGTATATAAAGGCTCAGAGCCTATTATGACACGCGCAGCCAGCGTTCCATTGCCACATTCCATCTACTGCAGGCAGGATACCTGGCTGGCTGAATGTCGCTGAGAAGCTCACAGAGACCGCCATAAGCAACAGTTTAACAGAATGCCACAGACTAATCAACCAAACTTTTTGGGTTGGGTTCTCTTTTATAGTCTGCAGGCATTAAATGAAAGAAGTCAGTGTTCCAGCAGAAGGAGACAACGTTTCAGAAAAGGCATTGTAGCAAACCAAAAAAGAAATTTTAAGCGCAGCAGAGTAACCAGCGCACATACCTGTTAGCTCAGGTGAGTTTAAAAGGCTGCTGTTGATAACAAGGGCATTTGCTAAATAGATGGTGTGTGTGCAACAATATACTGAAAGGTCAATTATATTGTGCAGCTTATCTCACCACCTGTAGTTATTTAGGTGAAAGCTCCAAAATGCTTGCCTAATATGTCTGTTTATCCAAAAGGAAGTAAAAAGGGAGAGCTAGAAAGATAGCATTGCATCACATTACATAGCAATGCAATGCACAGTTGCTGAAGTTGAACCAAAATGAGCTTGTAATCTGGCTTCTGCAACTTTGAACATGAAAAATCCAATGAGGAGAAGAAAAGCAAAGCCAAAGAGTCCATCCCAAAATCCGACAAACAAGCAAAATGAACAAAAAACATTGAATTCAATTCTTTCTGATTTTAGAAACTGCATTAAAGAAGGGGTGCACCGGTCCTGGAGATACTGCAATACCAGGTCAATGCGTGGAGTGGACAGAGCAAGCTCTTTTTCCATCTCCCTGTTCTAAAAATCCATTTAATATATGGTCCCCAGATAGGGGACGTATCAGATATTAAACTGATAAGAACAGATACTACACTTGATCTTAGCCAAAAGGCCGAGAAGCGATAACCAGAATTGGTTTCAAACTACGGAGCCACCCAAGGATCCTGAAAAGTCCATTTGTGGAGATGAGCTCCTGGACTCCCGTTAAGAAGACATGTTGTCAACCTCTAGATCCCTTACATGCCTGCACTTTTCGGCTTGCTGCTGCTGCAATCCACGCGTTTTAGATCTGCATAACTCCACCTCTTTAAACACAGCACCTTCACCCCCTGCTGTTCCCACCCGCCTCAACACCGTTGGAAGGGAGGAGAACCAATTAAGGCGGGGGGTGGGGTGGAACGAGCAGCTGTCTACCCTTAGCAGGAGGGCTCCTGATTACATACCTCTCCTGCTGCTGCTGCTGCTGGCTGTCCAGCAGCAGACTGAAGGTGGCTGCTGCTGTGCACAGGTATATAAAGGCTCAGAGCCTATTATGACACGCGCAGCCAGCGTTCCATTGCCACATTCCATCTACTGCAGGCAGGATACCTGGCTGGCTGAATGTCGCTGAGAAGCTCACAGAGACCGCCATAAGCAACAGTTTAACAGAATGCCACAGACTAATCAACCAAACTTTTTGGGTTGGGTTCTCTTTTATAGTCTGCAGGCATTAAATGAAAGAAGTCAGTGTTCCAGCAGAAGGAGACAACGTTTCAGAAAAGGCATTGTAGCAAACCAAAAAAGAAATTTTAAGCGCAGCAGAGTAACCAGCGCACATACCTGTTAGCTCAGGTGAGTTTAAAAGGCTGCTGTTGATAACAAGGGCATTTGCTAAATAGATGGTGTGTGTGCAACAATATACTGAAAGGTCAATTATATTGTGCAGCTTATCTCACCACCTGTAGTTATTTAGGTGAAAGCTCCAAAATCCTTGCCTAATATGTCTGTTTATCCAAAAGGAAGTAAAAAGGGAGAGCTAGAAAAATAGCATTGCATCACATTACATGGCAATGCAATGCACAGTTGCTGAAGTTGAACCAAAATGAGCTTGTAATCTGGCTTCTGCAACTTTGAACATGAAAAATCCAATGAGGAGAAGAAAAGCAAAGCCAAAGAGTCCATCCCAAAATCCGACAAACAAGCAAAATGAACAAAAAACATTGAATTCAATTCTTTCTGATTTTAGAAACTGCATTAAAGAAGGGGTGCACCGGTCCTGGAGATACTGCAATACCAGGTCAATGCGTGGAGTGGACAGAGCAAGCTCTTTTTCCATCTCCCTGTTCTAAAAATCCATTTAATATATGGTCCCCAGATAGGGGACGTATCAGATATTAAACTGATAAGAACAGATACTACACTTGATCTTAGCCAAAAGGCCGAGAAGCGATAACCAGAATTGGTTTCAAACTACGGAGCCACCCAAGGATCCTGAAAAGTCCATTTGTGGAGATGAGCTCCTGGACTCCCGTTAAGAAGACATGTTGTCAACCTCTAGATCCCTTACATGCCTGCACTTTTCGGCTTGCTGCTGCTGCAATCCACGCGTTTTAGATCTGCATAACTCCACCTCTTTAAACACAGCACCTTCACCCCCTGCTGTTCCCACCCGCCTCAACACCGTTGGAAGGGAGGAGAACCAATTAAGGCGGGGGGTGGGGTGGAACGAGCAGCTGTCTACCCTTAGCAGGAGGGCTCCTGATTACATACCTCTCCTGCTGCTGCTGCTGCTGGCTGTCCAGCAGCAGACTGAAGGTGGCTGCTGCTGTGCACAGGTATATAAAGGCTCAGAGCCTATTATGACACGCGCAGCCAGCGTTCCATTGCCACATTCCATCTACTGCAGGCAGGATACCTGGCTGGCTGAATGTCGCTGAGAAGCTCACAGAGACCGCCATAAGCAACAGTTTAACAGAATGCCACAGACTAATCAACCAAACTTTTTGGGTTGGGTTCTCTTTTATAGTCTGCAGGCATTAAATGAAAGAAGTCAGTGTTCCAGCAGAAGGAGACAACGTTTCAGAAAAGGCATTGTAGCAAACCAAAAAAGAAATTTTAAGCGCAGCAGAGTAACCAGCGCACATACCTGTTAGCTCAGGTGAGTTTAAAAGGCTGCTGTTGATAACAAGGGCATTTGCTAAATAGATGGTGTGTGTGCAACAATATACTGAAAGGTCAATTATATTGTGCAGCTTATCTCACCACCTGTAGTTATTTAGGTGAAAGCTCCAAAATGCTTGCCTAATATGTCTGTTTATCCAAAAGGAAGTAAAAAGGGAGAGCTAGAAAGATAGCATTGCATCACATTACATGGCAATGCAATGCACAGTTGCTGAAGTTGAACCAAAATGAGCTTGTAATCTGGCTTCTGCAACTTTGAACATGAAAAATCCAATGAGGAGAAGAAAAGCAAAGCCAAAGAGTCCATCCCAAAATCCGACAAACAAGCAAAATGAACAAAAAACATTGAATTCAATTCTTTCTGATTTTAGAAACTGCATTAAAGAAGGGGTGCACCGGTCCTGGAGATACTGCAATACCAGGTCAATGCGTGGAGTGGACAGAGCAAGCTCTTTTTCCATCTCCCTGTTCTAAAAATCCATTTAATATATGGTCCCCAGATAGGGGACGTATCAGATATTAAACTGATAAGAACAGATACTACACTTGATCTTAGCCAAAAGGCCGAGAAGCGATAACCAGAATTGGTTTCAAACTACGGAGCCACCCAAGGATCCTGAAAAGTCCATTTGTGGAGATGAGCTCCTGGACTCCCGTTAAGAAGACATGTTGTCAACCTCTAGATCCCTTACATGCCTGCACTTTTCGGCTTGCTGCTGCTGCAATCCACGCGTTTTAGATCTGCATAACTCCACCTCTTTAAACACAGCACCTTCACCCCCTGCTGTTCCCACCCGCCTCAACACCGTTGGAAGGGAGGAGAACCAATTAAGGCGGGGGGTGGGGTGGAACGAGCAGCTGTCTACCCTTAGCAGGAGGGCTCCTGATTACATACCTCTCCTGCTGCTGCTGCTGCTGGCTGTCCAGCAGCAGACTGAAGGTGGCTGCTGCTGTGCACAGGTATATAAAGGCTCAGAGCCTATTATGACACGCGCAGCCAGCGTTCCATTGCCACATTCCATCTACTGCAGGCAGGATACCTGGCTGGCTGAATGTCGCTGAGAAGCTCACAGAGACCGCCATAAGCAACAGTTTAACAGAATGCCACAGACTAATCAACCAAACTTTTTGGGTTGGGTTCTCTTTTATAGTCTGCAGGCATTAAATGAAAGAAGTCAGTGTTCCAGCAGAAGGAGACAACGTTTCAGAAAAGGCATTGTAGCAAACCAAAAAAGAAATTTTAAGCGCAGCAGAGTAACCAGCGCACATACCTGTTAGCTCAGGTGAGTTTAAAAGGCTGCTGTTGATAACAAGGGCATTTGCTAAATAGATGGTGTGTGTGCAACAATATACTGAAAGGTCAATTATATTGTGCAGCTTATCTCACCACCTGTAGTTATTTAGGTGAAAGCTCCAAAATGCTTGCCTAATATGTCTGTTTATCCAAAAGGAAGTAAAAAGGGAGAGCTAGAAAGATAGCATTGCATCACATTACATGGCAATGCAATGCACAGTTGCTGAAGTTGAACCAAAATGAGCTTGTAATCTGGCTTCTGCAACTTTGAACATGAAAAATCCAATGAGGAGAAGAAAAGCAAAGCCAAAGAGTCCATCCCAAAATCCGACAAACAAGCAAAATGAACAAAAAACATTGAATTCAATTCTTTCTGATTTTAGAAACTGCATTAAAGAAGGGGTGCACCGGTCCTGGAGATACTGCAATACCAGGTCAATGCGTGGAGTGGACAGAGCAAGCTCTTTTTCCATCTCCCTGTTCTAAAAATCCATTTAATATATGGTCCCCAGATAGGGGACGTATCAGATATTAAACTGATAAGAACAGATACTACACTTGATCTTAGCCAAAAGGCCGAGAAGCGATAACCAGAATTGGTTTCAAACTACGAAGCCACCCAAGGATCCTGAAAAGTCCATTTGTGGAGATGAGCTCCTGGACTCCCGTTAAGAAGACATGTTGTCAACCTCTAGATCCCTTACATGCCTGCACTTTTCGGCTTGCTGCTGCTGCAATCCACGCGTTTTAGATCTGCATAACTCCACCTCTTTAAACACAGCACCTTCACCCCCTGCTGTTCCCACCCGCCTCAACACCGTTGGAAGGGAGGAGAACCAATTAAGGCGGGGGGTGGGGTGGAACGAGCAGCTGTCTACCCTTAGCAGGAGGGCTCCTGATTACATACCTCTCCTGCTGCTGCTGCTGCTGGCTGTCCAGCAGCAGACTGAAGGTGGCTGCTGCTGTGCACAGGTATATAAAGGCTCAGAGCCTATTATGACACGCGCAGCCAGCGTTCCATTGCCACATTCCATCTACTGCAGGCAGGATACCTGGCTGGCTGAATGTCGCTGAGAAGCTCACAGAGACCGCCATAAGCAACAGTTTAACAGAATGCCACAGACTAATCAACCAAACTTTTTGGGTTGGGTTCTCTTTTATAGTCTGCAGGCATTAAATGAAAGAAGTCAGTGTTCCAGCAGAAGGAGACAACGTTTCAGAAAAGGCATTGTAGCAAACCAAAAAAGAAATTTTAAGCGCAGCAGAGTAACCAGCGCACATACCTGTTAGCTCAGGTGAGTTTAAAAGGCTGCTGTTGATAACAAGGGCATTTGCTAAATAGATGGTGTGTGTGCAACAATATACTGAAAGGTCAATTATATTGTGCAGCTTATCTCACCACCTGTAGTTATTTAGGTGAAAGCTCCAAAATGCTTGCCTAATATGTCTGTTTATCCAAAAGGAAGTAAAAAGGGAGAGCTAGAAAGATAGCATTGCATCACATTACATAGCAATGCAATGCACAGTTGCTGAAGTTGAACCAAAATGAGCTTGTAATCTGGCTTCTGCAACTTTGAACATGAAAAATCCAATGAGGAGAAGAAAAGCAAAGCCAAAGAGTCCATCCCAAAATCCGACAAACAAGCAAAATGAACAAAAAACATTGAATTCAATTCTTTCTGATTTTAGAAACTGCATTAAAGAAGGGGTGCACCGGTCCTGGAGATACTGCAATACCAGGTCAATGCGTGGAGTGGACAGAGCAAGCTCTTTTTCCATCTCCCTGTTCTAAAAATCCATTTAATATATGGTCCCCAGATAGGGGACGTATCAGATATTAAACTGATAAGAACAGATACTACACTTGATCTTAGCCAAAAGGCCGAGAAGCGATAACCAGAATTGGTTTCAAACTACGGAGCCACCCAAGGATCCTGAAAAGTCCATTTGTGGAGATGAGCTCCTGGACTCCCGTTAAGAAGACATGTTGTCAACCTCTAGATCCCTTACATGCCTGCACTTTTCGGCTTGCTGCTGCTGCAATCCACGCGTTTTAGATCTGCATAACTCCACCTCTTTAAACACAGCACCTTCACCCCCTGCTGTTCCCACCCGCCTCAACACCGTTGGAAGGGAGGAGAACCAATTAAGGCGGGGGGTGGGGTGGAACGAGCAGCTGTCTACCCTTAGCAGGAGGGCTCCTGATTACATACCTCTCCTGCTGCTGCTGCTGCTGGCTGTCCAGCAGCAGACTGAAGGTGGCTGCTGCTGTGCACAGGTATATAAAGGCTCAGAGCCTATTATGACACGCGCAGCCAGCGTTCCATTGCCACATTCCATCTACTGCAGGCAGGATACCTGGCTGGCTGAATGTCGCTGAGAAGCTCACAGAGACCGCCATAAGCAACAGTTTAACAGAATGCCACAGACTAATCAACCAAACTTTTTGGGTTGGGTTCTCTTTTATAGTCTGCAGGCATTAAATGAAAGAAGTCAGTGTTCCAGCAGAAGGAGACAACGTTTCAGAAAAGGCATTGTAGCAAACCAAAAAAGAAATTTTAAGCGCAGCAGAGTAACCAGCGCACATACCTGTTAGCTCAGGTGAGTTTAAAAGGCTGCTGTTGATAACAAGGGCATTTGCTAAATAGATGGTGTGTGTGCAACAATATACTGAAAGGTCAATTATATTGTGCAGCTTATCTCACCACCTGTAGTTATTTAGGTGAAAGCTCCAAAATGCTTGCCTAATATGTCTGTTTATCCAAAAGGAAGTAAAAAGGGAGAGCTAGAAAAATAGCATTGCATCACATTACATGGCAATGCAATGCACAGTTGCTGAAGTTGAACCAAAATGAGCTTGTAATCTGGCTTCTGCAACTTTGAACATGAAAAATCCAATGAGGAGAAGAAAAGCAAAGCCAAAGAGTCCATCCCAAAATCCGACAAACAAGCAAAATGAACAAAAAACATTGAATTCAATTCTTTCTGATTTTAGAAACTGCATTAAAGAAGGGGTGCACCGGTCCTGGAGATACTGCAATACCAGGTCAATGCGTGGAGTGGACAGAGCAAGCTCTTTTTCCATCTCCCTGTTCTAAAAATCCATTTAATATATGGTCCCCAGATAGGGGACGTATCAGATATTAAACTGATAAGAACAGATACTACACTTGATCTTAGCCAAAAGGCCGAGAAGCGATAACCAGAATTGGTTTCAAACTACGGAGCCACCCAAGGATCCTGAAAAGTCCATTTGTGGAGATGAGCTCCTGGACTCCCGTTAAGAAGACATGTTGTCAACCTCTAGATCCCTTACATGCCTGCACTTTTCGGCTTGCTGCTGCTGCAATCCACGCGTTTTAGATCTGCATAACTCCACCTCTTTAAACACAGCACCTTCACCCCCTGCTGTTCCCACCCGCCTCAACACCGTTGGAAGGGAGGAGAACCAATTAAGGCGGGGGGTGGGGTGGAACGAGCAGCTGTCTACCCTTAGCAGGAGGGCTCCTGATTACATACCTCTCCTGCTGCTGCTGCTGCTGGCTGTCCAGCAGCAGACTGAAGGTGGCTGCTGCTGTGCACAGGTATATAAAGGCTCAGAGCCTATTATGACACGCGCAGCCAGCGTTCCATTGCCACATTCCATCTACTGCAGGCAGGATACCTGGCTGGCTGAATGTCGCTGAGAAGCTCACAGAGACCGCCATAAGCAACAGTTTAACAGAATGCCACAGACTAATCAACCAAACTTTTTGGGTTGGGTTCTCTTTTATAGTCTGCAGGCATTAAATGAAAGAAGTCAGTGTTCCAGCAGAAGGAGACAACGTTTCAGAAAAGGCATTGTAGCAAACCAAAAAAGAAATTTTAAGCGCAGCAGAGTAACCAGCGCACATACCTGTTAGCTCAGGTGAGTTTAAAAGGCTGCTGTTGATAACAAGGGCATTTGCTAAATAGATGGTGTGTGTGCAACAATATACTGAAAGGTCAATTATATTGTGCAGCTTATCTCACCACCTGTAGTTATTTAGGTGAAAGCTCCAAAATGCTTGCCTAATATGTCTGTTTATCCAAAAGGAAGTAAAAAGGGAGAGCTAGAAAGATAGCATTGCATCACATTACATGGCAATGCAATGCACAGTTGCTGAAGTTGAACCAAAATGAGCTTGTAATCTGGCTTCTGCAACTTTGAACATGAAAAATCCAATGAGGAGAAGAAAAGCAAAGCCAAAAAGTCCATCCCAAAATCCGACAAACAAGCAAAATGAACAAAAAACATTGAATTCAATTCTTTCTGATTTTAGAAACTGCATTAAAGAAGGGGTGCACCGGTCCTGGAGATACTGCAATACCAGGTCAATGCGTGGAGTGGACAGAGCAAGCTCTTTTTCCATCTCCCTGTTCTAAAAATCCATTTAATATATGGTCCCCAGATAGGGGACGTATCAGATATTAAACTGATAAGAACAGATACTACACTTGATCTTAGCCAAAAGGCCGAGAAGCGATAACCAGAATTGGTTTCAAACTACGGAGCCACCCAAGGATCCTGAAAAGTCCATTTGTGGAGATGAGCTCCTGGACTCCCGTTAAGAAGACATGTTGTCAACCTCTAGATCCCTTACATGCCTGCACTTTTCGGCTTGCTGCTGCTGCAATCCACGCGTTTTAGATCTGCATAACTCCACCTCTTTAAACACAGCACCTTCACCCCCTGCTGTTCCCACCCGCCTCAACACCGTTGGAAGGGAGGAGAACCAATTAAGGCGGGGGGTGGGGTGGAACGAGCAGCTGTCTACCCTTAGCAGGAGGGCTCCTGATTACATACCTCTCCTGCTGCTGCTGCTGCTGGCTGTCCAGCAGCAGACTGAAGGTGGCTGCTGCTGTGCACAGGTATATAAAGGCTCAGAGCCTATTATGACACGCGCAGCCAGCGTTCCATTGCCACATTCCATCTACTGCAGGCAGGATACCTGGCTGGCTGAATGTCGCTGAGAAGCTCACAGAGACCGCCATAAGCAACAGTTTAACAGAATGCCACAGACTAATCAACCAAACTTTTTGGGTTGGGTTCTCTTTTATAGTCTGCAGGCATTAAATGAAAGAAGTCAGTGTTCCAGCAGAAGGAGACAACGTTTCAGAAAAGGCATTGTAGCAAACCAAAAAAGAAATTTTAAGCGCAGCAGAGTAACCAGCGCACATACCTGTTAGCTCAGGTGAGTTTAAAAGGCTGCTGTTGATAACAAGGGCATTTGCTAAATAGATGGTGTGTGTGCAACAATATACTGAAAGGTCAATTATATTGTGCAGCTTATCTCACCACCTGTAGTTATTTAGGTGAAAGCTCCAAAATGCTTGCCTAATATGTCTGTTTATCCAAAAGGAAGTAAAAAGGGAGAGCTAGAAAGATAGCATTGCATCACATTACATGGCAATGCAATGCACAGTTGCTGAAGTTGAACCAAAATGAGCTTGTAATCTGGCTTCTGCAACTTTGAACATGAAAAATCCAATGAGGAGAAGAAAAGCAAAGCCAAAGAGTCCATCCCAAAATCCGACAAACAAGCAAAATGAACAAAAAACATTGAATTCAATTCTTTCTGATTTTAGAAACTGCATTAAAGAAGGGGTGCACCGGTCCTGGAGATACTGCAATACCAGGTCAATGCGTGGAGTGGACAGAGCAAGCTCTTTTTCCATCTCCCTGTTCTAAAAATCCATTTAATATATGGTCCCCAGATAGGGGACGTATCAGATATTAAACTGATAAGAACAGATTTTTTTTTTTTTTTTTTTTTTTTTTTTTTTTTAAACCATTCAGGTTAGTTTTATAGCAAATCAGTAGGATATACCAAAACTGTTGCAAAAAAAACTTCTCATCATCATGGCCATATTTATTAAGCATAAAGTAACCTAATATTACAGAAAGAAGAACATCTTATTAATATAAACCAAAAGATCACTGAAATTTTACAATATGCCTCCACTTTTTAAATTTCCATATTCCCTCGGCATCTGTTCCACCACCGCTACTACTATCCATCTTGTAAATCAAAAATAGCCTAGAAAGAATAATCCTAATACATTCATTTACTGTAATTGATTTCCTTTTAAATACACAAAGATTCCTCACATCCCACAAACTTTCTAACACACAAGCCATAATTAACCACAAAACTCTCTCCTTTACACGTCCACTTGCACCAATACCAAACATAACCACACGCCAATCCACAAAAGTCACTCCTGCCAAACTCCTACACAACCCCCCTACACATTTCCACACGTCTTGCGCAAAATCACAATTCCACATCAGATGCATAACCGTCTCACAACCATTACATCCATCTCTTGGACAAACATCCGACCTAATCAAACCTCTCTTCTTTTGAACGTCTCTCACTGGAAGAATATTGTGAAACGCCATCCACACTACATCCTTCTGTTTGTTGGACATCCCATACATACCCAACTTTCTCCAAGCATCCGCAACCTCATTCCCTCTCAAACCAACAATATTAGACTCGACCTCATTTGCACACAATTTCCTATACACCCTCTTAGTCATTCTAAACTCATCCACCGGCACACTCAGCAAATCATACTTCTTGACAAACTTCTCAATCACCTCATACCACACCGGACACTTAAAAGACACAGGCACTCTCGCATCCCTCTTTCTCCAACCTAACCCATACAACATCCATCCTGCAGAATAACTTGCCATACATGCACCCTTATTACCTTTACCCAACAATACCACAATCGTCTTAATATAATGGAGCCCTAAAAAAACCTCAACATTAGGAAATCCCAAACCACCATGCTGGCAGGCCTTATAAAGGCTTTCCCTCTTCAGCTTCTCCATCTTGCTGCACCAGAAAAAGGAAAAAATCATTTTCTCAACTCTCTTCACTTTCCTAAAAGGGGATGGAAAAATTATGGCCACAAAAAGCAGAATGGGTAAGATCACTGCTTTGATAACTAGAACTTTGCCCCGCAAAGAAAGATCTCTCATTCTCCAAAAATTCAATTTTCGCTCAACACGCATACCACACTCGTCCCAACTCTCATTTCCTTTCAGATCATCATTGAAAAATACCCCTAAAACCTTAATTGCACTCTCCTCATACTTAACACCTTCCATACGAATACTGTCATCTCCAAAGCATTTGAAACTACACTTAGTCCAGTTAACTCTAAAACCTGATGCACCACAGAAAAAATCCAAAAGCAACCTCACCCTACTCATTGAAGCCATACTTTCACTCACCATCACAACATCATCCATGTAACCTAACACCTTCACATGCTTACCACCACTCCCAGGCACTAACAATCCTCTCATCATTTTCTCACGTCTCACTAAACACAGCAAAGGCTCAATCACACATACAAACAAGACAGGGGACATAGGGCACCCCTGTCTTACACCAGACCTAATCATCACTTTGTCAGACAACCATCCATTCACTAAAAACTCACTTGACACATAATCATATAAAGACTTAACTCCATTCAGAAAAACCCTAGGGAAACCCATCCTCTCCAATACTTTAAACAGAAACACATGCGAAACTCTATCAAAAGCCTTTTCGAAATCAATTGCTAACACCATACACTTCTGCTTTCTAGTCTTACAATCCCCAAGCATATCCCTTAACAATAACAAATTATCACTTATACTCCGACCAGGCACGGCACACACTTGGTCATCCTCCACAACCCTACCAATCACCTCACGCATACGATTTGCTAACAATTTACTGTAGACCTTATAATCAGCGTTAAGCAATGATATGGGTCTCCAGTTCTCCAAACGCTTTTTCTCACCCTTCTTAAACACAAGAACCACTATACCCTCTTTCATACTGTCACACAAAACACCATTCATCCACATATACCTACAAACCTCAGTCAAGTCCTTACCCAAAAACTCCCAAGCTTTCACATACAGCTCCACAGGCAACCCATCCTTCCCAGGCGTCTTATTCTTTTTAGCACTCATAACAACATTCCTCACCTCATCCAAAATAACATCCTCACACAAAGCATCACATTCATCCGAACCAAGTCTCTTCTCCATACCACTCAATACATGCGACACAAGTCCAGGATCAATCCATTTCTCATCGTACAACTTACTATAGAAGCCATTCACCTCATTCAACACATTCTTCCCAACCACACTAGATCCATCTTCACCTACCACTTCACTCAAATCCAACTTCCTTCCATTCATTTTTTTAAAAAAGTACCTGGTGCACTTTTCATTCTTTTCCAAATGCTCTAACTTGGTACGGTAAATAATCTCTTTACCTTTTTCATCCAGAAGACATTTTAACTCATTCTTAGCAACCTCAAGCTGATCAGACATATCCATTCCTTTCCTAACACACCCACGCAACCAATCAATCCGTCTACTTAAGTCATTAAATCTATTACGATATCTGGCAGCTTTTTTGTAGCCCCATTTTTTAAAGAAAGTTTTTAACTGTAATTTCACCCAATCCCACCATTCAAGCACACTACCAAAATCACGCTTACGCCACCTCCAACTTGCATACCTTTTCTCCAACTCACTCATCACCTCCTCATCCTCCAACAACCTCGTATTCAATTTCCAAACCCCACCCCCAAACACCATGTCCCCATTCGCACTAAAAACTCCACGCAAACACTCATGATCAGAAAAAGGTACCTTATGTTGAACATAACTTGAACAAACCATATTTTTGGAAAATAACATCCTATCTATCCTCGATGAAATATTACCACGGTCAGCATAATATGTAGGCGGTGGTGGAATGCCATACTCAAGTATTGCAGCGTCTAAGAAAGAAAAATCAGAAATAAGTTGAGATAACTTTTTTCCCGTAATGTCCACATTACCTTCTGTGACACAATTACAGTCACCAACAAAAACTGTAGGAATTTTTCCAGGAAGAAAAAAACTCAATTTCTCAAGAAGAGCAAGCCGCTCCTCTTTTTTAGTAGGACAATATAAATTAATCATTCTAACCTTCCACCCCCTATAACTCAAAAAAACAATAATGCAGCGACCCACCTCCACAACCGTGTAACTATCAATAGTAATATTCTTATTACCAACTAAAATCCCCACACCATCATTTTTGTTAAAGCTGGACCCCGACCAAACATACTGGCCATAAGGCCAGTCCTTATCTCCTGGAGATTCAGTAATCCCACACTCTTGTAGACAATAGACATCTGCACTCAAACCCTTTAGATAATCCAGAACTGTTGTTCTTCGGGTAACAGATCTAATTTGCCTAACATTAAGGGACACAATGTCCCATCCAGAATGATGCGGCATAACTAAAGGGGATCACACATAACCTGAAAAAAAAAGAAAGAAAACATCAACTCAACCTTCATCAAGCAAAGCAAAGCTATTACCATCTGGCTGAATGCCAAATGTAACAATGTCAGGAGAAAATACATCTGACGGGTAAGCACGAGAGTCCACCGGGCTATCACACACGGCAGCAATGGATGAACACTCAGTCCTTGGCTTCTTCTTGACCACATCAGGATCCTCCTCATCAGAGAAACGGACAGCAGACAAGTCCCCTTGGCCACCGCCCCCGATCTCCTCTGAAGCAGTATTGCACCAAGATATGACAGGAGAATTGGACAAGTCCATTTCCCCCTCACCACGGACACCAAACTGGGGAGGGAAAGGTGACATCACCTCTGGAATCACCATGTCAAAGCCTCCTGACGCAGGAGGCTGAAGCTGGGCATCTTCAAATATGTCGTCCATCTGAGTGCCATCCTCTTCCTCTTGGGGAGCAGTTGCCTCCCCGACATCCGGAAGGGGACCTTGTGGAACCCTAGTAGAAGTCGAAGGAACAGCAGGCCCCTCCGCGACCACTTGAGCAAAAGACTTAGGAGTGGTTCCAGCTTGACACTGCCTAAGAACATGCCCCTCCTCACCACAAGCATCACACTTTACCTGGTTCTTGCAGTCTTTCGCCATATGACCAGACGTGTTACACCTCCTGCAGGTTGGCGGATACCTGCAGGACTCCTGGACATGACCATACTTGTTACATCTTCTGCAGAAAAAAGGAGCATCAGGAAAGTACAAGAAACCAGTGTCTCTCCCAATAGAGAAACTCATAGGAGGATAATGTATGCCCCCTGGCCCCTCGGGGTCTGTAGCAAAACGAACAAAGTACTTGTATTTGCCAGTCCACAAGCCTTCTTCATTCGAGATCTTGTGGGAAAAATGCACATAAGTACAATGCCTCCTCAAGAATACAGTAATGTCCTCCTGGGGGATAAAGGGATTGTGCATAAACACAACAACAGGAACATCCCCCTTTGAATAGAGGACAGTAAAAGTGAGTCCATCTAGGAGGGAGTTCTCAGTATGGCCTTTCAAGGTTCTATAAAGATTTTGGCAAGCAGCCATAGTAGAAAGAACCAGCACATACCTTCCATGACTTCTAAATTCCTGCAGGCAAAGAATGTCCGACTTCTTAATCTTCAATGCTTCAAAGAAGATGGCATTCACCAGGTAGGACATGGAAAAATGTCCCTTCTTCTCCTCGGAAATCTCAATGCGAAATCCATTCTTGACCCGGGGGTCCCCGGTCCCAGCAAATTTCAGCTTGACTCCCATAGTCAGCCACGGAAATCGCCTTCCCGTTTCCTCCTCACTCTCCCCCTATAGCAGCATCCAGCTTAAGCCACCGGAGTGGCGATGCTGGAAGGCCGAGGGCTAGCACTCAAGGAACCTGATGTCCAGACACTTGATCTGAGCCAAAAGGCCGAGAAGCGATAACCAGAATTGGTTTCAAACTACGGAGCCACCCAAGGATCCTGAAAAGTCCATTTGTGGAGATGAGCTCCTGGACTCCCGTTAAGAAGACATGTTGTCAACCTCTAGATCCCTTACATGCCTGCACTTTTCGGCTTGCTGCTGCTGCAATCCACGCGTTTTAGATCTGCATAACTCCACCTCTTTAAACACAGCACCTTCACCCCCTGCTGTTCCCACCCGCCTCAACACCATTGGAAGGGAGGAGAACCAATTAAGGCGGGGGGTGGGGTGGAACGAGCAGCTGTCTACCCTTAGCAGGAGGGCTCCTGATTACATACCTCTCCTGCTGCTGCTGGCTGTCCAGCAGCAGACTGAAGGTGGCTGCTGCTGTGCACAGGTATATAAAGGCTCAGAGCCTATTATGACACGCGCAGCCAGCGTTCCATTGCCACATTCCATCTACTGCAGGCAGGATACCTGGCTGGCTGAATGTCGCTGAGAAGCTCACAGAGACCGCCATAAGCAACAGTTTAACAGAATGCCACAGACTAATCAACCAAACTTTTTGGGTTGGGTTCTCTTTTATAGTCTGCAGGCATTAAATGAAAGAAGTCAGTGTTCCAGCAGAAGGAGACAACGTTTCAGAAAAGGCATTGTAGCAAACCAAAAAAGAAATTTTAAGCGCAGCAGAGTAACCAGCGCACATACCTGTTAGCTCAGGTGAGTTTAAAAGGCTGCTGTTGATAACAAGGGCATTTGCTAAATAGATGGTGTGTGTGCAACAATATACTGAAAGGTCAATTATATTGTGCAGCTTATCTCACCACCTGTAGTTATTTAGGTGAAAGCTCCAAAATGCTTGCCTAATATGTCTGTTTATCCAAAAGGAAGTAAAAAGGGAGAGCTAGAAAGATAGCATTGCATCACATTACATGGCAATGCAATGCACAGTTGCTGAAGTTGAACCAAAATGAGCTTGTAATCTGGCTTCTGCAACTTTGAACATGAAAAATCCAATGAGGAGAAGAAAAGCAAAGCCAAAGAGTCCATCCCAAAATCCGACAAACAAGCAAAATGAACAAAAAACATTGAATTCAATTCTTTCTGATTTTAGAAACTGCATTAAAGAAGGGGTGCACCGGTCCTGGAGATACTGCAATACCAGGTCAATGCGTGGAGTGGACAGAGCAAGCTCTTTTTCCATCTCCCTGTTCTAAAAATCCATTTAATATATGGTCCCCAGATAGGGGACGTATCAGATATTAAACTGATAAGAACAGATACTACACTTGATCTTAGCCAAAAGGCCGAGAAGCGATAACCAGAATTGGTTTCAAACTACGGAGCCACCCAAGGATCCTGAAAAGTCCATTTGTGGAGATGAGCTCCTGGACTCCCGTTAAGAAGACATGTTGTCAACCTCTAGATCCCTTACATGCCTGCACTTTTCGGCTTGCTGCTGCTGCAATCCACGCGTTTTAGATCTGCATAACTCCACCTCTTTAAACACAGCACCTTCACCCCCTGCTGTTCCCACCCGCCTCAACACCGTTGGAAGGGAGGAGAACCAATTAAGGCGGGGGGTGGGGTGGAACGAGCAGCTGTCTACCCTTAGCAGGAGGGCTCCTGATTACATACCTCTCCTGCTGCTGCTGCTGCTGGCTGTCCAGCAGCAGACTGAAGGTGGCTGCTGCTGTGCACAGGTATATAAAGGCTCAGAGCCTATTATGACACGCGCAGCCAGCGTTCCATTGCCACATTCCATCTACTGCAGGCAGGATACCTGGCTGGCTGAATGTCGCTGAGAAGCTCACAGAGACCGCCATAAGCAACAGTTTAACAGAATGCCACAGACTAATCAACCAAACTTTTTGGGTTGGGTTCTCTTTTATAGTCTGCAGGCATTAAATGAAAGAAGTCAGTGTTCCAGCAGAAGGAGACAACGTTTCAGAAAAGGCATTGTAGCAAACCAAAAAAGAAATTTTAAGCGCAGCAGAGTAACCAGCGCACATACCTGTTAGCTCAGGTGAGTTTAAAAGGCTGCTGTTGATAACAAGGGCATTTGCTAAATAGATGGTGTGTGTGCAACAATATACTGAAAGGTCAATTATATTGTGCAGCTTATCTCACCACCTGTAGTTATTTAGGTGAAAGCTCCAAAATGCTTGCCTAATATGTCTGTTTATCCAAAAGGAAGTAAAAATGGAGAGCTAGAAAGATAGCATTGCATCACATTACATGGCAATGCAATGCACAGTTGCTGAAGTTGAACCAAAATGAGCTTGTAATCTGGCTTCTGCAACTTTGAACATGAAAAATCCAATGAGGAGAAGAAAAGCAAAGCCAAAGAGTCCATCCCAAAAGCCGACAAACAAGCAAAATGAACAAAAAACATTGAATTCAATTCTTTCTGATTTTAGAAACTGCATTAAAGAAGGGGTGCACCGGTCCTGGAGATACTGCAATACCAGGTCAATGCGTGGAGTGGACAGAGCAAGCTCTTTTTCCATCTCCCTGTTCTAAAAATCCATTTAATATATGGTCCCCAGATAGGGGACGTATCAGATATTAAACTGATAAGAACAGATACTACACTTGATCTTAGCCAAAAGGCCGAGAAGCGATAACCAGAATTGGTTTCAAACTACGGAGCCACCCAAGGATCCTGAAAAGTCCATTTGTGGAGATGAGCTCCTGGACTCCCGTTAAGAAGACATGTTGTCAACCTCTAGATCCCTTACATGCCTGCACTTTTCGGCTTGCTGCTGCTGCAATCCACGCGTTTTAGATCTGCATAACTCCACCTCTTTAAACACAGCACCTTCACCCCCTGCTGTTCCCACCCGCCTCAACACCGTTGGAAGGGAGGAGAACCAATTAAGGCGGGGGGTGGGGTGGAACGAGCAGCTGTCTACCCTTAGCAGGAGGGCTCCTGATTACATACCTCTCCTGCTGCTGCTGCTGCTGGCTGTCCAGCAGCAGACTGAAGGTGGCTGCTGCTGTGCACAGGTATATAAAGGCTCAGAGCCTATTATGACATGCGCAGCCAGCGTTCCATTGCCACATTCCATCTACTGCAGGCAGGATACCTGGCTGGCTGAATGTCGCTGAGAAGCTCACAGAGACCGCCATAAGCAACAGTTTAACAGAATGCCACAGACTAATCAACCAAACTTTTTGGGTTGGGTTCTCTTTTATAGTCTGCAGGCATTAAATGAAAGAAGTCAGTGTTCCAGCAGAAGGAGACAACGTTTCAGAAAAGGCATTGTAGCAAACCAAAAAAGAAATTTTAAGCGCAGCAGAGTAACCAGCGCACATACCTGTTAGCTCAGGTGAGTTTAAAAGGCTGCTGTTGATAACAAGGGCATTTGCTAAATAGATGGTGTGTGTGCAACAATATACTGAAAGGTCAATTATATTGTGCAGCTTATCTCACCACCTGTAGTTATTTAGGTGAAAGCTCCAAAATGCTTGCCTAATATGTCTGTTTATCCAAAAGGAAGTAAAAAGGGAGAGCTAGAAAGATAGCATTGCATCACATTACATGGCAATGCAATGCACAGTTGCTGAAGTTGAACCAAAATGAGCTTGTAATCTGGCTTCTGCAACTTTGAACATGAAAAATCCAATGAGGAGAAGAAAAGCAAAGCCAAAGAGTCCATCCCAAAATCCGACAAACAAGCAAAATGAACAAAAAACATTGAATTCAATTCTTTCTGATTTTAGAAACTGCATTAAAGAAGGGGTGCACCGGTCCTGGAGATACTGCAATACCAGGTCAATGCGTGGAGTGGACAGAGCAAGCTCTTTTTCCATCTCCCTGTTCTAAAAATCCATTTAATATATGGTCCCCAGATAGGGGACGTATCAGATATTAAACTGATAAGAACAGATACTACACTTGATCTTAGCCAAAAGGCCGAGAAGCGATAACCAGAATTGGTTTCAAACTACGGAGCCACCCAAGGATCCTGAAAAGTCCATTTGTGGAGATGAGCTCCTGGACTCCCGTTAAGAAGACATGTTGTCAACCTCTAGATCCCTTACATGCCTGCACTTTTCGGCTTGCTGCTGCTGCAATCCACGCGTTTTAGATCTGCATAACTCCACCTCTTTAAACACAGCACCTTCACCCCCTGCTGTTCCCACCCGCCTCAACACCGTTGGAAGGGAGGAGAACCAATTAAGGCGGGGGGTGGGGTGGAACGAGCAACTGTCTACCCTTAGCAGGAGGGCTCCTGATTACATACCTCTCCTGCTGCTGCTGCTGCTGGCTGTCCAGCAGCAGACTGAAGGTGGCTGCTGCTGTGCACAGGTATATAAAGGCTCAGAGCCTATTATGACACGCGCAGCCAGCGTTCCATTGCCACATTCCATCTACTGCAGGCAGGATACCTGGCTGGCTGAATGTCGCTGAGAAGCTCACAGAGACCGCCATAAGCAACAGTTTAACAGAATGCCACAGACTAATCAACCAAACTTTTTGGGTTGGGTTCTCTTTTATAGTCTGCAGGCATTAAATGAAAGAAGTCAGTGTTCCAGCAGAAGGAGACAACGTTTCAGAAAAGGCATTGTAGCAAACCAAAAAAGAAATTTTAAGCGCAGCAGAGTAACCAGCGCACATACCTGTTAGCTCAGGTGAGTTTAAAAGGCTGCTGTTGATAACAAGGGCATTTGCTAAATAGATGGTGTGTGTGCAACAATATACTGAAAGGTCAATTATATTGTGCAGCTTATCTCACCACCTGTAGTTATTTAGGTGAAAGCTCCAAAATGCTTGCCTAATATGTCTGTTTATCCAAAAGGAAGTAAAAAGGGAGAGCTAGAAAGATAGCATTGCATCACATTACATGGCAATGCAATGCACAGTTGCTGAAGTTGAACCAAAATGAGCTTGTAATCTGGCTTCTGCAACTTTGAACATGAAAAATCCAATGAGGAGAAGAAAAGCAAAGCCAAAGAGTCCATCCCAAAATCCGACAAACAAGCAAAATGAACAAAAAACATTGAATTCAATTCTTTCTGATTTTAGAAACTGCATTAAAGAAGGGGTGCACCGGTCCTGGAGATACTGCAATACCAGGTCAATGCGTGGAGTGGACAGAGCAAGCTCTTTTTCCATCTCCCTGTTCTAAAAATCCATTTAATGTATGGTCCCCAGATAGGGGACGTATCAGATATTAAACTGATAAGAACAGATACTACACTTGATCTTAGCCAAAAGGCCGAGAAGCGATAACCAGAATTGGTTTCAAACTACGGAGCCACCCAAGGATCCTGAAAAGTCCATTTGTGGAGATGAGCTCCTGGACTCCCGTTAAGAAGACATGTTGTCAACCTCTAGATCCCTTACATGCCTGCACTTTTCGGCTTGCTGCTGCTGCAATCCACGCGTTTTAGATCTGCATAACTCCACCTCTTTAAACACAGCACCTTCACCCCCTGCTGTTCCCACCCGCCTCAACACCGTTGGAAGGGAGGAGAACCAATTAAGGCGGGGGGTGGGGTGGAACGAGCAGCTGTCTACCCTTAGCAGGAGGGCTCCTGATTACATACCTCTCCTGCTGCTGCTGCTGCTGGCTGTCCAGCAGCAGACTGAAGGTGGCTGCTGCTGTGCACAGGTATATAAAGGCTCAGAGCCTATTATGACACGCGCAGCCAGCGTTCCATTGCCACATTCCATCTACTGCAGGCAGGATACCTGGCTGGCTGAATGTCGCTGAGAAGCTCACAGAGACCGCCATAAGCAACAGTTTAACAGAATGCCACAGACTAATCAACCAAACTTTTTGGGTTGGGTTCTCTTTTATAGTCTGCAGGCATTAAATGAAAGAAGTCAGTGTTCCAGCAGAAGGAGACAACGTTTCAGAAAAGGCATTGTAGCAAACCAAAAAAGAAATTTTAAGCGCAGCAGAGTAACCAGCGCACATACCTGTTAGCTCAGGTGAGTTTAAAAGGCTGCTGTTGATAACAAGGGCATTTGCTAAATAGATGGTGTGTGTGCAACAATATACTGAAAGGTCAATTATATTGTGCAGCTTATCTCACCACCTGTAGTTATTTAGGTGAAAGCTCCAAAATGCTTGCCTAATATGTCTGTTTATCCAAAAGGAAGTAAAAAGGGAGAGCTAGAAAGATAGCATTGCATCACATTACATGGCAATGCAATGCACAGTTGCTGAAGTTGAACCAAAATGAGCTTGTAATCTGGCTTCTGCAACTTTGAACATGAAAAATCCAATGAGGAGAAGAAAAGCAAAGCCAAAGAGTCCATCCCAAAATCCGACAAACAAGCAAAATGAACAAAAAACATTGAATTCAATTCTTTCTGATTTTAGAAACTGCATTAAAGAAGGGGTGCACCGGTCCTGGAGATACTGCAATACCAGGTCAATGCGTGGAGTGGACAGAGCAAGCTCTTTTTCCATCTCCCTGTTCTAAAAATCCATTTAATATATGGTCCCCAGATAGGGGACGTATCAGATATTAAACTGATAAGAACAGATACTACACTTGATCTTAGCCAAAAGGCCGAGAAGCGATAACCAGAATTGGTTTCAAACTACGGAGCCACCCAAGGATCCTGAAAAGTCCATTTGTGGAGATGAGCTCCTGGACTCCCGTTAAGAAGACATGTTGTCAACCTCTAGATCCCTTACATGCCTGCACTTTTCGGCTTGCTGCTGCTGCAATCCACGCGTTTTAGATCTGCATAACTCCACCTCTTTAAACACAGCACCTTCACCCCCTGCTGTTCCCACCCGCCTCAACACCGTTGGAAGGGAGGAGAACCAATTAAGGCGGGGGGTGGGGTGGAACGAGCAGCTGTCTACCCTTAGCAGGAGGGCTCCTGATTACATACCTCTCCTGCTGCTGCTGCTGCTGGCTGTCCAGCAGCAGACTGAAGGTGGCTGCTGCTGTGCACAGGTATATAAAGGCTCAGAGCCTATTATGACACGCGCAGCCAGCGTTCCATTGCCACATTCCATCTACTGCAGGCAGGATACCTGGCTGGCTGAATGTCGCTGAGAAGCTCACAGAGACCGCCATAAGCAACAGTTTAACAGAATGCCACAGACTAATCAACCAAACTTTTTGGGTTGGGTTCTCTTTTATAGTCTGCAGGCATTAAATGAAAGAAGTCAGTGTTCCAGCAGAAGGAGACAACGTTTCAGAAAAGGCATTGTAGCAAACCAAAAAAGAAATTTTAAGCGCAGCAGAGTAACCAGCGCACATACCTGTTAGCTCAGGTGAGTTTAAAAGGCTGCTGTTGATAACAAGGGCATTTGCTAAATAGATGGTGTGTGTGCAACAATATACTGATAGGTCAATTATATTGTGCAGCTTATCTCACCACCTGTAGTTATTTAGGTGAAAGCTCCAAAATGCTTGCCTAATATGTCTGTTTATCCAAAAGGAAGTAAAAAGGGAGAGCTAGAAAGACAGCATTGCATCACATTACATGGCAATGCAATGCACAGTTGCTGAAGTTGAACCAAAATGAGCTTGTAATCTGGCTTCTGCAACTTTGAACATGAAAAATCCAATGAGGAGAAGAAAAGCAAAGCCAAAGAGTCCATCCCAAAATCCGACAAACAAGCAAAATGAACAAAAAACATTGAATTCAATTCTTTCTGATTTTAGAAACTGCATTAAAGAAGGGGTGCACCGGTCCTGGAGATACTGCAATACCAGGTCAATGCGTGGAGTGGACAGAGCAAGCTCTTTTTCCATCTCCCTGTTCTAAAAATCCATTTAATATATGGTCCCCAGATAGGGGACGTATCAGATATTAAACTGATAAGAACAGATTTTGCGTTTATATTTAAAATATCGTAGTCTTTATCTTTTCTTCAGAGCTTTAAAATAACATCTTCCATAGGTGATAGTTCCATATACTCAGGGCTCTTTTCTTTCCAAGCTTCTTCATATCCATTAGGTAGTACATATAAATTTCACTTAATGCCAGTCTTATACAATCCTTGACTTCTATATAGTCTCTTTTAAACAACAATATGTTTCTGGTCTTCCATAGAGCACTTTTAACACAACTCAAAGTGCACCATAAAACTCTCTCTTTTTCTTTCGTCATGTTTGGTAAAATCCCATATAAAACCACTTCATGGCTTAAAAAATTAAGACCAGATAAAAATTTTAAAAGCTCACCACAGTCTTTCCACACTTGCTGTGCAAAATCACAATTCCAAATAAGGTGCATAGTAGTCTCATCATTATTGCACTGATGCCTCGGGCAGGTTTGTATAGTGCTAAGTCTTCTTTTATACTGGAAATCACGAGTCGGTAAACATTCCTGCACAATCATCCAAGCTAAGTCTTTATGTTGATTCATCAGGTAAGGTGCATTTGTTAAATTCCATATTTTAGTGACTCTGCTATATGAATAATGGCTTATGGGCGTCAAAGTTTCTTTCTTTTTTAATTGCTGCAGCAGCTTCCTTGCATTCTTCAATGTCTCCATCTCAAAAGAATCTAGGCCATATAATCTGATAACTTTCTCCAGGATGGCATATTGTTGTGGAGGTGATAACAACACTGGGCTTGTTAAAGAAATGGATATCCACTTTCGCCTCCTAAAAATGTGGCCAGCTGCATATCTTAAAAAATGTGCCCAAGGGCTTGAAGCAAACATATATTTAAAACAGAGGCTAAAAAACTTGGAGTATAAAAACAGTTTGACGTTGGGAACATCCTTACCACCAAGGTGGTGCATCTTGTACATTGTTTCTCTCTTCACCTTTTCGAACTTAGAGTTCCACACAAATTCAAACAGCATTCTCTGTAATCTTCTCGCTGTAAGGTCACTTGGGGGATAAACATAACTGAGATATAACATGACAGGAAGCAGAAGGGCCTTAATAATTAAAACTTTACCTTCGATTGTTAATTTTCTTAATTTCCAAAAGTCAATCTTCTTTTGTATTTTGTCCCTTACTCCATCCCAGCTCTTCATTCCATCATTCTGTCGATCAAAAATCACGCCCAGAATTTTAATCTTCTCTGACTGCATCGGGAGATCAGGGATGGACACATCCGCCCAATTGCCACGGACAAAACAATCACATTTCTCAATGTTTAACTTAAAACCTGAGGCTTCACAAAAAAAATTGGTCGTTCTTATAGCTCTCCTGAGAGCGGCAGGTGATGAACAAAAAATAGTAATATCATCCATGTAGCCCATTACCTTCACATCTCTTCCATGTCCTCCAGGGATAGGGACACCTTTAATCACTTTATCCTCTCGTAGCATAGATAAAAGAGGCTCTATTGCACATATAAATAGCACTGGGGACAAAGGGCAGCCTTGCTTCACACCTGAATGCAAAAACACTTCATTAGACAAAAATCCATTGATTAAAATTTTACTAAAAGAGTTCTTATATAAAAGTGCCACTTGCTTGATAAAAATTTCAGGGAAGCCCATTTTTTTTAAAACCAACCATAAAAAACAATGAGAGACACGATCAAAAGCCTTTTGAAAATCCAACGATAAAATTGCTAAGTCTTGCTTCCTGGATTGCTGGTACCATATGACATCGCGGATGGTATTGAGATGCTCCGCAACTCCTCTTCCTGGCACCCCACATACCTGGTCTTCATAAATAACTTTGGATAAAACTTTTTTAAAACGGTTCACTAAAATTTTGGACATCAACTTGTAATCAACATTCAACAGTGTGATTGGTCTCCAGTTTGCCAGATGGGATTTTGCTCCTTTTTTAAAAATCAGGGAGACCAGACCACTTCTCCAAGATATAGGCAGGATATCACACTTAAAAGCTTCTTTGATTACTAAAAACAAGTCGGGTTTTAAAAAATTCCAAAATTCACGATAAAATTCAACAGGCAAACCGTCAGAACCAGGGGTTTTCCCATAGGAAAAACTTTTGATAGCAGCATCTACTTCCGACAAGGTGACTTCAGTGCATAACAATTCTTGGTCTTCGCGGCTCAGACTATTTTTTAATGAATTAAGGGCATCTTCAGTAAAAGACTGGTCTATAGTTTTCTCATTAAAAAGCTGCTGATAAAACTGGTGAGCTTGGTTGAGCATACCTTCAGTTGTAGTTTCACCCTCTAATTCTGTTATCATTTCCTTAGCAGCAACTACTTTTTTAAAAAAAAATCTTGAGCACTTTTCATTTTTCTCCATCACTTCAATTTTTGAGTTATAAATTATTTCCTTACCCTTCGACTCTATACTCTTTTTAATTTCTTTTTTTGTTGCTTCAATTAAATCGTCCATTTCAAGTCCCACATCTCTTAGTTGATAACAGGTCTGCAATTTAGTAATAAGCCTTTTATGCCAAGCGGACTTTTCTCTTGCATTGGCTATGCTGACCTTGATAAAAAAACTTTTTATCTTCATCTTGCTGTATTCCCACCATTCTAGCAGAGTTAAAAATTTTTGTTGTTTTGTTCTTAAATAATTAAAAAACGCTTTAAAATCTGTTCTTACCTTAGGATCTTGTAACAATGTTGTATTTAGCCTCCAAACTCCTCTTGCCTTGACAAGCCCAGGTAATTCTAACTCTGATAGCAACATCTTATGATCTGAAAAAATGTTTGGGATTAAGACAACAGATTTGACATTCACATATTGGGACATGAAAATAAAATCAATACGAGATTTAGAAGAAGAGTTCTCCCAAGTATAACCGGGATCATTACTACGGATCTCTTTCCAGGAGTCTCTAAGAAAAAAATCAGTTAACAAATCCTTTAGTTGTTTCTCTGTTTTGTCTTTTTTAGGAACGGCGGAACTCCCGCTTCTCCCTTCACCAGGCAAGACACAATTGAAATCCCCACAGAACATCAGAGGCGATGAACCAGGTAGGTAATATTGCACATCTTCAAACAACTGATGTCTCTCTTCCTTCACCGGAGAAGCATAAATGTTCAAAAGTCTAAAGTCCACACCTTTAAAACTAATATTTAAGAAAAGAGCACGTCCAGAAGAAATGTCCACAAAAGAGTTGATTTTAAAGTCATGCGACCTAAACAGCACTCCAATGCCAGAGGAACGATTTTCATTATCTCCGGACCAGATAGAGGGCCCATGAGGCCAATCTTTTCTTAAATCTGCATAATTCATATCAAAGTCAATGTTACATTCTTGCAAACAAAAGACATCACAGTCCACTGTTGACAGGTAGGAAAACAAAGCAGCCCTTCTTGTAGAGCCCCTTATACTCCTCACATTGAGCGAGGCTACTTTAATTGATGAGGTCATGATAGGTTAGTTCAGGTCACACTACTGTCAGAATCAGACATAAAGCCCACCGATGTTAACGGGCTCTGCACTTCTGAGTCCGAAAAATAAATGTTTATAGGGTCTGAAGGCCTTGGCTCCTCAGGAGGGGCAGCGGGAGCCATTGGCTTGTATTGCAGAAGACTTGGTTTTAATGGACACTTCTTGGAAGTCTCCCTGGCCACATTCTCATCAGACCTATCATCTGTTTTCCTTTTCCTACGAGTTTCCAGCTCCATTGCTTCTTCCTCCGAGCTAAATGTCCCGATTTCAGCAGAGGGACTCCCCTCCACCACCATATCACCCGGATCAGAATCAGCAGCCCAGTCCTTAGATGAAGCTTCCCTCCTCTCAGGACGGACAGGTTTCTCAGCTGGAGGTTTCTGCATAGACGTGGGCTTATGCGCAGCAGGAATAGGAGAACTGGCAGGTTTTCCCTGTGCAGCAGGCACTGAAGTGCTTGTGGACCCGCCTACAGGGGGTTGTGTTCGCACAGTAGATACAGGAGCACCGGTGGGACCCCCCTTAGCAGCAGGAGCAGGAGGGTTGGTTGGCTTCCTCTGTGCAGCAGGTGCAGACGTACCACCTGATGTACTAGCAGGCTTGGTCTGTGGAGCAGGTACTGGAGAGCTAGAAGACTGCCCCCGCGCTGTAGACGCACCCGCAGGAGCAGGAACAGCAGAGGGTTGCCTCTGCCCCCCGGGAGCAGATGGAGGCACACGGGCAGGTTGCTTTGCCAGCGTTTCAGCATAGGTTTCCGCCTTTTTCTTCAAAGGACACTCCCGGAAGGAGTGACCTGGGACCCGGCAGATGTTGCACACCATCTCATTGGTACAGTCCATTGTGGCATGTCCATGCTTGTAGCACTTCTTACAGATTGCCACCTCCTCCTTGCAGTTCTCATAAGTGTGACCGAAACACATGCATTTCCGGCAGAAGAGGGGCATGTCCGGGTAGAAGAGGCGCCCCCGCTCCCTACCGATCAGGAAACTTGACGGAGGATGACGCTGACCACCAATGCCATTTGGATCTTCACAAAATTTAACAAAAAATTTATGCTTTCCCGTCCAGAGGTTTTCCTCATTCATGACCTTGTGGGAATACCGCAGTTCTGGGAAATAGTTTTGAAGAAAGCAAATAATATTAACTAAGGGAACATGAGGGTTGCTCATCTGAACCACGAGCGGCTTCTCTCCACCGGAGTAAAGGATGACAAAAGTGAGTCCTTTAAGATCCTCATCTGAAAGGTGCAGGTGAATCTGGCGGAAGAGGTTCTGGCACGCATACTCCGACTCCAGAGTCAAAGTGAAGGAACCGGGGCGATCTTGAAGGGCCAGGATGTCTTCCCTCTTTACTCCTAGGATCTCCAGCAGCACTCTCCTCACGAAAAACTTCAAGGTCATCTTCTCCTTGGATGCATCGTCCACTTCGATTTTGAAAGAGTTCTTGATGCGAAGGTCACCAGCTCTGGCATAGCGCACTGCGGCCGCTACTGCTGATGCCATCTTCAAAAGGTAGATAGGGTCGATCGCCTTCTTGGTTTCTTTGCGTATCTGCCCCCTAAAGCAGCATGAGGCTTAAGACGGCTTTTACACCGCCGATGCCTCAAGGCCAAGGGCACGATTGGCTTAGAATCCTTCTGGCAAGATGTGGTATCTTAGCCAAAAGGCCGAGAAGCGATAACCAGAATTGGTTTCAAACTACGGAGCCACCCAAGGATCCTGAAAAGTCCATTTGTGGAGATGAGCTCCTGGACTCCCGTTAAGAAGACATGTTGTCAACCTCTAGATCCCTTACATGCCTGCACTTTTCGGCTTGCTGCTGCTGCAATCCACGCGTTTTAGATCTGCATAACTCCACCTCTTTAAACACAGCACCTTCACCCCCTGCTGTTCCCACCCACCTCAACACCGTTGGAAGGGAGGAGAACCAATTAAGGTGGGGGGTGGGGTGGAACGAGCAGCTGTCTACCCTTAGCAGGAGGGCTCCTGATTACATACCTCTCCTGCTGCTGCTGCTGCTGGCTGTCCAGCAGCAGACTGAAGGTGGCTGCTGCTGTGCACAGGTATATAAAGGCTCAGAGCCTATTATGACACGCGCAGCCAGCGTTCCATTGCCACATTCCATCTACTGCAGGCAGGATACCTGGCCGGCTGAATGTCGCTGAGAAGCTCACAGAGACCGCCATAAGCAACAGTTTAACAGAATGCCACAGACTAATCAACCAAACTTTTTGGGTTGGGTTCTCTTTTATAGTCTGCAGGCATTAAATGAAAGAAGTCAGTGTTCCAGCAGAAGGAGACAACGTTTCAGAAAAGGCATTGTACTAAACCAAAAAAGAAATTTTAAGCGCAGCAGAGTAACCAGCGCACATACCTGTTAGCTCAGGTGAGTTTAAAAGGCTGCTGTTGATAACAAGGGCATTTGCTAAATAGATGGTGTGTGTGCAACAATATACTGAAAGGTCAATTATATTGTGCAGCTTATCTCACCACCTGTAGTTATTTAGGTGAAAGCTCCAAAATGCTTGCCTAATATGTCTGTTTATCCAAAAGGAAGTAAAAAGGGAGAGCTAGAAAGATAGCATTGCATCACATTACATGGCAATGCAATGCACAGTTGCTGAAGTTGAACCAAAATGAGCTTGTAATCTGGCTTCTGCAACTTTGAACATGAAAAATCCAATGAGGAGAAGAAAAGCAAAGCCAAAGAGTCCATCCCAAAATCCGACAAACAAGCAAAATGAACAAAAAACATTGAATTCAATTCTTTCTGATTTTAGAAACTGCATTAAAGAAGGGGTGCACCGGTCCTGGAGATACTGCAATACCAGGTCAATGCGTGGAGTGGACAGAGCAAGCTCTTTTTCCATCTCCCTGTTCTAAAAATCCATTTAATATATGGTCCCCAGATAGGGGACGTATCAGATATTAAACTGATAAGAACAGATACTACACTTGATCTTAGCCAAAAGGCCGAGAAGCGATAACCAGAATTGGTTTCAAACTACGGAGCCACCCAAGGATCCTGAAAAGTCCATTTGTGGAGATGAGCTCCTGGACTCCCTTTAAGAAGACATGTTGTCAACCTCTAGATCCCTTACATGCCTGCACTTTTCGGCTTGCTGCTGCTGCAATCCACGCGTTTTAGATCTGCATAACTCCACCTCTTTAAACACAGCACCTTCACCCCCTGCTGTTCCCACCCGCCTCAACACCGTTGGAAGGGAGGAGAACCAATTAAGGCGGGGGGTGGGGTGGAACGAGCAGCTGTCTACCCTTAGCAGGAGGGCTCCTGATTACATACCTCTCCTGCTGCTGCTGCTGCTGGCTGTCCAGCAGCAGACTGAAGGTGGCTGCTGCTGTGCACAGGTATATAAAGGCTCAGAGCCTATTATGACACGCGCAGCCAGCGTTCCATTGCCACATTCCATCTACTGCAGGCAGGATACCTGGCTGGCTGAATGTCGCTGAGAAGCTCACAGAGACCGCCATAAGCAACAGTTTAACAGAATGCCACAGACTAATCAACCAAACTTTTTGGATTGGGTTCTCTTTTATAGTCTGCAGGCATTAAATGAAAGAAGTCAGTGTTCCAGCAGAAGGAGACAACGTTTCAGAAAAGGCATTGTAGCAAACCAAAACAGAAATTTTAAGCGCAGCAGAGTAACCAGCGCACATACCTGTTAGCTCAGGTGAGTTTAAAAGGCTGCTGTTGATAACAAGGGCATTTGCTAAATAGATGGTGTGTGTGCAACAATATACTGAAAGGTCAATTATATTGTGCAGCTTATCTCACCACCTGTAGTTATTTAGGTGAAAGCTCCAAAATGCTTGCCTAATATGTCTGTTTATCCAAAAGGAAGTAAAAAGGGAGAGCTAGAAAGATAGCATTGCATCACATTACATGGCAATGCAATGCACAGTTGCTGAAGTTGAACCAAAATGAGCTTGTAATCTGGCTTCTGCAACTTTGAACATGAAAAATCCAATGAGGAGAAGAAAAGCAAAGCCAAAGAGTCCATCCCAAAATCCGACAAACAAGCAAAATGAACAAAAAACATTGAATTCAATTCTTTCTGATTTTAGAAACTGCATTAAAGAAGGGGTGCACCGGTCCTGGAGATACTGCAATACCAGGTCAATGCGTGGAGTGGACAGAGCAAGCTCTTTTTCCATCTCCCTGTTCTAAAAATCCATTTAATATATGGTCCCCAGATAGGGGACGTATCAGATATTAAACTGATAAGAACAGATACTACACTTGATCTTAGCCAAAAGGCCGAGAAGCGATAACCAGAATTGGTTTCAAACTACGGAGCCACCCAAGGATCCTGAAAAGTCCATTTGTGGAGATGAGCTCCTGGACTCCCGTTAAGAAGACATGTTGTCAACCTCTAGATCCCTTACATGCCTGCACTTTTCGGCTTGCTGCTGCTGCAATCCACGCGTTTTAGATCTGCATAACTCCACCTCTTTAAACACAGCACCTTCACCCCCTGCTGTTCCCACCCGCCTCAACACCGTTGGAAGGGAGGAGAACCAATTAAGGCGGGGGGTGGGGTGGAACGAGCAGCTGTCTACCCTTAGCAGGAGGGCTCCTGATTACATACCTCTCCTGCTGCTGCTGCTGCTGGCTGTCCAGCAGCAGACTGAAGGTGGCTGCTGCTGTGCACAGGTATATAAAGGCTCAGAGCCTATTATGACACGCGCAGCCAGCGTTCCATTGCCACATTCCATCTACTGCAGGCAGGATACCTGGCTGGCTGAATGTCGCTGAGAAGCTCACAGAGACCGCCATAAGCAACAGTTTAACAGAATGCCACAGACTAATCAACCAAACTTTTTGGGTTGGGTTCTCTTTTATAGTCTGCAGGCATTAAATGAAAGAAGTCAGTGTTCCAGCAGAAGGAGACAACGTTTCAGAAAAGGCATTGTAGCAAACCAAAAAAGAAATTTTAAGCACAGCAGAGTAACCAGCGCACATACCTGTTAGCTCAGGTGAGTTTAAAAGGCTGCTGTTGATAACAAGGGCATTTGCTAAATAGATGGTGTGTGTGCAACAATATACTGAAAGGTCAATTATATTGTGCAGCTTATCTCACCACCTGTAGTTATTTAGGTGAAAGCTCCAAAATGCTTGCCTAATATGTCTGTTTATCCAAAAGGAAGTAAAAAGGGAGAGCTAGAAAGATAGCATTGCATCACATTACATGGCAATACAATGCACAGTTGCTGAAGTTGAACCAAAATGAGCTTGTAATCTGGCTTCTGCAACTTTGAACATGAAAAATCCAATGAGGAGAAGAAAAGCAAAGCCAAAGAGTCCATCCCAAAATCCGACAAACAAGCAAAATGAACAAAAAACATTGAATTCAATTCTTTCTGATTTTAGAAACTGCATTAAAGAAGGGGTGCACCGGTCCTGGAGATACTGCAATACCAGGTCAATGCGTGGAGTGGACAGAGCAAGCTCTTTTTCCATCTCCCTGTTCTAAAAATCCATTTAATATATGGTCCCCAGATAGGGGACGTATCAGATATTAAACTGATAAGAACAGATACTACACTTGATCTTAGCCAAAAGGCCGAGAAGCGATAACCAGAATTGGTTTCAAACTACGGAGCCACCCAAGGATCCTGAAAAGTCCATTTGTGGAGATGAGCTCCTGGACTCCCGTTAAGAAGACATGTTGTCAACCTCTAGATCCCTTACATGCCTGCACTTTTCGGCTTGCTGCTGCTGCAATCCACGCGTTTTAGATCTGCATAACTCCACCTCTTTAAACACAGCACCTTCACCCCCTGCTGTTCCCACCCGCCTCAACACCGTTGGAAGGGAGGAGAACCAATTAAGGCGGGGGGTGGGGTGGAACGAGCAGCTGTCTACCCTTAGCAGGAGGGCTCCTGATTACATACCTCTCCTGCTGCTGCTGCTGCTGGCTGTCCAGCAGCAGACTGAAGGTGGCTGCTGCTGTGCACAGGTATATAAAGGCTCAGAGCCTATTATGACACGCGCAGCCAGCGTTCCATTGCCACATTCCATCTACTGCAGGCAGGATACCTGGCTGGCTGAATGTCGCTGAGAAGCTCACAGAGACCGCCATAAGCAACAGTTTAACAGAATGCCACAGACTAATCAACCAAACTTTTTGGGTTGGGTTCTCTTTTATAGTCTGCAGGCATTAAATGAAAGAAGTCAGTGTTCCAGCAGAAGGAGACAACGTTTCAGAAAAGGCATTGTAGCAAACCAAAAAAGAAATTTTAAGCGCAGCAGAGTAACCAGCGCACATACCTGTTAGCTCAGGTGAGTTTAAAAGGCTGCTGTTGATAACAAGGGCATTTGCTAAATAGATGGTGTGTGTGCAACAATATACTGAAAGGTCAATTATATTGTGCAGCTTATCTCACCACCTGTAGTTATTTAGGTGAAAGCTCCAAAATGCTTGCCTAATATGTCTGTTTATCCAAAAGGAAGTAAAAAGGGAGAGCTAGAAAGATAGCATTGCATCACATTACATGGCAATGCAATGCACAGTTGCTGAAGTTGAACCAAAATGAGCTTGTAATCTGGCTTCTGCAACTTTGAACATGAAAAATCCAATGAGGAGAAGAAAAGCAAAGCCAAAGAGTCCATCCCAAAATCCGACAAACAAGCAAAATGAACAAAAAACATTGAATTCAATTCTTTCTGATTTTAGAAACTGCATTAAAGAAGGGGTGCACCGGTCCTGGAGATACTGCAATACCAGGTCAATGCGTGGAGTGGACAGAGCAAGCTCTTTTTCCATCTCCCTGTTCTAAAAATCCATTTAATATATGGTCCCCAGATAGGGGACGTATCAGATATTAAACTGATAAGAACAGATACTACACTTGATCTTAGCCAAAAGGCCGAGAAGCGATAACCAGAATTGGTTTCAAACTACGGAGCCACCCAAGGATCCTGAAAAGTCCATTTGTGGAGATGAGCTCCTGGACTCCCGTTAAGAAGACATGTTGTCAACCTCTAGATCCCTTACATGCCTGCACTTTTCGGCTTGCTGCTGCTGCAATCCACGCGTTTTAGATCTGCATAACTCCACCTCTTTAAACACAGCACCTTCACCCCCTGCTGTTCCCACCCACCTCAACACCGTTGGAAGGGAGGAGAACCAATTAAGGCGGGGGGTGGGGTGGAACGAGCAGCTGTCTACCCTTAGCAGGAGGGCTCCTGATTACATACCTCTCCTGCTGCTGCTGCTGCTGGCTGTCCAGCAGCAGACTGAAGGTGGCTGCTGCTGTGCACAGGTATATAAAGGCTCAGAGCCTATTATGACACGTGCAGCCAGCGTTCCATTGCCACATTCCATCTACTGCAGGCAGGATACCTGGCTGGCTGAATGTCGCTGAGAAGCTCACAGAGACCGCCATAAGCAACAGTTTAACAGAATGCCACAGACTAATCAACCAAACTTTTTGGGTTGGGTTCTCTTTTATAGTCTGCAGGCATTAAATGAAAGAAGTCAGTGTTCCAGCAGAAGGAGACAACGTTTCAGAAAAGGCATTGTAGCAAACCAAAAAAGAAATTTTAAGCGCAGCAGAGTAACCAGCGCACATACCTGTTAGCTCAGGTGAGTTTAAAAGGCTGCTGTTGATAACAAGGGCATTTGCTAAATAGATGGTGTGTGTGCAACAATATACTGAAAGGTCAATTATATTGTGCAGCTTATCTCACCACCTGTAGTTATTTAGGTGAAAGCTCCAAAATGCTTGCCTAATATGTCTGTTTATCCAAAAGGAAGTAAAAAGGGAGAGCTAGAAAGATAGCATTGCATCACATTACATGGCAATGCAATGCACAGTTGCTGAAGTTGAACCAAAATGAGCTTGTAATCTGGCTTCTGCAACTTTGAACATGAAAAATCCAATGAGGAGAAGAAAAGCAAAGCCAAAGAGTCCATCCCAAAATCCGACAAACAAGCAAAATGAACAAAAAACATTGAATTCAATTCTTTCTGATTTTAGAAACTGCATTAAAGAAGGGGTGCACCGGTCCTGGAGATACTGCAATACCAGGTCAATGCGTGGAGTGGACAGAGCAAGCTCTTTTTCCATCTCCCTGTTCTAAAAATCCATTTAATATATGGTCCCCAGATAGGGGACGTATCAGATATTAAACTGATAAGAACAGATCAGGTTTCAACATATTTTATTAAGTGCGTAAAAGATGGTTTACAATCAAAAACAACAACACAAACAGTACATTATTAAAACACAGAATTCCACCCATAAAAACCCCATATACGATTGGCATCCCTTCTCCCAATACATTTGACATCCCTCAAGTAATAAATATACATCTGGCTAAAAGCAATTTTAAGACAATCCTTCACAGAAATAGCATCACGTTTAAAAAGTAAAATATTGTGTGCCTTCCAAAGGGCGTCTTTAAAACAGTTAATCATACACCAACATATACAATACTGTTGAGGGGTCGGACATTTAAAAAGGCCATATAAAACATATTCATGGTTAAAATCTCTTAAACCGCAAGTCCATTTTAAAAGAATCCCAACTTTGTGCCAAAGTTCCTGTTCAAATGGGCAATTCCACATAAGGTGCAAGGTGGTTTCGTCATAAACACATGAGTCTCTGGGGCATTTTGCTCTGGCCACCAGGCCTCTCCTGTGTTGAAACTCTCTGGTGGGGAGGCACTGGTGGACCACCATCCATGCGATATCCTTATGTCCATTTGCTAAGAATTTCCCGAAGACATTCTTCCAAACTTGCTTCGATCTCTCTTCTGAGAAATTTACTATGGGGGTCACATCTTCATTCCTCCTCAGAAAAGATAAAAGCTTCTTGCGGTCTTTAAAAATGTCCATATTAAAATCACCAAGGCTATAAAATCGAACAGTCTTTTCTAAGATTGCTTGGTGTTTGGGGGGGCATAGTAAAACAGGGGAATTCAACGACAACTTAAACCATCTTTTAAAAATCATCCCACAAGTATATTTTAAAAAATAACTTAGCGCACTATTACCATTAAAATGTTTGAAACAAAAGCAGAAATAATTTAAATACAAATAAATATGTAAGTCGGGGACATCCCTTCCGCCGTTCATTTTATTCTTCCTCATTATTTCCCGCCTTAATTTTTCCATTTTGGAGTTCCATAAAAACATAAAGATCATCCTAGTCATTTTTTTAATTAAAACATCAGAGGGGGGGTACACCATAGCTATATACAGTATGAGGGGTAACAACACTGATTTTATAATTAAAATTTTCCCCTCCATTGTTAGGGACCTCAAACCCCAAAATGATATTTTCTTTGACATTTTTTCTATGACATTCTCCCAGCTTTGAGTTCCCACATTCTCCTCGTTAAAAACAACTCCAAGAATTTTTACATTGTCTCGTTTTATAGTGAGCTGCGGGAGTTGGGCGGTGTCCCAGGATCCCAAAGTCAGACATTCAGATTTATTTAAACTAAGTTTAAAACCGGATGCCTGGGAAAAAAAATCAATGCGCAACACCGCCCTCCGGAGGGAAGCAGGGTCCACGCACACAACCGTCACGTCATCCATGTAGCCAAAGACTCTCACATCACTGCCACCTCCGCCAGGAACAGGAACCCCTCTAATCACTTTGTCTTTTCTTATTGCGCTCAGCAGGGGCTCCATGGCGCAGATGAACAGGATGGGCGACAAGGGGCATCCCTGCTTCACTCCGGACTCAAGGGGAACTCCATCTGTTAAAAAGCCATTAAGAGAAATTTGACTAAAACAATTTTTATATAAAATCTTAATACAATTTAAAAGCATATTAGGGATACCCATTCTTTTTAAAACTCTAAAAAGAAATCTATGAGAGACTCTATCGAAAGCTTTTTCAAAACCTAGGGCTAAAAGGGCTACATTTTGACCCCGGTCTCTGGAATACCAAATTACATCCCTTAATACGTTTAAAACCTCTGAAATACTTCTGCCTGGTACACTACAAACCTGCTCAGGCTGGATTAGTTTGGCAATGACATTCCTGAGCCGGTTTGCAACCACCTTAGCAAGTACCTTGTAATCAACGTTTAGGAGAGTTATGGGTCTCCAATTCGCTAGAGCACTGTGATCACCTTTTTTATATATCAAAGACACCACTCCTCTCCTCCACGAAAATGGCAACTGTTCAGAAATAAAAACTTCTTTAAAAAGCATAAAAAGGTCCTCTTTTAAAATGTCCCAAAAAGTAAGATAAAACTCTACAGGTAGTCCATCACACCCAGGTGCTTTGCCCTTAGAGAAACTTTTAAAAACATAAAATAATTCCTCTAAAACAATATCGCGTTCTAAAAACTCCTGGTCTGTAAAATTTAACTTAAAATCGAGATCATTAAGAGCATCAGATAAAAAGGACTCATCTATACACTTTTTACTAAAAAGATGCTTATAAAAGTTAAAAGTAGCATTCAACATTCCCTGCATAGATGTTTCACCCTCTAGATTTGTGATCACTTCTCTTTTATCCATGACTTTTTTGAAGAAGAAGCGAGAGCACTTCTCCCCCTCCTCCAAGTGCTGCACTCTAGAGTTAAAAATAATCTCTTTCCCCTTTGTGTCTATGCAGTTCTGGATTTCAGTTTTTAGGCTAGCAATATCATCTCCCACCTCCACCCCTAGCTCTTTGAATTTAAAAAGTGTTTGTAGTTTGGTGTTAAGATCACTAAAACATCTTTTTTTCTCTCTAGCTTTACGTCTCCCTGCTTTTATAAAAAACATTCTGACTTTTTTTTTCAAATTTTCCCACCAGGTTACCATAGGGGCATCAGAAGGTTTTTGTCGCCGCCAGGCTTGATAGGCTTTACCAAAGTCTTGTCGAATCAGAGGGTCCTCCAGCAGGTAAGTACTTAGACGCCAGAGGCCCCTGTTGACCCTCTGTTCATCCCGGTATTCTAGATGCACCTCCAAGCCCTTATGGTCAGAAAATATATTTGATGTTAAAACACATTTTACAGGGTTAAAATCATCTGATAGGAAAATAAAATCGATCCTGGAGGACACCCCTCTTCCGGACCACGTATAACCAGGGTCCGTCGGCAGGAGTGACCTCCACGCATCGCATAATTTAAAATCAGTTATAAAATCTTTCAATAGATGACATGACTTATCCAATTTGCGTAAAGGGTCACCCCCCGCTCGTTGTTCACTAGCACAAAGACAATTAAAATCACCCCCTACGATCAGGGGAGATGACCCAGTACAGTACAATGGCAATATCCCAAATAAATTAATTCTCTCTTGCTTATCAGGGGGAGCATAAATATTCATTACACGTAGGGTAAAACCATTAAATTTAAAATGCACTAAAACCACTCTGCCTGGTACTATTTCTGTGACAGCATTTACAGTAATATTTCTCCCACGACAGAGGAAGCCCACCCCCGCTGACTTGTTGTCATTGGAGCCAGACCAGATGGAGGGCCCCAGTCTCCAATCTGTCTTGATGTCATTATAATTTAGTGCATGTTGTATCCCGCATTCCTGTAATAAACAAATGTCAAAGTCAGCGGTTTCTAAATACTTGAATAGAGCAGCCCTACGAACTGGGCTCTTTAATGACCTCACATTCAGTGAGACAAGTCTTAATGTCGGCATTCATAGGTCAGGGTGGTGGATCTTCCATGAGGACACCTGACTCAAAGCCCTGTATGTCAAATTGCTCCAGGACATCCGGGCTAGAGGACCCAAACGACTCGATATTCTGTGAGCCGGCGGTTGCCCCCTCGTAGGTCACGGTTCCCAGCCACATTCCAGGAGACGCTGGGGCTTCGACATTCCGTCTCTTTTTCGGGGCAGACTCCACCAGGTCACTGGTACAGTCCTCCTCTTCCTCCACCTCCTCCAGCGGGAGAGACTGGTCCATCAGGATAAGATCACCAACACCGATTCCCTGATGTTCGCCACCTAGAAGCAAAGCCCCCTCATCTGGCTGGCTAATCGCCCTGGAAGATCCTGAGGCCATCGCTGCGTGGTCCCCTGTAGCCAACCGCACAGGGGCACCACCCTCCAGCCCAACAGGATCGGTATCGGGAACCATCGACACGGAGGATACCCTCCCAGAAGGAGGACCCCTCCGCTCCGGTCCATGCGAGGTCCGCCCATCGTTAAGGGACTTCGATGCAGGGGCCGCCCCAGAGGGGCCTCCGGCTCCCTGCTCCATCCCAGCCTTCTCGCCCTTCGAACCGCCCTCCGACGCCGGCCCGCCAGTGAAGACCGGCGGGCGCATCGGCTCAGCTGCAGAAGATGCAGCTTCTGCGTAGGTCCTGGTCCTGGTCCTGTTGGGGCATCCTCGGAACATGTGCCCCGCCTCACCACAAAGATTGCATTTCCTCCCAATGGGACAGTCCTTCATTAAATGTCCGTAACAGCTGCAATTATTGCAGCGGTCTACTTTCCTGCCCGTGCAGGACGTTTGGGTATGACCCATTTGTCCACAGTTCCTGCAACATACCGGCATTCCAGGGTAAAATAAGTAGCCTCTGCTCTTACCGATCACAAATGTTGAGGGAGGGTGTAGCATTCCTCCGACTCCGCTTGGGTCCCTCTTTAGACGGGCCATGTACCTCCTCTTGCCGCACCAGAAGCCTACCGCGTTCTTCACAGTGCCCAGGTATCTCAGATCGTCACAATAACGGATAAGGTAGGTCGAGATGTCTGCAGCTTCCACAAAGGGGTTCGGGAAATGCACCACGATGGGGATCTCGTCATAAGCATACAAGAGACAAAAGGTTAGTCCATCCAATTCATCTAAGTAGTTTTTCTCGTTTACCTTTTGTACGAGTTGCTGACAGCATCCCTGGCTCTTGAAGGTGATGGTGTATGTCCCCTTGTACTCGTTGTCCTGGAAGCAGAATATGTCTTCCCGCCGAAACTCCAGAACTCCAAGAAGAATCCTATGGCAGATGTAGTCCAAATTCTTCTCCATGCTCGATGCTGCTCCAACTTCAATCCTCACGGTGTTCCGCATCCGGGCATCACCCGATGAATATGTGAGCGTTGCCGGCATCCTTCACTCAGGAACGTACCGACTCTTCTCTCTGAAAGGCGCAAGCCTTCATGGGATCCCTTCCCGTTGCTCCCGGACTAATCCTTCCTCCCAATAGCAGCAGGGGGGTTAAGTCCCTCCGAAAAGGAACGATCCCCCCAGGCCGAGAGAAAGGGTACCAAGAGCACCTCACAGGCAAGACCACACAGGTAAACCTGATAGATCGTGCCAAAAGGCCGAGAAGCGATAACCAGAATTGGTTTCAAACTATGGAGCCACCCAAGGATCCTGAAAAGTCCATTTGTGGAGATGAGCTCCTGGACTCCCGTTAAGAAGACATGTTGTCAACCTCTAGATCCCTTACATGCCTGCACTTTTCGGCTTGCTGCTGCTGCAATCCACGCGTTTTAGATCTGCATAACTCCACCTCTTTAAACACAGCACCTTCACCCCCTGCTGTTCCCACCCGCCTCAACACCGTTGGAAGGGAGGAGAACCAATTAAGGCGGGGGGTGGGGTGGAACGAGCAGCTGTCTACCCTTAGCAGGAGGGCTCCTGATTACATACCTCTCCTGCTGCTGCTGCTGCTGGCTGTCCAGCAGCAGACTGAAGGTGGCTGCTGCTGTGCACAGGTATATAAAGGCTCAGAGCCTATTATGACACGCGCAACCAGCGTTCCATTGCCACATTCCATCTACTGCAGGCAGGATACCTGGCTGGCTGAATGTCGCTGAGAAGCTCACAGAGACCGCCATAAGCAACAGTTTAACAGAATGCCACAGACTAATCAACCAAACTTTTTGGGTTGGGTTCTCTTTTATAGTCTGCAGGCATTAAATGAAAGAAGTCAGTGTTCCAGCAGAAGGAGACAACGTTTCAGAAAAGGCATTGTAGCAAACCAAAAAAGAAATTTTAAGCGCAGCAGAGTAACCAGCGCACATACCTGTTAGCTCAGGTGAGTTTAAAAGGCTGCTGTTGATAACAAGGGCATTTGCTAAATAGATGGTGTGTGTGCAACAATATACTGAAAGGTCAATTATATTGTGCAGCTTATCTCACCACCTGTAGTTATTTAGGTGAAAGCTCCAAAATGCTTGCCTAATATGTCTGTTTATCCAAAAGGAAGTAAAAAGGGAGAGCTAGAAAGATAGCATTGCATCACATTACATGGCAATGCAATGCACAGTTGCTGAAGTTGAACCAAAATGAGCTTGTAATCTGGCTTCTGCAACTTTGAACATGAAAAATCCAATGAGGAGAAGAAAAGCAAAGCCAAAGAGTCCATCCCAAAATCCGACAAACAAGCAAAATGAACAAAAAACATTGAATTCAATTCTTTCTGATTTTAGAAACTGCATTAAAGAAGGGGTGCACCGGTCCTGGAGATACTGCAATACCAGGTCAATGCGTGGAGTGGACAGAGCAAGCTCTTTTTCCATCTCCCTGTTCTAAAAATCCATTTAATATATGGTCCCCAGATAGGGGACGTATCAGATATTAAACTGATAAGAACAGATACTACACTTGATCTTAGCCAAAAGGCCGAGAAGCGATAACCAGAATTGGTTTCAAACTACGGAGCCACCCAAGGATCCTGAAAAGTCCATTTGTGGAGATGAGCTCCTGGACTCCCGTTAAGAAGACATGTTGTCAACCTCTAGATCCCTTACATGCCTGCACTTTTCGGCTTGCTGCTGCTGCAATCCACGCGTTTTAGATCTGCATAACTCCACCTCTTTAAACACAGCACCTTCACCCCCTGCTGTTCCCACCCGCCTCAACACCGTTGGAAGGGAGGAGAACCAATTAAGGCGGGGGGTGGGGTGGAACGAGCAGCTGTCTACCCTTAGCAGGAGGGCTCCTGATTACATACCTCTCCTGCTGCTGCTGCTGCTGGCTGTCCAGCAGCAGACTGAAGGTGGCTGCTGCTGTGCACAGGTATATAAAGGCTCAGAGCCTATTATGACATGCGCAGCCAGCGTTCCATTGCCACATTCCATCTACTGCAGGCAGGATACCTGGCTGGCTGAATGTCGCTGAGAAGCTCACAGAGACCGCCATAAGCAACAGTTTAACAGAATGCCACAGACTAATCACCCAAACTTTTTGGGTTGGGTTCTCTTTTATAGTCTGCAGGCATTAAATGAAAGAAGTCAGTGTTCCAGCAGAGGAAGACAACGTTTCAGAAAAGGCATTGTAGCAAACCAAAAAAGAAATTTTAAGCGCAGCAGAGTAACCAGCGCACATACCTGTTAGCTCAGGTGAGTTTAAAAGGCTGCTGTTGATAACAAGGGCATTTGCTAAATAGATGGTGTGTGTGCAACAATATACTGAAAGGTCAATTATATTGTGCAGCTTATCTCACCACCTGTAGTTATTTAGGTGAAAGCTCCAAAATGCTTGCCTAATATGTCTGTTTATCCAAAAGGAAGTAAAAAGGGAGAGCTAGAAAGATAGCATTGCATCACATTACATGGCAATGCAATGCACAGTTGCTGAAGTTGAACCAAAATGAGCTTGTAATCTGGCTTCTGCAACTTTGAACATGAAAAATCCAATGAGGAGAAGAAAAGCAAAGCCAAAGAGTCCATCCCAAAATCCGACAAACAAGCAAAATGAACAAAAAACATTGAATTCAATTCTTTCTGATTTTAGAAACTGCATTAAAGAAGGGGTGCACCGGTCCTGGAGATACTGCAATACCAGGTCAATGCGTGGAGTGGACAGAGCAAGCTCTTTTTCCATCTCCCTGTTCTAAAAATCCATTTAATATATGGTCCCCAGATAGGGGACGTATCAGATATTAAACTGATAAGAACAGATACTACACTTGATCTTAGTCAAAAGGCCGAGAAGCGATAACCAGAATTGGTTTCAAACTACGGAGCCACCCAAGGATCCTGAAAAGTCCATTTGTGGAGATGAGCTCCTGGACTCCCGTTAAGAAGACATGTTGTCAACCTCTAGATCCCTTACATGCCTGCACTTTTCGGCTTGCTGCTGCTGCAATCCACGCGTTTTAGATCTGCATAACTCCACCTCTTTAAACACAGCACCTTCACCCCCTGCTGTTCCCACCCGCCTCAACACCGTTGGAAGGGAGGAGAACCAATTAAGGCGGGGGGTGGGGTGGAACGAGCAGCTGTCTACCCTTAGCAGGAGGGCTCCTGATTACATACCTCTCCTGCTGCTGCTGCTGGCTGTCCAGCAGCAGACTGAAGGTGGCTGCTGCTGTGCACAGGTATATAAAGGCTCAGAGCCTATTATGACACGCGCAGCCAGCGTTCCATTGCCACATTCCATCTACTGCAGGCAGGATACCTGGCTGGCTGAATGTCGCTGAGAAGCTCACAGAGACGGCCATAAGCAACAGTTTAACAGAATGCCACAGACTAATCAACCAAACTTTTTGGGTTGGGTTCTCTTTTATAGTCTGCAGGCATTAAATGAAAGAAGTCAGTGTTCCAGCAGAAGGAGACAACGTTTCAGAAAAGGCATTGTAGCAAACCAAAAAAGAAATTTTAAGCGCAGCAGAGTAACCAGCGCACATACCTGTTAGCTCAGGTGAGTTTAAAAGGCTGCTGTTGATAACAAGGGCATTTGCTAAATAGATGGTGTGTGTGCAACAATATACTGAAAGGTCAATTATATTGTGCAGCTTATCTCACCACCTGTAGTTATTTAGGTGAAAGCTCCAAAATGCTTGCCTAATATGTCTGTTTATCCAAAAGGAAGTAAAAAGGGAGAGCTAGAAAGATAGCATTGCATCACATTACATGGCAATGCAATGCACAGTTGCTGAAGTTGAACCAAAATGAGCTTGTAATCTGGCTTCTGCAACTTTGAACATGAAAAATCCAATGAGGAGAAGAAAAGCAAAGCCAAAGAGTCCATCCCAAAATCCGACAAACAAGCAAAATGAACAAAAAACATTGAATTCAATTCTTTCTGATTTTAGAAACTGCATTAAAGAAGGGGTGCACCGGTCCTGGAGATACTGCAATACCAGGTCAATGCGTGGAGTGGACAGAGCAAGCTCTTTTTCCATCTCCCTGTTCTAAAAATCCATTTAATATATGGTCCCCAGATAGGGGACGTATCAGATATTAAACTGATAAGAACAGATTTTTTTTTTTTTTTTTTTATCGAAAGTCGAATTCGTGTACAAAACCCGAGTGCGCTTAAAAAAGTGACAAGTGCCACAAAAAAAAGTGCACTAGGATGCTGGTCTTCTTGAAACCCTCTCCAAAAGGAGAAGGGTCCCCCAAACCATTCCCCGTCCCTCCGAGCCAGAAGGCCACAGCGAGGAACAGGGACAAATAGCCACCTCCAGCCGGAGCCAGAGGCGACCCAATCTTACCCCCAATACCTGCCCGATTTCTCACCCGAGCAAGGCACTGGGAGCCAAAGACTGTGCTCCCCTCCCGGAAGAGGGGAGCCAACAACGCTCTCCTCCCGAAAGAGGAGAGCCAGTGGGGTTCAGGGGGGAGCGGAACCTGATGGCCACACACTCCCCCCCTAGACCTGCCAAGAGAGGAACCCGTAAGGGAACCGCATCCCGACAAAATCCTAGTAAGGACGTGGACACACGTGAAAAAGTGGACACACAGTGACAAAAAAAAATTAAATAAATAGTGAAGGTTTCACAGTATAATACTGCCCGGACCTTCGACCGGGAATTGAAAAATTCCCCATCCTAAGGCCAGAAGGCCCGGAATAAGGGTGTGTGTGAAGAAAGAAATATTGAAGTGCTAGTGCAAATGTGCCATAAACTCAAGTGGGGTTCCCAATCCCAGTGAGTTAAGGCACCCCAGGGTCACCACTCCTGGGGCACTTCACACTTCGGGCTTTCGATCTTCCCCGGCCCAATGGCGTCGATCCTGGGGGGCCATGCTTTCCACCAGATCACTATATTAGCCACCTGGCGTACTAACAAGCGCCTAAACCCCAGTGTGCATAATGTATCAATCTACTAGGGCGGCCAACATCCAAAACCGCCTTTTCGAAAGATACTACACTTGATCTTAGCCAAAAGGCCGAGAAGCGATAACCAGAATTGGTTTCAAACTACGGAGCCACCCAAGGATCCTGAAAAGTCCATTTGTGGAGATGAGCTCCTGGACTCCCGTTAAGAAGACATGTTGTCAACCTCTAGATCCCTTACATGCCTGCACTTTTCGGCTTGCTGCTGCTGCAATCCACGCGTTTTAGATCTGCATAACTCCACCTCTTTAAACACAGCACCTTCACCCCCTGCTGTTCCCACCCGCCTCAACACCGTTGGAAGGGAGGAGAACCAATTAAGGCGGGGGGTGGGGTGGAACGAGCAGCTGTCTACCCTTAGCAGGAGGGCTCCTGATTACATACCTCTCCTGCTGCTGCTGCTGCTGGCTGTCCAGCAGCAGACTGAAGGTGGCTGCTGCTGTGCACAGGTATATAAAGTCTCAGAGCCTATTATGACACGCGCAGCCAGCGTTCCATTGCCACATTCCATCTACTGCAGGCAGGATACCTGGCTGGCTGAATGTCGCTGAGAAGCTCACAGAGACCGCCATAAGCAACAGTTTAACAGAATGCCACAGACTAATCAACCAAACTTTTTGGGTTGGGTTCTCTTTTATAGTCTGCAGGCATTAAATGAAAGAAGTCAGTGTTCCAGCAGAAGGAGACAACGTTTCAGAAAAGGCATTGTAGCAAACCAAAAAAGAAATTTTAAGCGCAGCAGAGTAACCAGCGCACATACCTGTTAGCTCAGGTGAGTTTAAAAGGCTGCTGTTGATAACAAGGGCATTTGCTAAATAGATGGTGTGTGTGCAACAATATACTGAAAGGTCAATTATATTGTGCAGCTTATCTCACCACCTGTAGTTATTTAGGTGAAAGCTCCAAAATGCTTGCCTAATATGTCTGTTTATCCAAAAGGAAGTAAAAAGGGAGAGCTAGAAAGATAGCATTGCATCACATTACATGGCAATGCAATGCACAGTTGCTGAAGTTGAACCAAAATGAGCTTGTAATCTGGCTTCTGCAACTTTGAACATGAAAAATCCAATGAGGAGAAGAAAAGCAAAGCCAAAGAGTCCATCCCAAAATCCGACAAACAAGCAAAATGAACAAAAAACATTGAATTCAATTCTTTCTGATTTTAGAAACTGCATTAAAGAAGGGGTGCACCGGTCCTGGAGATACTGCAATACCAGGTCAATGCGTGGAGTGGACAGAGCAAGCTCTTTTTCCATCTCCCTGTTCTAAAAATCCATTTAATATATGGTCCCCAGATAGGGGACGTATCAAATATTAAACTGATAAGAACAGATACTACACTTGATCTTAGCCAAAAGGCCGAGAAGCGATAACCAGAATTGGTTTCAAACTACGGAGCCACCCAAGGATCCTGAAAAGTCCATTTGTGGAGATGAGCTCCTGGACTCCCGTTAAGAAGACATGTTGTCAACCTCTAGATCCCTTACATGCCTGCACTTTTCGGCTTGCTGCTGCTGCAATCCACGCGTTTTAGATCTGCATAACTCCACCTCTTTAAACACAGCACCTTCACCCCCTGCTGTTCCCACCCGCCTCAACACCATTGGAAGGGAGGAGAACCAATTAAGGCGGGGGGTGGGGTGGAACGAGCAGCTGTCTACCCTTAGCAGGAGGGCTCCTGATTACATACCTCTCCTGCTGCTGCTGCTGCTGGCTGTCCAGCAGCAGACTGAAGGTGGCTGCTGCTGTGCACAGGTATATAAAGGCTCAGAGCCTATTATGACACGCGCAGCCAGCGTTCCATTGCCACATTCCATCTACTGCAGGCAGGATACCTGGCTGGCTGAATGTCGCTGAGAAGCTCACAGAGACCGCCATAAGCAACAGTTTAACAGAATGCCACAGACTAATCAACCAAACTTTTTGGGTTGGGTTCTCTTTTATAGTCTGCAGGCATTAAATGAAAGAAGTCAGTGTTCCAGCAGAAGGAGACAACGTTTCAGAAAAGGCATTGTAGCAAACCAAAAAAGAAATTTTAAGCGCAGCAGAGTAACCAGCGCACATACCTGTTAGCTCAGGTGAGTTTAAAAGGCTGCTGTTGATAACAAGGGCATTTGCTAAATAGATGGTGTGTGTGCAACAATATACTGAAAGGTCAATTATATTGTGCAGCTTATCTCACCACCTGTAGTTATTTAGGTGAAAGCTCCAAAATGCTTGCCTAATATGTCTGTTTATCCAAAAGGAAGTAAAAAGGGAGAGCTAGAAAGATAGCATTGCATCACATTACATGGCAATGCAATGCACAGTTGCTGAAGTTGAACCAAAATGAGCTTGTAATCTGGCTTCTGCAACTTTGAACATGAAAAATCCAATGAGGAGAAGAAAAGCAAAGCCAAAGAGTCCATCCCAAAATCCGACAAACAAGCAAAATGAACAAAAAACATTGAATTCAATTCTTTCTGATTTTAGAAACTGCATTAAAGAAGGGGTGCACCGGTCCTGGAGATACTGCAATACCAGGTCAATGCGTGGAGTGGACAGAGCAAGCTCTTTTTCCATCTCCCTGTTCTAAAAATCCATTTAATATATGGTCCCCAGATAGGGGACGTATCAGATATTAAACTGATAAGAACAGATACTACACTTGATCTTAGCCAAAAGGCCGAGAAGCGATAACCAGAATTGGTTTCAAACTACGGAGCCACCCAAGGATCCTGAAAAGTCCATTTGTGGAGATGAGCTCCTGGACTCCCGTTAAGAAGACATGTTGTCAACCTCTAGATCCCTTACATGCCTGCACTTTTCGGCTTGCTGCTGCTGCAATCCACGCGTTTTAGATCTGCATAACTCCACCTCTTTAAACACAGCACCTTCACCCCCTGCTGTTCCCACCCGCCTCAACACCGTTGGAAGGGAGGAGAACCAATTAAGGCGGGGGGTGGGGTGGAACGAGCAGCTGTCTACCCTTAGCAGGAGGGCTCCTGATTACATACCTCTCCTGCTGCTGCTGCTGGCTGTCCAGCAGCAGACTGAAGGTGGCTGCTGCTGTGCACAGGTATATAAAGGCTCAGAGCCTATTATGACACGCGCAGCCAGCGTTCCATTGCCACATTCCATCTACTGCAGGCAGGATACCTGGCTGGCTGAATGTCGCTGAGAAGCTCACAGAGACCGCCATAAGCAACAGTTTAACAGAATGCCACAGACTAATCAACCAAACTTTTTGGGTTGGGTTCTCTTTTATAGTCTGCAGGCATTAAATGAAAGAAGTCAGTGTTCCAGCAGAAGGAGACAACGTTTCAGAAAAGGCATTGTAGCAAACCAAAAAATAAATTTTAAGCGCAGCAGAGTAACCAGCGCACATACCTGTTAGCTCAGGTGAGTTTAAAAGGCTGCTGTTGATAACAAGGGCATTTGCTAAATAGATGGTGTGTGTGCAACAATATACTGAAAGGTCAATTATATTGTGCAGCTTATCTCACCACCTGTAGTTATTTAGGTGAAAGCTCCAAAATGCTTGCCTAATATGTCTGTTTATCCAAAAGGAAGTAAAAAGGGAGAGCTAGAAAGATAGCATTGCATCACATTACATGGCAATGCAATGCACAGTTGCTGAAGTTGAACCAAAATGAGCTTGTAATCTGGCTTCTGCAACTTTGAACATGAAAAATCCAATGAGGAGAAGAAAAGCAAAGCCAAAGAGTCCATCCCAAAATCCGACAAACAAGCAAAATGAACAAAAAACATTGAATTCAATTCTTTCTGATTTTAGAAACTGCATTAAAGAAGGGGTGCACCGGTCCTGGAGATACTGCAATACCAGGTCAATGCGTGGAGTGGACAGAGCAAGCTCTTTTTCCATCTCCCTGTTCTAAAAATCCATTTAATATATGGTCCCCAGATAGGGGACGTATCAAATATTAAACTGATAAGAACAGATACTACACTTGATCTTAGCCAAAAGGCCGAGAAGCGATAACCAGAATTGGTTTCAAACTACGGAGCCACCCAAGGATCCTGAAAAGTCCATTTGTGGAGATGAGCTCCTGGACTCCCGTTAAGAAGACATGTTGTCAACCTCTAGATCCCTTACATGCCTGCACTTTTCGGCTTGCTGCTGCTGCAATCCACGCGTTTTAGATCTGCATAACTCCACCTCTTTAAACACAGCACCTTCACCCCCTGCTGTTCCCACCCGCCTCAACACCGTTGGAAGGGAGGAGAACCAATTAAGGCGGGGGGTGGGGTGGAACGAGCAGCTGTCTACCCTTAGCAGGAGGGCTCCTGATTACATACCTCTCCTGCTGCTGCTGCTGCTGGCTGTCCAGCAGCAGACTGAAGGTGGCTGCTGCTGTGCACAGGTATATAAAGGCTCAGAGCCTATTATGACACGCGCAGCCAGCGTTCCATTGCCACATTCCATCTACTGCAGGCAGGATACCTGGCTGGCTGAATGTCGCTGAGAAGCTCACAGAGACCGCCATAAGCAACAGTTTAACAGAATGCCACAGACTAATCAACCAAACTTTTTGGGTTGGGTTCTCTTTTATAGTCTGCAGGCATTAAATGAAAGAAGTCAGTGTTCCAGCAGAAGGAGACAACGTTTCAGAAAAGGCATTGTAGCAAACCAAAAAAGAAATTTTAAGCGCAGCAGAGTAACCAGCGCACATACCTGTTAGCTCAGGTGAGTTTAAAAGGCTGCTGTTGATAACAAGGGCATTTGCTAAATAGATGGTGTGTGTGCAACAATATACTGAAAGGTCAATTATATTGTGCAGCTTATCTCACCACCTGTAGTTATTTAGGTGAAAGCTCCAAAATGCTTGCCTAATATGTCTGTTTATCCAAAAGGAAGTAAAAAGGGAGAGCTAGAAAGATAGCATTGCATCACATTACATGGCAATGCAATGCACAGTTGCTGAAGTTGAACCAAAATGAGCTTGTAATCTGGCTTCTGCAACTTTGAACATGAAAAATCCAATGAGGAGAAGAAAAGCAAAGCCAAAGAGTCCATCCCAAAATCCGACAAACAAGCAAAATGAACAAAAAACATTGAATTCAATTCTTTCTGATTTTAGAAACTGCATTAAAGAAGGGGTGCACCGGTCCTGGAGATACTGCAATACCAGGTCAATGCGTGGAGTGGACAGAGCAAGCTCTTTTTCCATCTCCCTGTTCTAAAAATCCATTTAATATATGGTCCCCAGATAGGGGACGTATCAGATATTAAACTGATAAGAACAGATACTACACTTGATCTTAGCCAAAAGGCCGAGAAGCGATAACCAGAATTGGTTTCAAACTACGGAGCCACCCAAGGATCCTGAAAAGTCCATTTGTGGAGATGAGCTCCTGGACTCCCGTTAAGAAGACATGTTGTCAACCTCTAGATCCCTTACATGCCTGCACTTTTCGGCTTGCTGCTGCTGCAATCCACGCGTTTTAGATCTGCATAACTCCACCTCTTTAAACACAGCACCTTCACCCCCTGCTGTTCCCACCCGCCTCAACACCGTTGGAAGGGAGGAGAACCAATTAAGGCGGGGGGTGGGGTGGAACGAGCAGCTGTCTACCCTTAGCAGGAGGGCTCCTGATTACATACCTCTCCTGCTGCTGCTGCTGGCTGTCCAGCAGCAGACTGAAGGTGGCTGCTGCTGTGCACAGGTATATAAAGGCTCAGAGCCTATTATGACACGCGCAGCCAGCGTTCCATTGCCACATTCCATCTACTGCAGGCAGGATACCTGGCTGGCTGAATGTCGCTGAGAAGCTCACAGAGACCGCCATAAGCAACAGTTTAACAGAATGCCACAGACTAATCAACCAAACTTTTTGGGTTGGGTTCTCTTTTATAGTCTGCAGGCATTAAATGAAAGAAGTCAGTGTTCCAGCAGAAGGAGACAACGTTTCAGAAAAGGCATTGTAGCAAACCAAAAAATAAATTTTAAGCGCAGCAGAGTAACCAGCGCACATACCTGTTAGCTCAGGTGAGTTTAAAAGGCTGCTGTTGATAACAAGGGCATTTGCTAAATAGATGGTGTGTGTGCAACAATATACTGAAAGGTCAATTATATTGTGCAGCTTATCTCACCACCTGTAGTTATTTAGGTGAAAGCTCCAAAATGCTTGCCTAATATGTCTGTTTATCCAAAAGGAAGTAAAAAGGGAGAGCTAGAAAGATAGCATTGCATCACATTACATGGCAATGCAATGCACAGTTGCTGAAGTTGAACCAAAATGAGCTTGTAATCTGGCTTCTGCAACTTTGAACATGAAAAATCCAATGAGGAGAAGAAAAGCAAAGCCAAAGAGTCCATCCCAAAATCCGACAAACAAGCAAAATGAACAAAAAACATTGAATTCAATTCTTTCTGATTTTAGAAACTGCATTAAAGAAGGGGTGCACCGGTCCTGGAGATACTGCAATACCAGGTCAATGCGTGGAGTGGACAGAGCAAGCTCTTTTTCCATCTCCCTGTTCTAAAAATCCATTTAATATATGGTCCCCAGATAGGGGACGTATCAAATATTAAACTGATAAGAACAGATACTACACTTGATCTTAGCCAAAAGGCCGAGAAGCGATAACCAGAATTGGTTTCAAACTACGGAGCCACCCAAGGATCCTGAAAAGTCCATTTGTGGAGATGAGCTCCTGGACTCCCGTTAAGAAGACATGTTGTCAACCTCTAGATCCCTTACATGCCTGCACTTTTCGGCTTGCTGCTGCTGCAATCCACGCGTTTTAGATCTGCATAACTCCACCTCTTTAAACACAGCACCTTCACCCCCTGCTGTTCCCACCCGCCTCAACACCGTTGGAAGGGAGGAGAACCAATTAAGGCGGGGGGTGGGGTGGAACGAGCAGCTGTCTACCCTTAGCAGGAGGGCTCCTGATTACATACCTCTCCTGCTGCTGCTGCTGCTGGCTGTCCAGCAGCAGACTGAAGGTGGCTGCTGCTGTGCACAGGTATATAAAGGCTCAGAGCCTATTATGACACGCGCAGCCAGCGTTCCATTGCCACATTCCATCTACTGCAGGCAGGATACCTGGCTGGCTGAATGTCGCTGAGAAGCTCACAGAGACCGCCATAAGCAACAGTTTAACAGAATGCCACAGACTAATCAACCAAACTTTTTGGGTTGGGTTCTCTTTTATAGTCTGCAGGCATTAAATGAAAGAAGTCAGTGTTCCAGCAGAAGGAGACAACGTTTCAGAAAAGGCATTGTAGCAAACCAAAAAAGAAATTTTAAGCGCAGCAGAGTAACCAGCGCACATACCTGTTAGCTCAGGTGAGTTTAAAAGGCTGCTGTTGATAACAAGGGCATTTGCTAAATAGATGGTGTGTGTGCAACAATATACTGAAAGGTCAATTATATTGTGCAGCTTATCTCACCACCTGTAGTTATTTAGGTGAAAGCTCCAAAATGCTTGCCTAATATGTCTGTTTATCCAAAAGGAAGTAAAAAGGGAGAGCTAGAAAGATAGCATTGCATCACATTACATGGCAATGCAATGCACAGTTGCTGAAGTTGAACCAAAATGAGCTTGTAATCTGGCTTCTGCAACTTTGAACATGAAAAATCCAATGAGGAGAAGAAAAGCAAAGCCAAAGAGTCCATCCCAAAATCCGACAAACAAGCAAAATGAACAAAAAACATTGAATTCAATTCTTTCTGATTTTAGAAACTGCATTAAAGAAGGGGTGCACCGGTCCTGGAGATACTGCAATACCAGGTCAATGCGTGGAGTGGACAGAGCAAGCTCTTTTTCCATCTCCCTGTTCTAAAAATCCATTTAATATATGGTCCCCAGATAGGGGACGTATCAGATATTAAACTGATAAGAACAGATACTACACTTGATCTTAGCCAAAAGGCCGAGAAGCGATAACCAGAATTGGTTTCAAACTACGGAGCCACCCAAGGATCCTGAAAAGTCCATTTGTGGAGATGAGCTCCTGGACTCCCGTTAAGAAGACATGTTGTCAACCTCTAGATCCCTTACATGCCTGCACTTTTCGGCTTGCTGCTGCTGCAATCCATGCGTTTTAGATCTGCATAACTCCACCTCTTTAAACACAGCACCTTCACCCCCTGCTGTTCCCACCCGCCTCAACACCGTTGGAAGGGAGGAGAACCAATTAAGGCGGGGGGTGGGGTGGAACGAGCAGCTGTCTACCCTTAGCAGGAGGGCTCCTGATTACATACCTCTCCTGCTGCTGCTGCTGCTGGCTGTCCAGCAGCAGACTGAAGGTGGCTGCTGCTGTGCACAGGTATATAAAGGCTCAGAGCCTATTATGACACGCGCAGCCAGCGTTCCATTGCCACATTCCATCTACTGCAGGCAGGATACCTGGCTGGCTGAATGTCGCTGAGAAGCTCACAGAGACCGCCATAAGCAACAGTTTAACAGAATGCCACAGACTAATCAACCAAACTTTTTGGGTTGGGTTCTCTTTTATAGTCTGCAGGCATTAAATGAAAGAAGTCAGTGTTCCAGCAGAAGGAGACAACGTTTCAGAAAAGGCATTGTAGCAAACCAAAAAAGAAATTTTAAGCGCAGCAGAGTAACCAGCGCACATACCTGTTAGCTCAGGTGAGTTTAAAAGGCTGCTGTTGATAACAAGGGCATTTGCTAAATAGATGGTGTGTGTGCAACAATATACTGAAAGGTCAATTATATTGTGCAGCTTATCTCACCACCTGTAGTTATTTAGGTGAAAGCTCCAAAATGCTTGCCTAATATGTCTGTTTATCCAAAAGGAAGTAAAAAGGGAGAGCTAGAAAGATAGCATTGCATCACATTACATGGCAATGCAATGCACAGTTGCTGAAGTTGAACCAAAATGAGCTTGTAATCTGGCTTCTGCAACTTTGAACATGAAAAATCCAATGAGGAGAAGAAAAGCAAAGCCAAAGAGTCCATCCCAAAATCCGACAAACAAGCAAAATGAACAAAAAACATTGAATTCAATTCTTTCTGATTTTAGAAACTGCATTAAAGAAGGGGTGCACCGGTCCTGGAGATACTGCAATACCAGGTCAATGCGTGGAGTGGACAGAGCAAGCTCTTTTTCCATCTCCCTGTTCTAAAAATCCATTTAATATATGGTCCCCAGATAGGGGACGTATCAGATATTAAACTGATAAGAACAGATACTACACTTGATCTTAGCCAAAAGGCCGAGAAGCGATAACCAGAATTGGTTTCAAACTACGGAGCCACCCAAGGATCCTGAAAAGTCCATTTGTGGAGATGAGCTCCTGGACTCCCGTTAAGAAGACATGTTGTCAACCTCTAGATTCCTTACATGCCTGCACTTTTCGGCTTGCTGCTGCTGCAATCCACGCGTTTTAGATCTGCATAACTCCACCTCTTTAAACACAGCACCTTCACCCCCTGCTGTTCCCACCCGCCTCAACACCGTTGGAAGGGAGGAGAACCAATTAAGGCGGGGGGTGGGGTGGAACGAGCAGCTGTCTACCCTTAGCAGGAGGGCTCCTGATTACATACCTCTCCTGCTGCTGCTGCTGCTGGCTGTCCAGCAGCAGACTGAAGGTGGCTGCCGCTGTGCACAGGTATATAAAGGCTCAGAGCCTATTATGACACGCGCAGCCAGCGTTCCATTGCCACATTCCATCTACTGCAGGCAGGATACCTGGCTGGCTGAATGTCGCTGAGAAGCTCACAGAGACCGCCATAAGCAACAGTTTAACAGAATGCCACAGACTAATCAACCAAACTTTTTGGGTTGGGTTCTCTTTTATAGTCTGCAGGCATTAAATGAAAGAAGTCAGTGTTCCAGCAGAAGGAGACAACGTTTCAGAAAAGGCATTGTAGCAAACCAAAAAAGAAATTTTAAGCGCAGCAGAGTAACCAGCGCACATACCTGTTAGCTCAGGTGAGTTTAAAAGGCTGCTGTTGATAACAAGGGCATTTGCTAAATAGATGGTGTGTGTGCAACAATATACTGAAAGGTCAATTATATTGTGCAGCTTATCTCACCACCTGTAGTTATTTAGGTGAAAGCTCCAAAATGCTTGCCTAATATGTCTGTTTATCCAAAAGGAAGTAAAAAGGGAGAGCTAGAAAGATAGCATTGCATCACATTACATGGCAATGCAATGCACAGTTGCTGAAGTTGAACCAAAATGAGCTTGTAATCTGGCTTCTGCAACTTTGAACATGAAAAATCCAATGAGGAGAAGAAAAGCAAAGCCAAAGAGTCCATCCCAAAATCCGACAAACAAGCAAAATGAACAAAAAACATTGAATTCAATTCTTTCTGATTTTAGAAACTGCATTAAAGAAGGGGTGCACCGGTCCTGGAGATACTGCAATACCAGGTCAATGCGTGGAGTGGACAGAGCAAGCTCTTTTTCCATCTCCCTGTTCTAAAAATCCATTTAATATATGGTCCCCAGATAGGGGACGTATCAGATATTAAACTGATAAGAACAGATACTACACTTGATCTTAGCCAAAAGGCCGAGAAGCGATAACCAGAATTGGTTTCAAACTACGGAGCCACCCAAGGATCCTGAAAAGTCCATTTGTGGAGATGAGCTCCTGGACTCCCGTTAAGAAGACATGTTGTCAACCTCTAGATCCCTTACATGCCTGCACTTTTCGGCTTGCTGCTGCTGCAATCCACGCGTTTTAGATCTGCATAACTCCACCTCTTTAAACACAGCACCTTCACCCCCTGCTGTTCCCACCCGCCTCAACACCGTTGGAAGGGAGGAGAACCAATTAAGGCGGGGGGTGGGGTGGAACGAGCAGCTGTCTACCCTTAGCAGGAGGGCTCCTGATTACATACCTCTCCTGCTGCTGCTGCTGCTGGCTGTCCAGCAGCAGACTGAAGGTGGCTGCTGCTGTGCACAGGTATATAAAGGCTCAGAGCCTATTATGACACGCGCAGCCAGCGTTCCATTGCCACATTCCATCTACTGCAGGCAGGATACCTGGCTGGCTGAATGTCGCTGAGAAGCTCACAGAGACCGCCATAAGCAACAGTTTAACAGAATGCCACAGACTAATCAACCAAACTTTTTGGGTTGGGTTCTCTTTTATAGTCTGCAGGCATTAAATGAAAGAAGTCAGTGTTCCAGCAGAAGGAGACAACGTTTCAGAAAAGGCATTGTAGCAAACCAAAAAAGAAATTTTAAGCGCAGCAGAGTAACCAGCGCACATACCTGTTAGCTCAGGTGAGTTTAAAAGGCTGCTGTTGATAACAAGGGCATTTGCTAAATAGATGGTGTGTGTGCAACAATATACTGAAAGGTCAATTATATTGTGCAGCTTATCTCACCACCTGTAGTTATTTAGGTGAAAGCTCCAAAATGCTTGCCTAATATGTCTGTTTATCCAAAAGGAAGTAAAAAGGGAGAGCTAGAAAGATAGCATTGCATCACATTACATGGCAATGCAATGCACAGTTGCTGAAGTTGAACCAAAATGAGCTTGTAATCTGGCTTCTGCAACTTTGAACATGAAAAATCCAATGAGGAGAAGAAAAGCAAAGCCAAAGAGTCCATCCCAAAATCCGACAAACAAGCAAAATGAACAAAAAACATTGAATTCAATTCTTTCTGATTTTAGAAACTGCATTAAAGAAGGGGTGCACCGGTCCTGGAGATACTGCAATACCAGGTCAATGCGTGGAGTGGACAGAGCAAGCTCTTTTTCCATCTCCCTGTTCTAAAAATCCATTTAATATATGGTCCCCAGATAGGGGACGTATCAGATATTAAACTGATAAGAACAGATACTACACTTGATCTTAGCCAAAAGGCCGAGAAGCGATAACCAGAATTGGTTTCAAACTACGGAGCCACCCAAGGATCCTGAAAAGTCCATTTGTGGAGATGAGCTCCTGGACTCCCGTTAAGAAGACATGTTGTCAACCTCTAGATCCCTTACATGCCTGCACTTTTCGGCTTGCTGCTGCTGCAATCCACGCGTTTTAGATCTGCATAACTCCACCTCTTTAAACACAGCACCTTCACCCCCTGCTGTTCCCACCCGCCTCAACACCGTTGGAAGGGAGGAGAACCAATTAAGGCGGGGGGTGGGGTGGAACGAGCAGCTGTCTACCCTTAGCAGGAGGGCTCCTGATTACATACCTCTCCTGCTGCTGCTGCTGCTGGCTGTCCAGCAGCAGACTGAAGGTGGCTGCTGCTGTGCACAGGTATATAAAGGCTCAGAGCCTATTATGACACGCGCAGCCAGCGTTCCATTGCCACATTCCATCTACTGCAGGCAGGATACCTGGCTGGCTGAATGTCGCTGAGAAGCTCACAGAGACCGCCATAAGCAACAGTTTAACAGAATGCCACAGACTAATCAACCAAACTTTTTGGGTTGGGTTCTCTTTTATAGTCTGCAGGCATTAAATGAAAGAAGTCAGTGTTCCAGCAGAAGGAGACAACGTTTCAGAAAAGGCATTGTAGCAAACCAAAAAAGAAATTTTAAGCGCAGCAGAGTAACCAGCGCACATACCTGTTAGCTCAGGTGAGTTTAAAAGGCTGCTGTTGATAACAAGGGCATTTGCTAAATAGATGGTGTGTGTGCAACAATATACTGAAAGGTCAATTATATTGTGCAGCTTATCTCACCACCTGTAGTTATTTAGGTGAAAGCTCCAAAATGCTTGCCTAATATGTCTGTTTATCCAAAAGGAAGTAAAAAGGGAGAGCTAGAAAGATAGCATTGCATCACATTACATGGCAATGCAATGCACAGTTGCTGAAGTTGAACCAAAATGAGCTTGTAATCTGGCTTCTGCAACTTTGAACATGAAAAATCCAATGAGGAGAAGAAAAGCAAAGCCAAAGAGTCCATCCCAAAATCCGACAAACAAGCAAAATGAACAAAAAACATTGAATTCAATTCTTTCTGATTTTAGAAATTGCATTAAAGAAGGGGTGCACCGGTCCTGGAGATACTGCAATACCAGGTCAATGCGTGGAGTGGACAGAGCAAGCTCTTTTTCCATCTCCCTGTTCTAAAAATCCATTTAATATATGGTCCCCAGATAGGGGACGTATCAGATATTAAACTGATAAGAACAGATACTACACTTGATCTTAGCCAAAAGGCCGAGAAGCGATAACCAGAATTGGTTTCAAACTACGGAGCCACCCAAGGATCCTGAAAAGTCCATTTGTGGAGATGAGCTCCTGGACTCCCGTTAAGAAGACATGTTGTCAACCTCTAGATCCCTTACATGCCTGCACTTTTCGGCTTGCTGCTGCTGCAATCCACGCGTTTTAGATCTGCATAACTCCACCTCTTTAAACACAGCACCTTCACCCCCTGCTGTTCCCACCCGCCTCAACACCGTTGGAAGGGAGGAGAACCAATTAAGGCGGGGGGGTGGGGTGGAACGAGCAGCTGTCTACCCTTAGCAGGAGGGCTCCTGATTACATACCTCTCCTGCTGCTGCTGCTGCTGGCTGTCCAGCAGCAGACTGAAGGTGGCTGCTGCTGTGCACAGGTATATAAAGGCTCAGAGCCTATTATGACACGTGCAGCCAGCGTTCCATTGCCACATTCCATCTACTGCAGGCAGGATACCTGGCTGGCTGAATGTCGCTGAGAAGCTCACAGAGACCGCCATAAGCAACAGTTTAACAGAATGCCACAGACTAATCAACCAAACTTTTTGGGTTGGGTTCTCTTTTATAGTCTGCAGGCATTAAATGAAAGAAGTCAGTGTTCCAGCAGAAGGAGACAACGTTTCAGAAAAGGCATTGTAGCAAACCAAAAAAGAAATTTTAAGCGCAGCAGAGTAACCAGCGCACATACCTGTTAGCTCAGGTGAGTTTAAAAGGCTGCTGTTGATAACAAGGGCATTTGCTAAATAGATGGTGTGTGTGCAACAATATACTGAAAGGTCAATTATATTGTGCAGCTTATCTCACCACCTGTAGTTATTTAGGTGAAAGCTCCAAAATGCTTGCCTAATATGTCTGTTTATCCAAAAGGAAGTAAAAAGGGAGAGCTAGAAAGATAGCATTGCATCACATTACATGGCAATGCAATGCACAGTTGCTGAAGTTGAACCAAAATGAGCTTGTAATCTGGCTTCTGCAACTTTGAACATGAAAAATCCAATGAGGAGAAGAAAAGCAAAGCAAAAGAGTCCATCCCAAAATCCGACAAACAAGCAAAATGAACAAAAAACATTGAATTCAATTCTTTCTGATTTTAGAAACTGCATTAAAGAAGGGGTGCACCGGTCCTGGAGATACTGCAATACCAGGTCAATGCGTGGAGTGGACAGAGCAAGCTCTTTTTCCATCTCCCTGTTCTAAAAATCCATTTAATATATGGTCCCCAGATAGGGGACGTATCAGATATTAAACTGATAAGAACAGATACTACACTTGATCTTAGCCAAAAGGCCGAGAAGCGATAACCAGAATTGGTTTCAAACTACGGAGCCACCCAAGTATCCTGAAAAGTCCATTTGTGGAGATGAGCTCCTGGACTCCCGTTAAGAAGACATGTTGTCAACCTCTAGATCCCTTACATGCCTGCACTTTTCGGCTTGCTGCTGCTGCAATCCACGCGTTTTAGATCTGCATAACTCCACCTCTTTAAACACAGCACCTTCACCCCCTGCTGTTCCCACCCGCCTCAACACCGTTGGAAGGGAGGAGAACCAATTAAGGCGGGGGGTGGGGTGGAACGAGCAGCTGTCTACCCTTAGCAGGAGGGCTCCTGATTACATACCTCTCCTGCTGCTGCTGCTGCTGGCTGTCCAGCAGCAGACTGAAGGTGGCTGCTGCTGTGCACAGGTATATAAAGGCTCAGAGCCTATTATGACACGCGCAGCCAGCGTTCCATTGCCACATTCCATCTACTGCAGGCAGGATACCTGGCTGGCTGAATGTCGCTGAGAAGCTCACAGAGACCGCCATAAGCAACAGTTTAACAGAATGCCACAGACTAATCAACCAAACTTTTTGGGTTGGGTTCTCTTTTATAGTCTGCAGGCATTAAATGAAAGAAGTCAGTGTTCCAGCAGAAGGAGACAACGTTTCAGAAAAGGCATTGTAGCAAACCAAAAAAGAAATTTTAAGCGCAGCAGAGTAACCAGCGCACATACCTGTTAGCTCAGGTGAGTTTAAAAGGCTGCTGTTGATAACAAGGGCATTTGCTAAATAGATGGTGTGTGTGCAACAATATACTGAAAGGTCAATTATATTGTGCAGCTTATCTCACCACCTGTAGTTATTTAGGTGAAAGCTCCAAAATGCTTGCCTAATATGTCTGTTTATCCAAAAGGAAGTAAAAAGGGAGAGCTAGAAAGATAGCATTGCATCACATTACATGGCAATGCAATGCACAGTTGCTGAAGTTGAACCAAAATGAGCTTGTAATCTGGCTTCTGCAACTTTGAACATGAAAAATCCAATGAGGAGAAGAAAAGCAAAGCCAAAGAGTCCATCCCAAAATCCGACAAACAAGCAAAATGAACAAAAAACATTGAATTCAATTCTTTCTGATTTTAGAAACTGCATTAAAGAAGGGGTGCACCGGTCCTGGAGATACTGCAATACCAGGTCAATGCGTGGAGTGGACAGAGCAAGCTCTTTTTCCATCTCCCTGTTCTAAAAATCCATTTAATATATGGTCCCCAGATAGGGGACGTATCAGATATTAAACTGATAAGAACAGATTTTTTTTTTTTTTTTTTTTCTTTTTAACCAAATCAGATAGGCCGAAGCATAAGCTCAATCAAATCGACTTACAAAAGCCTTTCATTGACACTTAGCCTTTCATCACACTTGGTATATAATCAAAAATAAAACCAAACCTTATCATCAGGTACATTATACACTACTAATTAAACTTTACCAAAAACCTCCACTTTTTAAACTTCCAGATCCCTTCAGCATCTATAATACTTCCACGTTCCTGATCCCAGAGGTATATTACATACATACGTGACAGAATCAATCTCAAACATTCATTAACTGACATTTTCTTCCTTTTAAAAACTAACAAATTCCTCGCATCCCACAAACTTTCAATTACACACACCACCAACAACCATAAAATCCTATCCTTAATTCTACTACATGCACCCATCCCAAACATAGCAAGTTTCCAATTAACATACTTTACACCCACCAATTCCTTGCAAAGTCCCCCTATACCCTTCCATACATCATATGCAAAATCACAATCCCATACCATATGTCTAACATGCTCTCTCAAACCACATCCATCCCTCGGGCATACCTCAGATTTAACTAAATCCCTCTTCTTTTGCACATCTCTAACAGGCAAAATGTCATGCAATATCATCCAAGCGATATCTCTCTGTCTGTTAGTCACACCATCTATACTTAATTTTCTCCACATCTCGGTTACTTCCTCCCCTCTCAACCCATTGATATTACATACCACCTCACGCTCACGCACCATCCTAATGACTTTCTTCTTTTGCCTAAAATCACTCATGTTAACGGACAACAAATCATACTTCCTTACAAATTTCTCAACACAACCATACCATACAGGACACTTAAAAGCAACAGGCACTCTAGCATCCCTTTTGACCCACTTTAAGCCATAAAGCATCCATCCAGCCGAATACTTCATCATATAAGCACACTTATTACTTTTCCCTAGAACCACCACCACCATTTTCACGTAACTAATCCCTAAAAAGAAATCAATATTTGGAAAATCCAAACCACCATTTACACATAACTTATAGACATATTCCCGTTTCAATTTCTCCATGCGACTTCCCCAAAGAAAATTAAGGATGAATTTCTCAGTTTTCCTAATTTTCTTAAAAGCAGCAGGATATACATTCGCAACAAACAACAAAATAGGCAAAATAACCGCCTTAATAATCAGAACTTTCCCAGTCAGAGTTAATTCTCTCATTCGCCAAAAAATCAACTTGCGCACCACTCTCACCCCACAATCTTCCCAACTCTCATTTCCTTTCAAATCATCATTAAACTTAATCCCAAGCACCTTTATTGCACCATCCTCACACCTCACACCATCCATCCGTACATTCCTCTCACCAAAACATTTAAAGGAACTCTTAGTCCAATTGACCTTAAAAGCTGAGACACTACAAAACAAACTTAATATCAACCTTGCCCTACTCATCGCAGCCATATTCCCACTCACAATCACTACATCATCCATGTAACCTAGAATTCTCACATCCTTTCCATTACTCCCAGGAATCATCACACCTCTCATAACCTTATCCTTCCTAACCATACACATCAACACTTCAATCACACTAATAAACAAAAAAGGGGACATAGGGCACCCCTGACGCACTCCTGATTTAATTCTCACTTTCTCACTCAACCACCCATTCACCAAAAATTCACTTGAAACATTACAATACAAACTCCTAACACAGTTTACAAAATTCCTGGAATAACCCATCTTAGACAAAACCTTAAACATAAAGCTATGTGACACACGGTCAAAAGCTTTTTCAAAATCAACCGAAAACAACAAACATTTCTGCTTACGACTCATACAATCCCCAATCACATCACGCAACAACACCAAATTTTCAGTCATACTTCTCCCAGGCACTGCACACACTTGGTCTTCATCCACCACACCGCCAATCACTTCCCGCATCCGGCTAGCCAACAATTTACTAAACACCTTATAGTCTGCATTCAAAAGGGTGATTGGCCTCCAATTCCCCAAATCCTTTTTATCACCTTTCTTATGAACCAAAACCACCACCCCATCTCTCATAGATTCACTCAACATATTCTCCGTGAACATATACTGGCACACCTCCAATAAGTCATTTCCCATCGTGTCCCATTCCTTAACATATAACTCCACGGGCAGTCCATCCTTCCCAGGTGTTTTATTCTTACTCGCAGACATCACCACTTTTTTAACTTCATCCAACACAATTACATCATCCAATATTTCACGTTCATCCTCACCCAAACAACCTTCTAAACACCCCAAAGCATCAGTCAACATCCTATCATCAACCCATTTTTCCCCATACAACTCCTTATAAAACAACACCACCTCCTGCATCACATCCTTCCCACTCACACACACCCCATCACCATTCACCACCTCATCCATATCTACTTTCTTCCCAAAAACTTTTTTGAAAAAAAACCTTGTGCATTTCTCATTTTTCTCCAAATGTTCAATCTTAGAACGGTAAATAATTTCTTTCCCTTTACCCTCAATATATTTCTTAATCTCTTCTTTCACTTGACACATCAAAACATCCACATCCACTCCAATCATCCTTAACATCCTCAGCCACTCCAGTCTAGAGCTTAAATCATTAAATTTTGCTCTATTCATTGCTGCTTTCCTCCTGCCCCTTTTTCTAAAGAAAAAAACAATCTCACTCTTCATCCAGTCCCACCACTCAAGCACATTCCTGAAATCACTTTTTTTATCCCTCCACCTAACATACATTCGCCTAAAATCACGCATGATCCTATTATCTTCCAGCAAACGCACATTAAGTTTCCACACGCCACCACCATATACAAAGGAAATCTTACCTTCTAGACGTGCCCTCAAACACACATGGTCAGAGAAGGGAACATCTTCCTGCTGGAAATTCCTACAAATAACATTTTGTGAAGAAAAGAAGATACGGTCTATTCTAGACTCTATGCCTCCCCTGTCGGCTTTATAGGTCGCAGGAGGTGGATTACCTAAAAAAACTTCCGCAGCATCCTGTAAGGAAAAATCCGCCACAAGACTCTTGAGTCTTTTACCTGTAACATCCATCTTATCCCCCTCCGTCACACAATTGAAATCTCCAACAAAAATTATTGGCATTTTGCCAGATAAAAAAAACATAATTTCTCAAAAATTTCCAGCCTCTCCCCTTTATCTATTGGTGCATACATATTTACCACCCTAACCCTCCACCCCCTACAATTTAACTCACATATTACACACCTCCCCGCCTCCACCACCATGTAACTTTCTATCTTAACACTATAACCCTTCACCAAAACACCTACCCCACAATTTTTATTACATACAGAACCAGACCACACACTTTGACCTAAAGGCCATGCATTTTCACTTAAGGGATCGGAGATCCCACACTCCTGGACACAGTATACGTCCGCATCCAAGTTGCTCAAGTAGTCCAAAATTGCCACTCTTCTCGACTCAGATTTAATCAGCCGAACATTTAGCGACAAGATGCTGAGAGCAACTTGGGCACCCATCTATTAATTTGATGTGGCAGGTCACGACAACATGCCCACCTGTACATCATCCTAACCCTTCTGGGGGTAGGACGCTGGACGTGCAGATATCGTAGTTTGTGCCTTCCCCCAAAAAAGACACATCTTGGGGATCGGATGCAGTAGGGTACACCCGGGCTGGACTCACACTGCAGTCACTTAAAGGGGAAAAGGATGGCTCAGTTTTCTTCTTTTTCTTCACTGAAGCGCCTCCATCTTCATCTGAACTATAATCCCGCCGCTGGGGGTCAAAGTCCCCCTGACCTCCCTCCTCCTCAAGGTCAGAAACGACATCGCTCCAGGCCACATGCGGTGTTCTGGTCAGATCAGACTCCTCTTCCCCCTGCAATGTAACCATCATGTCTGGAATTTCAGCCTCCAGATCCTCCACCGGGGCCACTTCCATGCCTATACGATCATCAGTTATCGTCTCAGACTCACTGACATCTGAAGCCACAGACGCGGCCCTCTGCACCGGTGGCTCAGGTGCCAGCTCCATATTTCCTCTTACATTCACACGAACCAGTTCTGGAAAAGCAACCCGAGCCTCCTCCTCATCCAGGAAAGCCAGAGTAGATATCAGAGCAGTCGGAGTTGGAGCAGTCGGAGTTGTAGCTGTGGGTGCAGGAGATTCATTTCTTCTCCTTCCCCTTCCCGCTGCCCCCGCATATGAACCAGGATGGAATATACAGTCTCTGAAGGCATGCCCCTTCTCTCCGCAGAGGTTACAGACTATTTCATTTTTGCAATTATTGGAAGAATGACCCACCTCATTGCACTTCCTGCAAATAATCTGTCTGATGTCGCATGCTTCCTGAGTATGGCCATACCTCCTACAATGACGACAAAACCTGGGCGCATTGGGGAAGAACAGGTAACCCCGCTCACTCCCAATGGAAAAATTTGATGGAGGATAATGTATACCCCCTGGTTCATCAGGACTTTCCCGGAACTTGACCATGAAACGATATTTACCGGTCCATAGTTCCTCCTCATTCATGACTTTTACTGCCACCTTGGTAATATAGCAGTGCCTATTTAGAAAGGCATAAATCAAAGCCAAGTCCACATGTGGGTTGTACATGAAAACAGTCAGAGGTACCTCTTTGGAGCAATACAAGATGACAAAAGTCAGCCCATCCAAATATTGATTGTCCAGATTCTTTTTCAAACAATCATAGAAATTGTTGCAAACAGCCATAGAAGTAAATACAAGATTATACTTGCTTTTGAATTGCTGGAGGCACAAGATTTCTTCCTTCTTCACTTCAAGGAGTCCAAACAAAATCTCCTTCACCACGAAGCTGAGGGTAAAGATTCCTTCTTTACCTTCTTCCACATCAATCTGGATTCCAAACTTCACTCGAGCCTCACCGGGCCCAGCGTATCGAATGCGTCCCATTATCGCTAGTCGTGTCTACTGGCCAACTCCTTATAGCAGCAAGTGGCTTAAGCCATAAAATGGCGATGCCACAGGGCCAAGAGTTAACGCACAGACAGCCAAATGACTAGACCCATTACAGATCTGAGCCAAAAGGCCGAGAAGCGATAACCAGAATTGGTTTCAAACTACGGAGCCACCCAAGGATCCTGAAAAGTCCATTTGTGGAGATGAGCTCCTGGACTCCCGTTAAGAAGACATGTTGTCAACCTCTAGATCCCTTACATGCCTGCACTTTTCGGCTTGCTGCTGCTGCAATCCACGCGTTTTAGATCTGCATAACTCCACCTCTTTAAACACAGCACCTTCACCCCCTGCTGTTCCCACCCGCCTCAACACCGTTGGAAGGGAGGAGAACCAATTAAGGCGGGGGGTGGGGTGGAACGAGCAGCTGTCTACCCTTAGCAGGAGGGCTCCTGATTACATACCTCTCCTGCTGCTGCTGCTGCTGGCTGTCCAGCAGCAGACTGAAGGTGGCTGCTGCTGTGCACAGGTATATAAAGGCTCAGAGCCTATTATGACACGCGCAGCCAGCGTTCCATTGCCACATTCCATCTACTGCAGGCAGGATACCTGGCTGGCTGAATGTCGCTGAGAAGCTCACAGAGACCGCCATAAGCAACAGTTTAACAGAATGCCACAGACTAATCAACCAAACTTTTTGGGTTGGGTTCTCTTTTATAGTCTGCAGGCATTAAATGAAAGAAGTCAGTGTTCCAGCAGAAGGAGACAACGTTTCAGAAAAGGCATTGTAGCAAACCAAAAAAGAAATTTTAAGCGCAGCAGAGTAACCAGCGCACATACCTGTTAGCTCAGGTGAGTTTAAAAGGCTGCTGTTGATAACAAGGGCATTTGCTAAATAGATGGTGTGTGTGCAACAATATACTGAAAGGTCAATTATATTGTGCAGCTTATCTCACCACCTGTAGTTATTTAGGTGAAAGCTCCAAAATGCTTGCCTAATATGTCTGTTTATCAAAAAGGAAGTAAAAAGGGAGAGCTAGAAAGATAGCATTGCATCACATTACATGGCAATGCAATGCACAGTTGCTGAAGTTGAACCAAAATGAGCTTGTAATCTGGCTTCTGCAACTTTGAACATGAAAAATCCAATGAGGAGAAGAAAAGCAAAGCCAAAGAGTCCATCCCAAAATCCGACAAACAAGCAAAATGAACAAAAAACATTGAATTCAATTCTTTCTGATTTTAGAAACTGCATTAAAGAAGGGGTGCACCGGTCCTGGAGATACTGCAATACCAGGTCAATGCGTGGAGTGGACAGAGCAAGCTCTTTTTCCATCTCCCTGTTCTAAAAATCCATTTAATATATGGTCCCCAGATAGGGGATGTATCAGATATTAAACTGATAAGAACAGATACTACACTTGATCTTAGCCAAAAGGCCGAGAAGCGATAACCAGAATTGGTTTCAAACTACGGAGCCACCCAAGGATCCTGAAAAGTCCATTTGTGGAGATGAGCTCCTGGACTCCCGTTAAGAAGACATGTTGTCAACCTCTAGATCCCTTACATGCCTGCACTTTTCGGCTTGCTGCTGCTGCAATCCACGCGTTTTAGATCTGCATAACTCCACCTCTTTAAACACAGCACCTTCACCCCCTGCTGTTCCCACCCGCCTCAACACCGTTGGAAGGGAGGAGAACCAATTAAGGCAGGGGGTGGGGTGGAACGAGCAGCTGTCTACCCTTAGCAGGAGGGCTCCTGATTACATACCTCTCCTGCTGCTGCTGCTGCTGGCTGTCCAGCAGCAGACTGAAGGTGGCTGCTGCTGTGCACAGGTATATAAAGGCTCAGAGCCTATTATGACACGCGCAGCCAGCGTTCCATTGCCACATTCCATCTACTGCAGGCAGGATACCTGGCTGGCTGAATGTCGCTGAGAAGCTCACAGAGACCGCCATAAGCAACAGTTTAACAGAATGCCACAGACTAATCAACCAAACTTTTTGGGTTGGGTTCTCTTTTATAGTCTGCAGGCATTAAATGAAAGAAGTCAGTGTTCCAGCAGAAGGAGACAACGTTTCAGAAAAGGCATTGTAGCAAACCAAAAAAGAAATTTTAAGCGCAGCAGAGTAACCAGCGCACATACCTGTTAGCTCAGGTGAGTTTAAAAGGCTGCTGTTGATAACAAGGGCATTTGCTAAATAGATGGTGTGTGTGCAACAATATACTGAAAGGTCAATTATATTGTGCAGCTTATCTCACCACCTGTAGTTATTTAGGTGAAAGCTCCAAAATGCTTGCCTAATATGTCTGTTTATCCAAAAGGAAGTAAAAAGGGAGAGCTAGAAAGATAGCATTGCATCACATTACATGGCAATGCAATGCACAGTTGCTGAAGTTGAACCAAAATGAGCTTGTAATCTGGCTTCTGCAACTTTGAACATGAAAAATCCAATGAGGAGAAGAAAAGCAAAGCCAAAGAGTCCATCCCAAAATCCGACAAACAAGCAAAATGAACAAAAAACATTGAATTCAATTCTTTCTGATTTTAGAAACTGCATTAAAGAAGGGGTGCACCGGTCCTGGAGATACTGCAATACCAGGTCAATGCGTGGAGTGGACAGAGCAAGCTCTTTTTCCATCTCCCTGTTCTAAAAATCCATTTAATATATGGTCCCCAGATAGGGGACGTATCAGATATTAAACTGATAAGAACAGATACTACACTTGATCTTAGCCAAAAGGCCGAGAAGCGATAACCAGAATTGGTTTCAAACTACGGAGCCACCCAAGGATCCTGAAAAGTCCATTTGTGGAGATGAGCTCCTGGACTCCCGTTAAGAAGACATGTTGTCAACCTCTAGATCCCTTACATGCCTGCACTTTTCGGCTTGCTGCTGCTGCAATCCACGCGTTTTAGATCTGCATAACTCCACCTCTTTAAACACAGCACCTTCACCCCCTGCTGTTCCCACCCGCCTCAACACCGTTGGAAGGGAGGAGAACCAATTAAGGCGGGGGGTGGGGTGGAACGAGCAGCTGTCTACCCTTAGCAGGAGGGCTCCTGATTACATACCTCTCCTGCTGCTGCTGCTGCTGGCTGTCCAGCAGCAGACTGAAGGTGGCTGCTGCTGTGCACAGGTATATAAAGGCTCAGAGCCTATTATGACACGCGCAGCCAGCGTTCCATTGCCACATTCCATCTACTGCAGGCAGGATACCTGGCTGGCTGAATGTCGCTGAGAAGCTCACAGAGACTGCCATAAGCAACAGTTTAACAGAATGCCACAGACTAATCAACCAAACTTTTTGGGTTGGGTTCTCTTTTATAGTCTGCAGGCATTAAATGAAAGAAGTCAGTGTTCCAGCAGAAGGAGACAACGTTTCAGAAAAGGCATTGTAGCAAACCAAAAAAGAAATTTTAAGCGCAGCAGAGTAACCAGCGCACATACCTGTTAGCTCAGGTGAGTTTAAAAGGCTGCTGTTGATAACAAGGGCATTTGCTAAATAGATGGTGTGTGTGCAACAATATACTGAAAGGTCAATTATATTGTGCAGCTTATCTCACCACCTGTAGTTATTTAGGTGAAAGCTCCAAAATGCTTGCCTAATATGTCTGTTTATCCAAAAGGAAGTAAAAAGGGAGAGCTAGAAAGATAGCATTGCATCACATTACATGGCAATGCAATGCACAGTTGCTGAAGTTGAACCAAAATGAGCTTGTAATCTGGCTTCTGCAACTTTGAACATGAAAAATCCAATGAGGAGAAGAAAAGCAAAGCCAAAGAGTCCATCCCAAAATCCGACAAACAAGCAAAATGAACAAAAAACATTGAATTCAATTCTTTCTGATTTTAGAAACTGCATTAAAGAAGGGGTGCACCGGTCCTGGAGATACTGCAATACCAGGTCAATGCGTGGAGTGGACAGAGCAAGCTCTTTTTCCATCTCCCTGTTCTAAAAATCCATTTAATATATGGTCCCCAGATAGGGGACGTATCAGATATTAAACTGATAAGAACAGATTTTTTTGATTGAATATATCTTTTATTAGCACAAAAAATAAGTTAACAGACAGTGTACAGTGCCGCAGCCCAGTACACACAGAATTCTACATCATATTTACATAGCATGAGGATACGACGCACTAACTAGACACATCACACCCCTATGCTACACAAAACACTCAATCTGAAAGAAAAAGCATGTCAATCAATACAGTACGACGAACCGTGATAAGGGATGGGGATTGGGAAAAAGGGGATGGGGAGGGGAAAATCACAGGCCCGAAGCTTTATTGAAAGACAAGACACATAAGGGGAGAGGGGGAGGAGGGGTTTAGTCCTCGTCCTCGTCCTCCGGACCGTCCATGATGGAATAGTCTCTGAGCAGGCTGTGGATCAGCCTGCGGCAGTCCTGGATGGACATCCTCTCCCTCCTCAAGATGAGCCGGTTCCTGGCGACCCAAACGGCATCCTTGAAGCAGTTCATAAGGCGCCAAGCCTCCTGGATGGCTCCGACGGTATGAACCCCAGGGAAGAGTCCGTAAAGCACAGAATGGTGCGATAGGCTCGCCCTGGGGACAGAGTTCCTCAGGTCGTCCTCAAGTGCAGTCAATAGGCGCTGTGCAAATCCGCAGTCCCAAAAAGTGTGCAAAGATGTTTCCTCCACGAAGGGGCACCTTGGGCAGTACCGGGTCTTGCACAGGTTCCGGGCATGCATGAATGACCGGACGGGCAGTCCGCCCTGAATCGCCATCCACGACAAGTCCTTGTGCCCGTTGGTCAGCCTGTCAGACGACACATTTGTCCACACAGTCTCCAGCGTGTCCTGGTGAAGTCCTGTGATGTTCTCCACGTCATCCTTGGCTCTGATTAGCTTGTGGATAGTTTTGGGCTTCCACAAGTCGGGCTTGAGTCCCTCCAGTTGATGCTCCCCCACAAATCGAACGACGTCTCCGTAGAACCATGGCGTCGTCCAGTTGTAGGGGAAGGAGCTGTCCCACTTGTCCCAGCCGAGTCGCCTCCAAAGAGGAAGCAGGAAGAAGCGAGACATGGACCTGCCCGCGGAGCCATTCTTGACTTGCAAAGTCCGGCGGACACAATCACACACAAAAGAGGATCGCAGGAGGGTGGGGATATCTGGAACGCCCTTCCCACCCTTGCGAGGCTCCTTGTACATGACGGCCCGCCTGACTCTGTCCATCTTGGATCCCCAGACAAAGTGAAACACTGTCCTGGTAATGGCCCTGCACACAGTGACGTGTGGGGGCCAGGCCTGCGCCGTGTACTGCAAGACGGGCAGGACCTCATTACGCAGGACGAGTGCCTTAACCTCACAAGTGAGGTGTCTGAGGCTCCAGAGTCCGATCCGTTGCTTCACCTTGGCCAAGCGTTCTTGCCAGGACTTGAGGGCCGCTCCTTCCTTCCCGAACCAGACTCCCAGCACCTTGAGGAAATCCGGTTGAATGTTGAAGGGGAAGGGGGCGGAGGAGGCCGGCTGCCAATCCCCGAAGAGCATGGCTTCCGACTTCCTGCAGTTGACTTTGGCCCCTGAAGCCCGGCCGAACCTCTCACACGTCTGGACGAGGGCGTCGACTGAACCACGATCAGCGCAGAAGACGGTGACGTCGTCCATGTAGAGCGAGCACTTGACCTCGTGTCGTCCCGGACCCGGTGCGGTGATCCCTCTGATCTCTCCATTCTGCCGGATAGCCTCTGCGAAGAGTTCTATAACACAAACAAAAAGAAGAGGTGATAGAGGGCAGCCTTGTCTGACCCCAGAGAGGACAGGGAAGGGGTCAGTCTTCCAGCCGTTCACCAACACCGAGCTGTGGATATCAAAATACATCAGACGGACATACGAACAAAACATGTTACCCAAACCTAACCGGTGCAGAGCTCGGCCCATGAACTCGTGGGAAACCCGGTCGAAGGCCTTCTCCTGATCCAAGGAGACCAGGGCCGCGTGTGCGCGGCGGACCTTGATGTACTCGACCGTGTCCCGCACGAGAGCGAGGCTGTCTGCGATGCGACGTCCAGGGATGCCGCAGGTCTGGTCCGGGTGGATGATCCGTCCGATGACCGTCTTAAGTCGTGTCGCCATCGTCTTGGCCAGGATCTTGTAGTCCACGTTGAGCAGAGTGATGGGACGCCAATTCCTCAGGTCGCACCTCTCTCCCTTCCGCTTGTACAGGATCGTGACCATTCCTTCCCTCAAAGATGGAGGCATTCTACCCTCCACCACCATCTCCTCGTACAGGTCCAACAGGTCCGGACAGATGAGGTCTCCCAGCGCTACATAGAGCTCCGCTGGAAGACCATCACTGCCCGGGGTCCTGCCGGTCCTAAAGGATTTAGCGGCAGAGAGCAATTCGCCCACCATCAGAGGTTTGTCCAAGGCTGCCGTGCCTGCAGGATCAAGATGGTTAGTGATACCTGACAGGAACTTATCAGCAGCGTCGGGGTCGGTAGTCTTGTGGGAGTAGAGTTCGCTGTAGAAGTCGCTGACGACCCTCATCACGTCCTCCTTCCCACGTCGCATGTTTCCGCTCTCGTCTCGCAGCTCGTTCAGGGGCGTGTGACCGGCATGAAGTTTCCTGAAAAAGAATGAGTTACATTTCTCACCCTTCTCCAGATTCTCCACTTTGGAACGGAAGATGATTCACTTGGACTCCTCCTCAAAGTGCCTTTTCAGGCTCTTCTTGGTCTCCTCCAGCTCCTCCCTCACGTCCCAGCCGCAGTGAAGAAGGTCCTGCAGCGACCGCAGCTCGCGCTGCAGCACTCTGAAGTCCCTCCTCTTCTCACACTCCTGTTGTCGACCCTTGGCCTGAAAGAAACAGCGAAACTCAAGTTTAACATATTCCCACCAATCAGAGACTGTTTGGAAGCTACCCTTGTAGGACTGCCACATTGCGTAGGCTGCTCTCAGCTCCTCCACGACTTCATCCTGAGCCAGCAGAGCACAATTCAGCTTCCAGGAGCCGGGGCCGGACGGAAAACCGTCGCCGAGGACACCTTGTAAGTGAATGGCTCTGTGGTTGGAGAAGAAGCAGGAGACCATCGAGTGCCTACTCTGCCTGACTGCCCGAGAGGTGAACACAAAGTCAATCCTGGAGCGGAGTGAGCCATCGGGTCGGCTCCACGAATAGTTCGTGGAGCCTCTCCCCATGGAGCCCACCACGTCCTGAAGAGAGGCCTCGGTTACCATCTCGATGAGCAGCTTGGACGTGATGTCCAACTTGGCAGATGTGCCAGAACTACGACCGTCCTCCTCGATGGGGCAGTTGAAATCCCCGGCCATCACTAAGGTCCTGGTGGTGGCAAGCTGAAGCCGCAGGGTCTGGAAAAGCTCCAAACGCTCATTCTTCAGTGGGGACGCATACACGTTGATGAACCTGACAGGTTCTCCCGCCCAGTTGCCATCTACAACAAGAGCCCTGCCGCAGATGAGCTCCTGGACGGACTCAAGCGTGAATGCGCCCCCCCTGATCAGAATTGCGACCCCCGCAGACTTGCAGTCACCCCCACCGGACCAGTAGGATGGACCGTGGGACCACTCCCTGGCCAGATGTTTGAAGGACCTAGAGGAGGGAAGGGAACATTCCTGCAACATATAAACATCACACAACTGGGAAGTAAGGAAGGCATAAATAGTCTGACGTCTGAACTTGTCCTTGATGCTCCTGACATTAATGGAAAATAAGTTAATATTAGCCATCATGTAGGGAAAAAAGAAAAAGTTAGCGCAGGCAATACACCTTAGTTACCACTCCGGTCGGGTGGTCCCTCGTCGGTGTTGACTGCTGGTGACGGGATCACCAGCAGGCCCTCTTCCTCCATCTGGTCAAGCAGCGCGGCCTCAATCTCGGCGACCACCAGTTCCTCCTCTTCTGGCTCGGCCACCAGGGTCTCAACCATGTGCTCCATCTCTTCTGGCTCAGGGAGGGTATCCTCCTTTTCGCCTACGAAATCCAGAATCTTCTTTTTGGAGGATTCAGTAGCAGGGCTGTCCTCCACCTTCCTCTTTCCCCGGGTTGGAACTGGGGAGACAAGAAGGGGAAAATCCTCCTCGGAATAGATAGCGGCGGGTGGAGGAAAGGTTAATTCCACCGCTACCATGGTCTGGGGAGGGAGAGTGGCTGCCGGGGCAGGGGAAAGGACACCTGCTGAGGAGTAGGGGAAGGAGGAAGAGGAAGTGGAATCCTCAGCAGGGGTGGCCGGGGTGGGGGGGATTGGACGGGGGTGGCAGGGGGAGGGATCGAGAGAGGGGTGACAGAACTCTTACCCTCCTTTGACTTTTTCTTCTGCTTCGGAGCTGCTGGGACCGTCGCTGGGGCTTTGGCCACCGACTCCTTGACCGCTTTGGCCTTGGTCGTCTCGGCCTTGGCCGCTGGGGCCTTGGTCGTCGCGTCCTTGACCTTCACAGGCCTGGTCGTCGGGGCCTTGTCCTCTGTAGCTGGGGTCGTCGCAACCACCGATGCCCAGGATCTCTCACGCCTGGGGCAATCCTTGTACAGATGAGCCGCCAGCCCACACAGGTTGCAGGACGTCTTCTTCGGGCAGTCCTTCGAGCTGTGTCCCGTCACTCGACAAATCCTGCAGGCATCCTCCTTGCAGTCCTTCATCTCGTGGCCGTTCTTGCCGCATCTCCTGCAGTTCCGCGGCATGTCCGGGTAATAGATGAGGCCGTAGGAGTTGCCCAGGGAGAATGTCGGGGGCAGGTGCCGAAGTCCGTCGGAGTACGCCAGGTCCCTGTGAAGTCTAACGGTCACCGACCACTTACCTGTCCAGAAGCCGAGTCCATTCAGGATGTGAGAGGGTTCCTTCACAACCAAACAGAAGCGTCTCAGGAAGGTACAGATGTCTTGGCCTGGGGTGTGCGGGTTGCGCATGGAGACCGTGATCCTCCTTTCATCCCTCTGGATAGGGCAGCTACCTGTAAAGGCAGAGAAAGAATTATCCGGTCCTTTTGCGCTTACCATTTCCCAGAACCTCCTGCAGGTGTTCACAGTGGCGAAGGTGACGAAGAAGATCCCCGTCAAGAAGGTCTGGATGCTGAGGGTGTCCGACCTGGAGAAGCCTCGATCCAGCAGCATCTTCTGGCAGAACACGTCCGAGGACATGTCCGGCACCCTCCCATCCACTTCCTTCAGCTTCAGGGCCACCGTCTGCCGCATCCATGGCTCCAGGGCTGGAGCTTCGTGGCGGGGCTTCTGGGGTCCCTTCTGCTGGCCAGTCGTGGAGGCAGAGTCCTTGGGGTCAGAATCGGCTCCTGGCTGGGCCCTCCTGGCTGTCCCCAGCTCCAGGCTCTTCTTTTCGGCCTTCCTCGCAGCGCTTGCCATGGCTTTCCTCCTGCAGTTACTTCTTGGAGCTGGATCTGGAACTCTTCCCGGAATGGGTGGAGCTATGCAGATTCTTCTCCCGTCGTGTTCTGGACAAATTCCCCGAAAGGTCTTTGTCTCGATGATTTTCTTCCTCGAAGATTCCACAGGACAGCCCGATTCTTCTCCGAGTCTTCGTCTTCTTCTGGATTCTTTAGAGCTTCTTCCTCCCACCGATATCCGCCTTCGTTCTCTGATGTCAGCTGGGCTCCGAAGCTCTTCTCCTTCCGAGTTCGATCGCTCTCGTCAAGTGTAGATCGTAGCTCTTGTGTTCTTAAAAGAACAGATACTACACTTGATCTTAGCCAAAAGGCCGAGAAGCGATAACCAGAATTGGTTTCAAACTACGGAGCCACCCAAGGATCCTGAAAAGTCCATTTGTGGAGATGAGCTCCTGGACTCCCGTTAAGAAGACATGTTGTCAACCTCTAGATCCCTTACATGCCTGCACTTTTCGGCTTGCTGCTGCTGCAATCCACGCGTTTTAGATCTGCATAACTCCACCTCTTTAAACACAGCACCTTCACCCCCTGCTGTTCCCACCCGCCTCAACACCGTTGGAAGGGAGGAGAACCAATTAAGGCGGGGGGTGGGGTGGAACGAGCAGCTGTCTACCCTTAGCAGGAGGGCTCCTGATTACATACCTCTCCTGCTGCTGCTGCTGCTGGCTGTCCAGCAGCAGACTGAAGGTGGCTGCTGCTGTGCACAGGTATATAAAGGCTCAGAGCCTATTATGACACGCGCAGCCAGCGTTCCATTGCCACATTCCATCTACTGCAGGCAGGATACCTGGCTGGCTGAATGTCGCTGAGAAGCTCACAGAGACCGCCATAAGCAACAGTTTAACAGAATGCCACAGACTAATCAACCAAACTTTTTGGGTTGGGTTCTCTTTTATAGTCTGCAGGCATTAAATGAAAGAAGTCAGTGTTCCAGCAGAAGGAGACAACGTTTCAGAAAAGGCATTGTAGCAAACCAAAAAAGAAATTTTAAGCGCAGCAGAGTAACCAGCGCACATACCTGTTAGCTCAGGTGAGTTTAAAAGGCTGCTGTTGATAACAAGGGCATTTGCTAAATAGATGGTGTGTGTGCAACAATATACTGAAAGGTCAATTATATTGTGCAGCTTATCTCACCACCTGTAGTTATTTAGGTGAAAGCTCCAAAATGCTTGCCTAATATGTCTGTTTATCCAAAAGGAAGTAAAAAGGGAGAGCTAGAAAGATAGCATTGCATCACATTACATGGCAATGCAATGCACAGTTGCTGAAGTTGAACCAAAATGAGCTTGTAATCTGGCTTCTGCAACTTTGAACATGAAAAATCCAATGAGGAGAAGAAAAGCAAAGCCAAAGAGTCCATCCCAAAATCCGACAAACAAGCAAAATGAACAAAAAACATTGAATTCAATTCTTTCTGATTTTAGAAACTGCATTAAAGAAGGGGTGCACCGGTCCTGGAGATACTGCAATACCAGGTCAATGCGTGGAGTGGACAGAGCAAGCTCTTTTTCCATCTCCCTGTTCTAAAAATCCATTTAATATATGGTCCCCAGATAGGGGACGTATCAGATATTAAACTGATAAGAACAGATACTACACTTGATCTTAGCCAAAAAGCCGAGAAGCGATAACCAGAATTGGTTTCAAACTACGGAGCCACCCAAGGATCTTGAAAAGTCCATTTGTGGAGATGAGCTCCTGGACTCCCGTTAAGAAGACATGTTGTCAACCTCTAGATCCCTTACATGCCTGCACTTTTCGGCTTGCTGCTGCTGCAATCCACGCGTTTTAGATCTGCATAACTCCACCTCTTTAAACACAGCACCTTCACCCCCTGCTGTTCCCACCCGCCTCAACACCGTTGGAAGGGAGGAGAACCAATTAAGGCGGGGGGTGGGGTGGAACGAGCAGCTGTCTACCCTTAGCAGGAGGGCTCCTGATTACATACCTCTCCTGCTGCTGCTGCTGCTGGCTGTCCAGCAGCAGACTGAAGGTGGCTGCTGCTGTGCACAGGTATATAAAGGCTCAGAGCCTATTATGACACGCGCAGCCAGCGTTCCATTGCCACATTCCATCTACTGCAGGCAGGATACCTGGCTGGCTGAATGTCGCTGAGAAGCTCACAGAGACCGCCATAAGCAACAGTTTAACAGAATGCCACAGACTAATCAACCAAACTTTTTGGGTTGGGTTCTCTTTTATAGTCTGCAGGCATTAAATGAAAGAAGTCAGTGTTCCAGCAGAAGGAGACAACGTTTCAGAAAAGGCATTGTAGCAAACCAAAAAAGAAATTTTAAGCGCAGCAGAGTAACCAGCGCACATACCTGTTAGCTCAGGTGAGTTTAAAAGGCTGCTGTTGATAACAAGGGCATTTGCTAAATAGATGGTGTGTGTGCAACAATATACTGAAAGGTCAATTATATTGTGCAGCTTATCTCACCACCTGTAGTTATTTAGGTGAAAGCTCCAAAATGCTTGCCTAATATGTCTGTTTATCCAAAAGGAAGTAAAAAGGGAGAGCTAGAAAGATAGCATTGCATCACATTACATGGCAATGCAATGCACAGTTGCTGAAGTTGAACCAAAATGAGCTTGTAATCTGGCTTCTGCAACTTTGAACATGAAAAATCCAATGAGGAGAAGAAAAGCAAAGCCAAAGAGTCCATCCCAAAATCCGACAAACAAGCAAAATGAACAAAAAACATTGAATTCAATTCTTTCTGATTTTAGAAACTGCATTAAAGAAGGGGTGCACCGGTCCTGGAGATACTGCAATACCAGGTCAATGCGTGGAGTGGACAGAGCAAGCTCTTTTTCCATCTCCCTGTTCTAAAAATCCATTTAATATATGGTCCCCAGATAGGGGACGTATCAGATATTAAACTGATAAGAACAGATACTACACTTGATCTTAGCCAAAAGGCCGAGAAGCGATAACCAGAATTGGTTTCAAACTACGGAGCCACCCAAGGATCCTGAAAAGTCCATTTGTGGAGATGAGCTCCTGGACTCCCGTTAAGAAGACATGTTGTCAACCTCTAGATCCCTTACATGCCTGCACTTTTCGGCTTGCTGCTGCTGCAATCCACGCGTTTTAGATCTGCATAACTCCACCTCTTTAAACACAGCACCTTCACCCCCTGCTGTTCCCACCCGCCTCAACACCGTTGGAAGGGAGGAGAACCAATTAAGGCGGGGGGTGGGGTGGAACGAGCAGCTGTCTACCCTTAGCAGGAGGGCTCCTGATTACATACCTCTCCTGCTGCTGCTGCTGTTGGCTGTCCAGCAGCAGACTGAAGGTGGCTGCTGCTGTGCACAGGTATATAAAGGCTCAGAGCCTATTATGACACGCGCAGCCAGCGTTCCATTGCCACATTCCATCTACTGCAGGCAGGATACCTGGCTGGCTGAATGTCGCTGAGAAGCTCACAGAGACCGCCATAAGCAACAGTTTAACAGAATGCCACAGACTAATCAACCAAACTTTTTGGGTTGGGTTCTCTTTTATAGTCTGCAGGCATTAAATGAAAGAAGTCAGTGTTCCAGCAGAAGGAGACAACGTTTCAGAAAAGGCATTGTAGCAAACCAAAAAAGAAATTTTAAGCGCAGCAGAGTAACCAGCGCACATACCTGTTAGCTCAGGTGAGTTTAAAAGGCTGCTGTTGATAACAAGGGCATTTGCTAAATAGATGGTGTGTGTGCAACAATATACTGAAAGGTCAATTATATTGTGCAGCTTATCTCACCACCTGTAGTTATTTAGGTGAAAGCTCCAAAATGCTTGCCTAATATGTCTGTTTATCCAAAAGGAAGTAAAAAGGGAGAGCTAGAAAGATAGCATTGCATCACATTACATGGCAATGCAATGCACAGTTGCTGAAGTTGAACCAAAATGAGCTTGTAATCTGGCTTCTGCAACTTTGAACATGAAAAATCCAATGAGGAGAAGAAAAGCAAAGCCAAAGAGTCCATCCCAAAATCCGACAAACAAGCAAAATGAACAAAAAACATTGAATTCAATTCTTTCTGATTTTAGAAACTGCATTAAAGAAGGGGTGCACCGGTCCTGGAGATACTGCAATACCAGGTCAATGCGTGGAGTGGACAGAGCAAGCTCTTTTTCCATCTCCCTGTTCTAAAAATCCATTTAATATATGGTCCCCAGATAGGGGACGTATCAGATATTAAACTGATAAGAACAGATACTACACTTGATCTTAGCCAAAAGGCCGAGAAGCGATAACCAGAATTGGTTTCAAACTACGGAGCCACCCAAGGATCCTGAAAAGTCCATTTGTGGAGATGAGCTCCTGGACTCCCGTTAAGAAGACATGTTGTCAACCTCTAGATCCCTTACATGCCTGCACTTTTCGGCTTGCTGCTGCTGCAATCCACGCGTTTTAGATCTGCATAACTCCACCTCTTTAAACACAGCACCTTCACCCCCTGCTGTTCCCACCCGCCTCAACACCGTTGGAAGGGAGGAGAACCAATTAAGGCGGGGGGTGGGGTGGAACGAGCAGCTGTCTACCCTTAGCAGGAGGGCTCCTGATTACATACCTCTCCTGCTGCTGCTGGCTGTCCAGCAGCAGACTGAAGGTGGCTGCTGCTGTGCACAGGTATATAAAGGCTCAGAGCCTATTATGACACGCGCAGCCAGCGTTCCATTGCCACATTCCATCTACTGCAGGCAGGATACCTGGCTGGCTGAATGTCGCTGAGAAGCTCACAGAGACCGCCATAAGCAACAGTTTAACAGAATGCCACAGACTAATCAACCAAACTTTTTGGGTTGGGTTCTCTTTTATAGTCTGCAGGCATTAAATGAAAGAAGTCAGTGTTCCAGCAGAAGGAGACAACGTTTCAGAAAAGGCATTGTAGCAAACCAAAAAAGAAATTTTAAGCGCAGCAGAGTAACCAGCGCACATACCTGTTAGCTCAGGTGAGTTTAAAAGGCTGCTGTTGATAACAAGGGCATTTGCTAAATAGATGGTGTGTGTGCAACAATATACTGAAAGGTCAATTATATTGTGCAGCTTATCTCACCACCTGTAGTTATTTAGGTGAAAGCTCCAAAATGCTTGCCTAATATGTCTGTTTATCCAAAAGGAAGTAAAAAGGGAGAGCTAGAAAGATAGCATTGCATCACATTACATGGCAATGCAATGCACAGTTGCTGAAGTTGAACCAAAATGAGCTTGTAATCTGGCTTCTGCAACTTTGAACATGAAAAATCCAATGAGGAGAAGAAAAGCAGAGCCAAAGAGTCCATCCCAAAATCCGACAAACAAGCAAAATGAACAAAAAACATTGAATTCAATTCTTTCTGATTTTAGAAACTGCATTAAAGAAGGGGTGCACCGGTCCTGGAGATACTGCAATACCAGGTCAATGCGTGGAGTGGACAGAGCAAGCTCTTTTTCCATCTCCCTGTTCTAAAAATCCATTTAATATATGGTCCCCAGATAGGGGACGTATCAGATATTAAACTGATAAGAACAGATACTACACTTGATCTTAGCCAAAAGGCCGAGAAGCGATAACCAGAATTGGTTTCAAACTACGGAGCCACCCAAGGATCCTGAAAAGTCCATTTGTGGAGATGAGCTCCTGGACTCCCGTTAAGAAGACATGTTGTCAACCTCTAGATCCCTTACATGCCTGCACTTTTCGGCTTGCTGCTGCTGCAATCCACGCGTTTTAGATCTGCATAACTCCACCTCTTTAAACACAGCACCTTCACCCCCTGCTGTTCCCACCCGCCTCAACACCGTTGGAAGGGAGGAGAACCAATTAAGGCGGGGGGTGGGGTGGAACGAGCAGCTGTCTACCCTTAGCAGGAGGGCTCCTGATTACATACCTCTCCTGCTGCTGCTGCTGCTGGCTGTCCAGCAGCAGACTGAAGGTGGCTGCTGCTGTGCACAGGTATATAAAGGCTCAGAGCCTATTATGACACGCGCAGCCAGCGTTCCATTGCCACATTCCATCTACTGCAGGCAGGATACCTGGCTGGCTGAATGTCGCTGAGAAGCTCACAGAGACCGCCATAAGCAACAGTTTAACAGAATGCCACAGACTAATCAACCAAACTTTTTGGGTTGGGTTCTCTTTTATAGTCTGCAGGCATTAAATGAAAGAAGTCAGTGTTCCAGCAGAAGGAGACAACGTTTCAGAAAAGGCATTGTAGCAAACCAAAAAAGAAATTTTAAGCGCAGCAGAGTAACCAGCGCACATACCTGTTAGCTCAGGTGAGTTTAAAAGGCTGCTGTTGATAACAAGGGCATTTGCTAAATAGATGGTGTGTGTGCAACAATATACTGAAAGGTCAATTATATTGTGCAGCTTATCTCACCACCTGTAGTTATTTAGGTGAAAGCTCCAAAATGCTTGCCTAATATGTCTGTTTATCCAAAAGGAAGTAAAAAGGGAGAGCTAGAAAGATAGCATTGCATCACATTACATGGCAATGCAATGCACAGTTGCTGAAGTTGAACCAAAATGAGCTTGTAATCTGGCTTCTGCAACTTTGAACATGAAAAATCCAATGAGGAGAAGAAAAGCAAAGCCAAAGAGTCCATCCCAAAATCCGACAAACAAGCAAAATGAACAAAAAACATTGAATTCAATTCTTTCTGATTTTAGAAACTGCATTAAAGAAGGGGTGCACCGGTCCTGGAGATACTGCAATACCAGGTCAATGCGTGGAGTGGACAGAGCAAGCTCTTTTTCCATCTCCCTGTTCTAAAAATCCATTTAATATATGGTCCCCAGATAGGGGACGTATCAGATATTAAACTGATAAGAACAGATACTACACTTGATCTTAGCCAAAAGGCCGAGAAGCGATAACCAGAATTGGTTTCAAACTACGGAGCCACCCAAGGATCCTGAAAAGTCCATTTGTGGAGATGAGCTCCTGGACTCCCGTTAAGAAGACATGTTGTCAACCTCTAGATCCCTTACATGCCTGCACTTTTCGGCTTGCTGCTGCTGCAATCCACGCGTTTTAGATCTGCATAACTCCACCTCTTTAAACACAGCACCTTCACCCCCTGCTGTTCCCACCCGCCTCAACACCGTTGGAAGGGAGGAGAACCAATTAAGGCGGGGGGTGGGGTGGAACGAGCAGCTGTCTACCCTTAGCAGGAGGGCTCCTGATTACATACCTCTCCTGCTGCTGCTGCTGCTGGCTGTCCAGCAGCAGACTGAAGGTGGCTGCTGCTGTGCACAGGTATATAAAGGCTCAGAGCCTATTATGACACGCGCAGCCAGCGTTCCATTGCCACATTCCATCTACTGCAGGCAGGATACCTGGCTGGCTGAATGTCGCTGAGAAGCTCACAGAGACCGCCATAAGCAACAGTTTAACAGAATGCCACAGACTAATCAACCAAACTTTTTGGGTTGGGTTCTCTTTTATAGTCTGCAGGCATTAAATGAAAGAAGTCAGTGTTCCAGCAGAAGGAGACAACGTTTCAGAAAAGGCATTGTAGCAAAAAAAAAAAGAAATTTTAAGCGCAGCAGAGTAACCAGCGCACATACCTGTTAGCTCAGGTGAGTTTAAAAGGCTGCTGTTGATAACAAGGGCATTTGCTAAATAGATGGTGTGTGTGCAACAATATACTGAAAGGTCAATTATATTGTGCAGCTTATCTCACCACCTGTAGTTATTTAGGTGAAAGCTCCAAAATGCTTGCCTAATATGTCTGTTTATCCAAAAGGAAGTAAAAAGGGAGAGCTAGAAAGATAGCATTGCATCACATTACATGGCAATGCAATGCACAGTTGCTGAAGTTGAACCAAAATGAGCTTGTAATCTGGCTTCTGCAACTTTGAACATGAAAAATCCAATGAGGAGAAGAAAAGCAAAGCCAAAGAGTCCATCCCAAAATCCGACAAACAAGCAAAATGAACAAAAAACATTGAATTCAATTCTTTCTGATTTTAGAAACTGCATTAAAGAAGGGGTGCACCGGTCCTGGAGATACTGCAATACCAGGTCAATGCGTGGAGTGGACAGAGCAAGCTCTTTTTCCATCTCCCTGTTCTAAAAATCCATTTAATATATGGTCGCCAGATAGGGGACGAATCAGATATTAAACTGATAAGAACAGATACTACACTTGATCTTAGCCAAAAGGCCGAGAAGCGATAACCAGAATTGGTTTCAAACTACGGAGCCACCCAAGGATCCTGAAAAGTCCATTTGTGGAGATGAGCTCCTGGACTCCCGTTAAGAAGACATGTTGTCAACCTCTAGATCCCTTACATGCCTGCACTTTTCGGCTTGCTGCTGCTGCAATCCACGCGTTTTAGATCTGCATAACTCCACCTCTTTAAACACAGCACCTTCACCCCCTGCTGTTCCCACCCGCCTCAACACCGTTGGAAGGGAGGAGAACCAATTAAGGCGGGGGGTGGGGTGGAACGAGCAGCTGTCTACCCTTAGCAGGAGGGCTCCTGATTACATACCTCTCCTGCTGCTGCTGCTGCTGGCTGTCCAGCAGCAGACTGAAGGTGGCTGCTGCTGTGCACAGGTATATAAAGGCTCAGAGCCTATTATGACACGCGCAGCCAGCGTTCCATTGCCACATTCCATCTACTGCAGGAAGGATACCTGGCTGGCTGAATGTCGCTGAGAAGCTCACAGAGACCGCCATAAGCAACAGTTTAACAGAATGCCACAGACTAATCAACCAAACTTTTTGGGTTGGGTTCTCTTTTATAGTCTGCAGGCATTAAATGAAAGAAGTCAGTGTTCCAGCAGAAGGAGACAACGTTTCAGAAAAGGCATTGTAGCAAACCAAAAAAGAAATTTTAAGCGCAGCAGAGTAACCAGCGCACATACCTGTTAGCTCAGGTGAGTTTAAAAGGCTGCTGTTGATAACAAGGGCATTTGCTAAATAGATGGTGTGTGTGCAACAATATACTGAAAGGTCAATTATATTGTGCAGCTTATCTCACCACCTGTAGTTATTTAGGTGAAAGCTCCAAAATGCTTGCCTAATATGTCTGTTTATCCAAAAGGAAGTAAAAAGGGAGAGCTAGAAAGATAGCATTGCATCACATTACATGGCAATGCAATGCACAGTTGCTGAAGTTGAACCAAAATGAGCTTGTAATCTGGCTTCTGCAACTTTGAACATGAAAAATCCAATGAGGAGAAGAAAAGCAAAGCCAAAGAGTCCATCCCAAAATCCGACAAACAAGCAAAATGAACAAAAAACATTGAATTCAATTCTTTCTGATTTTAGAAACTGCATTAAAGAAGGGGTGCACCGGTCCTGGAGATACTGCAATACCAGGTCAATGCGTGGAGTGGACAGAGCAAGCTCTTTTTCCATCTCCCTGTTCTAAAAATCCATTTAATATATGGTCCCCAGATAGGGGACGTATCAGATATTAAACTGATAAGAACAGATACTACACTTGATCTTAGCCAAAAGGCCGAGAAGCGATAACCAGAATTGGTTTCAAACTACGGAGCCACCCAAGGATCCTGAAAAGTCCATTTGTGGAGATGAGCTCCTGGACTCCCGTTAAGAAGACATGTTGTCAACCTCTAGATCCCTTACATGCCTGCACTTTTCGGCTTGCTGCTGCTGCAATCCACGCGTTTTAGATCTGCATAACTCCACCTCTTTAAACACAGCACCTTCACCCCCTGCTGTTCCCACCCGCCTCAACACCGTTGGAAGGGAGGAGAACCAATTAAGGCGGGGGGTGGGGTGGAACGAGCAGCTGTCTACCCTTAGCAGGAGGGCTCCTGATTACATACCTCTCCTGCTGCTGCTGCTGCTGGCTGTCCAGCAGCAGACTGAAGGTGGCTGCTGCTGTGCACAGGTATATAAAGGCTCAGAGCCTATTATGACACGCGCAGCCAGCGTTCCATTGCCACATTCCATCTACTGCAGGCAGGATACCTGGCTGGCTGAATGTCGCTGAGAAGCTCACAGAGACCGCCATAAGCAACAGTTTAACAGAATGCCACAGACTAATCAACCAAACTTTTTGGGTTGGGTTCTCTTTTATAGTCTGCAGGCATTAAATGAAAGAAGTCAGTGTTCCAGCAGAAGGAGACAACGTTTCAGAAAAGGCATTGTAGCAAACCAAAAAAGAAATTTTAAGCGCAGCAGAGTAACCAGCGCACATACCTGTTAGCTCAGGTGAGTTTAAAAGGCTGCTGTTGATAACAAGGGCATTTGCTAAATAGATGGTGTGTGTGCAACAATATACTGAAAGGTCAATTATATTGTGCAGCTTATCTCACCACCTGTAGTTATTTAGGTGAAAGCTCCAAAATGCTTGCCTAATATGTCTGTTTATCCAAAAGGAAGTAAAAAGGGAGAGCTAGAAAGATAGCATTGCATCACATTACATGGCAATGCAATGCACAGTTGCTGAAGTTGAACCAAAATGAGCTTGTAATCTGGCTTCTGCAACTTTGAACATGAAAAATCCAATGAGGAGAAGAAAAGCAAAGCCAAAGAGTCCATCCCAAAATCCGACAAACAAGCAAAATGAACAAAAAACATTGAATTCAATTCTTTCTGATTTTAGAAACTGCATTAAAGAAGGGGTGCACCGGTCCTGGAGATACTGCAATACCAGGTCAATGCGTGGAGTGGACAGAGCAAGCTCTTTTTCCATCTCCCTGTTCTAAAAATCCATTTAATATATGGTCCCCAGATAGGGGACGTATCAGATATTAAACTGATAAGAACAGATACTACACTTGATCTTAGCCAAAAGGCCGAGAAGCGATAACCAGAATTGGTTTCAAACTACGGAGCCACCCAAGGATCCTGAAAAGTCCATTTGTGGAGATGAGCTCCTGGACTCCCGTTAAGAAGACATGTTGTCAACCTCTAGATCCCTTACATGCCTGCACTTTTCGGCTTGCTGCTGCTGCAATCCACGCGTTTTAGATCTGCATAACTCCACCTCTTTAAACACAGCACCTTCACCCCCTGCTGTTCCCACCCGCCTCAACACCGTTGGAAGGGAGGAGAACCAATTAAGGCGGGGGGTGGGGTGGAACGAGCAGCTGTCTACCCTTAGCAGGAGGGCTCCTGATTACATACCTCTCCTGCTGCTGCTGCTGCTGGCTGTCCAGCAGCAGACTGAAGGTGGCTGCTGCTGTGCACAGGTATATAAAGGCTCAGAGCCTATTATGACACGCGCAGCCAGCGTTCCATTGCCACATTCCATCTACTGCAGGCAGGATACCTGGCTGGCTGAATGTCGCTGAGAAGCTCACAGAGACCGCCATAAGCAACAGTTTAACAGAATGCCACAGACTAATCAACCAAACTTTTTGGGTTGGGTTCTCTTTTATAGTCTGCAGGCATTAAATGAAAGAAGTCAGTGTTCCAGCAGAAGGAGACAACGTTTCAGAAAAGGCATTGTAGCAAACCAAAAAAGAAATTTTAAGCGCAGCAGAGTAACCAGCGCACATACCTGTTAGCTCAGGTGAGTTTAAAAGGCTGCTGTTGATAACAAGGGCATTTGCTAAATAGATGGTGTGTGTGCAACAATATACTGAAAGGTCAATTATATTGTGCAGCTTATCTCACCACCTGTAGTTATTTAGGTGAAAGCTCCAAAATGCTTGCCTAATATGTCTGTTTATCCAAAAGGAAGTAAAAAGGGAGAGCTAGAAAGATAGCATTGCATCACATTACATGGCAATGCAATGCACAGTTGCTGAAGTTGAACCAAAATGAGCTTGTAATCTGGCTTCTGCAACTTTGAACATGAAAAATCCAATGAGGAGAAGAAAAGCAAAGCCAAAGAGTCCATCCCAAAATCCGACAAACAAGCAAAATGAACAAAAAACATTGAATTCAATTCTTTCTGATTTTAGAAACTGCATTAAAGAAGGGGTGCACCGGTCCTGGAGATACTGCAATACCAGGTCAATGCGTGGAGTGGACAGAGCAAGCTCTTTTTCCATCTCCCTGTTCTAAAAATCCATTTAATATATGGTCCCCAGATAGGGGACGTATCAGATATTAAACTGATAAGAACAGATTTTGCGTTTATATTTAAAATATCGTAGTCTTTATCTTTTCTTCAGAGCTTTAAAATAACATCTTCCATAGGTGATAGTTCCATATACTCAGGGCTCTTTTCTTTCCAAGCTTCTTCATATCCATTAGGTAGTACATATAAATTTCACTTAATGCCAGTCTTATACAATCCTTGACTTCTATATAGTCTCTTTTAAACAACAATATGTTTCTGGTCTTCCATAGAGCACTTTTAACACAACTCAAAGTGCACCATAAAACTCTCTCTTTTTCTTTCGTCATGTTTGGTAAAATCCCATATAAAACCACTTCATGGCTTAAAAAATTAAGACCAGATAAAAATTTTAAAAGCTCACCACAGTCTTTCCACACTTGCTGTGCAAAATCACAATTCCAAATAAGGTGCATAGTAGTCTCATCATTATTGCACTGATGCCTCGGGCAGGTTTGTATAGTGCTAAGTCTTCTTTTATACTGGAAATCACGAGTCGGTAAACATTCCTGCACAATCATCCAAGCTAAGTCTTTATGTTGATTCATCAGGTAAGGTGCATTTGTTAAATTCCATATTTTAGTGACTCTGCTATATGAATAATGGCTTATGGGCGTCAAAGTTTCTTTCTTTTTTAATTGCTGCAGCAGCTTCCTTGCATTCTTCAATGTCTCCATCTCAAAAGAATCTAGGCCATATAATCTGATAACTTTCTCCAGGATGGCATATTGTTGTGGAGGTGATAACAACACTGGGCTTGTTAAAGAAATGGATATCCACTTTCGCCTCCTAAAAATGTGGCCAGCTGCATATCTTAAAAAATGTGCCCAAGGGCTTGAAGCAAACATATATTTAAAACAGAGGCTAAAAAACTTGGAGTATAAAAACAGTTTGACGTTGGGAACATCCTTACCACCAAGGTGGTGCATCTTGTACATTGTTTCTCTCTTCACCTTTTCGAACTTAGAGTTCCACACAAATTCAAACAGCATTCTCTGTAATCTTCTCGCTGTAAGGTCACTTGGGGGATAAACATAACTGAGATATAACATGACAGGAAGCAGAAGGGCCTTAATAATTAAAACTTTACCTTCGATTGTTAATTTTCTTAATTTCCAAAAGTCAATCTTCTTTTGTATTTTGTCCCTTACTCCATCCCAGCTCTTCATTCCATCATTCTGTCGATCAAAAATCACGCCCAGAATTTTAATCTTCTCTGACTGCATCGGGAGATCAGGGATGGACACATCCGCCCAATTGCCACGGACAAAACAATCACATTTCTCAATGTTTAACTTAAAACCTGAGGCTTCACAAAAAAAATTGGTCGTTCTTATAGCTCTCCTGAGAGCGGCAGGTGATGAACAAAAAATAGTAATATCATCCATGTAGCCCATTACCTTCACATCTCTTCCATGTCCTCCAGGGATAGGGACACCTTTAATCACTTTATCCTCTCGTAGCATAGATAAAAGAGGCTCTATTGCACATATAAATAGCACTGGGGACAAAGGGCAGCCTTGCTTCACACCTGAATGCAAAAACACTTCATTAGACAAAAATCCATTGATTAAAATTTTACTAAAAGAGTTCTTATATAAAAGTGCCACTTGCTTGATAAAAATTTCAGGGAAGCCCATTTTTTTTAAAACCAACCATAAAAAACAATGAGAGACACGATCAAAAGCCTTTTGAAAATCCAACGATAAAATTGCTAAGTCTTGCTTCCTGGATTGCTGGTACCATATGACATCGCGGATGGTATTGAGATGCTCCGCAACTCCTCTTCCTGGCACCCCACATACCTGGTCTTCATAAATAACTTTGGATAAAACTTTTTTAAAACGGTTCACTAAAATTTTGGACATCAACTTGTAATCAACATTCAACAGTGTGATTGGTCTCCAGTTTGCCAGATGGGATTTGGCTCCTTTTTTAAAAATCAGGGAGACCAGACCACTTCTCCAAGATATAGGCAGGATATCACACTTAAAAGCTTCTTTGATTACTAAAAACAAGTCGGGTTTTAAAAAATTCCAAAATTCACGATAAAATTCAACAGGCAAACCGTCAGAACCAGGGGTTTTCCCATAGGAAAAACTTTTGATAGCAGCATCTACTTCCGACAAGGTGACTTCAGTGCATAACAATTCTTGGTCTTCGCGGCTCAGACTATTTTTTAATGAATTAAGGGCATCTTCAGTAAAAGACTGGTCTATAGTTTTCTCATTAAAAAGCTGCTGATAAAACTGGTGAGCTTGGTTGAGCATACCTTCAGTTGTAGTTTCACCCTCTAATTCTGTTATCATTTCCTTAGCAGCAACTACTTTTTTAAAAAAAAATCTTGAGCACTTTTCATTTTTCTCCATCACTTCAATTTTTGAGTTATAAATTATTTCCTTACCCTTCGACTCTATACTCTTTTTAATTTCTTTTTTTGTTGCTTCAATTAAATCGTCCATTTCAAGTCCCACATCTCTTAGTTGATAACAGGTCTGCAATTTAGTAATAAGCCTTTTATGCCAAGCGGACTTTTCTCTTGCATTGGCTATGCTGACCTTGATAAAAAAACTTTTTATCTTCATCTTGCTGTATTCCCACCATTCTAGCAGAGTTAAAAATTTTTGTTGTTTTGTTCTTAAATAATTAAAAAACGCTTTAAAATCTGTTCTTACCTTAGGATCTTGTAACAATGTTGTATTTAGCCTCCAAACTCCTCTTGCCTTGACAAGCCCAGGTAATTCTAACTCTGATAGCAACATCTTATGATCTGAAAAAATGTTTGGGATTAAGACAACAGATTTGACATTCACATATTGGGACATGAAAATAAAATCAATACGAGATTTAGAAGAAGAGTTCTCCCAAGTATAACCGGGATCATTACTACGGATCTCTTTCCAGGAGTCTCTAAGAAAAAAATCAGTTAACAAATCCTTTAGTTGTTTCTCTGTTTTGTCTTTTTTAGGAACGGTGGAACTCCCGCTTCTCCCTTCACCAGGCAAGACACAATTGAAATCCCCACAGAACATCAGAGGCGATGAACCAGGTAGGTAATATTGCACATCTTCAAACAACTGATGTCTCTCTTCCTTCACCGGAGAAGCATAAATGTTCAAAAGTCTAAAGTCCACACCTTTAAAACTAATATTTAAGAAAAGAGCACGTCCAGAAGAAATGTCCACAAAAGAGTTGATTTTAAAGTCATGCGACCTAAACAGCACTCCAATGCCAGAGGAACGATTTTCATTATCTCCGGACCAGATAGAGGGCCCATGAGGCCAATCTTTTCTTAAATCTGCATAATTCATATCAAAGTCAATGTTACATTCTTGCAAACAAAAGACATCACAGTCCACTGTTGACAGGTAGGAAAACAAAGCAGCCCTTCTTGTAGAGCCCCTTATACTCCTCACATTGAGCGAGGCTACTTTAATTGATGAGGTCATGATAGGTTAGTTCAGGTCACACTACTGTCAGAATCAGACATAAAGCCCACCGATGTTAACGGGCTCTGCACTTCTGAGTCCGAAAAAGAAATGTTTATAGGGTCTGAAGGCCTTGGCTCCTCAGGAGGGGCAGCGGGAGCCATTGGCTTGTATTGCAGAAGACTTGGTTTTAATGGACACTTCTTGGAAGTCTCCCTGGCCACATTCTCATCAGACCTATCATCTGTTTTCCTTTTCCTACGAGTTTCCAGCTCCATTGCTTCTTCCTCCGAGCTAAATGTCCCGATTTCAGCAGAGGGACTCCCCTCCACCACCATATCACCCGGATCAGAATCAGCAGCCCAGTCCTTAGATGAAGCTTCCCTCCTCTCAGGACGGACAGGTTTCTCAGCTGGAGGTTTCTGCATAGACGTGGGCTTATGCGCAGCAGGAATAGGAGAACTGGCAGGTTTTCCCTGTGCAGCAGGCACTGAAGTGCTTGTGGACCCGCCTACAGGGGGTTGTGTTCGCACAGTAGATACAGGAGCACCGGTGGGACCCCCCTTAGCAGCAGGAGCAGGAGGGTTGGTTGGCTTCCTCTGTGCAGCAGGTGCAGACGTACCACCTGATGTACTAGCAGGCTTGGTCTGTGGAGCAGGTACTGGAGAGCTAGAAGACTGCCCCCGCGCTGTAGACGCACCCGCAGGAGCAGGAACAGCAGAGGGTTGCCTCTGCCCCCCGGGAGCAGATGGAGGCACACGGGCAGGTTGCTTTGCCAGCGTTTCAGCATAGGTTTCCGCCTTTTTCTTCAAAGGACACTCCCGGAAGGAGTGACCTGGGACCCGGCAGATGTTGCACACCATCTCATTGGTACAGTCCATTGTGGCATGTCCATGCTTGTAGCACTTCTTACAGATTGCCACCTCCTCCTTGCAGTTCTCATAAGTGTGACCGAAACACATGCATTTCCGGCAGAAGAGGGGCATGTCCGGGTAGAAGAGGCGCCCCCGCTCCCTACCGATCAGGAAACTTGACGGAGGATGACGCTGACCACCAATGCCATTTGGATCTTCACAAAATTTAACAAAAAATTTATGCTTTCCCGTCCAGAGGTTTTCCTCATTCATGACCTTGTGGGAATACCGCAGTTCTGGGAAATAGTTTTGAAGAAAGCAAATAATATTAACTAAGGGAACATGAGGGTTGCTCATCTGAACCACGAGCGGCTTCTCTCCACCGGAGTAAAGGATGACAAAAGTGAATCCTTTAAGATCCTCATCTGAAAGGTGCAGGTGAATCTGGCGGAAGAGGTTCTGGCACGCATACTCCGACTCCAGAGTCAAAGTGAAGGAACCGGGGCGATCTTGAAGGGCCAGGATGTCTTCCCTCTTTACTCCTAGGATCTCCAGCAGCACTCTCCTCACGAAAAACTTCAAGGTCATCTTCTCCTTGGATGCATCGTCCACTTCGATTTTGAAAGAGTTCTTGATGCGAAGGTCACCAGCTCTGGCATAGCGCACTGCGGCCGCTACTGCTGATGCCATCTTCAAAAGGTAGATAGGGTCGATCGCCTTCTTGGTTTCTTTGCGTATCTGCCCCCTAAAGCAGCATGAGGCTTAAGACGGCTTTTACACCGCCGATGCCTCAAGGCCAAGGGCACGATTGGCTTAGAATCCTTCTGGCAAGATGTGGTATCTTAGCCAAAAGGCCGAGAAGCGATAACCAGAATTGGTTTCAAACTACGGAGCCACCCAAGGATCCTGAAAAGTCCATTTGTGGAGATGAGCTCCTGGACTCCCGTTAAGAAGACATGTTGTCAACCTCTAGATCCCTTACATGCCTGCACTTTTCGGCTTGCTGCTGCTGCAATCCACGCGTTTTAGATCTGCATAACTCCACCTCTTTAAACACAGCACCTTCACCCCCTGCTGTTCCTACCCGCCTCAACACCGTTGGAAGGGAGGAGAACCAATTAAGGCGGGGGGTGGGGTGGAACGAGCAGCTGTCTACCCTTAGCAGGAGGGCTCCTGATTACATACCTCTCCTGCTGCTGCTGCTGCTGGCTGTCCAGCAGCAGACTGAAGGTGGCTGCTGCTGTGCACAGGTATATAAAGGCTCAGAGCCTATTATGACACGCGCAGCCAGCGTTCCATTGCCACATTCCATCTACTGCAGGCAGGATACCTGGCTGGCTGAATGTCGCTGAGAAGCTCACAGAGACCGCCATAAGCAACAGTTTAACAGAATGCCACAGACTAATCAACCAAACTTTTTGGGTTGGGTTCTCTTTTATAGTCTGCAGGCATTAAATGAAAGAAGTCAGTGTTCCAGCAGAAGGAGACAACGTTTCAGAAAAGGCATTGTAGCAAACCAAAAAAGAAATTTTAAGCGCAGCAGAGTAACCAGCGCACATACCTGTTAGCTCAGGTGAGTTTAAAAGGCTGCTGTTGATAACAAGGGCATTTGCTAAATAGATGGTATGTGTGCAACAATATACTGAAAGGTCAATTATATTGTGCAGCTTATCTCACCACCTGTAGTTATTTAGGTGAAAGCTCCAAAATGCTTGCCTAATATGTCTGTTTATCCAAAAGGAAGTAAAAAGGGAGAGCTAGAAAGATAGCATTGCATCACATTACATGGCAATGCAATGCACAGTTGCTGAAGTTGAACCAAAATGAGCTTGTAATCTGGCTTCTGCAACTTTGAACATGAAAAATCCAATGAGGAGAAGAAAAGCAAAGCCAAAGAGTCCATCCCAAAATCCGACAAACAAGCAAAATGAACCAAAAACATTGAATTCAATTCTTTCTGATTTTAGAAACTGCATTAAAGAAGGGGTGCACCGGTCCTGGAGATACTGCAATACCAGGTCAATGCGTGGAGTGGACAGAGCAAGCTCTTTTTCCATCTCCCTGTTCTAAAAATCCATTTAATATATGGTCCCCAGATAGGGGACGTATCAGATATTAAACTGATAAGAACAGATTTTTTTGATTGAATATATCTTTTATTAGCACAAAAAATAAGTTAACAGACAGTGTACAGTGCCGCAGCCCAGTACACACAGAATTCTACATCATATTTACATAGCATGAGGATACGACGCACTAACTAGACACATCACACCCCTATGCTACACAAAACACTCAATCTGAAAGAAAAAGCATATCAATCAATACAGTACGACGAACCGTGATAAGGGATAGGGATTGGGAAAAAGGGGATGGGGAGGGGAAAATCACAGGCCCGAAGCTTTATTGAAAGACAAGACACATAAGGGGAGAGGGGGAGGAGGGGTTTAGTCCTCATCCTCGTCCTCCGGACCGTCCATGATGGAATAGTCTCTGAGCAGGCTGTGGATCAGCCTGCGGCAGTCCTGGATGGACATCCTCTCCCTCCTCAAGATGAGCCGGTTCCTGGCGACCCAAAGGGCATCCTTGAAGCAGTTCATAAGGCGCCAAGCCTCCTGGATGGCTCCGACGGTATGAACCCCAGGGAAGAGTCCATAAAGCACAGAATGGTGCGATAGGCTCGCCCTGGGGACAGAGTTCCTCAGGTCGTCCTCAAGTGCAGTCAATAGGCGCTGTGCAAATCCGCAGTCCCAAAAAGTGTGCAAAGATGTTTCCTCCACGAAGGGGCACCTTGGGCAGTACCGGGTCTTGCACAGGTTCCGGGCATGCATGAATGACCGGACGGGCAGTCCGCCCTGAATCGCCATCCACGACAAGTCCTTGTGCCCGTTGGTCAGCCTGTCAGACGACACATTTGTCCACACAGTCTCCAGCGTGTCCTGGTGAAGTCCTGTGATGTTCTCCACGTCATCCTTGGCTCTGATTAGCTTGTGGATAGTTTTGGGCTTCCACAAGTCGGGCTTGAGTCCCTCCAGTTGATGCTCCCCCACAAATCGAACGACGTCTCCGTAGAACCATGGCGTCGTCCAGTTGTAGGGGAAGGAGCTGTCCCACTTGTCCCAGCCGAGTCGCCTCCAAAGAGGAAGCAGGAAGAAGCGAGACATGGACCTGAAAGAAGGGGTGCAACGGTCCTGGAGATACTGCAATACCAGGTCAATGCGTGGAGTGGACAGAGCAAGCTCTTTTTCCATCTCCCTGTTCTAAAAATCCATTTAATATATGGTCCCCAGATAGGGGACGTATCAGATATTAAACTGATAAGAACAGATACTACACTTGATCTTAGCCAAAAGGCCGAGAAGCGATAACCAGAATTGGTTTCAAACTACGGAGCCACCCAAGGATCCTGAAAAGTCCATTTGTGGAGATGAGCTCCTGGACTCCCGTTAAGAAGACATGTTGTCAACCTCTAGATCCCTTACATGCCTGCACTTTTCGGCTTGCTGCTGCTGCAATCCACGCGTTTTAGATCTGCATAACTCCACCTCTTTAAACACAGCACCTTCACCCCCTGCTGTTCCCACCCGCCTCAACACCGTTGGAAGGGAGGAGAACCAATTAAGGCGGGGGGTGGGGTGGAACGAGCAGCTGTCTACCCTTAGCAGGAGGGCTCCTGATTACATACCTCTCCTGCTGCTGCTGCTGCTGGCTGTCCAGCAGCAGACTGAAGGTGGCTGCTGCTGTGCACAGGTATATAAAGGCTCAGAGCCTATTATGACACGCGCAGCCAGCGTTCCATTGCCACATTCCATCTACTGCAGGCAGGATACCTGGCTGGCTGAATGTCGCTGAGAAGCTCACAGAGACCGCCATAAGCAACAGTTTAACAGAATGCCACAGACTAATCAACCAAACTTTTTGGGTTGGGTTCTCTTTTATAGTCTGCAGGCATTAAATGAAAGAAGTCAGTGTTCCAGCAGAAGGAGACAACGTTTCAGAAAAGGCATTGTAGCAAACCAAAAAAGAAATTTTAAGCGCAGCAGAGTAACCAGCGCACATACCTGTTAGCTCAGGTGAGTTTAAAAGGCTGCTGTTGATAACAAGGGCATTTGCTAAATAGATGGTGTGTGTGCAACAATATACTGAAAGGTCAATTATATTGTGCAGCTTATCTCACCACCTGTAGTTATTTAGGTGAAAGCTCCAAAATGCTTGCCTAATATGTCTGTTTATCCAAAAGGAAGTAAAAAGGGAGAGCTAGAAAGATAGCATTGCATCACATTACATGGCAATGCAATGCACAGTTGCTGAAGTTGAACCAAAATGAGCTTGTAATCTGGCTTCTGCAACTTTGAACATGAAAAATCCAATGAGGAGAAGAAAAGCAAAGCCAAAGAGTCCATCCCAAAATCCGACAAACAAGCAAAATGAACAAAAAACATTGAATTCAATTCTTTCTGATTTTAGAAACTGCATTAAAGAAGGGGTGCACCGGTCCTGGAGATACTGCAATACCAGGTCAATGCGTGGAGTGGACAGAGCAAGCTCTTTTTCCATCTCCCTGTTCTAAAAATCCATTTAATATATGGTCCCCAGATAGGGGACGTATCAGATATTAAACTGATAAGAACAGATACTACACTTGATCTTAGCCAAAAGGCTGAGAAGAGATAACCAGAATTGGTTTCAAACTACGGAGCCACCCAAGGATCCTGAAAAGTCCATTTGTGGAGATGAGCTCCTGGACTCCCGTTAAGAAGACATGTTGTCAACCTCTAGATCCCTTACATGCCTGCACTTTTCGGCTTGCTGCTGCTGCAATCCACGCGTTTTAGATCTGCATAACTCCACCTCTTTAAACACAGCACCTTCACCCCCTGCTGTTCCCACCCGCCTCAACACCGTTGGAAGGGAGGAGAACCAATTAAGGCGGGGGGTGGGGTGGAACGAGCAGCTGTCTACCCTTAGCAGGAGGGCTCCTGATTACATACCTCTCCTGCTGCTGCTGCTGGCTGTCCAGCAGCAGACTGAAGGTGGCTGCTGCTGTGCACAGGTATATAAAGGCTCAGAGCCTATTATGACACGCGCAGCCAGCGTTCCATTGCCACATTCCATCTACTGCAGGCAGGATACCTGGCTGGCTGAATGTCGCTGAGAAGCTCACAGAGACCGCCATAAGCAACAGTTTAACAGAATGCCACAGACTAATCAACCAAACTTTTTGGGTTGGGTTCTCTTTTATAGTCTGCAGGCATTAAATGAAAGAAGTCAGTGTTCCAGCAGAAGGAGACAACGTTTCAGAAAAGGCATTGAAGCAAACCAAAAAAGAAATTTTAAGCGCAGCAGAGTAACCAGCGCACATACCTGTTAGCTCAGGTGAGTTTAAAAGGCTGCTGTTGATAACAAGGGCATTTGCTAAATAGATGGTGTGTGTGCAACAATATACTGAAAGGTCAATTATATTGTGCAGCTTATCTCACCACCTGTAGTTATTTAGGTGAAAGCTCCAAAATGCTTGCCTAATATGTCTGTTTATCCAAAAGGAAGTAAAAAGGGAGAGCTAGAAAGATAGCATTGCATCACATTACATGGCAATGCAATGCACAGTTGCTGAAGTTGAACCAAAATGAGCTTGTAATCTGGCTTCTGCAACTTTGAACATGAAAAATCCAATGAGGAGAAGAAAAGCAAAGCCAAAGAGTCCATCCCAAAATCCGACAAACAAGCAAAATGAACAAAAAACATTGAATTCAATTCTTTCTGATTTTAGAAACTGCATTAAAGAAGGGGTGCACCGGTCCTGGAGATACTGCAATACCAGGTCAATGCGTGGAGTGGACAGAGCAAGCTCTTTTTCCATCTCCCTGTTCTAAAAATCCATTTAATATATGGTCCCCAGATAGGGGACGAATCAGATATTAAACTGATAAGAACAGATACTACACTTGATCTTAGCCAAAAGGCCGAGAAGCGATAACCAGAATTGGTTTCAAACTACGGAGCCACCCAAGGATCCTGAAAAGTCCATTTGTGGAGATGAGCTCCTGGACTCCCGTTAAGAAGACATGTTGTCAACCTCTAGATCCCTTACATGCCTGCACTTTTCGGCTTGCTGCTGCTGCAATCCACGCGTTTTAGATCTGCATAACTCCACCTCTTTAAACACAGCACCTTCACCCCCTGCTGTTCCCACCCGCCTCAACACCGTTGGAAGGGAGGAGAACCAATTAAGGCGGGGGGTGGGGTGGAACGAGCAGCTGTCTACCCTTAGCAGGAGGGCTCCTGATTACATACCTCTCCTGCTGCTGCTGCTGCTGGCTGTCCAGCAGCAGACTGAAGGTGGCTGCTGCTGTGCACAGGTATATAAAGGCTCAGAGCCTATTATAACACGCGCAGCCAGCGTTCCATTGCCACATTCCATCTACTGCAGGCAGGATACCTGGCTGGCTGAATGTCGCTGAGAAGCTCACAGAGACCGCCATAAGCAACAGTTTAACAGAATGCCACAGACTAATCAACCAAACTTTTTGGGTTGGGTTCTCTTTTATAGTCTGCAGGCATTAAATGAAAGAAGTCAGTGTTCCAGCAGAAGGAGACAACGTTTCAGAAAAGGCATTGTAGCAAACCAAAAAAGAAATTTTAAGCGCAGCAGAGTAACCAGCGCACATACCTGTTAGCTCAGGTGAGTTTAAAAGGCTGCTGTTGATAACAAGGGCATTTGCTAAATAGATGGTGTGTGTGCAACAATATACTGAAAGGTCAATTATATTGTGCAGCTTATCTCACCACCTGTAGTTATTTAGGTGAAAGCTCCAAAATGCTTGCCTAATATGTCTGTTTATCCAAAAGGAAGTAAAAAGGGAGAGCTAGAAAGATAGCATTGCATCACATTACATGGCAATGCAATGCACAGTTGCTGAAGTTGAACCAAAATGAGCTTGTAATCTGGCTTCTGCAACTTTGAACATGAAAAATCCAATGAGGAGAAGAAAAGCAAAGCCAAAGAGTCCATCCCAAAATCCGACAAACAAGCAAAATGAACAAAAAACATTGAATTCAATTCTTTCTGATTTTAGAAACTGCATTAAAGAAGGGGTGCACCGGTCCTGGAGATACTGCAATACCAGGTCAATGCGTGGAGTGGACAGAGCAAGCTCTTTTTCCATCTCCCTGTTCTAAAAATCCATTTAATATATGGTCCCCAGATAGGGGACGTATCAGATATTAAACTGATAAGAACAGATTTTTTTTTTTTTTTATCGAAAGCCCGAATTCGTGTACAAAACCCGAGTGCGCTTGAAAAAGTGACAAGTGCCACAAAAAAAAAGTGCACTAGGATGCTGGTCTTCTTGAAACCCTCTCCAAAAGGAGAAGGGTCCCCCAAACCATTCCCCGTCCCTCCGAGCCAGAAGGCCACAGCGAGGCACAGGGACAAATTGCCACCTCCAGCCGGAGCCAGAGGCGACCCAATCTTACCCTCAATACCTGCCCGAGTTCTCACCCGAGCAAGGCACTGGGAGCCAAAGACTGTGCTCCCCTCCCGGAAGAGGGGAGCCAACAACGCTCTCCTCCCGAAAGAGGAGAGCCAGGGGGGTTCAGGGGGAGCGGAACCTGATGGCCACACACTCCCCCCCTAGACCTGCCAAGAGAGGAACCCGTAAGGGAACCGCATCCCGACAAAATCCTAGTAAGGACGTGGACACACGTGAAAAAGTGGACACACAGTGACAAAAAAAAATTAAATAAATAGTGAAGGTTTCACAGTATAATACTGCCCGGACCTTCGACCGGGAATTGAAAAATTCCCCATCCTAAGGCCAGAAGGCCCGGAATAAGGGTGTGTGTGAAGAAAGAAATATTGAAGTGCTAGTGCAAATGTGCCATAAACTCAAGTGGGGTTCCCAATCCCAGTGAGTTAAGGCACCCCAGGGTCACCACTCCTGGGGCACTTCACACTTCGGGCTTTCGATCTTCCCCGGCCCAATGGCGTCGATCCTGGGGGGCCATGCTTTCCACCAGATGACTATATTAGCCACCTGGCGTACTAACAAGTGCCTAAACCCCAGTGTGCATAATGTATCAATCTACTAGGGCGGCAAACATCCAAAACCGCCTTTTCGAAAGATACTACACTTGATCTTAGCCAAAAGGCCGAGAAGCGATAACCAGAATTGGTTTCAAACTACGGAGCCACCCAAGGATCCTGAAAAGTCCATTTGTGGAGATGAGCTCCTGGACTCCCGTTAAGAAGACATGTTGTCAACCTCTAGATCCCTTACATGCCTGCACTTTTCGGCTTGCTGCTGCTGCAATCCACGCGTTTTAGATCTGCATAACTCCACCTCTTTAAACACAGCACCTTCACCCCCTGCTGTTCCCACCCGCCTCAACACCGTTGGAAGGGAGGAGAACCAATTAAGGCGGGGGGTGGGGTGGAACGAGCAGCTGTCTACCCTTAGCAGGAGGGCTCCTGATTACATACCTCTCCTGCTGCTGCTGCTGCTGGCTGTCCAGCAGCAGACTGAAGGTGGCTGCTGCTGTGCACAGGTATATAAAGGCTCAGAGCCTATTATGACACGCGCAGCCAGCGTTCCATTGCCACATTCCATCTACTGCAGGCAGGATACCTGGCTGGCTGAATGTCGCTGAGAAGCTCACAGAGACCGCCATAAGCAACAGTTTAACAGAATGCCACAGACTAATCAACCAAACTTTTTGGGTTGGGTTCTCTTTTATAGTCTGCAGGCATTAAATGAAAGAAGTCAGTGTTCCAGCAGAAGGAGACAACGTTTCAGAAAAGGCATTGTAGCAAACCAAAAAAGAAATTTTAAGCGCAGCAGAGTAACCAGCGCACATACCTGTTAGCTCAGGTGAGTTTAAAAGGCTGCTGTTGATAACAAGGGCATTTGCTAAATAGATGGTGTGTGTGCAACAATATACTGAAAGGTCAATTATATTGTGCAGCTTATCTCACCACCTGTAGTTATTTAGGTGAAAGCTCCAAAATGCTTGCCTAATATGTCTGTTTATCCAAAAGGAAGTAAAAAGGGAGAGCTAGAAAGATAGCATTGCATCACATTACATGGCAATGCAATGCACAGTTGCTGAAGTTGAACCAAAATGAGCTTGTAATCTGGCTTCTGCAACTTTGAACATGAAAAATCCAATGAGGAGAAGAAAAGCAAAGCCAAAGAGTCCATCCCAAAATCCGACAAACAAGCAAAATGAACAAAAAACATTGAATTCAATTCTTTCTGATTTTAGAAACTGCATTAAAGAAGGGGTGCACCGGTCCTGGAGATACTGCAATACCAGGTCAATGCGTGGAGTGGACAGAGCAAGCTCTTATTCCATCTCCCTGTTCTAAAAATCCATTTAATATATGGTCCCCAGATAGGGGACGTATCAGATATTAAACTGATAAGAACAGATTTTTTTTTTTTTTTTTTTTTGAAAGCCCGAATTCGTGTACAAAACCCGAGTGCGCTTAAAAAAGTGACAAGTGCCACAAAAAAAGTGCACTAGGATGCTGGTCTTCTTGAAACCCTCTCCAAAAGGAGAAGGGTCCCCCAAACCATTCCCCGTCCCTCCGAGCCAAAAGGCCACAGCGAGGAACAGGGACAAAAAGCCACCTCCAGCCGAAGCCAGAGGCGACCCAATCTTACCCCCAGCACCTGCCCGAGTTCTCACCCGAGCAAGGCACTGGGAGCCAAAGACTGTGCTCCCCTCCCGGAAGAGGGGAGCCAACAACGCTCTCCTCCCGAAAGAGGAGAGCCAGGGGGGTTCAGGGGGGAGCGGAACCTGATGGCCACACACTCCCCCCCTAGACCTGCCAAGAGAGGAACCCGTAAGGGAACCGCATCCCGACAAAATCCTAGTAGGACGTGACACACGTGAATAAGTGGACACACAGTGACAAAGAAATTAAATAAATAGTGAAGGTTTCACAGTATAATACTGCCCGGACCTTCGACCGGGAATTGAAAAATTCCCCATCCTAAGGCCAGAAGGCCCGGAATAAGGGTGTGTGCGAAGAAAGAAAATTTGAAGTGCTTGTGCAAATGTGCCATAAACTCAAGTGGGGTTCCCAATCCCAGTGAGTTAAGGCACCCCAGGGTCACCACTCCTGGGGCACTTCACACTTCGGGCTTTCGATCTTCCCCGGCCCAATGGCGTCGATCCTGGGGGGCCATGCTTTCCACCAGATGACTATATTAGCCACCTGGCGTACTAACAAGCGCCTAAACCCCAGTGTGCATAATGTATCAATCTACTAGGGCGGCCAACATCCAAAACCGCCTTTTCGAAAGATACTACACTTGATCTTAGCCAAAAGGCCGAGAAGCGATAACCAGAATTGGTTTCAAACTACGGAGCCACCCAAGGATCCTGAAAAGTCCATTTGTGGAGATGAGCTCCTGGACTCCCGTTAAGAAGACATGTTGTCAACCTCTAGATCCCTTACATGCCTGCACTTTTCGGCTTGCTGCTGCTGCAATCCACGCGTTTTAGATCTGCATAACTCCACCTCTTTAAACACAGCACCTTCACCCCCTGCTGTTCCCACCCGCCTCAACACCGTTGGAAGGGAGGAGAACCAATTAAGGCGGGGGGTGGGGTGGAACGAGCAGCTGTCTACCCTTAGCAGGAGGGCTCCTGATTACATACCTCTCCTGCTGCTGCTGCTGCTGGCTGTCCAGCAGCAGACTGAAGGTGGCTGCTGCTGTGCACAGGTATATAAAGGCTCAGAGCCTATTATGACACGCGCAGCCAGCGTTCCATTGCCACATTCCATCTACTGCAGGCAGGATACCTGGCTGGCTGAATGTCGCTGAGAAGCTCACAGAGACCGCCATAAGCAACAGTTTAACAGAATGCCACAGACTAATCAACCAAACTTTTTGGGTTGGGTTCTCTTTTATAGTCTGCAGGCATTAAATGAAAGAAGTCAGTGTTCCAGCAGAAGGAGACAACGTTTCAGAAAAGGCATTGTAGCAAACCAAAAAAGAAATTTTAAGCGCAGCAGAGTAACCAGCGCACATACCTGTTAGCTCAGGTGAGTTTAAAAGGCTGCTGTTGATAACAAGGGCATTTGCTAAATAGATGGTGTGTGTGCAACAATATACTGAAAGGTCAATTATATTGTGCAGCTTATCTCACCACCTGTAGTTATTTAGGTGAAAGCTCCAAAATGCTTGCCTAATATGTCTGTTTATCCAAAAGGAAGTAAAAAGGGAGAGCTAGAAAGATAGCATTGCATCATATTACATGGCAATGCAATGCACAGTTGCTGAAGTTGAACCAAAATGAGCTTGTAATCTGGCTTCTGCAACTTTGAACATGAAAAATCCAATGAGGAGAAGAAAAGCAAAGCCAAAGAGTCCATCCCAAAATCCGACAAACAAGCAAAATGAACAAAAAACATTGAATTCAATTCTTTCTGATTTTAGAAACTGCATTAAAGAAGGGGTGCACCGGTCCTGGAGATACTGCAATACCAGGTCAATGCGTGGAGTGGACAGAGCAAGCTCTTTTTCCATCTCCCTGTTCTAAAAATCCATTTAATATATGGTCCCCAGATAGGGGACGTATCAGATATTAAACTGATAAGAACAGATACTACACTTGATCTTAGCCAAAAGGCCGAGAAGCGATAACCAGAATTGGTTTCAAACTACGGAGCCACCCAAGGATCCTGAAAAGTCCATTTGTGGAGATGAGCTCCTGGACTCCCGTTAAGAAGACATGTTGTCAACCTCTAGATCCCTTACATGCCTGCACTTTTCGGCTTGCTGCTGCTGCAATCCACGCGTTTTAGATCTGCATAACTCCACCTCTTTAAACACAGCACCTTCACCCCCTGCTGTTCCCACCCGCCTCAACACCGTTGGAAGGGAGGAGAACCAATTAAGGCGGGGGGTGGGGTGGAACGAGCAGCTGTCTACCCTTAGCAGGAGGGCTCCTGATTACATACCTCTCCTGCTGCTGCTGCTGCTGCTGGCTGTCCAGCAGCAGACTGAAGGTGGCTGCTGCTGTGCACAGGTATATAAAGGCTCAGAGCCTATTATGACACGCGCAGCCAGCGTTCCATTGCCACATTCCATCTACTGCAGGCAGGATACCTGGCTGGCTGAATGTCGCTGAGAAGCTCACAGAGACCGCCATAAGCAACAGTTTAACAGAATGCCACAGACTAATCAACCAAACTTTTTGGGTTGGGTTCTCTTTTATAGTCTGCAGGCATTAAATGAAAGAAGTCAGTGTTCCAGCAGAAGGAGACAACGTTTCAGAAAAGGCATTGTAGCAAACCAAAAAAGAAATTTTAAGCGCAGCAGAGTAACCAGCGCACATACCTGTTAGCTCAGGTGAGTTTAAAAGGCTGCTGTTGATAACAAGGGCATTTGCTAAATAGATGGTGTGTGTGCAACAATATACTGAAAGGTCAATTATATTGTGCAGCTTATCTCACCACCTGTAGTTATTTAGGTGAAAGCTCCAAAATGCTTGCCTAATATGTCTGTTTATCCAAAAGGAAGTAAAAAGGGAGAGCTAGAAAGATAGCATTGCATCACATTACATGGCAATGCAATGCACAGTTGCTGAAGTTGAACCAAAATGAGCTTGTAATCTGGCTTCTGCAACTTTGAACATGAAAAATCCAATGAGGAGAAGAAAAGCAAAGCCAAAGAGTCCATCCCAAAATCCGACAAACAAGCAAAATGAACAAAAAACATTGAATTCAATTCTTTCTGATTTTAGAAACTGCATTAAAGAAGGGGTGCACCGGTCCTGGAGATACTGCAATACCAGGTCAATGCGTGGAGTGGACAGAGCAAGCTCTTTTTCCATCTCCCTGTTCTAAAAATCCATTTAATATATGGTCCCCAGATAGGGGACGTATCAGATATTAAACTGATAAGAACAGATACTACACTTGATCTTAGCCAAAAGGCCGAGAAGCGATAACCAGAATTGGTTTCAAACTACGGAGCCACCCAAGGATCCTGAAAAGTCCATTTGTGGAGATGAGCTCCTGGACTCCCGTTAAGAAGACATGTTGTCAACCTCTAGATCCCTTACATGCCTGCACTTTTCGGCTTGCTGCTGCTGCAATCCACGCGTTTTAGATCTGCATAACTCCACCTCTTTAAACACAGCACCTTCACCCCCTGCTGTTCCCACCCGCCTCAACACCGTTGGAAGGGAGGAGAACCAATTAAGGCGGGGGGTGGGGTGGAACGAGCAGCTGTCTACCCTTAGCAGGAGGGCTCCTGATTACATACCTCTCCTGCTGCTGCTGCTGCTGGCTGTCCAGCAGCAGACTGAAGGTGGCTGCTGCTGTGCACAGGTATATAAAGGCTCAGAGCCTATTATGACACGCGCAGCCAGCGTTCCATTGCCACATTCCATCTACTGCAGGCAGGATACCTGGCTGGCTGAATGTCGCTGAGAAGCTCACAGAGACCGCCATAAGCAACAGTTTAACAGAATGCCACAGACTAATCAACCAAACTTTTTGGGTTGGGTTCTCTTTTATAGTCTGCAGGCATTAAATGAAAGAAGTCAGTGTTCCAGCAGAAGGAGACAACGTTTCAGAAAAGGCATTGTAGCAAACCAAAAAAGAAATTTTAAGCGCAGCAGAGTAACCAGCGCACATACCTGTTAGCTCAGGTGAGTTTAAAAGGCTGCTGTTGATAACAAGGGCATTTGCTAAATAGATGGTGTGTGTGCAACAATATACTGAAAGGTCAATTATATTGTGCAGCTTATCTCACCACCTGTAGTTATTTAGGTGAAAGCTCCAAAATGCTTGCCTAATATGTCTGTTTATCCAAAAGGAAGTAAAAAGGGAGAGCTAGAAAGATAGCATTGCATCACATTACATGGCAATGCAATGCACAGTTGCTGAAGTTGAACCAAAATGAGCTTGTAATCTGGCTTCTGCAACTTTGAACATGAAAAATCCAATGAGGAGAAGAAAAGCAAAGCCAAAGAGTCCATCCCAAAATCCGACAAACAAGCAAAATGAACAAAAAACATTGAATTCAATTCTTTCTGATTTTAGAAACTGCATTAAAGAAGGGGTGCACCGGTCCTGGAGATACTGCAATACCAGGTCAATGCGTGGAGTGGACAGAGCAAGCTCTTTTTCCATCTCCCTGTTCTAAAAATCCATTTAATATATGGTCCCCAGATAGGGGACGTATCAGATATTAAACTGATAAGAACAGATTTTTTTTTTTTTTTTTTGAAAGCCCGAATTCGTGTACAAAACCCGAGTGCGCTTAAAAAAGTGACAAGTGCCACAAAAAAAGTGCACTAGGATGCTGGTCTTCTTGAAACCCTCTCCAAAAGGAGAAGGGTCCCCCAAACCATTCCCCGTCCCTCCGAGCCAAAAGGCCACAGCGAGGAACAGGGACAAAAAGCCACCTCCAGCCGAAGCCAGAGGCGACCCAATCTTACCCCCAGCACCTGCCCGAGTTCTCACCCGAGCAAGGCACTGGGAGCCAAAGACTGTGCTCCCCTCCCGGAAGAGGGGAGCCAACAACGCTCTCCTCCCAAAAGAGGAGAGCCAGGGGGGTTCAGGGGGGAGCGGAACCTGATGGCCACACACTCCCCCCCTAGACCTGCCAAGAGAGGAACCCGTAAGGGAACCGCATCCCGACAAAATCCTAGTAGGACGTGACACACGTGAATAAGTGGACACACAGTGACAAAGAAATTAAATAAATAGTGAAGGTTTCACAGTATAATACTGCCCGGACCTTCGACCGGGAATTGAAAAATTCCCCATCCTAAGGCCAGAAGGCCCGGAATAAGGGTGTTTGCGAAGAAAGAAAATTTGAAGTGCTTGTGCAAATGTGCCATAAACTCAAGTGGGGTTCCCAATCCCAGTGAGTTAAGGCACCCCAGGGTCACCACTCCTGGGGCACTTCACACTTCGGGCTTTCGATCTTCCCCGGCCCAATGGCGTCGATCCTGGGGGGCCATGCTTTCCACCAGATGACTATATTAGCCACCTGGCGTACTAACAAGCGCCTAAACCCCAGTGTGCATAATGTATCAATCTACTAGGGCGGCCAACATCCAAAACCGCCTTTTCGAAAGACACTACACTTGATCTTAGCCAAAAGGCCGAGAAGCGATAACCAGAATTGGTTTCAAACTACGGAGCCACCCAAGGATCCTGAAAAGTCCATTTGTGGAGATGAGCTCCTGGACTCCCGTTAAGAAGACATGTTGTCAACCTCTAGATCCCTTACATGCCTGCACTTTTCGGCTTGCTGCTGCTGCAATCCACGCGTTTTAGATCTGCATAACTCCACCTCTTTAAACACAGCACCTTCACCCCCTGCTGTTCCCACCCGCCTCAACACCGTTGGAAGGGAGGAGAACCAATTAAGGCGGGGGGTGGGGTGGAACGAGCAGCTGTCTACCCTTAGCAGGAGGGCTCCTGATTACATACCTCTCCTGCTGCTGCTGCTGCTGGCTGTCCAGCAGCAGACTGAAGGTGGCTGCTGCTGTGCACAGGTATATAAAGGCTCAGAGCCTATTATGACACGCGCAGCCAGCGTTCCATTGCCACATTCCATCTACTGCAGGCAGGATACCTGGCTGGCTGAATGTCGCTGAGAAGCTCACAGAGACCGCCATAAGCAACAGTTTAACAGAATGCCACAGACTAATCAACCAAACTTTTTGGGTTGGGTTCTCTTTTATAGTCTGCAGGCATTAAATGAAAGAAGTCAGTGTTCCAGCAGAAGGAGACAACGTTTCAGAAAAGGCATTGAAGCAAACCAAAAAAGAAATTTTAAGCGCAGCAGAGTAACCAGCGCACATACCTGTTAGCTCAGGTGAGTTTAAAAGGCTGCTGTTGATAACAAGGGCATTTGCTAAATAGATGGTGTGTGTGCAACAATATACTGAAAGGTCAATTATATTGTGCAGCTTATCTCACCACCTGTAGTTATTTAGGTGAAAGCTCCAAAATGCTTGCCTAATATGTCTGTTTATCCAAAAGGAAGTAAAAAGGGAGAGCTAGAAAGATAGCATTGCATCACATTACATGGCAATGCAATGCACAGTTGCTGAAGTTGAACCAAAATGAGCTTGTAATCTGGCTTCTGCAACTTTGAACATGAAAAATCCAATGAGGAGAAGAAAAGCAAAGCCAAAGAGTCCATCCCAAAATCCGACAAACAAGCAAAATGAACAAAAAACATTGAATTCAATTCTTTCTGATTTTAGAAACTGCATTAAAGAAGGGGTGCACCGGTCCTGGAGATACTGCAATACCAGGTCAATGCGTGGAGTGGACAGAGCAAGTTCTTTTTCCATCTCCCTGTTCTAAAAATCCATTTAATATATGGTCCCCAGATAGGGGACGTATCAGATATTAAACTGATAAGAACAGATACTACACTTGATCTTAGCCAAAAGGCCGAGAAGCGATAACCAGAATTGGTTTCAAACTACGGAGCCACCCAAGGATCCTGAAAAGTCCATTTGTGGAGATGAGCTCCTGGACTCCCGTTAAGAAGACATGTTGTCAACCTCTAGATCCCTTACATGCCTGCACTTTTCGGCTTGCTGCTGCTGCAATCCACGCGTTTTAGATCTGCATAACTCCACCTCTTTAAACACAGCACCTTCACCCCCTGCTGTTCCCACCCGCCTCAACACCGTTGGAAGGGAGGAGAACCAATTAAGGCGGGGGGTGGGGTGGAACGAGCAGCTGTCTACCCTTAGCAGGAGGGCTCCTGATTACATACCTCTCCTGCTGCTGCTGCTGCTGGCTGTCCAGCAGCAGACTGAAGGTGGCTGCTGCTGTGCACAGGTATATAAAGGCTCAGAGCCTATTATGACACGCGCAGCCAGCGTTCCATTGCCACATTCCATCTACTGCAGGCAGGATACCTGGCTGGCTGAATGTCGCTGAGAAGCTCACAGAGACCGCCATAAGCAACAGTTTAACAGAATGCCACAGACTAATCAACCAAACTTTTTGGGTTGGGTTCTCTTTTATAGTCTGCAGGCATTAAATGAAAGAAGTCAGTGTTCCAGCAGAAGGAGACAACGTTTCAGAAAAGGCATTGTAGCAAACCAAAAAAGAAATTTTAAGCGCAGCAGAGTAACCAGCGCACATACCTGTTAGCTCAGGTGAGTTTAAAAGGCTGCTGTTGATAACAAGGGCATTTGCTAAATAGATGGTGTGTGTGCAACAATATACTGAAAGGTCAATTATATTGTGCAACTTATCTCACCACCTGTAGTTATTTAGGTGAAAGCTCCAAAATGCTTGCCTAATATGTCTGTTTATCCAAAAGGAAGTAAAAAGTGAGAGCTAGAAAGATAGCATTGCATCACATTACATGGCAATGCAATGCACAGTTGCTGAAGTTGAACCAAAATGAGCTTGTAATCTGGCTTCTGCAACTTTGAACATGAAAAATCCAATGAGGAGAAGAAAAGCAAAGCCAAAGAGTCCATCCCAAAATCCGACAAACAAGCAAAATGAACAAAAAACATTGAATTCAATTCTTTCTGATTTTAGAAACTGCATTAAAGAAGGGGTGCACCGGTCCTGGAGATACTGCAATACCAGGTCAATGCGTGGAGTGGACAGAGCAAGCTCTTTTTCCATCTCCCTGTTCTAAAAATCCATTTAATATATGGTCCCCAGATAGGGGACGTATCAGATATTAAACTGATAAGAACAGATACTACACTTGATCTTAGCCAAAAGGCCGAGAAGCGATAACCAGAATTGGTTTCAAACTATGGAGCCACCCAAGGATCCTGAAAAGTCCATTTGTGGAGATGAGCTCCTGGACTCCCGTTAAGAAGACATGTTGTCAACCTCTAGATCCCTTACATGCCTGCACTTTTCGGCTTGCTGCTGCTGCAATCCACGCGTTTTAGATCTGCATAACTCCACCTCTTTAAACACAGCACCTTCACCCCCTGCTGTTCCCACCCGCCTCAACACCGTTGGAAGGGAGGAGAACCAATTAAGGCGGGGGGTGGGGTGGAACGAGCAGCTGTCTACCCTTAGCAGGAGGGCTCCTGATTACATACCTCTCCTGCTGCTGCTGCTGCTGGCTGTCCAGCAGCAGACTGAAGGTGGCTGCTGCTGTGCACAGGTATATAAAGGCTCAGAGCCTATTATGACACGCGCAGCCAGCGTTCCATTGCCACATTCCATCTACTGCAGGCAGGATACCTGGCTGGCTGAATGTCGCTGAGAAGCTCACAGAGACCGCCATAAGCAACAGTTTAACAGAATGCCACAGACTAATCAACCAAACTTTTTGGGTTGGGTTCTCTTTTATAGTCTGCAGGCATTAAATGAAAGAAGTCAGTGTTCCAGCAGAAGGAGACAACGTTTCAGAAAAGGCATTGTAGCAAACCAAAAAAGAAATTTTAAGCGCAGCAGAGTAACCAGCGCACATACCTGTTAGCTCAGGTGAGTTTAAAAGGCTGCTGTTGATAACAAGGGCATTTGCTAAATAGATGGTGTGTGTGCAACGATATACTGAAAGGTCAATTATATTGTGCAGCTTATCTCACCACCTGTAGTTATTTAGGTGAAAGCTCCAAAATGCTTGCCTAATATGTCTGTTTATCCAAAAGGAAGTAAAAAGGGAGAGCTAGAAAGATAGCATTGCATCACATTACATGGCAATGCAATGCACAGTTGCTGAAGTTGAACCAAAATGAGCTTGTAATCTGGCTTCTGCAACTTTGAACATGAAAAATCCAATGAGGAGAAGAAAAGCAAAGCCAAAGAGTCCATCCCAAAATCCGACAAACAAGCAAAATGAACAAAAAACATTGAATTCAATTCTTTCTGATTTTAGAAACTGCATTAAAGAAGGGGTGCACCGGTCCTGGAGATACTGCAATACCAGGTCAATGCGTGGAGTGGACAGAGCAAGCTCTTTTTCCATCTCCCTGTTCTAAAAATCCATTTAATATATGGTCCCCAGATAGGGGACGTATCAGATATTAAACTGATAAGAACAGATACTACACTTGATCTTAGCCAAAAGGCCGAGAAGCGATAACCAGAATTGGTTTCAAACTATGGAGCCACCCAAGGATCCTGAAAAGTCCATTTGTGGAGATGAGCTCCTGGACTCCCGTTAAGAAGACATGTTGTCAACCTCTAGATCCCTTACATGCCTGCACTTTTCGGCTTGCTGCTGCTGCAATCCACGCGTTTTAGATCTGCATAACTCCACCTCTTTAAACACAGCACCTTCACCCCCTGCTGTTCCCACCCGCCTCAACACCGTTGGAAGGGAGGAGAACCAATTAAGGCGGGGGGTGGGGTGGAACGAGCAGCTGTCTACCCTTAGCAGGAGGGCTCCTGATTACATACCTCTCCTGCTGCTGCTGCTGCTGGCTGTCCAGCAGCAGACTGAAGGTGGCTGCTGCTGTGCACAGGTATATAAAGGCTCAGAGCCTATTATGACACGCGCAGCCAGCGTTCCATTGCCACATTCCATCTACTGCAGGCAGGATACCTGGCTGGCTGAATGTCGCTGAGAAGCTCACAGAGACCGCCATAAGCAACAGTTTAACAGAATGCCACAGACTAATCAACCAAACTTTTTGGGTTGGGTTCTCTTTTATAGTCTGCAGGCATTAAATGAAAGAAGTCAGTGTTCCAGCAGAAGGAGACAACGTTTCAGAAAAGGCATTGTAGCAAACCAAAAAAGAAATTTTAAGCGCAGCAGAGTAACCAGCGCACATACCTGTTAGCTCAGGTGAGTTTAAAAGGCTGCTGTTGATAACAAGGGCATTTGCTAAATAGATGGTGTGTGTGCAACGATATACTGAAAGGTCAATTATATTGTGCAGCTTATCTCACCACCTGTAGTTATTTAGGTGAAAGCTCCAAAATGCTTGCCTAATATGTCTGTTTATCCAAAAGGAAGTAAAAAGGGAGAGCTAGAAAGATAGCATTGCATCACATTACATGGCAATGCAATGCACAGTTGCTGAAGTTGAACCAAAATGAGCTTGTAATCTGGCTTCTGCAACTTTGAACATGAAAAATCCAATGAGGAGAAGAAAAGCAAAGCCAAAGAGTCCATCCCAAAATCCGACAAACAAGCAAAATGAACAAAAAACATTGAATTCAATTCTTTCTGATTTTAGAAACTGCATTAAAGAAGGGGTGCACCGGTCCTGGAGATACTGCAATACCAGGTCAATGCGTGGAGTGGACAGAGCAAGCTCTTTTTCCATCTCCCTGTTCTAAAAATCCATTTAATATATGGTCCCCAGATAGGGGACGTATCAGATATTAAACTGATAAGAACAGATACTACACTTGATCTTAGCCAAAAGGCCGAGAAGCGATAACCAGAATTGGTTTCAAACTACGGAGCCACCCAAGGATCCTGAAAAGTCCATTTGTGGAGATGAGCTCCTGGACTCCCGTTAAGAAGACATGTTGTCAACCTCTAGATCCCTTACATGCCTGCACTTTTCGGCTTGCTGCTGCTGCAATCCACGCGTTTTAGATCTGCATAACTCCACCTCTTTAAACACAGCACCTTCACCCCCTGCTGTTCCCACCCGCCTCAACACCGTTGGAAGGGAGGAGAACCAATTAAGGCGGGGGGTGGGGTGGAACGAGCAGCTGTCTACCCTTAGCAGGAGGGCTCCTGATTACATACCTCTCCTGCTGCTGCTGCTGCTGGCTGTCCAGCAGCAGACTGAAGGTGGCTGCTGCTGTGCACAGGTATATAAAGGCTCAGAGCCTATTATGACACGCGCAGCCAGCGTTCCATTGCCACATTCCATCTACTGCAGGCAGGATACCTGGCTGGCTGAATGTCGCTGAGAAGCTCACAGAGACCGCCATAAGCAACAGTTTAACAGAATGCCACAGACTAATCAACCAAACTTTTTGGGTTGGGTTCTCTTTTATAGTCTGCAGGCATTAAATGAAAGAAGTCAGTGTTCCAGCAGAAGGAGACAACGTTTCAGAAAAGGCATTGTAGCAAACCAAAAAAGAAATTTTAAGCGCAGCAGAGTAACCAGCGCACATACCTGTTAGCTCAGGTGAGTTTAAAAGGCTGCTGTTGATAACAAGGGCATTTGCTAAATAGATGGTGTGTGTGCAACAATATACTGAAAGGTCAATTATATTGTGCAGCTTATCTCACCACCTGTAGTTATTTAGGTGAAAGCTCCAAAATGCTTGCCTAATATGTCTGTTTATCCAAAAGGAAGTAAAAAGGGAGAGCTAGAAAGATAGCATTGCATCACATTACATGGCAATGCAATGCACAGTTGCTGAAGTTGAACCAAAATGAGCTTGTAATCTGGCTTCTGCAACTTTGAACATGAAAAATCCAATGAGGAGAAGAAAAGCAAAGCCAAAGAGTCCATCCCAAAATCCGACAAACAAGCAAAATGAACAAAAACATTGAATTCAATTCTTTCTGATTTTAGAAACTGCATTAAAGAAGGGGTGCACCGGTCCTGGAGATACTGCAATACCAGGTCAATGCGTGGAGTGGACAGAGCAAGCTCTTTTTCCATCTCCCTGTTCTAAAAATCCATTTAATATATGGTCCCCAGATAGGGGACGTATCAGATATTAAACTGATAAGAACAGATACTACACTTGATCTTAGCCAAAAGGCCGAGAAGCGATAACCAGAATTGGTTTCAAACTACGGAGCCACCCAAGGATCCTGAAAAGTCCATTTGTGGAGATGAGCTCCTGGACTCCCGTTAAGAAGACATGTTGTCAACCTCTAGATCCCTTACATGCCTGCACTTTTCGGCTTGCTGCTGCTGCAATCCACGCGTTTTAGATCTGCATAACTCCACCTCTTTAAACACAGCACCTTCACCCCCTGCTGTTCCCACCCGCCTCAACACCGTTGGAAGGGAGGAGAACCAATTAAGGCGGGGGGTGGGGTGGAACGAGCAGCTGTCTACCCTTAGCAGGAGGGTTCCTGATTACATACCTCTCCTGCTGCTGCTGCTGCTGGCTGTCCAGCAGCAGACTGAAGGTGGCTGCTGCTGTGCACAGGTATATAAAGGCTCAGAGCCTATTATGACACGCGCAGCCAGCGTTCCATTGCCACATTCCATCTACTGCAGGCAGGATACCTGGCTGGCTGAATGTCGCTGAGAAGCTCACAGAGACCGCCATAAGCAACAGTTTAACAGAATGCCACAGACTAATCAACCAAACTTTTTGGGTTGGGTTCTCTTTTATAGTCTGCAGGCATTAAATGAAAGAAGTCAGTGTTCCAGCAGAAGGAGACAACGTTTCAGAAAAGGCATTGTAGCAAACCAAAAAAGAAATTTTAAGCGCAGCAGAGTAACCAGCGCACATACCTGTTAGCTCAGGTGAGTTTAAAAGGCTGCTGTTGATAACAAGGGCATTTGCTAAATAGATGGTGTGTGTGCAACAATATACTGAAAGGTCAATTATATTGTGCAGCTTATCTCACCACCTGTAGTTATTTAGGTGAAAGCTCCAAAATGCTTGCCTAATATGTCTGTTTATCCAAAAGGAAGTAAAAAGGGAGAGCTAGAAAGATAGCATTGCATCACATTACATGGCAATGCAATGCACAGTTGCTGAAGTTGAACCAAAATGAGCTTGTAATCTGGCTTCTGCAACTTTGAACATGAAAAATCCAATGAGGAGAAGAAAAGCAAAGCCAAAGAGTCCATCCCAAAATCCGACAAACAAGCAAAATGAACAAAAAACATTGAATTCAATTCTTTCTGATTTTAGAAACTGCATTAAAGAAGGGGTGCACCGGTCCTGGAGATACTGCAATACCAGGTCAATGCGTGGAGTGGACAGAGCAAGCTCTTTTTCCATCTCCCTATTCTAAAAATCCATTTAATATATGGTCCCCAGATAGGGGACGTATCAGATATTAAACTGATAAGAACAGATACTACACTTGATCTTAGCCAAAAGGCCGAGAAGCGATAACCAGAATTGGTTTCAAACTACGGAGCCACCCAAGGATCCTGAAAAGTCCATTTGTGGAGATGAGCTCCTGGACTCCCGTTAAGAAGACATGTTGTCAACCTCTAGATCCCTTACATGCCTGCACTTTTCGGCTTGCTGCTGCTGCAATCCACGCGTTTTAGATCTGCATAACTCCACCTCTTTAAACACAGCACCTTCACCCCCTGCTGTTCCCACCCGCCTCAACACCGTTGGAAGGGAGGAGAACCAATTAAGGCGGGGGGTGGGGTGGAACGAGCAGCTGTCTACCCTTAGCAGGAGGGCTCCTGATTACATACCTCTCCTGCTGCTGCTGCTGCTGGCTGTCCAGCAGCAGACTGAAGGTGGCTGCTGCTGTGCACAGGTATATAAAGGCTCAGAGCCTATTATGACACGCGCAGCCAGCGTTCCATTGCCACATTCCATCTACTGCAGGCAGGATACCTGGCTGGCTGAATGTCGCTGAGAAGCTCACAGAGACCGCCATAAGCAACAGTTTAACAGAATGCCACAGACTAATCAACCAAACTTTTTGGGTTGGGTTCTCTTTTATAGTCTGCAGGCATTAAATGAAAGAAGTCAGTGTTCCAGCAGAAGGAGACAACGTTTCAGAAAAGGCATTGTAGCAAACCAAAAAAGAAATTTTAAGCGCAGCAGAGTAACCAGCGCACATACCTGTTAGCTCAGGTGAGTTTAAAAGGCTGCTGTTGATAACAAGGGCATTTGCTAAATAGATGGTGTGTGTGCAACAATATACTGAAAGGTCAATTATATTGTGCAGCTTATCTCACCACCTGTAGTTATTTAGGTGAAAGCTCCAAAATGCTTGCCTAATATGTCTGTTTATCCAAAAGGAAGTAAAAAGGGAGAGCTAGAAAGATAGCATTGCATCACATTACATGGCAATGCAATGCACAGTTGCTGAAGTTGAACCAAAATGAGCTTGTAATCTGGCTTCTGCAACTTTGAACATGAAAAATCCAATGAGGAGAAGAAAAGCAAAGCCAAAGAGTCCATCCCAAAATCCGACAAACAAGCAAAATGAACAAAAAACATTGAATTCAATTCTTTCTGATTTTAGAAACTGCATTAAAGAAGGGGTGCACCGGTCCTGGAGATACTGCAATACCAGGTCAATGCGTGGAGTGGACAGAGCAAGCTCTTTTTCCATCTCCCTGTTCTAAAAATCCATTTAATATATGGTCCCCAGATAGGGGACGTATCAGATATTAAACTGATAAGAACAGATACTACACTTGATCTTAGCCAAAAGGCCGAGAAGCGATAACCAGAATTGGTTTCAAACTACGGAGCCACCCAAGGATCCTGAAAAGTCCATTTGTGGAGATGAGCTCCTGGACTCCCGTTAAGAAGACATGTTGTCAACCTCTAGATCCCTTACATGCCTGCACTTTTCGGCTTGCTGCTGCTGCAATCCACGCGTTTTAGATCTGCATAACTCCACCTCTTTAAACACAGCACCTTCACCCCCTGCTGTTCCCACCCGCCTCAACACCGTTGGAAGGGAGGAGAACCAATTAAGGCGGGGGGTGGGGTGGAACGAGCAGCTGTCTACCCTTAGCAGGAGGGCTCCTGATTACATACCTCTCCTGCTGCTGCTGCTGCTGGCTGTCCAGCAGCAGACTGAAGGTGGCTGCTGCTGTGCACAGGTATATAAAGGCTCAGAGCCTATTATGACACGCGCAGCCAGCGTTCCATTGCCACATTCCATCTACTGCAGGCAGGATACCTGGCTGGCTGAATGTCGCTGAGAAGCTCACAGAGACCGCCATAAGCAACAGTTTAACAGAATGCCACAGACTAATCAACCAAACTTTTTGGGTTGGGTTCTCTTTTATAGTCTGCAGGCATTAAATGAAAGAAGTCAGTGTTCCAGCAGAAGGAGACAACGTTTCAGAAAAGGCATTGTAGCAAACCAAAAAAGAAATTTTAAGCGCAGCAGAGTAACCAGCGCACATACCTGTTAGCTCAGGTGAGTTTAAAAGGCTGCTGTTGATAACAAGGGCATTTGCTAAATAGATGGTGTGTGTGCAACAATATACTGAAAGGTCAATTATATTGTGCAGCTTATCTCACCACCTGTAGTTATTTAGGTGAAAGCTCCAAAATGCTTGCCTAATATGTCTGTTTATCCAAAAGGAAGTAAAAAGGGAGAGCTAGAAAGATAGCATTGCATCACATTACATGGCAATGCAATGCACAGTTGCTGAAGTTGAACCAAAATGAGCTTGTAATCTGGCTTCTGCAACTTTGAACATGAAAAATCCAATGAGGAGAAGAAAAGCAAAGCCAAAGAGTCCATCCCAAAATCCGACAAACAAGCAAAATGAACAAAAAACATTGAATTCAATTCTTTCTGATTTTAGAAACTGCATTAAAGAAGGGGTGCACCGGTCCTGGAGATACTGCAATACCAGGTCAATGCGTGGAGTGGACAGAGCAAGCTCTTTTTCCATCTCCCTGTTCTAAAAATCCATTTAATATATGGTCCCCAGATAGGGGACGTATCAGATATTAAACTGATAAGAACAGATTTTTTGATTGAATATATCTTTTATTAGCACAAAAAATAAGTTAACAGACAGTGTACAGTGCCGCAGCCCAGTACACACAGAATTCTACATCATATTTACATAGCATGAGGATACGACGCACTAACTAGACACATCACACCCCTATGCTACACAAAACACTCAATCTGAAAGAAAAAGCATGTCAATCAATACAGTACGACGAACAGTGATAAGGGATGGGGATTGGGAAAAAGGGGATGGGGAGGGGAAAATCACAGGCCCGAAGCTTTATTGAAAGACAAGACACATAAGGGGAGAGGGGGAGGAGGGGTTTAGTCCTCGTCCTCGTCCTCCGGACCGTCCATGATGGAATAGTCTCTGAGCAGGCTGTGGATCAGCCTGCGGCAGTCCTGGATGGACATCCTCTCCCTCCTCAAGATGAGCCGGTTCCTGGCGACCCAAACGGCATCCTTGAAGCAGTTCATAAGGCGCCAAGCCTCCTGGATGGCTCCGACGGTATGAACCCCAGGGAAGAGTCCGTAAAGCACAGAATGGTGCGATAGGCTCGCCCTGGAGACAGAGTTCCTCAGGTCGTCCTCAAGTGCAGTCAATAGGCGCTGTGCAAATCCGCAGTCCCAAAAAGTGTGCAAAGATGTTTCCTCCACGAAGGGGCACCTTGGGCAGTACCGGGTCTTGCACAGGTTCCGGGCATGCATGAATGACCGGACGGGCAGTCCGCCCTGAATCGCCATCCACGACAAGTCCTTGTGCCCGTTGGTCAGCCTGTCAGACGACACATTTGTCCACACAGTCTCCAGCGTGTCCTGGTGAAGTCCTGTGATGTTCTCCACGTCATCCTTGGCTCTGATTAGCTTGTGGATAGTTTTGGGCTTCCACAAGTCGGGCTTGAGTCCCTCCAGTTGATGCTCCCCCACAAATCGAACGACGTCTCCGTAGAACCATGGCGTCGTCCAGTTGTAGGGGAAGGAGCTGTCCCACTTGTCCCAGCCGAGTCGCCTCCAAAGAGGAAGCAGGAAGAAGCGAGACATGGACCTGCCCGCGGAGCCATTCTTGACTTGCAAAGTCCGGCGGACACAATCACACACAAAAGAGGATCGCAGGAGGGTGGGGATATCTGGAACGCCCTTCCCACCCTTGCGAGGCTCCTTGTACATGACGGCCCGCCTGACTCTGTCCATCTTGGATCCCCAGACAAAGTGAAACACTGTCCTGGTAATGGCCCTGCACACAGTGACGTGTGGGGGCCAGGCCTGCGCCGTGTACTGCAAGACGGGCAGGACCTCATTACGCAGGATGAGTGCCTTACCCTCACAAGTGAGGTGTCTGAGGCTCCAGAGTCCGATCCGTTGCTTCACCTTGGCCAAGCGTTCTTGCCAGGACTTGAGGGCCGCTCCTTCCTTCCCGAACCAGACTCCCAGCACCTTGAGGAAATCCGGTTGAATGTTGAAGGGGAAGGGGGCGGAGGAGGCCGGCTGCCAATCCCCGAAGAGCATGGCTTCCGACTTCCTGCAGTTGACTTTGGCCCCTGAAGCCCGGCCGAACCTCTCACACGTCTGGACGAGGGCGTCGACTGAACCACGATCAGCGCAGAAGACGGTGACGTCGTCCATGTAGAGCGAGCACTTGACCTCGTGTCGTCCCGGACCCGGTGCGGTGATCCCTCTGATCTCTCCATTCTGCCGGATAGCCTCTGCGAAGAGTTCTATAACACAAACAAAAAGAAGAGGTGATAGAGGGCAGCCTTGTCTGACCCCAGAGAGGACAGGGAAGGGGTCAGTCTTCCAGCCGTTCACCAACACCGAGCTGTGGATATCAAAATACATCAGACGGACATACGAACAAAACATGTTACCCAAACCTAACTGGTGCAGAGCTCGGCCCATGAACTCGTGGGAAACCCGGTCGAAGGCCTTCTCCTGATCCAAGGAGACCAGGGCCGCGTGTGCGCGCGGACCTTGATGTACTCGACCGTGTCCCGCACGAGAGCGAGGCTGTCTGCGATGCGACGTCCAGGGATGCCGCAGGTCTGGTCCGGGTGGATGATCCGTCCGATGACCGTCTTAAGTCGTGTCACCATCGTCTTGGCCAGGATCTTGTAGTCCACGTTGAGCAGAGTGATGGGACGCCAATTCCTCAGGTCGCACCTCTCTCCCTTCCGCTTGTACAGGATCGTGACCATTCCTTCCCTCAAAGATGGAGGCATTCTACCCTCCACCACCATCTCCTCGTACAGGTCCAACAGGTCCGGACAGATGAGGTCTCCCAGCGCTACATAGAGCTCCGCTGGAAGACCATCACTGCCCGGGGTCCTGCCGGTCCTAAAGGATTTAGCGGCAGAGAGCAATTCGCCCACCATCAGAGGTTTGTCCAAGGCTGCCGTGCCTGCAGGATCAAGATGGTTAGTGATACCTGACAGGAACTTATCAGCAGCGTCGGGGTCGGTAGTCTTGTGGGAGTAGAGTTCGCTGTAGAAGTCGCTGACGACCCTCATCACGTCCTCCTTCCCACGTCGCATGTTTACGCTCTCGTCTCGCAGCTCGTTCAGGGGCGTGTGACCGGCATGAAGTTTCCTGAAAAAGAATGAGTTACATTTCTCACCCTTCTCCAGATTCTCCACTTTGGAACGGAAGATGATTCGCTTGGACTCCTCCTCAAAGTGCCTTTTCAGGCTCTTCTTGGTCTCCTCCAGCTCCTCCCTCACGTCCCAGCCGCAGTGAAGAAGGTCCTGCAGCAACCGCAGCTCGCGCTGCAGCCCTCTGAAGTCCCTTCTCTTCTCACACGCCTGTTGTCGACCCTTGGCCTGAAAGAAACAGCGAAACTCAAGTTTAACATATTCCCACCAATCAGAGACTGTTTGGAAGCTACCCTTGTAGGACTGCCACATTGCGTAGGCTGCTCTCAGCTCCTCCACGACTTCATCCTGAGCCAGCAGAGCACAATTCAGCTTCCAGGAGCCGGGGCCGGACGGAAAACCGTCGCCGAGGACACCTTGTAAGTGAATGGCTCTGTGGTCGGAGAAGAAGCAGGAGACCATCGAGTGCCTACTCTGCCTGACTGCCCGAGAGGTGAACACAAAGTCAATCCTGGAGCGGAGTGAGCCATCGGGTCGGCTCCACGAATAGTTCGTGGAGCCTCTCCCCATGGAGCCCACCACGTCCTGAAGAGAGGCCTCGGTTACCATCTCGATGAGCAGCTTGGACGTGATGTCCAACTTGGCAGATGTGCCAGAACTACGACCGTCCTCCTCGATGGGGCAGTTGAAATCCCCGGCCATCACTAAGGTCCTGGTGGTGGCAAGCTGAAGCCGCAGGGTCTGGAAAAGCTCCAAACGCTCATTCTTCAGTGGGGACGCATACACGTTGATGAACCTGACAGGTTCTCCCGCCCAGTTGCCATCTACAACAAGAGCCCTGCCGCAGATGAGCTCCTGGACGGACTCAAGCGTGAATGCGCCCCCCCTGATCAGAATTGCGACCCCCGCAGACTTGCAGTCACCCCCACCGGACCAGTAGGATGGACCGTGGGACCACTCCCTGGCCAGATGTTTGAAGGACCTAGAGGAGGGAAGGGAACATTCCTGCAACATATAAACATCACACAACTGGGAAGTAAGGAAGGCATAAATAGTCTGACGTCTGAACTTGTCCTTGATGCTCCTGACATTAATGGAAAATAAGTTAATATTAGCCATCATGTAGGGAAAAAAGAAAAAGTTAGCGCAGGCAATACACCTTAGTTACCACTCCGGTCGGGTGGTCCCTCGTCGGTGTTGACTGCTGGTGACGGGATCACCAGCAGGCCCTCTTCCTCCATCTGGTCAAGCAGTGCGGCCTCGATCTCGGCGACCACCAGTTCCTCCTCTTCTGGATCGGCCACCAGGGTCTCAACCATGTGCTCCATCTCTTCTGGCTCAGGGAGGGTATCCTCCTTTTCGCCTACGAAATCCAGAATCTTCTTTTTGGAGGATTCAGTAGCAGGGCTGTCCTCCACCTTCCTCTTTCCCCGGGTTGGAACTGGGGAGACAAGAAGGGGAAAATCCTCCTCGGAATAGATAGCGGCGGGTGGAGGAAAGGTTAATTCCACCGCTACCATGGTCTGGGGAGGGAGAGTGGCTGCCGGGGCAGGGGAAAGGACACCTGCTGAGGAGTAGGGGAAGGAGGAAGAGGAAGTGGAATCCTCAGCAGGGGTGGCCGGGGTGGGGGGGGGTTGGACGGGGGTGGCAGGGGGAGGGATCGAGAGAGGGGTGACAGAACTCTTACCCTCCTTTGACTTTTTCTTCTGCTTCGGAGCTGCTGGGACCGTCGCTGGGGCTTTGGCCACCGACTCCTTGACCGCTTTGGCCTTGGTCGTCTCGGCCTTGGCCGCTGGGGCCTTGGTCGTCGCGTCCTTGACCTTCACAGGCCTGGTCGTCGGGGCCTTGTCCTCCGTAGCTGGGGTCGTCGCAACCACCGATGCCCAGGATCTCTCACGCCTGGGCAATCCTTGTACAGATGAGCAGCCAGCCCACACAGGTTGCAGGACGTCTTCTTCGGGCAGTCCTTCGAGCTGTGTCCCGTCACTCGACAAATCCTGCAGGCATCCTCCTTGCAGTCCTTCATCTCGTGGCCGTTCTTGCCGCATCTCCTGCAGTTCCGCGGCATGTCCGGGTAATAGATGAGGCCGTAGGAGTTGCCCAGGGAGAATGTCGGGGGCAGGTGCCGAAGTCCGTCTGAGTACGCCAGGTCCCTGTGAAGTCTAACGGTCACCGACCACTTACCTGTCCAGAAGCCGAGTCCATTCAGGATGTGAGAGGGTTCCTTCACAACCAAACAGAAGCGTCTCAGGAAGGTACAGATGTCTTGGCCTGGGGTGTGCGGGTTGCGCATGGAGACCGTGATCCTCCTTTCATCCCTCTGGATAGGGCAGCTACCTGTAAAGGCAGAGAAAGAATTATCCGGTCCTTTTGCGCTTACCATTTCCCAGAACCTCCTGCAGGTGTTCACAGTGGCGAAGGTGACGAAGAAGATCCCCGTCAAGAAGGTCTGGATGCTGAGGGTGTCCGACCTGGAGAAGCCTCGATCCAGCAGCATCTTCTGGCAGAACACGTCCGAGGACATGTCCGGCACCCTCCCATCCAATTCCTTCAGCTTCAGGGCCACCGTCTGCCGCATCCATGGCTCCAGGGCTGGAGCTTCGTGGCGGGGCTTCTGGGGTCCCTTCTGCTGGCCAGTCGTGGAGGCAGAGTCCTTGGGGTCAGAATCGGCTCCTGGCTGGGCCCTCCTGGCTGTCCCCAGCTCCAGGCTCTTCTTTTCGGCCTTCCTCGCAGCGCTTGCCATGGCTTTCCTCCTGCAGTTACTTCTTGGAGCTGGATCTGGAACTCTTCCCGGAATGGGTGGAGCTATGCAGATTCTTCTCCCGTCGTGTTCTGGACAAATTCCCCGAAAGGTCTTTGTCTCGATGATTTTCTTCCTCGAAGATTCCACAGGACAGCCCGATTCTTCTCCGAGTCTTCGTCTTCTTCTGGATTCTTTAGAGCTTCTTCCTCCCACCGATATCCGCCTTCGTTCTCCGATGTCAGCTGGGCTCCGAAGCACTTCTCCTTCCGAGTTCGATCGCTCTCGTCAAGTGTAGATCGTAGCTCTTGTGTTCTTAAAAGAACAGATACTACACTTGATCTTAGCCAAAAGGCCGAGAAGCGATAACCAGAATTGGTTTCAAACTACGGAGCCACCCAAGGATCCTGAAAAGTCCATTTGTGGAGATGAGCTCCTGGACTCCCGTTAAGAAGACATGTTGTCAACCTCTAGATCCCTTACATGCCTGCACTTTTCGGCTTGCTGCTGCTGCAATCCACGCGTTTTAGATCTGCATAACTCCACCTCTTTAAACACAGCACCTTCACCCCCTGCTGTTCCCACCCGCCTCAACACCGTTGGAAGGGAGGAGAACCAATTAAGGCGGGGGGTGGGGTGGAACGAGCAGCTGTCTACCCTTAGCAGGAGGGCTCCTGATTACATACCTCTCCTGCTGCTGCTGCTGCTGGCTGTCCAGCAGCAGACTGAAGGTGGCTGCTGCTGTGCACAGGTATATAAAGGCTCAGAGCCTATTATGACACGCGCAGCCAGCGTTCCATTGCCACATTCCATCTACTGCAGGCAGGATACCTGGCTGGCTGAATGTCGCTGAGAAGCTCACAGAGACCGCCATAAGCAACAGTTTAACAGAATGCCACAGACTAATCAACCAAACTTTTTGGGTTGGGTTCTCTTTTATAGTCTGCAGGCATTAAATGAAAGAAGTCAGTGTTCCAGCAGAAGGAGACAACGTTTCAGAAAAGGCATTGTAGCAAACCAAAAAAGAAATTTTAAGCGCAGCAGAGTAACCAGCGCACATACCTGTTAGCTCAGGTGAGTTTAAAAGGCTGCTGTTGATAACAAGGGCATTTGCTAAATAGATGGTGTGTGTGCAACAATATACTGAAAGGTCAATTATATTGTGCAGCTTATCTCACCACCTGTAGTTATTTAGGTGAAAGCTCCAAAATGCTTGCCTAATATGTCTGTTTATCCAAAAGGAAGTAAAAAGGGAGAGCTAGAAAGATAGCATTGCATCACATTACATGGCAATGCAATGCACAGTTGCTGAAGTTGAACCAAAATGAGCTTGTAATCTGGCTTCTGCAACTTTGAACATGAAAAATCCAATGAGGAGAAGAAAAGCAAAGCCAAAGAGTCCATCCCAAAATCCGACAAACAAGCAAAATGAACAAAAAACATTGAATTCAATTCTTTCTGATTTTAGAAACTGCATTAAAGAAGGGGTGCACCGGTCCTGGAGATACTGCAATACCAGGTCAATGCGTGGAGTGGACAGAGCAAGCTCTTTTTCCATCTCCCTGTTCTAAAAATCCATTTAATATATGGTCCCCAGATAGGGGACGTATCAGATATTAAACTGATAAGAACAGATACTACACTTGATCTTAGCCAAAAGGCCGAGAAGCGATAACCAGAATTGGTTTCAAACTACGGAGCCACCCAAGGATCCTGAAAAGTCCATTTGTGGAGATGAGCTCCTGGACTCCCGTTAAGAAGACATGTTGTCAACCTCTAGATCCCTTACATGCCTGCACTTTTCGGCTTGCTGCTGCTGCAATCCACGCGTTTTAGATCTGCATAACTCCACCTCTTTAAACACAGCACCTTCACCCCCTGCTGTTCCCACCCGCCTCAACACCGTTGGAAGGGAGGAGAACCAATTAAGGCGGGGGGTGGGGTGGAACGAGCAGCTGTCTACCCTTAGCAGGAGGGCTCCTGATTACATACCTCTCCTGCTGCTGCTGCTGCTGGCTGTCCAGCAGCAGACTGAAGGTGGCTGCTGCTGTGCACAGGTATATAAAGGCTCAGAGCCTATTATGACACGCGCAGCCAGCGTTCCATTGCCACATTCCATCTACTGCAGGCAGGATACCTGGCTGGCTGAATGTCGCTGAGAAGCTCACAGAGACCGCCATAAGCAACAGTTTAACAGAATGCCACAGACTAATCAACCAAACTTTTTGGGTTGGGTTCTCTTTTATAGTCTGCAGGCATTAAATGAAAGAAGTCAGTGTTCCAGCAGAAGGAGACAACGTTTCAGAAAAGGCATTGTAGCAAACCAAAAAAGAAATTTTAAGCGCAGCAGAGTAACCAGCGCACATACCTGTTAGCTCAGGTGAGTTTAAAAGGCTGCTGTTGATAACAAGGGCATTTGCTAAATAGATGGTGTGTGTGCAACAATATACTGAAAGGTCAATTATATTGTGCAGCTTATCTCACCACCTGTAGTTATTTAGGTGAAAGCTCCAAAATGCTTGCCTAATATGTCTGTTTATCCAAAAGGAAGTAAAAAGGGAGAGCTAGAAAGATAGCATTGCATCACATTACATGGCAATGCAATGCACAGTTGCTGAAGTTGAACCAAAATGAGCTTGTAATCTGGCTTCTGCAACTTTGAACATGAAAAATCCAATGAGGAGAAGAAAAGCAAAGCCAAAGAGTCCATCCCAAAATCCGACAAACAAGCAAAATGAACAAAAAACATTGAATTCAATTCTTTCTGATTTTAGAAACTGCATTAAAGAAGGGGTGCACCGGTCCTGGAGATACTGCAATACCAGGTCAATGCGTGGAGTGGACAGAGCAAGCTCTTTTTCCATCTCCCTGTTCTAAAAATCCATTTAATATATGGTCCCCAGATAGGGGACGTATCAGATATTAAACTGATAAGAACAGATTTTTTTTTTTTTATCGAAAGCCCGAATTCGTGTACAAAACCCGAGTGCGCTTAAAAAAGTGACAAGTGCCACAAAAAAAGTGCACTAGGATGCTGGTCTTCTTGAAACCCTCTCCAAAAGGAGAAGGGTCCCCCAAACCATTCCCCGTCCCTCCGAGACAAAAGGCCACAGCGAGGAACAGGGACAAAAAGCCACCTCCAGTCGAAGCCAGAGGCGACCCAATCTTACCCCCAGCACCTGCCCGAGTTCTCACCCGAGCAAGGCACTGGGAGCCAAAGACTGTGCTCCCCTCCCGGAAGAGGGGAGCCAACAACGCTCTCCTCCCGAAAGAGGAGAGCCAGGGGGGTTCAGGGGGGAGCGGAACCTGATGGCCACACACTCCCCCCCTAGACCTGCCAAGAGAGGAACCCGTAAGGGAACCGCATCCCGACAAAATCCTAGTAGGACGTGACACACGTGAATAAGTGGACACACAGTGACAAAGAAATTAAATAAATAGTGAAGGTTTCACAGTATAATACTGCCCGGACCTTCGACCGGGAATTGAAAAATTCCCCATCCTAAGGCCAGAAGGCCCGGAATAAGGGTGTGTGCGAAGAAAGAAAATTTGAAGTGCTTGTGCAAATGTGCCATAAACTCAAGTGGGGTTCCCAATCCCAGTGAGTTAAGGCACCCCAGGGTCACCACTCCTGGGGCACTTCACACTTCAGGCTTTCGATCTTCCCCGGCCCAATGGCGTCGATCCTGGGGGGCCATGCTTTCCACCAGATGACTATATTAGCCACCTGGCGTACTAACAAGCGCCTAAACCCCAGTGTGCATAATGTATCAATCTACTAGGGCGGCCAACATCCAAAACCGCCTTTTCAAAAGATACTACACTTGATCTTAGCCAAAAGGCCGAGAAGCGATAACCAGAATTGGTTTCAAACTACGGAGCCACCCAAGGATCCTGAAAAGTCCATTTGTGGAGATGAGCTCCTGGACTCCCGTTAAGAAGACATGTTGTCAACCTCTAGATCCCTTACATGCCTGCACTTTTCGGCTTGCTGCTGCTGCAATCCACGCGTTTTAGATCTGCATAACTCCACCTCTTTAAACACAGCACCTTCACCCCCTGCTGTTCCCACCCGCCTCAACACCGTTGGAAGGGAGGAGAACCAATTAAGGCGGGGGGTGGGGTGGAACGAGCAGCTGTCTACCCTTAGCAGGAGGGCTCCTGATTACATACCTCTCCTGCTGCTGCTGCTGCTGGCTGTCCAGCAGCAGACTGAAGGTGGCTGCTGCTGTGCACAGGTATATAAAGGCTCAGAGCCTATTATGACACGCGCAGCCAGCGTTCCATTGCCACATTCCATCTACTGCAGGCAGGATACCTGGCTGGCTGAATGTCGCTGAGAAGCTCACAGAGACCGCCATAAGCAACAGTTTAACAGAATGCCACAGACTAATCAACCAAACTTTTTGGGTTGGGTTCTCTTTTATAGTCTGCAGGCATTAAATGAAAGAAGTCAGTGTTCCAGCAGAAGGAGACAACGTTTCAGAAAAGGCATTGTAGCAAACCAAAAAAGAAATTTTAAGCGCAGCAGAGTAACCAGCGCACATACCTGTTAGCTCAGGTGAGTTTAAAAGGCTGCTGTTGATAACAAGGGCATTTGCTAAATAGATGGTGTGTGTGCAACAATATACTGAAAGGTCAATTATATTGTGCAGCTTATCTCACCACCTGTAGTTATTTAGGTGAAAGCTCCAAAATGCTTGCCTAATATGTCTGTTTATCCAAAAGGAAGTAAAAAGGGAGAGCTAGAAAGATAGCATTGCATCACATTACATGGCAATGCAATGCACAGTTGCTGAAGTTGAACCAAAATGAGCTTGTAATCTGGCTTCTGCAACTTTGAACATGAAAAATCCAATGAGGAGAAGAAAAGCAAAGCCAAAGAGTCCATCCCAAAATCCGACAAACAAGCAAAATGAACAAAAAACATTGAATTCAATTCTTTCTGATTTTAGAAACTGCATTAAAGAAGGGGTGCACCGGTCCTGGAGATACTGCAATACCAGGTCAATGCGTGGAGTGGACAGAGCAAGCTCTTTTTCCATCTCCCTGTTCTAAAAATCCATTTAATATATGGTCCCCAGATAGGGGACGTATCAGATATTAAACTGATAAGAACAGATTTTTTTTTTTTTTTTTTTTTTTTTCGAAAGCCCGAATTCGTGTACAAAACCCGAGTGCGCTTAAAAAAGTGACAAGTGCCACAAAAAAAGTGCACTAGGATGCTGGTCTTCTTGAAACCCTCTCCAAAAGGAGAAGGGTCCCCCAAACCATTCCCCGTCCCTTCGAGCCAAAAGGCCACAGCGAGGAACAGGGACAAAAAGCCACCTCCAGCCGAAGCCAGAGGCGACCCAATCTTACCCCCAGCACCTGCCCGAGTTCTCACCCGAGCAAGGCACTGGGAGCCAAAGACTGTGCTCTCCTCCCGGAAGAGGGGAGCCAACAACGCTCTCCTCCCGAAAGAGGAGAGCCAGGGGGGTTCAGGGGGGAGCGGAACCTGATGGCCACACACTCCCCCCCTAGACCTGCCAAGAGAGGAACCCGTAAGGGAACCGCATCCCGAAAAAATCCTAGTAGGACGTGACACACGTGAATAAGTGGACACACAGTGACAAAGAAATTAAATTAATAGTGAAGGTTTCACAGTATAATACTGCCCGGACCTTCGACCGGGAATTGAAAAATTCCCCATCCTAAGGCCAGAAGGCCCGGAATAAGGGTGTGTGCGAAGAAAGAAAATTTGAAGTGCTTGTGCAAATGTGCCATAAACTCAAGTGGGGTTCCCAATCCCAGTGAGTTAAGGCACCCCAGGGTCACCACTCCTGGGGCACTTCACACTTCGGGCTTTCGATCTTCCCCGGCCCAATGGCGTCGATCCTGGGGGGCCATGCTTTCCACCAGATGACTATATTAGCCACCTGGCGTACTAACAAGCGCCTAAACCCCAGTGTGCATAATGTATCAATCTACTAGGGCGGCCAACATCCAAAACCGCCTTTTCAAAAGATACTACACTTGATCTTAGCCAAAAGGCCGAGAAGCGATAACCAGAATTGGTTTCAAACTACGGAGCCACCCAAGGATCCTGAAAAGTCCATTTGTGGAGATGAGCTCCTGGACTCCCGTTAAGAAGACATGTTGTCAACCTCTAGATCCCTTACATGCCTGCACTTTTCGGCTTGCTGCTGCTGCAATCCACGCGTTTTAGATCTGCATAACTCCACCTCTTTAAACACAGCACCTTCACCCTCTGCTGTTCCCACCCGCCTCAACACCATTGGAAGGGAGGAGAACCAATTAAGGCGGGGGGTGGGGTGGAACGAGCAGCTGTCTACCCTTAGCAGGAGGGCTCCTGATTACATACCTCTCCTGCTGCTGCTGCTGCTGGCTGTCCAGCAGCAGACTGAAGGTGGCTGCTGCTGTGCACAGGTATATAAAGGCTCAGAGCCTATTATGACACGCGCAGCCAGCGTTCCATTGCCACATTCCATCTACTGCAGGCAGGATACCTGGCTGGCTGAATGTCGCTGAGAAGCTCACAGAGACCGCCATAAGCAACAGTTTAACAGAATGCCACAGACTAATCAACCAAACTTTTTGGGTTGGGTTCTCTTTTATAGTCTGCAGGCATTAAATGAAAGAAGTCAGTGTTCCAGCAGAAGGAGACAACGTTTCAGAAAAGGCATTGTAGCAAACCAAAAAAGAAATTTTAAGCGCAGCAGAGTAACCAGCGCACATACCTGTTAGCTCAGGTGAGTTTAAAAGGCTGCTGTTGATAACAAGGGCATTTGCTAAATAGATGGTGTGTGTGCAACAATATACTGAAAGGTCAATTATATTGTGCAGCTTATCTCACCACCTGTAGTTATTTAGGTGAAAGCTCCAAAATGCTTGCCTAATATGTCTGTTTATCCAAAAGGAAGTAAAAAGGGAGAGCTAGAAAGATAGCATTGCATCACATTACATGGCAATGCAATGCACAGTTGCTGAAGTTGAACCAAAATGAGCTTGTAATCTGGCTTCTGCAACTTTGAACATGAAAAATCCAATGAGGAGAAGAAAAGCAAAGCCAAAGAGTCCATCCCAAAATCCGACAAACAAGCAAAATGAACAAAAAACATTGAATTCAATTCTTTCTGATTTTAGAAACTGCATTAAAGAAGGGGTGCACCGGTCCTGGAGATACTGCAATACCAGGTCAATGCGTGGAGTGGACAGAGCAAGCTCTTTTTCCATCTCCCTGTTCTAAAAATCCATTTAATATATGGTCCCCAGATAGGGGACGTATCAGATATTAAACTGATAAGAACAGATTTTTTTTTTTTTTTTTTTTTTTTTTCGAAAGCCCGAATTCGTGTACAAAACCCGAGTGCGCTTAAAAAAGTGACAAGTGCCACAAAAAAAGTGCACTAGGATGCTGGTCTTCTTGAAACCCTCTCCAAAAGGAGAAGGGTCCCCCAAACCATTCCCCGTCCCTCCGAGCCAAAAGGCCACAGCGAGGAACAGGGACAAAAAGCCACCTCCAGCCGAAGCCAGAGGCGACCCAATCTTACCCCCAGCACCTGCCCGAGTTCTCACCCGAGCAAGGCACTGGGAGCCAAAGACTGTGCTCTCCTCCCGGAAGAGGGGAGCCAACAACGCTCTCCTCCCGAAAGAGGAGAGCCAGGGGGGTTCAGGGGGGAGCGGAACCTGATGGCCACACACTCCCCCCCTAGACCTGCCAAGAGAGGAACCCGTAAGGGAACCGCATCCCGAAAAAATCCTAGTAGGACGTGACACACGTGAATAAGTGGACACACAGTGACAAAGAAATTAAATTAATAGTGAAGGTTTCACAGTATAATACTGCCCGGACCTTCGACCGGGAATTGAAAAATTCCCCATCCTAAGGCCAGAAGGCCCGGAATAAGGGTGTGTGCGAAGAAAGAAAATTTGAAGTGCTTGTGCAAATGTGCCATAAACTCAAGTGGGGTTCCCAATCCCAGTGAGTTAAGGCACCCCAGGGTCACCACTCCTGGGGCACTTCACACTTCGGGCTTTCGATCTTCCCCGGCCCAATGGCGTCGATCCTGGGGGGCCATGCTTTCCACCAGATGACTATATTAGCCACCTGGCGTACTAACAAGCGCCTAAACCCCAGTGTGCATAATGTATCAATCTACTAGGGCGGCCAACATCCAAAACCGCCTTTTCAAAAGATACTACACTTGATCTTAGCCAAAAGGCCGAGAAGCGATAACCAGAATTGGTTTCAAACTACGGAGCCACCCAAGGATCCTGAAAAGTCCATTTGTGGAGATGAGCTCCTGGACTCCCGTTAAGAAGACATGTTGTCAACCTCTAGATCCCTTACATGCCTGCACTTTTCGGCTTGCTGCTGCTGCAATCCACGCGTTTTAGATCTGCATAACTCCACCTCTTTAAACACAGCACCTTCACCCCCTGCTGTTCCCACCCGCCTCAACACCGTTGGAAGGGAGGAGAACCAATTAAGGCGGGGGGTGGGGTGGAACGAGCAGCTGTCTACCCTTAGCAGGAGGGCTCCTGATTACATACCTCTCCTGCTGCTGCTGCTGCTGGCTGTCCAGCAGCAGACTGAAGGTGGCTGCTGCTGTGCACAGGTATATAAAGGCTCAGAGCCTATTATGACACGCGCAGCCAGCGTTCCATTGCCACATTCCATCTACTGCAGGCAGGATACCTGGCTGGCTGAATGTCGCTGAGAAGCTCACAGAGACCGCCATAAGCAACAGTTTAACAGAATGCCACAGACTAATCAACCAAACTTTTTGGGTTGGGTTCTCTTTTATAGTCTGCAGGCATTAAATGAAAGAAGTCAGTGTTCCAGCAGAAGGAGACAACGTTTCAGAAAAGGCATTGTAGCAAACCAAAAAAGAAATTTTAAGCGCAGCAGAGTAACCAGCGCACATACCTGTTAGCTCAGGTGAGTTTAAAAGGCTGCTGTTGATAACAAGGGCATTTGCTAAATAGATGGTGTGTGTGCAACAATATACTGAAAGGTCAATTATATTGTGCAGCTTATCTCACCACCTGTAGTTATTTAGGTGAAAGCTCCAAAATGCTTGCCTAATATGTCTGTTTATCCAAAAGGAAGTAAAAAGGGAGAGCTAGAAAGATAGCATTGCATCACATTACATGGCAATGCAATGCACAGTTGCTGAAGTTGAACCAAAATGAGCTTGTAATCTGGCTTCTGCAACTTTGAACATGAAAAATCCAATGAGGAGAAGAAAAGCAAAGCCAAAGAGTCCATCCCAAAATCCGACAAACAAGCAAAATGAACAAAAAACATTGAATTCAATTCTTTCTGATTTTAGAAACTGCATTAAAGAAGGGGTGCACCGGTCCTGGAGATACTGCAATACCAGGTCAATGCGTGGAGTGGACAGAGCAAGCTCTTTTTCCATCTCCCTGTTCTAAAAATCCATTTAATATATGGTCCCCAGATAGGGGACGTATTAGATATTAAACTGATAAGAACAGATACTACACTTGATCTTAGCCAAAAGGCCGAGAAGCGATAACCAGAATTGGTTTCAAACTACGGAGCCACCCAAGGATCCTGAAAAGTCCATTTGTGGAGATGAGCTCCTGGACTCCCGTTAAGAAGACATGTTGTCAACCTCTAGATCCCTTACATGCCTGCACTTTTCGGCTTGCTGCTGCTGCAATCCACGCGTTTTAGATCTGCATAACTCCACCTCTTTAAACACAGCACCTTCACCCCCTGCTGTTCCCACCCGCCTCAACACCGTTGGAAGGGAGGAGAACCAATTAAGGCGGGGGGTGGGGTGGAACGAGCAGCTGTCTACCCTTAGCAGGAGGGCTCCTGATTACATACCTCTCCTGCTGCTGCTGCTGCTGGCTGTCCAGCAGCAGACTGAAGGTGGCTGCTGCTGTGCACAGGTATATAAAGGCTCAGAGCCTATTATGACACGCGCAGCCAGCGTTCCATTGCCACATTCCATCTACTGCAGGCAGGATACCTGGCTGGCTGAATGTCGCTGAGAAGCTCACAGAGACCGCCATAAGCAACAGTTTAACAGAATGCCACAGACTAATCAACCAAACTTTTTGGGTTGGGTTCTCTTTTATAGTCTGCAGGCATTAAATGAAAGAAGTCAGTGTTCCAGCAGAAGGAGACAACGTTTCAGAAAAGGCATTGTAGCAAACCAAAAAAGAAATTTTAAGCGCAACAGAGTAACCAGCGCACATACCTGTTAGGTCAGGTGAGTTTAAAAGGCTGCTGTTGATAACAAGGGCATTTGCTAAATAGATGGTGTGTGTGCAACAATATACTGAAAGGTCAATTATATTGTGCAGCTTATCTCACCACCTGTAGTTATTTAGGTGAAAGCTCCAAAATGCTTGCCTAATATGTCTGTTTATCCAAAAGGAAGTAAAAAGGGAGAGCTAGAAAGATAGCATTGCATCACATTACATGGCAATGCAATGCACAGTTGCTGAAGTTGAACCAAAATGAGCTTGTAATCTGGCTTCTGCAACTTTGAACATGAAAAATCCAATGAGGAGAAGAAAAGCAAAGCCAAAGAGTCCATCCCAAAATCCGACAAACAAGCAAAATGAACAAAAAACATTGAATTCAATTCTTTCTGATTTTAGAAACTGCATTAAAGAAGGGGTGCACCGGTCCTGGAGATACTGCAATACCAGGTCAATGCGTGGAGTGGACAGAGCAAGCTCTTTTTCCATCTCCCTGTTCTAAAAATCCATTTAATATATGGTCCCCAGATAGGGGACGAATCAGATATTAAACTGATAAGAACAGATTTTTTTTTTTTTTTTTTTTTTTTAAACCATTCAGTTTAGTTTTTTAGCAAACAGTATGAATTTCTCCAAAATTTGCTACTTAAAACTTCTCATCATCATGGTTCTATTTATTTAGCAGTAGTATAAGACGAAATATAATCACAAGGGAACATCCTTTACGTAACACAAATGCAGAAACTTCAAGGAATCACAAAGAAAAAAATCACTGGTATTTGATAAGGTAATGCCACTTTTTAAATTTCCAAATCCCTTCGGCATCTGTGCCACCACCGCCTCTGCTGTCCAACTTATATATCAGGTACAGTCTTGAAAGAATAAGTCTAACACATTCATTCACTGATAAAGATTTCCTCTTGAAAAGTCCAAGGTTCCTTGCATCCCACAAACTCTCCATCACACAAGCCATTATCAACCATAAAATTCTATCTTTAGACCGACTACACGCACCAATTCCAAACATCGCCACACGCCAATCCACAAAATTCACGCCTGCTAAACCCTTACACAATCCACCTACACACTTCCACACACTGTACGCGTACTCACAATCCCACATAACATGCCTCACAGTCTCACAACCACCACATCCCACTCTCGGACACACATCTGTTCTTATCAACTCTCTTTTCTTCTGCACTTCTCTCACAGGTAAAATATTATGTAAAGTCATCCACACCACATCCTTCTGTTTGTTTGACATCCCAAACGTATCTAACTTCTTCCATGCATCTGAAACCTCATTCCCTCTCAGCCCAACAATATTACACTCTACCTCATTTGCACTCATTCTTTTCACCACATTCTTGGTCATTCTAAAATCATTCATTCCCACACTCAACAAATCATGCTTTCTCACAAATTTCTCAATCACCTCATACCAAACAGGACACTTAAAGGCCACAGGCACACTCGCATCTCTCTTCCTCCAGCATAACCCATACAACATCCATCCAGCAGAATAATTAGCCATAAAAGCACCTTTATTGCCTTTACCCAGCAAAATAACCACAGTCTTAATATAATTAAGACCTAAAAAAACTTCAATATTGGGAAAGGCCAGCCCACCATGCTGACAAGCCTTAAAAAGGCTCTCCCGCTTCAACTTCTCCATCTTACTACACCACAGGAATGTGAATACCAACTTCTCTATTCTCTTAATTTTCCTGTAAGGAGAAGGAAAAACAGTCGCCACATAAAGCAGGATAGGGAGAATCACTGCTTTGATAATTAATACCTTACCACGCAGAGTCAATTCTCTCATTCGCCAAAAATTCAATTTACGTTCAACCCGCATACCACACTCTTCCCAACTTTCATTCCCTTTTAAGTCATCATTAAATAATACGCCCAAAATCTTGATTGCACCCACTTCACACTTTACACCATCCATACGAATACTACTATCTCCAAAACATTTAAAACTACATTTATTCCAATTTACCCTAAAACCAGACGCACCAACAAAAAAATCCAAAAGCAATTTAATTCTACTCAAAGAAGCCATACTTTCACTCACAACCACAACATCATCCATATAACCTAACACTTTCACATGCTTACCACCACTACCAGGCACCAACAAACCTCTCATCATTTTATCCCGTCTAATCAAACATAACAATGGTTCTATTACACATACAAATAAGACGGGGGACATAGGACACCCCTGCCTTACTCCTGACCTAATCTTCACTTTGTCACACAGCCACCCATTAACCAAGAATTCACTTGACACACAATCATACAATGATTTTACACAATTCACAAATTCTCTAGGAAACCCCATTCTTTCCAGTACTTTAAACAAAAACACATGCGAAACCCTGTCAAACGCCTTCTCAAAATCAATAGCTAAAGTCATACATTTCTGCTTTCTATCCTTGCAATCCCCAATCATATCTCTCAACAATAACAAGTTATCACTCATACTTCTTCCAGGCACTGCACATACTTGGTCCTCCTCCACAACACTACCAATCACTTCACGCATACGATTTGCCAGTAACTTACTGTAGACCTTATAATCCGAATTCAGCAGTGTTATTGGTCTCCAGTTTTCCAAACGTTTCCTCTCACCCTTTTTATACACAAGCACAACCACTCCTTCTTTCATTGATTCACACAACCTACCATTCACCCACATATACTTACATACCTCAGTCAAATCTGTTCCCAAAACTTCCCATGCTTTCACATACAACTCTACAGGTATACCATCTTTCCCAGGAGTCTTACTCTTTTTAGCACTCCACACCACATTCTTCACTTCATCCAGAACTACATCCTCACACAACAGATCACGCTCCTCAGAATCAAGTTTTTTCTCCACACCATTCAGAACATATGACACAAGCCCAGAGTCAATCCATTTCTCATCATACAACTTGCTATAAAACCTATTCACTTCTTTCAGCACATCCTCACCCATACAGTTGGTTCCACTTTCATTCACAACTTCATTCATATCAGTCTTCCTACCATTCATTTTTTTAAAAAAGAACCTCGTACACTTCTCATTTTTCTCCAGGTGCTCAATTTTAGTACGATATATAATTTCCTTTCCTTTCTCATCCAACACATGCTTCAATTCATTCTTAGCCTCAGTAAGTTGATCAGACATCTCCAAACCACTTGCAACACACTTTCTCAACCAGTCAATCCGTCTATTAAGGTCATTAAACCTATTCCTATATCTGGCAGCTTTTCTATAGCCCCACTTTTTGAAGAAAGTTTTAAATTGCACTTTCACCCAGTCCCACCAGTCAAGAACACACACAAAATCCTTCTTACGCATTCTCCATCTTTCATACTTTACATTAAACTCATTCATCACCTCATCATCCTCTAACAGCCTTGCATTCAACTTCCATACCCCACCGCCATACACTTGGTCACCATTCGCACAAAACACGCCTCTCAAACATTCATGGTCCGAAAAAGGTACCTTTTGTTGAGAAAAATCCAAACATACCATATTTTTAGAAAATAACATTAAATCAATTCTGGAATGAATCTCACCACGGTCAGCATGGTATGTCGGCGGTGGTGGCATGCCAAGAACAACAACTGCTGCATCTAAAAAGGAAAAATCACAAATTAAATGGGACAATTTCTTTCCTGTTATGTCACACTTTCCTTCTGTGACACAATTAACGTCCCCAACAAAAATAGTGGGAGATTTCCCTGGAAGAAAAAAACTTAATTTTTCAAGAAGAGCAAGCCGCTCTTCCTTCCCTGTAGGGCAATATAAATTAATAATTCTGACCCGCCACCCTCTATAACTCAAAAATGCAATTAAACATCGGCCCACCTCCACCACAATATAACTATCAATAGAGATTTCTTTATTCCCAACTAATATCCCCACCCCATCATTTTTATTATGATTAGACCCTGACCAGATATGCTGTCCGTAAGGCCAGTCTTTGTCACAAGGAGCATCCTGAATCCCACACTCCTGAAGGCAAAAAACATCAGCACCTAAATGTTTCAGGTAGTCCAGAACAGTTGTTCTTCTGATTTTAGATCTGATCTGCCTTACATTTAGGGACACTACATCCCAACCAGATTGGCAAGACATTAATTAAAGAAAAGAAATACATGACTCAATGTTGATCACACCATACTCATCCATTATCATCAGACTGGGAAAGCACCCCAAAGGTGTTGATGCTCTCAGGGATGCCAAGGTAAGGAGCATCAGGGGAGAAGACATCCTGCGGGTAAATGCGGTCACTTGCAGGACTGTCGCACCCTCCGCTGGCAGGTGAGTACTCTCGTCTGGGTTTTTTATTGGCCAGTTCAGGAGTATCATCATCATCAAAAGACCTCCCAGAAGTAAAGTCTCCTTGGCCACCATCCCTGGCCACCTCTTCGTCTGTAGCACCCCAGGACAATGCAGGGGTTCGAGCAAGAGACACATCCATGTCACCCTCACCACATATTTCGGACTGATGAGGGAGGTCCACATCCAACTCGGAGATCTCCATACTTGGCCCAGCAGGGGCTGGAGGGTCCAACAGGGTCTGGGCCTCACCCACCAGATCTTCAACCTCAGGGGGCTCCGTCTCCTCATTGATCTCTGCAGTAGTCACCTGTGGGGTAACAGCAGGGACAGTAGGCTTACCTTTGGTCACTTCGGAGAAGGACCTAGGCTTGACTTTAGCCTTACAATCCCGAATCACATGTCCTTCCTCCCCGCAGGCATCACATACCACCGGGTTGGAACAATCCTTCGCCAGATGACCGTACTTGTTGCACTTTCTACAGTTTGGCAATTGTTTGCAGAAATCCTGGATATGCCCGAACATGTTGCATCTCCTGCAGAACAATGGCGCCTCGGGAAAAAACAGATATCCAGAGTCTCTTCCAATTGTAAAGTTCAGGGGAGGATAGTGAATACCTCCAGGACCATGAGGGTCTATCCCAAACCTCACAAAGTATTTATACTTCCCAGTCCACAGCCCTTCTCCATTTAAGATTTTATGGGAGAATTGCACAAAAATGCAGTGTCTTCTCAGGAATGCAGTGATATCATCCCGGGAGATAAAGGGGTTGTGCATGAATACTACCACCGGGATATCCCCCTTAGAGTAGAGTACAGTGAAGATAAGTCCATCCAGCTGAGGGTGCTCTGAAAGGACTTGAAGAGTTTTGAAAAGGTTTTGGCAAGCCGCCATAGAAGAAAGCACCAAGACGTACCTATGCTCCCTTCTGAACTCCTGCAAACAGATGATCTCCGACTTCTGGATCTTCAGGATTTCATAGAAAATGGCGTTGACCAGGTATGACAACGAGAAATGGTCCTTCTTCTCCTCAGAGACCTCGATACGGAAAGCATTCTTGACCCGGGGATCCCCGGTCCCAGCAAAGCGAAGCTTGACACCCATGGTCGCTTCAGGAATCGCCTTCTCGTTTCCTCCTCACTCTCCCCCTATAGCAGCATCCAGCTTAAGCCACCGAAGTGGCGATGCTGGAAGGCCGAGGGCTAGTACACAAGGAACCTCTTGTCCAAACACTAGGTCTGAGCCAAAAGGCCGAGAAGCGATAACCAGAATTGGTTTCAAACTACGGAGCCACCCAAGGATCCTGAAAAGTCCATTTGTGGAGATGAGCTCCTGGACTCCCGTTAAGAAGACATGTTGTCAACCTCTAGATCCCTTACATGCCTGCACTTTTCGGCTTGCTGCTGCTGCAATCCACGCGTTTTAGATCTGCATAACTCCACCTCTTTAAACACAGCACCTTCACCCCCTGCTGTTCCCACCCGCCTCAACACCGTTGGAAGGGAGGAGAACCAATTAAGGCGGGGGGTGGGGTGGAACGAGCAGCTGTCTACCCTTAGCAGGAGGGCTCCTGATTACATACCTCTCCTGCTGCTGCTGCTGCTGGCTGTCCAGCAGCAGACTGAAGGTGGCTGCTGCTGTGCACAGGTATATAAAGGCTCAGAGCCTATTATGACACGCGCAGCCAGCGTTCCATTGCCACATTCCATCTACTGCAGGCAGGATACCTGGCTGGCTGAATGTCGCTGAGAAGCTCACAGAGACCGCCATAAGCAACAGTTTAACAGAATGCCACAGACTAATCAACCAAACTTTTTGGGTTGGGTTCTCTTTTATAGTCTGCAGGCATTAAATGAAAGAAGTCAGTGTTCCAGCAGAAGGAGACAACGTTTCAGAAAAGGCATTGTAGCAAACCAAAAAATAAATTTTAAGCGCAGCAGAGTAACCAGCGCACATACCTGTTAGCTCAGGTGAGTTTAAAAGGCTGCTGTTGATAACAAGGGCATTTGCTAAATAGATGGTGTGTGTGCAACAATATACTGAAAGGTCAATTATATTGTGCAGCTTATCTCACCACCTGTAGTTATTTAGGTGAAAGCTCCAAAATGCTTGCCTAATATGTCTGTTTATCCAAAAGGAAGTAAAAAGGGAGAGCTAGAAAGATAGCATTGCATCACATTACATGGCAATGCAATGCACAGTTGCTGAAGTTGAACCAAAATGAGCTTGTAATCTGGCTTCTGCAACTTTGAACATGAAAAATCCAATGAGGAGAAGAAAAGCAAAGCCAAAGAGTCCATCCCAAAATCCGACAAACAAGCAAAATGAACAAAAAACATTGAATTCAATTCTTTCTGATTTTAGAAACTGCATTAAAGAAGGGGTGCACCGGTCCTGGAGATACTGCAATACCAGGTCAATGCGTGGAGTGGACAGAGCAAGCTCTTTTTCCATCTCCCTGTTCTAAAAATCCATTTAATATATGGTCCCCAGATAGGGGACGTATCAGATATTAAACTGATAAGAACAGATACTACACTTGATCTTAGCCAAAAGGCCGAGAAGCGATAACCAGAATTGGTTTCAAACTACGGAGCCACCCAAGGATCCTGAAAAGTCCATTTGTGGAGATGAGCTCCTGGACTCCCGTTAAGAAGACATGTTGTCAACCTCTAGATCCCTTACATGCCTGCACTTTTCGGCTTGCTGCTGCTGCAATCCACGCGTTTTAGATCTGCATAACTCCACCTCTTTAAACACAGCACCTTCACCCCCTGCTGTTCCCACCCGCCTCAACACAGTTGGAAGGGAGGAGAACCAATTAAGGCGGGGGGTGGGGTGGAACGAGCAGCTGTCTACCCTTAGCAGGAGGGCTCCTGATTATGTGACACCCCAGGGGTCTGGTTGCCACAGTGATAGAGATATTACGTCTGAGAGCAGGTGGGAGGTCCTTTGGTCAGGGATCCTGTGCATGCCACACCTCCTGCCCAGTCTTGGGAGGGGAAGGACTTCCCCTATATAAACCTGGGGCTGAGGCAGAGTAGGGAGTTCTGAGAGGAGAAGACAGGGAGCAGAGCTGCTCTATGGGCTCTGCTCCACAGGCAGGCCCTGTCCAGGGGCCTGAGCCTGGAGACAAGTGGAGTAGAGACAAGAAGCAGCATAGGAAACAGCAGAGTTACAAGGAGTCAGGGGCTGGCAGCTGCAGAGCTCGCCCTGACTAAGAAGACTTCTTTCCGGACCCGGAGTCCGAGGCTGTGGGGGCTAACTCTTACCCAGCAGCAGAATCCGTCAGGCAGGGGATTTCAGGTCCTCTGGCCCAGAAGCCCGAAGGCACGGTCACACGCGTGGGACCAGCACCGCCATCGTGGAGCGGAAGCCATTAGAAGGCCCCGAGACACCGGCCATACGGGTGAGCACCACACGGTACACTCAGGGACGTGGGCTACTTACATCAGCTTCTAGCAAGGTAGCCAGAAGAGTACAGTCAGTTTGGGAGGCCTACAACTACGCCTGGCCAGGGGAGATCCCATCTGCTCAAGGACTGACCAGGCCCCGTTCGCTAGCAAGTACTCCGGGAGGGTCTATCGTTGTTACCAGTAAAGACCCTGAACTACACCGTACCGTCTCTGAGTGGTTCCTGCTACCCCCATCATCCACGTCGGCTGCCCTGAGACCATACCCCTCCCGTTGGGGGTTATACTATCACGCTGCATAATCCTACCATCGGCCTCAGCGGTCTGCCCCGCAGCAGCAGCTCCCTGGCTGCACTCAACGGGTGGCGTAGTCATCAACTATTTACTACTAGCAGACTGCCGTCCAGTTTGACTCCCTGGGCACGGACCGGGTCACCGCCACGAGACTACAACCCTCCACGGATCCGGCTCCGGGTAAGCTCCCGCGTGCGCACCGCAGCGCGACACAGGCCCAGGGGCGCGTCAACTTTGGCGTAGTCGGCAGGATCTCGTGCCCGCAACCACCGGGTACTGCGTGCCTGAAAAGCAAAGACTGTTCAAACTTACCAGTGGTGAAGATTCCCGCTATCCGTGGAGGTTTCCCGCCATCCGGCGCCATCTTCTACCTTCTTCCCGCCATCCGCGAAGTTTTCCCGCCATCCGGCGCCATCTTCGACCTTCTTCCCGCCATCCGTGGAGTTTTCCCGCCATTGGACGCCATCTTGAGGACGCCGCGCGGGAAGAAGAGGGGCGTGGACTCCGAAAGCGCGCGAGAACTGAAGCCCCGCCTCACGTCCGGACGTTGCGTAAGGTCCTGGAAGGAGCCCAGCAGACGCCGACGTCACAGGAGCGCGACGCCAGGTCCTCTACCCCGACGATTGACTACGGAGCCGCGGCCTACGGAAGAGGATCTCCGGAAGGTAGGCCACGGTCCACTAGGGGGGAGGAGGACACCAGGAACGGACAGCAAGATGGCGGACCGGCAGCAGACTAAGCTGCCCAGCATCGGCAGTGCCCCAGTGGTCGCCGGCCCCGACCAGCGCCAGGAGAAGACGCGTGACGCAGGAGCGGTCGCGGGAGCAGGTAAGAGGAGTCTCCCTGTCCCGGACGCTGCCAGCGTCAGCCTGCTCCCGGGCCCCCTGGTGGAGCCGCCGATTTCGGGCGCTGCAGACACCGACCTGCTCCAGCCCCCGCAACAAGCCCTGCGGCCAAGCCCTCCAGCCCTGGGCACTACCACCACCAGCCCGCGCCCAGGCCCAAAGTTGCACCCTCTGACCCCGGGCGTCATCAACGGCGACCCTCTCCACGCCTGGTCGCAAGGCCTGAACTCCCCAGGTGCAAAAGGACTGTACGCCCTCCACGTTAACCAAGGAGGAGCTGCAGTACTACCAATACGAGGAAAGCCAAGAGGACCCGGACGGGTCTGAAGCCTACACACAAGAAGGAGCAGGAGGATGCCGTTACTGAAGTACGGTAAAGTGGAACTGTACATAGTTACCCGTAGGGGTACTTGTGTTGCTAATTAAAATATGGTCCCCGTTGGGACAAGTGTGAACTGTTCCCGTGTGTCCCCTATCCTTAACCAGGCTGAGGACTGTGAGCAGCCATCCCATCTCCCCACAGGCTGAGGACTGTGAGCAGCCAATCCTTATCCCCACTGGCCGAGGACTGAGAGCGGCCATATCTTGTAAATATTATGTGTTTCCAGTTATTTATAGGAGTCCTTGGTGGATTTACCGGGAATCCTTTGTACAGTTAGTGGAGCGTAACCCAGGATGGACTAAAAGACTGTTAAGGACTCGGGGTAGGACAGACCCCTACCTGGTTACGTCTCCCTGTTTTGGTGAAATGGACACCTTGCTTTCTTCAAAGACTGCACCCGGTTACGGACACGCCGTGACCAGCTTTATGCGTTTCCTTATTGTAATGTTATTGTTTATACTTTGTTATGTTACAAAAATATGTTTAGTCCCGGACTACTAAATTTCACTAGGGGGGAATGTGACACCCCAGGGGTCTGGTTGCCACAGTGATAGAGATATTACGTCTGAGAGCAGGTGGGAGGTCCTTTGGTCAGGGATCCTGTGCATGCCACACCTCCTGCCCAGTCTTGGGAGGGGAAGGACTTCCCCTATATAAACCTGGGGCTGAGGCAGAGTAGGGAGTTCTGAGAGGAGAAGACAGGGAGCAGAGCTGCTCTATGGGCTCTGCTCCACAGGCAGGCCCTGTCCAGGGGCCTGAGCCTGGAGACAAGTGGAGTAGAGACAAGAAGCAGCATAGGAAACAGCAGAGTTACAAGGAGTCAGGGGCTGGCAGCTGCAGAGCTCGCCCTGACTAAGAAGACTTCTTTCCGGACCCGGAGTCCGAGGCTGTGGGGGCTAACTCTTACCCAGCAGCAGAATCCGTCAGGCAGGGGATTTCAGGTCCTCTGGCCCAGAAGCCCGAAGGCACGGTCACACGCGTGGGACCAGCACCGCCATCGTGGAGCGGAAGCCATTAGAAGGCCCCGAGTCACCGGCCATACGGGTGAGCACCACACGGTACACTCAGGGACGTGGGCTACTTACATCAGCTTCTAGCAAGGTAGCCAGAAGAGTACAGTCAGTTTGGGAGGCCTACAACTACGCCTGGCCAGGGGAGATCCCATCTGCTCAAGGACTGACCAGGCCCCGTTCGCTAGCAAGTACTCCGGGAGGGTCTATCGTTGTTACCAGTAAAGACCCTGAACTACACCGTACCGTCTCTGAGTGGTTCCTGCTACCCCCATCATCCACGTCGGCTGCCCTGAGACCATACCCCTCCCGTTGGGGGTTATACTATCACGCTGCATAATCCTACCATCGGCCTCAGCGGTCTGCCCCGCAGCAGCAGCTCCCTGGCTGCACTCAACGGGTGGCGTAGTCATCAACTATTTACTACTAGTAGACTGCCGTCCAGTTTGACTCCCTGGGCACGGACCGGGTCACCGCCACGAGACTACAACCCTCCACGGATCCGGCTCCGGGTAAGCTCCCGCGTGCGCACCGCAGCGCGACACAGGCCCAGGGGCGCGTCAATTACATACCTCTCCTGCTGCTGCTGCTGCTGGCTGTCCAGCAGCAGACTGAAGGTGGCTGCTGCTGTGCACAGATATATAAAGGCTCAGAGCCTATTATGACACGCGCAGCCAGCGTTCCATTGCCACATTCCATCTACTGCAGGCAGGATACCTGGCTGGCTGAATGTCGCTGAGAAGCTCACAGAGACCGCCATAAGCAACAGTTTAACAGAATGCCACAGACTAATCAACCAAACTTTTTGGGTTGGGTTCTCTTTTATAGTCTGCAGGCATTAAATGAAAGAAGTCAGTGTTCCAGCAGAAGGAGACAACGTTTCAGAAAAGGCATTGTAGCAAACCAAAAAAGAAATTTTAAGCGCAGCAGAGTAACCAGCGCACATACCTGTTAGCTCAGGTGAGTTTAAAAGGCTGCTGTTGATAACAAGGGCATTTGCTAAATAGATGGTGTGTGTGCAACAATATACTGAAAGGTCAATTATATTGTGCAGCTTATCTCACCACCTGTAGTTATTTAGGTGAAAGCTCCAAAATGCTTGCCTAATATGTCTGTTTATCCAAAAGGAAGTAAAAAGGGAGAGCTAGAAAGATAGCATTGCATCACATTACATGGCAATGCAATGCACAGTTGCTGAAGTTGAACCAAAATGAGCTTGTAATCTGGCTTCTGCAACTTTGAACATGAAAAATCCAATGAGGAGAAGAAAAGCAAAGCCAAAGAGTCCATCCCAAAATCCGACAAACAAGCAAAATGAACAAAAAACATTGAATTCAATTCTTTCTGATTTTAGAAACTGCATTAAAGAAGGGGTGCACCGGTCCTGGAGATACTGCAATACCAGGTCAATGCGTGGAGTGGACAGAGCAAGCTCTTTTTCCATCTCCCTGTTCTAAAAATCCATTTAATATATGGTCCCCAGATAGGAGACGTATCAGATATTAAACTGATAAGAACAGATACTACACTTGATCTTAGCCAAAAGGCCGAGAAGCGATAACCAGAATTGGTTTCAAACTACGGAGCCACCCAAGGATCCTGAAAAGTCCATTTGTGGAGATGAGCTCCTGGACTCCCGTTAAGAAGACATGTTGTCAACCTCTAGATCCCTTACATGCCTCCACTTTTCGGCTTGCTGCTGCTGCAATCCACGCGTTTTAGATCTGCATAACTCCACCTCTTTAAACACAGCACCTTCACCCCCTGCTGTTCCCACCCGCCTCAACACCGTTGGAAGGGAGGAGAACCAATTAAGGCGGGGGGTGGGGTGGAACGAGCAGCTGTCTACCCTTAGCAGGAGGGCTCCTGATTACATACCTCTCCTGCTGCTGCTGCTGCTGGCTGTCCAGCAGCAGACTGAAGGTGGCTGCTGCTGTGCACAGGTATATAAAGGCTCAGAGCCTATTATGACACGCGCAGCCAGCGTTCCATTGCCACATTCCATCTACTGCAGGCAGGATACCTGGCTGGCTGAATGTCGCTGAGAAGCTCACAGAGACCGCCATAAGCAACAGTTTAACAGAATGCCACAGACTAATCAACCAAACTTTTTGGGTTGGGTTCTCTTTTATAGTCTGCAGGCATTAAATGAAAGAAGTCAGTGTTCCAGCAGAAGGAGACAACGTTTCAGAAAAGGCATTGTAGCAAACCAAAAAAGAAATTTTAAGCGCAGCAGAGTAACCAGCGCACATACCTGTTAGCTCAGGTGAGTTTAAAAGGCTGCTGTTGATAACAAGGGCATTTGCTAAATAGATGGTGTGTGTGCAACAATATACTGAAAGGTCAATTATATTGTGCAGCTTATCTCACCACCTGTAGTTATTTAGGTGAAAGCTCCAAAATGCTTGCCTAATATGTCTGTTTATCCAAAAGGAAGTAAAAAGGGAGAGCTAGAAAGATAGCATTGCATCACATTACATGGCAATGCAATGCACAGTTGCTGAAGTTGAACCAAAATGAGCTTGTAATCTGGCTTCTGCAACTTTGAACATGAAAAATCCAATGAGGAGAAGAAAAGCAAAGCCAAAGAGTCCATCCCAAAATCCGACAAACAAGCAAAATGAACAAAAAACATTGAATTCAATTCTTTCTGATTTTAGAAACTGCATTAAAGAAGGGGTGCACCGGTCCTGGAGATACTGCAATACCAGGTCAATGCGTGGAGTGGACAGAGCAAGCTCTTTTTCCATCTCCCTGTTCTAAAAATCCATTTAATATATGGTCCCCAGATAGGGGACGTATCAGATATTAAACTGATAAGAACAGATACTACACTTGATCTTAGCCAAAAGGCCGAGAAGCGATAACCAGAATTGGTTTCAAACTACGGAGCCACCCAAGGATCCTGAAAAGTCCATTTGTGGAGATGAGCTCCTGGACTCCCGTTAAGAAGACATGTTGTCAACCTCTAGATCCCTTACATGCCTGCACTTTTCGGCTTGCTGCTGCTGCAATCCACGCGTTTTAGATCTGCATAACTCCACCTCTTTAAACACAGCACCTTCACCCCCTGCTGTTCCCACCCGCCTCAACACCGTTGGAAGGGAGGAGAACCAATTAAGGCGGGGGGTGGGGTGGAACGAGCAGCTGTCTACCCTTAGCAGGAGGGCTCCTGATTACATACCTCTCCTGCTGCTGCTGCTGCTGGCTGTCCAGCAGCAGACTGAAGGTGGCTGCTGCTGTGCACAGGTATATAAAGGCTCAGAGCCTATTATGACACGCGCAGCCAGCGTTCCATTGCCACATTCCATCTACTGCAGGCAGGATACCTGGCTGGCTGAATGTCGCTGAGAAGCTCACAGAGACCGCCATAAGCAACAGTTTAACAGAATGCCACAGACTAATCAACCAAACTTTTTGGGTTGGGTTCTCTTTTATAGTCTGCAGGCATTAAATGAAAGAAGTCAGTGTTCCAGCAGAAGGAGACAACGTTTCAGAAAAGGCATTGTAGCAAACCAAAAAAGAAATTTTAAGCGCAGCAGAGTAACCAGCGCACATACCTGTTAGCTCAGGTGAGTTTAAAAGGCTGCTGTTGATAACAAGGGCATTTGCTAAATAGATGGTGTGTGTGCAACAATATACTGAAAGGTCAATTATATTGTGCAGCTTATCTCACCACCTGTAGTTATTTAGGTGAAAGCTCCAAAATGCTTGCCTAATATGTCTGTTTATCCAAAAGGAAGTAAAAAGGGAGAGCTAGAAAGATAGCATTGCATCACATTACATGGCAATGCAATGCACAGTTGCTAAAGTTGAACCAAAATGAGCTTGTAATCTGGCTTCTGCAACTTTGAACATGAAAAATCCAATGAGGAGAAGAAAAGCAAAGCCAAAGAGTCCATCCCAAAATCCGACAAACAAGCAAAATGAACAAAAAACATTGAATTCAATTCTTTCTGATTTTAGAAACTGCATTAAAGAAGGCGTGCTCCGGTCCTGGAGATACTGCAATACCAGGTCAATGCGTGGAGTGGACAGAGCAAGCTCTTTTTCCATCTCCCTGTTCTAAAAATCCATTTAATATATGGTCCCCAGATAGGGGACGTATCAGATATTAAACTGATAAGAACAGATACTACACTTGATCTTAGCCAAAAGGCCGAGAAGCGATAACCAGAATTGGTTTCAAACTACGGAGCCACCCAAGGATCCTGAAAAGTCCATTTGTGGAGATGAGCTCCTGGACTCCCGTTAAGAAGACATGTTGTCAACCTCTAGATCCCTTACATGCCTGCACTTTTCGGCTTGCTGCTGCTGCAATCCACGCGTTTTAGATCTGCATAACTCCACCTCTTTAAACACAGCACCTTCACCCCCTGCTGTTCCCACCCGCCTCAACACCGTTGGAAGGGAGGAGAACCAATTAAGGCGGGGGGTGGGGTGGAACGAGCAGCTGTCTACCCTTAGCAGGAGGGCTCCTGATTACATACCTCTCCTGCTGCTGCTGCTGCTGGCTGTCCAGCAGCAGACTGAAGGTGGCTGCTGCTGTGCACAGGTATATAAAGGCTCAGAGCCTATTATGACACGCGCAGCCAGCGTTCCATTGCCACATTCCATCTACTGCAGGCAGGATACCTGGCTGGCTGAATGTCGCTGAGAAGCTCACAGAGACCGCCATAAGCAACAGTTTAACAGAATGCCACAGACTAATCAACCAAACTTTTTGGGTTGGGTTCTCTTTTATAGTCTGCAGGCATTAAATGAAAGAAGTCAGTGTTCCAGCAGAAGGAGACAACGTTTCAGAAAAGGCATTGTAGCAAACCAAAAAAGAAATTTTAAGCGCAGCAGAGTAACCAGCGCACATACCTGTTAGCTCAGGTGAGTTTAAAAGGCTGCTGTTGATAACAAGGGCATTTGCTAAATAGATGGTGTGTGTGCAACAATATACTGAAAGGTCAATTATATTGTGCAGCTTATCTCACCACCTGTAGTTATTTAGGTGAAAGCTCCAAAATGCTTGCCTAATATGTCTGTTTATCCAAAAGGAAGTAAAAAGGGAGAGCTAGAAAGATAGCATTGCATCACATTACATGGCAATGCAATGCACAGTTGCTGAAGTTGAACCAAAATGAGCTTGTAATCTGGCTTCTGCAACTTTGAACATGAAAAATCCAATGAGGAGAAGAAAAGCAAAGCCAAAGAGTCCATCCCAAAATCCGACAAACAAGCAAAATGAACAAAAAACATTGAATTCAATTCTTTCTGATTTTAGAAACTGCATTAAAGAAGGGGTGCACCGGTCCTGGAGATACTGCAATACCAGGTCAATGCGTGGAGTGGACAGAGCAAGCTCTTTTTCCATCTCCCTGTTCTAAAAATCCATTTAATATATGGTCCCCAGATAGGGGACGTATCAGATATTAAACTGATAAGAACAGATACTACACTTGATCTTAGCCAAAAGGCCGAGAAGCGATAACCAGAATTGGTTTCAAACTACGGAGCCACCCAAGGATCCTGAAAAGTCCATTTGTGGAGATGAGCTCCTGGACTCCCGTTAAGAAGACATGTTGTCAACCTCTAGATCCCTTACATGCCTGCACTTTTCGGCTTGCTGCTGCTGCAATCCACGCGTTTTAGATCTGCATAACTCCACCTCTTTAAACACAGCACCTTCACCCCCTGCTGTTCCCACCCGCCTCAACACCGTTGGAAGGGAGGAGAACCAATTAAGGCGGGGGGTGGGGTGGAACGAGCAGCTGTCTACCCTTAGCAGGAGGGCTCCTTATTACATACCTCTCCTGCTGCTGCTGCTGCTGGCTGTCCAGCAGCAGACTGAAGGTGGCTGCTGCTGTGCACAGGTATATAAAGGCTCAGAGCCTATTATGACACGCGCAGCCAGCGTTCCATTGCCACATTCCATCTACTGCAGGCAGGATACCTGGCTGGCTGAATGTCGCTGAGAAGCTCACAGAGACCGCCATAAGCAACAGTTTAACAGAATGCCACAGACTAATCAACCAAACTTTTTGGGTTGGGTTCTCTTTTATAGTCTGCAGGCATTAAATGAAAGAAGTCAGTGTTCCAGCAGAAGGAGACAACGTTTCAGAAAAGGCATTGTAGCAAACCAAAAAAGAAATTTTAAGCGCAGCAGAGTAACCAGCGCACATACCTGTTAGCTCAGGTGAGTTTAAAAGGCTGCTGTTGATAACAAGGGCATTTGCTAAATAGATGGTGTGTGTGCAACAATATACTGAAAGGTCAATTATATTGTGCAGCTTATCTCACCACCTGTAGTTATTTAGGTGAAAGCTCCAAAATGCTTGCCTAATATGTCTGTTTATCCAAAAGGAAGTAAAAAGGGAGAGCTAGAAAGATAGCATTGCATCACATTACATGGCAATGCAATGCACAGTTGCTGAAGTTGAACCAAAATGAGCTTGTAATCTGGCTTCTGCAACTTTGAACATGAAAAATCCAATGAGGAGAAGAAAAGCAAAGCCAAAGAGTCCATCCCAAAATCCGACAAACAAGCAAAATGAACAAAAAACATTGAATTCAATTCTTTCTGATTTTAGAAACTGCATTAAAGAAGGGGTGCACCGGTCCTGGAGATACTGCAATACCAGGTCAATGCGTGGAGTGGACAGAGCAAGCTCTTTTTCCATCTCCCTGTTCTAAAAATCCATTTAATATATGGTCCCCAGATAGGGGACGTATCAGATATTAAACTGATAAGAACAGATACTACACTTGATCTTAGCCAAAAGGCCGAGAAGCGATAACCAGAATTGGTTTCAAACTACGGAGCCACCCAAGGATCCTGAAAAGTCCATTTGTGGAGATGAGCTCCTGGACTCCCGTTAAGAAGACATGTTGTCAACCTCTAGATCCCTTACATGCCTGCACTTTTCGGCTTGCTGCTGCTGCAATCCACGCGTTTTAGATCTGCATAACTTCACCTCTTTAAACACAGCACCTTCACCCCCTGCTGTTCCCACCCGCCTCAACACCGTTGGAAGGGAGGAGAACCAATTAAGGCGGGGGGTGGGGTGGAACGAGCAGCTGTCTACCCTTAGCAGGAGGGCTCCTGATTACATACCTCTCCTGCTGCTGCTGCTGCTGGCTGTCCAGCAGCAGACTGAAGGTGGCTGCTGCTGTGCACAGGTAAATAAAGGCTCAGAGCCTATTATGACACGCGCAGCCAGCGTTCCATTGCCACATTCCATCTACTGCAGGCAGGATACCTGGCTGGCTGAATGTCGCTGAGAAGCTCACAGAGACCGCCATAAGCAACAGTTTAACAGAATGCCACAGACTAATCAACCAAACTTTTTGGGTTGGGTTCTCTTTTATAGTCTGCAGGCATTAAATGAAAGAAGTCAGTGTTCCAGCAGAAGGAGACAACGTTTCAGAAAAGGCATTGTAGCAAACCAAAAAAGAAATTTTAAGCGCAGCAGAGTAACCAGCGCACATACCTGTTAGCTCAGGTGAGTTTAAAAGGCTGCTGTTGATAACAAGGGCATTTGCTAAATAGATGGTGTGTGTGCAACAATATACTGAAAGGTCAATTATATTGTGCAGCTTATCTCACCACCTGTAGTTATTTAGGTGAAAGCTCCAAAATGCTTGCCTAATATGTCTGTTTATCCAAAAGGAAGTAAAAAGGGAGAGCTAGAAAGATAGCATTGCATCACATTACATGGCAATGCAATGCACAGTTGCTGAAGTTGAACCAAAATGAGCTTGTAATCTGGCTTCTGCAACTTTGAACATGAAAAATCCAATGAGGAGAAGAAAAGCAAAGCCAAAGAGTCCATCCCAAAATCCGACAAACAAGCAAAATGAACAAAAAACATTGAATTCAATTCTTTCTGATTTTAGAAACTGCATTAAAGAAGGGGTGCACCGGTCCTGGAGATACTGCAATACCAGGTCAATGCGTGGAGTGGACAGAGCAAGCTCTTTTTCCATCTCCCTGTTCTAAAAATCCATTTAATATATGGTCCCCAGATAGGGGACGTATCAGATATTAAACTGATAAGAACAGATACTACACTTGATCTTAGCCAAAAGGCCGAGAAGCGATAACCAGAATTGGTTTCAAACTACGGAGCCACCCAAGGATCCTGAAAAGTCCATTTGTGGAGATGAGCTCCTGGACTCCCTTTAAGAAGACATGTTGTCAACCTCTAGATCCCTTACATGCCTGCACTTTTCGGCTTGCTGCTGCTGCAATCCACGCGTTTTAGATCTGCATAACTCCACCTCTTTAAACACAGCACCTTCACCCCCTGCTGTTCCCACCCGCCTCAACACCGTTGGAAGGGAGGAGAACCAATTAAGGCGGGGGGTGGGGTGGAACGAGCAGCTGTCTACCCTTAGCAGGAGGGCTCCTGATTACATACCTCTCCTGCTGCTGCTGCTGCTGGCTGTCCAGCAGCAGACTGAAGGTGGCTGCTGCTGTGCACAGGTATATAAAGGCTCAGAGCCTATTATGACACGCGCAGCCAGCGTTCCATTGCCACATTCCATCTACTGCAGGCAGGATACCTGGCTGGCTGAATGTCGCTGAGAAGCTCACAGAGACCGCCATAAGCAACAGTTTAACAGAATGCCACAGACTAATCAACCAAACTTTTTGGGTTGGGTTCTCTTTTATAGTCTGCAGGCATTAAATGAAAGAAGTCAGTGTTCCAGCAGAAGGAGACAACGTTTCAGAAAAGGCATTGTAGCAAACCAAAAAAGAAATTTTAAGCGCAGCAGAGTAACCAGCGCACATACCTGTTAGCTCAGGTGAGTTTAAAAGGCTGCTGTTGATAACAAGGGCATTTGCTAAATAGATGGTGTGTGTGCAACAATATACTGAAAGGTCAATTATATTGTGCAGCTTATCTCACCACCTGTAGTTATTTAGGTGAAAGCTCCAAAATGCTTGCCTAATATGTCTGTTTATCCAAAAGGAAGTAAAAAGGGAGAGCTAGAAAGATAGCATTGCATCACATTACATGGCAATGCAATGCACAGTTGCTGAAGTTGAACCAAAATGAGCTTGTAATCTGGCTTCTGCAACTTTGAACATGAAAAATCCAATGAGAAGAAGAAAAGCAAAGCCAAAGAGTCCATCCCAAAATCCGACAAACAAGCAAAATGAACAAAAAACATTGAATTCAATTCTTTCTGATTTTAGAAACTGCATTAAAGAAGGGGTGCACCGGTCCTGGAGATACTGCAATACCAGGTCAATGCGTGGAGTGGACAGAGCAAGCTCTTTTTCCATCTCCCTGTTCTAAAAATCCATTTAATATATGGTCCCCAGATAGGGGACGTATCAGATATTAAACTGATAAGAACAGATACTACACTTGATCTTAGCCAAAAGGCCGAGAAGCGATAACCAGAATTGGTTTCAAACTACGGAGCCACCCAAGGATCCTGAAAAGTCCATTTGTGGAGATGAGCTCCTGGACTCCCGTTAAGAAGACATGTTGTCAACCTCTAGATCCCTTACATGCCTGCACTTTTCGGCTTGCTGCTGCTGCAATCCACGCGTTTTAGATCTGCATAACTCCACCTCTTTAAACACAGCACCTTCACCCCCTGCTGTTCCCACCCGCCTCAACACCGTTGGAAGGGAGGAGAACCAATTAAGGCGGGGGGTGGGGTGGAACGAGCAGCTGTCTACCCTTAGCAGGAGGGCTCCTGATTACATACCTCTCCTGCTGCTGCTGCTGCTGGCTGTCCAGCAGCAGACTGAAGGTGGCTGCTGCTGTGCACAGGTATATAAAGGCTCAGAGCCTATTATGACACGCGCAGCCAGCGTTCCATTGCCACATTCCATCTACTGCAGGCAGGATACCTGGCTGGCTGAATGTCGCTGAGAAGCTCACAGAGACCGCCATAAGCAACAGTTTAACAGAATGCCACAGACTAATCAACCAAACTTTTTGGGTTGGGTTCTCTTTTATAGTCTGCAGGCATTAAATGAAAGAAGTCAGTGTTCCAGCAGAAGGAGACAACGTTTCAGAAAAGGCATTGTAGCAAACCAAAAAAGAAATTTTAAGCGCAGCAGAGTAACCAGCGCACATACCTGTTAGCTCAGGTGAGTTTAAAAGGCTGCTGTTGATAACAAGGGCATTTGCTAAATAGATGATGTGTGTGCAACAATATACTGAAAGGTCAATTATATTGTGCAGCTTATCTCACCACCTGTAGTTATTTAGGTGAAAGCTCCAAAATGCTTGCCTAATATGTCTGTTTATCCAAAAGGAAGTAAAAAGGGAGAGCTAGAAAGATAGCATTGCATCACATTACATGGCAATGCAATGCACAGTTGCTGAAGTTGAACCAAAATGAGCTTGTAATCTGGCTTCTGCAACTTTGAACATGAAAAATCCATTGAGGAGAAGAAAAGCAAAGCCAAAGAGTCCATCCCAAAATCCGACAAACAAGCAAAATGAACAAAAAACATTGAATTCAATTCTTTCTGATTTTAGAAACTGCATTAAAGAAGGGGTGCACCGGTCCTGGAGATACTGCAATACCAGGTCAATGCGTGGAGTGGACAGAGCAAGCTCTTTTTCCATCTCCCTGTTCTAAAAATCCATTTAATATATGGTCCCCAGATAGGGGACGTATCAGATATTAAACTGATAAGAACAGATTTTGCGTTTATATTTAAAATATCGTAGTCTTTATCTTTTCTTCAGAGCTTTAAAATAACATCTTCCATAGGTGATAGTTCCATATACTCAGGGCTCTTTTCTTTCCAAGCTTCTTCATATCCATTAGGTAGTACATATAAATTTCACTTAATGCCAGTCTTATACAATCCTTGACTTCTATATAGTCTCTTTTAAACAACAATATGTTTCTGGTCTTCCATAGAGCACTTTTAACACAACTCAAAGTGCACCATAAAACTCTCTCTTTTTCTTTCGTCATGTTTGGTAAAATCCCATATAAAACCACTTCATGGCTTAAAAAATTAAGACCAGATAAAAATTTTAAAAGCTCACCACAGTCTTTCCACACTTGCTGTGCAAAATCACAATTCCAAATAAGGTGCATAGTAGTCTCATCATTATTGCACTGATGCCTCGGGCAGGTTTGTATAGTACTAAGTCTTCTTTTATACTGGAAATCACGAGTCGGTAAACATTCCTGCACAATCATCCAAGCTAAATCTTTATGTTGATTCATCAGGTAAGGTGCATTTGTTAAATTCCATATTTTAGTGACTCTGCTATATGAATAATGGCTTATGGGCGTCAAAGTTTCTTTCTTTTTTAATTGCTGCAGCAGCTTCCTTGCATTCTTCAATGTCTCCATCTCAAAAGAATCTAGGCCATATAATCTGATAACTTTCTCCAGGATGGCATATTGTTGTGGAGGTGATAACAACACTGGGCTTGTTAAAGAAATGGATATCCACTTTCGCCTCCTAAAAATGTGGCCAGCTGCATATCTTAAAAAATGTGCCCAAGGGCTTGAAGCAAACATATATTTAAAACAGAGGCTAAAAAACTTGGAGTATAAAAACAGTTTGACGTTGGGAACATCCTTACCACCAAGGTGGTGCATCTTGTACATTGTTTCTCTCTTCACCTTTTCGAACTTAGAGTTCCACACAAATTCAAACAGCATTCTCTGTAATCTTCTCGCTGTAAGGTCACTTGGGGGATAAACATAACTGAGATATAACATGACAGGAAGCAGAAGGGCCTTAATAATTAAAACTTTACCTTCGATTGTTAATTTTCTTAATTTCCAAAAGTCAATCTTCTTTTGTATTTTGTCCCTTACTCCATCCCAGCTCTTCATTCCATCATTCTGTCGATCAAAAATCACGCCCAGAATTTTAATCTTCTCTGACTGCATCGGGAGATCAGGGATGGACACATCCGCCCAATTGCCACGGACAAAACAATCACATTTCTCAATGTTTAACTTAAACCCTGAGGCTTCACAAAAAAAATTGGTCGTTCTTATAGCTCTCCTGAGAGCGGCAGGTGATGAACAAAAAATAGTAATATCATCCATGTAGCCCATTACCTTCACATCTCTTCCATGTCCTCCAGGGATAGGGACACCTTTAATCACTTTATCCTCTCGTAGCATAGATAAAAGAGGCTCTATTGCACATATAAATAGCACTGGGGACAAAGGGCAGCCTTGCTTCACACCTGAATGCAAAAACACTTCATTAGACAAAAATCCATTGATTAAAATTTTACTAAAAGAGTTCTTATATAAAAGTGCCACTTGCTTGATAAAAATTTCAGGGAAGCCCATTTTTTTTAAAACCAACCATAAAAAACAATGAGAGACACGATCAAAAGCCTTTTGAAAATCCAACGATAAAATTGCTAAGTCTTGCTTCCTGGATTGCTGGTACCATATGACATCGCGGATGGTATTGAGATGCTCCGCAACTCCTCTTCCTGGCACCCCACATACCTGGTCCTCATAAATAACTTTGGATAAAACTTTTTTAAAACGGTTCACTAAAATTTTGGACATCAACTTGTAATCAACATTCAACAGTGTGATTGGTCTCCAGTTTGCCAGATGGGATTTGGCTCCTTTTTTAAAAATCAGGGAGACCAGACCACTTCTCCAAGATATAGGCAGGATATCACACTTAAAAGCTTCTTTGATTACTAAAAACAAGTCGGGTTTTAAAAAATTCCAAAATTCACGATAAAATTCAACAGGCAAACCGTCAGAACCAGGGGTTTTCCCATAGGAAAAACTTTTGATAGCAGCATCTACTTCCGACAAGGTGACTTCAGTGCATAACAATTCTTGGTCTTCGCGGCTCAGACTATTTTTTAATGAATTAAGGGCATCTTCAGTAAAAGACTGGTCTATAGTTTTCTCATTAAAAAGCTGCTGATAAAACTGGTGAGCTTGGTTGAGCATACCTTCAGTTGTAGTTTCACCCTCTAATTCTGTTATCATTTCCTTAGCAGCAACTACTTTTTTAAAAAAAAATCTTGAGCACTTTTCATTTTTCTCCATCACTTCAATTTTTGAGTTATAAATTATTTCCTTACCCTTCGACTCTATACTCTTTTTAATTTCTTTTTTTGTTGCTTCAATTAAATCGTCCATTTCAAGTCCCACATCTCTTAGTTGATAACAGGTCTGCAATTTAGTAATAAGCCTTTTATGCCAAGCGGACTTTTCTCTTGCATTGGCTATGCTGACCTTGATAAAAAAACTTTTTATCTTCATCTTGCTGTATTCCCACCATTCTAGCAGAGTTAAAAATTTTTGTTGTTTTGTTCTTAAATAATTAAAAAACGCTTTAAAATCTGTTCTTACCTTAGGATCTTGTAACAATGTTGTATTTAGCCTCCAAACTCCTCTTGCCTTGACAAGCCCAGGTAATTCTAACTCTGATAGCAACATCTTATGATCTGAAAAAATGTTTGGGATTAAGACAACAGATTTGACATTCACATATTGGGACATGAAAATAAAATCAATACGAGATTTAGAAGAAGAGTTCTCCCAAGTATAACCGGGATCATTACTACGGATCTCTTTCCAGGAGTCTCTAAGAAAAAAATCAGTTAACAAATCCTTTAGTTGTTTCTCTGTTTTGTCTTTTTTAGGAACGGTGGAACTCCCGCTTCTCCCTTCACCAGGCAAGACACAATTGAAATCCCCACAGAACATCAGAGGCGATGAACCAGGTAGGTAATATTGCACATCTTCAAACAACTGATGTCTCTCTTCCTTCACCGGAGAAGCATAAATGTTCAAAAGTCTAAAGTCCACACCTTTAAAACTAATATTTAAGAAAAGAGCACGTCCAGAAGAAATGTCCACAAAAGAGTTGATTTTAAAGTCATGCGACCTAAACAGCACTCCAATGCCAGAGGAACGATTTTCATTATCTCCGGACCAGATAGAGGGCCCATGAGGCCAATCTTTTCTTAAATCTGCATAATTCATATCAAAGTCAATGTTACATTCTTGCAAACAAAAGACATCACAGTCCACTGTTGACAGGTAGGAAAACAAAGCAGCCCTTCTTGTAGAGCCCCTTATACTCCTCACATTGAGCGAGGCTACTTTAATTGATGAGGTCATGATAGGATAGTTCAGGTCACACTACTGTCAGAATCAGACATAAAGCCCACCGATGTTAACGGGCTCTGCACTTCTGAGTCCGAAAAAGAAATGTTTATAGGGTCTGAAGGCCTTGGCTCCTCAGGAGGGGCAGCGGGAGCCATTGGCTTGTATTGCAGAAGACTTGGTTTTAATGGACACTTCTTGGAAGTCTCCCTGGCCACATTCTCATCAGACCTATCATCTGTTTTCCTTTTCCTACGAGTTTCCAGCTCCATTGCTTCTTCCTCCGAGCTAAATGTCCCGATTTCAGCAGAGGGACTCCCCTCCACCACCATATCACCCGGATCAGAATCAGCAGCCCAGTCCTTAGATGAAGCTTCCCTCCTCTCAGGACGGACAGGTTTCTCAGCTGGAGGTTTCTGCATAGACGTGGGCTTATGCGCAGCAGGAATAGGAGAACTGGCAGGTTTTCCCTGTGCAGCAGGCACTGAAGTGCTTGTGGACCCGCCTACAGGGGGTTGTGTTCGCACAGTAGATACAGGAGCACCGGTGGGACCCCCCTTAGCAGCAGGAGCAGGAGGGTTGGTTGGCTTCCTCTGTGCAGCAGGTGCAGACGTACCACCTGATGTACTAGCAGGCTTGGTCTGTGGAGCAGGTACTGGAGAGCTAGAAGACTGCCCCCGCGCTGTAGACGCACCCGCAGGAGCAGGAACAGCAGAGGGTTGCCTCTGCCCCCCGGGAGCAGATGGAGGCACACGGGCAGGTTGCTTTGCCAGCGTTTCAGCATAGGTTTCCGCCTTTTTCTTCAAAGGACACTCCCGGAAGGAGTGACCTGGGACCCGGCAGATGTTGCACACCATCTCATTGGTACAGTCCATTGTGGCATGTCCATGCTTGTAGCACTTCTTACAGATTGCCACCTCCTCCTTGCAGTTCTCATAAGTGTGACCGAAACACATGCATTTCCGGCAGAAGAGGGGCATGTCCGGGTAGAAGAGGCGCCCCCGCTCCCTACCGATCAGGAAACTTGACGGAGGATGACGCTGACCACCAATGCCATTTGGATCTTCACAAAATTTAACAAAAAATTTATGCTTTCCCGTCCAGAGGTTTTCCTCATTCATGACCTTGTGGGAATACCGCAGTTCTGGGAAATAGTTTTGAAGAAAGCAAATAATATTAACTAAGGGAACATGAGGGTTGCTCATCTGAACCACGAGCGGCTTCTCTCCACCGGAGTAAAGGATGACAAAGGTGAGTCCTTTAAGATCCTCATCTGAAAGGTGCAGGTGTATCTGGCGGAAGAGGTTCTGGCACGCATACTCCGACTCCAGAGTCAAAGTGAAGGAACCGGGGCGATCTTGAAGGGCCAGGATGTCTTCCCTCTTTACTCCTAGGATCTCCAGCAGCACTCTCCTCACGAAAAACTTCAAGGTCATCTTCTCCTTGGATGCATCGTCCACTTCGATCTTGAAAGAGTTCTTGATGCGAAGGTCACCAGCTCTGGCATAGCGCACTGCGGCCGCTACTGCTGATGCCATCTTCAAAAGGTAGATAGGGTCGATCGCCTTCTTGGTTTCTTTGCGTATCTGCCCCCTAAAGCAGCATGAGGCTTAAGACGGCTTTTACACCGCCGATGCCTCAAGGCCAAGGGCACGATTGGCTTAGAATCCTTCTGGCAAGATGTGGTATCTTAGCCAAAAGGCCGAGAAGCGATAACCAGAATTGGTTTCAAACTACGGAGCCACCCAAGGATCCTGAAAAGTCCATTTGTGGAGATGAGCTCCTGGACTCCCGTTAAGAAGACATGTTGTCAACCTCTAGATCCCTTACATGCCTGCACTTTTCGGCTTGCTGCTGCTGCAATCCACGCGTTTTAGATCTGCATAACTCCACCTCTTTAAACACAGCACCTTCACCCCCTGCTGTTCCCACCCGCCTCAACACCGTTGGAAGGGAGGAGAACCAATTAAGGCGGGGGGTGGGGTGGAACGAGCAGCTGTCTACCCTTAGCAGGAGGGCTCCTGATTACATACCTCTCCTGCTGCTGCTGCTGCTGGCTGTCCAGCAGCAGACTGAAGGTGGCTGCTGCTGTGCACAGGTATATAAAGGCTCAGAGCCTATTATGACACGCGCAGCCAGCGTTCCATTGCCACATTCCATCTACTGCAGGCAGGATACCTGGCTGGCTGAATGTCGCTGAGAAGCTCACAGAGACCGCCATAAGCAACAGTTTAACAGAATGCCACAGACTAATCAACCAAACTTTTTGGGTTGGGTTCTCTTTTATAGTCTGCAGGCATTAAATGAAAGAAGTCAGTGTTCCAGCAGAAGGAGACAACGTTTCAGAAAAGGCATTGTAGCAAACCAAAAAAGAAATTTTAAGCGCAGCAGAGTAACCAGCGCACATACCTGTTAGCTCAGGTGAGTTTAAAAGGCTGCTGTTGATAACAAGGGCATTTGCTAAATAGATGGTGTGTGTGCAACAATATACTGAAAGGTCAATTATATTGTGCAGCTTATCTCACCACCTGTAGTTATTTAGGTGAAAGCTCCAAAATGCTTGCCTAATATGTCTGTTTATCCAAAAGGAAGTAAAAAGGGAGAGCTAGAAAGATAGCATTGCATCACATTACATGGCAATGCAATGCACAGTTGCTGAAGTTGAACCAAAATGAGCTTGTAATCTGGCTTCTGCAACTTTGAACATGAAAAATCCAATGAGGAGAAGAAAAGCAAAGCCAAAGAGTCCATCCCAAAATCCGACAAACAAGCAAAATGAACAAAAAACATTGAATTCAATTCTTTCTGATTTTAGAAACTGCATTAAAGAAGGGGTGCACCGGTCCTGGAGATACTGCAATACCAGGTCAATGCGTGGAGTGGACAGAGCAAGCTCTTTTTCCATCTCCCTGTTCTAAAAATCCATTTAATATATGGTCCCCAGATAGGGGACGTATCAGATATTAAACTGATAAGAACAGATACTACACTTGATCTTAGCCAAAAGGCCGAGAAGCGATAACCAGAATTGGTTTCAAACTACGGAGCCACCCAAGGATCCTGAAAAGTCCATTTGTGGAGATGAGCTCCTGGACTCCCGTTAAGAAGACATGTTGTCAACCTCTAGATCCCTTACATGCCTGCACTTTTCGGCTTGCTGCTGCTGCAATCCACGCGTTTTAGATCTGCATAACTCCACCTCTTTAAACACAGCACCTTCACCCCCTGCTGTTCCCACCCGCCTCAACACCGTTGGAAGGGAGGAGAACCAATTAAGGCGGGGGGTGGGGTGGAACGAGCAGCTGTCTACCCTTAGCAGGAGGGCTCCTGATTACATACCTCTCCTGCTGCTGCTGCTGCTGGCTGTCCAGCAGCAGACTGAAGGTGGCTGCTGCTGTGCACAGGTATATAAAGGCTCAGAGCCTATTATGACACGCGCAGCCAGCGTTCCATTGCCACATTCCATCTACTGCAGGCAGGATACCTGGCTGGCTGAATGTCGCTGAGAAGCTCACAGAGACCGCCATAAGCAACAGTTTAACAGAATGCCACAGACTAATCAACCAAACTTTTTGGGTTGGGTTCTCTTTTATAGTCTGCAGGCATTAAATGAAAGAAGTCAGTGTTCCAGCAGAAGGAGACAACGTTTCAGAAAAGGCATTGTAGCAAACCAAAAAAGAAATTTTAAGCGCAGCAGAGTAACCAGCGCACATACCTGTTAGCTCAGGTGAGTTTAAAAGGCTGCTGTTGATAACAAGGGCATTTGCTAAATAGATGGTGTGTGTGCAACAATATACTGAAAGGTCAATTATATTGTGCAGCTTATCTCACCACCTGTAGTTATTTAGGTGAAAGCTCCAAAATGCTTGCCTAATATGTCTGTTTATCCAAAAGGAAGTAAAAAGGGAGAGCTAGAAAGATAGCATTGCATCACATTACATGGCAATGCAATGCACAGTTGCTGAAGTTGAACCAAAATGAGCTTGTAATCTGGCTTCTGCAACTTTGAACATGAAAAATCCATTGAGGAGAAGAAAAGCAAAGCCAAAGAGTCCATCCCAAAATCCGACAAACAAGCAAAATGAACAAAAAACATTGAATTCAATTCTTTCTGATTTTAGAAACTGCATTAAAGAAGGGGTGCACCGGTCCTGGAGATACTGCAATACCAGGTCAATGCGTGGAGTGGACAGAGCAAGCTCTTTTTCCATCTCCCTGTTCTAAAAATCCATTTAATATATGGTCCCCAGATAGGGGACGTATCAGATATTAAACTGATAAGAACAGATACTACACTTGATCTTAGCCAAAAGGCCGAGAAGCGATAACCAGAATTGGTTTCAAACTACGGAGCCACCCAAGGATCCTGAAAAGTCCATTTGTGGAGATGAGCTCCTGGACTCCCGTTAAGAAGACATGTTGTCAACCTCTAGATCCCTTACATGCCTGCACTTTTCGGCTTGCTGCTGCTGCAATCCACGCGTTTTAGATCTGCATAACTCCACCTCTTTAAACACAGCACCTTCACCCCCTGCTGTTCCCACCCGCCTCAACACCGTTGGAAGGGAGGAGAACCAATTAAGGCGGGGGGTGGGGTGGAACGAGCAGCTGTCTACCCTTAGCAGGAGGGCTCCTGATTACATACCTCTCCTGCTGCTGCTGCTGCTGGCTGTCCAGCAGCAGACTGAAGGTGGCTGCTGCTGTGCACAGGTATATAAAGGCTCAGAGCCTATTATGACACGCGCAGCCAGCGTTCCATTGCCACATTCCATCTACTGCAGGCAGGATACCTGGCTGGCTGAATGTCGCTGAGAAGCTCACAGAGACCGCCATAAGCAACAGTTTAACAGAATGCCACAGACTAATCAACCATACTTTTTGGGTTGGGTTCTCTTTTATAGTCTGCAGGCATTAAATGAAAGAAGTCAGTGTTCCAGCAGAAGGAGACAACGTTTCAGAAAAGGCATTGAAAAAAAAGCAAACCAAAAAAGAAATTTTAAGCGCAGCAGAGTAACCAGCGCACATACCTGTTAGCTCAGGTGAGTTTAAAAGGCTGCTGTTGATAACAAGGGCATTTGCTAAATAGATGGTGTGTGTGCAACAATATACTGAAAGGTCAATTATATTGTGCAGCTTATCTCACCACCTGTAGTTATTTAGGTGAAAGCTCCAAAATGCTTGCCTAATATGTCTGTTTATCCAAAAGGAAGTAAAAAGGGAGAGCTAGAAAGATAGCATTGCATCACATTACATGGCAATGCAATGCACAGTTGCTGAAGTTGAACCAAAATGAGCTTGTAATCTGGCTTCTGCAACTTTGAACATGAAAAATCCAATGAGGAGAAGAAAAGCAAAGCCAAAGAGTCCATCCCAAAATCCGACAAACAAGCAAAATGAACAAAAAACATTGAATTCAATTCTTTCTGATTTTAGAAACTGCATTAAAGAAGGGGTGCACCGGTCCTGGAGATACTGCAATACCAGGTCAATGCGTGGAGTGGACAGAGCAAGCTCTTTTTCCATCTCCCTGTTCTAAAAATCCATTTAATATATGGTCCCCAGATAGGGGACGTATCAGATATTAAACTGATAAGAACAGATACTACACTTGATCTTAGCCAAAAGGCCGAGAAGCGATAACCAGAATTGGTTTCAAACTACGGAGCCACCCAAGGATCCTGAAAAGTCCATTTGTGGAGATGAGCTCCTGGACTCCCGTTAAGAAGACATGTTGTCAACCTCTAGATCCCTTACATGCCTGCACTTTTCGGCTTGCTGCTGCTGCAATCCACGCGTTTTAGATCTGCATAACTCCACCTCTTTAAACACAGCACCTTCACCCCCTGCTGTTCCCACCCGCCTCAACACCGTTGGAAGGGAGGAGAACCAATTAAGGCGGGGGGTGGGGTGGAACGAGCAGCTGTCTACCCTTAGCAGGAGGGCTCCTGATTACATACCTCTCCTGCTGCTGCTGCTGCTGGCTGTCCAGCAGCAGACTGAAGGTGGCTGCTGCTGTGCACAGGTATATAAAGGCTCAGAGCCTATTATGACACGCGCAGCCAGCGTTCCATTGCCACATTCCATCTACTGCAGGCAGGATACCTGGCTGGCTGAATGTCGCTGAGAAGCTCACAGAGACCGCCATAAGCAACAGTTTAACAGAATGCCACAGACTAATCAACCAAACTTTTTGGGTTGGGTTCTCTTTTATAGTCTGCAGGCATTAAATGAAAGAAGTCAGTGTTCCAGCAGAAGGAGACAACGTTTCAGAAAAGGCATTGTAGCAAACCAAAAAAGAAATTTTAAGCGCAGCAGAGTAACCAGCGCACATACCTGTTAGCTCAGGTGAGTTTAAAAGGCTGCTGTTGATAACAAGGGCATTTGCTAAATAGATGGTGTGTGTGCAACAATATACTGAAAGGTCAATTATATTGTGCAGCTTATCTCACCACCTGTAGTTATTTAGGTGAAAGCTCCAAAATGCTTGCCTAATATGTCTGTTTATCCAAAAGGAAGTAAAAAGGGAGAGCTAGAAAGATAGCATTGCATCACATTACATGGCAATGCAATGCACAGTTGCTGAAGTTGAACCAAAATGAGCTTGTAATCTGGCTTCTGCAACTTTGAACATGAAAAATCCAATGAGGAGAAGAAAAGCAAAGCCAAAGAGTCCATCCCAAAATCCGACAAACAAGCAAAATGAACAAAAAACATTGAATTCAATTCTTTCTGATTTTAGAAACTGCATTAAAGAAGGGGTGCACCGGTCCTGGAGATACTGCAATACCAGGTCAATGCGTGGAGTGGACAGAGCAAGCTCTTTTTCCATCTCCCTGTTCTAAAAATCCATTTAATATATGGTCCCCAGATAGGGGACATATCAGATATTAAACTGATAAGAACAGATACTACACTTGATCTTAGCCAAAAGGCCGAGAAGCGATAACCAGAATTGGTTTCAAACTACGGAGCCACCCAAGGATCCTGAAAAGTCCATTTGTGGAGATGAGCTCCTGGACTCCCGTTAAGAAGACATGTTGTCAACCTCTAGATCCCTTACATGCCTGCACTTTTCGGCTTGCTGCTGCTGCAATCCACGCGTTTTAGATCTGCATAACTCCACCTCTTTAAACACAGCACCTTCACCCCCTGCTGTTCCCACCCGCCTCAACACCGTTGGAAGGGAGGAGAACCAATTAAGGCGGGGGGTGGGGTGGAACGAGCAGCTGTCTACCCTTAGCAGGAGGGCTCCTGATTACATACCTCTCCTGCTGCTGCTGCTGCTGGCTGTCCAGCAGCAGACTGAAGGTGGCTGCTGCTGTGCACAGGTATATAAAGGCTCAGAGCCTATTATGACACGCGCAGCCAGCGTTCCATTGCCACATTCCATCTACTGCAGGCAGGATACCTGGCTGGCTGAATGTCGCTGAGAAGCTCACAGAGACCGCCATAAGCAACAGTTTAACAGAATGCCACAGACTAATCAACCAAACTTTTTGGGTTGGGTTCTCTTTTATAGTCTGCAGGCATTAAATGAAAGAAGTCAGTGTTCCAGCAGAAGGAGACAACGTTTCAGAAAAGGCATTGTAGCAAACCAAAAAAGAAATTTTAAGCGCAGCAGAGTAACCAGCGCACATACCTGTTAGCTCAGGTGAGTTTAAAAGGCTGCTGTTGATAACAAGGGCATTTGCTAAATAGATGGTGTGTGTGCAACAATATACTGAAAGGTCAATTATATTGTGCAGCTTATCTCACCACCTGTAGTTATTTAGGTGAAAGCTCCAAAATGCTTGCCTAATATGTCTGTTTATCCAAAAGGAAGTAAAAAGGGAGAGCTAGAAAGATAGCATTGCATCACATTACATGGCAATGCAATGCACAGTTGCTGAAGTTGAACCAAAATGAGCTTGTAATCTGGCTTCTGCAACTTTGAACATGAAAAATCCAATGAGGAGAAGAAAAGCAAAGCCAAAGAGTCCATCCCAAAATCCGACAAACAAGCAAAATGAACAAAAAACATTGAATTCAATTCTTTCTGATTTTAGAAACTGCATTAAAGAAGGGGTGCACCGGTCCTGGAGATACTGCAATACCAGGTCAATGCGTGGAGTGGACAGAGCAAGCTCTTTTTCCATCTCCCTGTTCTAAAAATCCATTTAATATATGGTCCCCAGATAGGGGACGTATCAGATATTAAACTGATAAGAACAGATACTACACTTGATCTTAGCCAAAAGGCCGAGAAGCGATAACCAGAATTGGTTTCAAACTACGGAGCCACCCAAGGATCCTGAAAAGTCCATTTGTGGAGATGAGCTCCTGGACTCCCGTTAAGAAGACATGTTGTCAACCTCTAGATCCCTTACATGCCTGCACTTTTCGGCTTGCTGCTGCTGCAATCCACGCGTTTTAGATCTGCATAACTCCACCTCTTTAAACACAGCACCTTCACCCCCTGCTGTTCCCACCCGCCTCAACACCGTTGGAAGGGAGGAGAACCAATTAAGGCGGGGGGTGGGGTGGAACGAGCAGCTGTCTACCCTTAGCAGGAGGGCTCCTGATTACATACCTCTCCTGCTGCTGCTGCTGCTGGCTGTCCAGCAGCAGACTGAAGGTGGCTGCTGCTGTGCACAGGTATATAAAGGCTCAGAGCCTATTATGACACGCGCAGCCAGCGTTCCATTGCCACATTCCATCTACTGCAGGCAGGATACCTGGCTGGCTGAATGTCGCTGAGAAGCTCACAGAGACCGCCATAAGCAACAGTTTAATAGAATGCCACAGACTAATCAACCAAACTTTTTGGGTTGGGTTCTCTTTTATAGTCTGCAGGCATTAAATGAAAGAAGTCAGTGTTCCAGCAGAAGGAGACAACGTTTCAGAAAAGGCATTGTAGCAAACCAAAAAAGAAATTTTAAGCGCAGCAGAGTAACCAGCGCACATACCTGTTAGCTCAGGTGAGTTTAAAAGGCTGCTGTTGATAACAAGGGCATTTGCTAAATAGATGGTGTGTGTGCAACAATATACTGAAAGGTCAATTATATTGTGCAGCTTATCTCACCACCTGTAGTTATTTAGGTGAAAGCTCCAAAATGCTTGCCTAATATGTCTGTTTATCCAAAAGGAAGTAAAAAGGGAGAGCTAGAAAGATAGCATTGCATCACATTACATGGCAATGCAATGCACAGTTGCTGAAGTTGAACCAAAATGAGCTTGTCATCTGGCTTCTGCAACTTTGAACATGAAAAATCCAATGAGGAGAAGAAAAGCAAAGCCAAAGAGTCCATCCCAAAATCCGACAAACAAGCAAAATGAACAAAAAACATTGAATTCAATTCTTTCTGATTTTAGAAACTGCATTAAAGAAGGGGTGCACCGGTCCTGGAGATACTGCAATACCAGGTCAATGCGTGGAGTGGACAGAGCAAGCTCTTTTTCCATCTCCCTGTTCTAAAAATCCATTTAATATATGGTCCCCAGATAGGGGACGTATCAGATATTAAACTGATAAGAACAGATACTACACTTGATCTTAGCCAAAAGGCCGAGAAGCGATAACCAGAATTGGTTTCAAACTACGGAGCCACCCAAGGATCCTGAAAAGTCCATTTGTGGAGATGAGCTCCTGGACTCCCGTTAAGAAGACATGTTGTCAACCTCTAGATCCCTTACATGCCTGCACTTTTCGGCTTGCTGCTGCTGCAATCCACGCGTTTTAGATCTGCATAACTCCACCTCTTTAAACACAGCACCTTCACCCCCTGCTGTTCCCACCCGCCTCAACACCGTTGGAAGGGAGGAGAACCAATTAAGGCGGGGGGTGGGGTGGAACGAGCAGCTGTCTACCCTTAGCAGGAGGGCTCCTGATTACATACCTCTCCTGCTGCTGCTGCTGCTGGCTGTCCAGCAGCAGACTGAAGGTGGCTGCTGCTGTGCACAGGTATATAAAGGCTCAGAGCCTATTATGACACGCGCAGCCAGCGTTCCATTGCCACATTCCATCTACTGCAGGCAGGATACCTGGCTGGCTGAATGTCGCTGAGAAGCTCACAGAGACCGCCATAAGCAACAGTTTAACAGAATGCCACAGACTAATCAACCAAACTTTTTGGGTTGGGTTCTCTTTTATAGTCTGCAGGCATTAAATGAAAGAAGTCAGTGTTCCAGCAGAAGGAGACAACGTTTCAGAAAAGGCATTGTAGCAAACCAAAAAAGAAATTTTAAGCGCAGCAGAGTAACCAGCGCACATACCTGTTAGCTCAGGTGAGTTTAAAAGGCTGCTGTTGATAACAAGGGCATTTGCTAAATAGATGGTGTGTGTGCAACAATATACTGAAAGGTCAATTATATTGTGCAGCTTATCTCACCACCTGTAGTTATTTAGGTGAAAGCTCCAAAATGCTTGCCTAATATGTCTGTTTATCCAAAAGGAAGTAAAAAGGGAGAGCTAGAAAGATAGCATTGCATCACATTACATGGCAATGCAATGCACAGTTGCTGAAGTTGAACCAAAATGAGCTTGTAATCTGGCTTCTGCAACTTTGAACATGAAAAATCCATTGAGGAGAAGAAAAGCAAAGCCAAAGAGTCCATCCCAAAATCCGACAAACAAGCAAAATGAACAAAAAACATTGAATTCAATTCTTTCTGATTTTAGAAACTGCATTAAAGAAGGGGTGCACCGGTCCTGGAGATACTGCAATACCAGGTCAATGCGTGGAGTGGACAGAGCAAGCTCTTTTTCCATCTCCCTGTTCTAAAGATCCATTTAATATATGGTCCCCAGATAGGGGACGTATCAGATATTAAACTGATAAGAACAGATACTACACTTGATCTTAGCCAAAAGGCCGAGAAGCGATAACCAGAATTGGTTTCAAACTACGGAGCCACCCAAGGATCCTGAAAAGTCCATTTGTGGAGATGAGCTCCTGGACTCCCGTTAAGAAGACATGTTGTCAACCTCTAGATCCCTTACATGCCTGCACTTTTCGGCTTGCTGCTGCTGCAATCCACGCGTTTTAGATCTGCATAACTCCACCTCTTTAAACACAGCACCTTCACCCCCTGCTGTTCCCACCCGCCTCAACACCGTTGGAAGGGAGGAGAACCAATTAAGGCGGGGGGTGGGGTGGAACGAGCAGCTGTCTACCCTTAGCAGGAGGGCTCCTGATTACATACCTCTCCTGCTGCTGCTGCTGCTGGCTGTCCAGCAGCAGACTGAAGGTGGCTGCTGCTGTGCACAGGTATATAAAGGCTCAGAGCCTATTATGACACGCGCAGCCAGCGTTCCATTGCCACATTCCATCTACTGCAGGCAGGATACCTGGCTGGCTGAATGTCGCTGAGAAGCTCACAGAGACCGCCATAAGCAACAGTTTAACAGAATGCCACAGACTAATCAACCAAACTTTTTGGGTTGGGTTCTCTTTTATAGTCTGCAGGCATTAAATGAAAGAAGTCAGTGTTCCAGCAGAAGGAGACAACGTTTCAGAAAAGGCATTGTAGCAAACCAAAAAAGAAATTTTAAGCGCAGCAGAGTAACCAGCGCACATACCTGTTAGCTCAGGTGAGTTTAAAAGGCTGCTGTTGATAACAAGGGCATTTGCTAAATAGATGGTGTGTGTGCAACAATATACTGAAAGGTCAATTATATTGTGCAGCTTATCTCACCACCTGTAGTTATTTAGGTGAAAGCTCCAAAATGCTTGCCTAATATGTCTGTTTATCCAAAAGGAAGTAAAAAGGGAGAGCTAGAAAGATAGCATTGCATCACATTACATGGCAATGCAATGCACAGTTGCTGAAGTTGAACCAAAATGAGCTTGTAATCTGGCTTCTGCAACTTTGAACATGAAAAATCCAATGAGGAGAAGAAAAGCAAAGCCAAAGAGTCCATCCCAAAATCCGACAAACAAGCAAAATGAACAAAAAACATTGAATTCAATTCTTTCTGATTTTAGAAACTGCATTAAAGAAGGGGTGCACCGGTCCTGGAGATACTGCAATACCAGGTCAATGCGTGGAGTGGACAGAGCAAGCTCTTTTTCCATCTCCCTGTTCTAAAAATCCATTTAATATATGGTCCCCAGATAGGGGACGTATCAGATATTAAACTGATAAGAACAGATTTTTTTTTTTTTTTTTTTTTTTTTTTTCCAAACACTCAGAAATTAAGTTTTATAATCTTAAATCATATATCACTAAACTCAAGATTTTAGTTCCATCATCGTGTTTAGATATTATATTTATATTTTTTCATTTGAATTAATATATATAAAGTTAAACATAACAATTCCTTTACAGTTTCAACAGTTTCCAAACAAATCACAACTGACATTACTTCACCCGGTTTCCCAAACTAAATATCCCCTTTTTCCCTTTTACTTTCCTCCCAACAAAACCCCTTAACTTCTTTTCTTCCTCCTCATGCTCTAACCGCATCTGTTCCCAATCATACTCTTCCTCATCATCTCTGAAAGTCACCACCTTCTCCAAAACTTTACCCTTTTCCTCTTTTACTTCTTTCTTTTCACCAGATACTTTCCTTGATCCACAATTTTCCTGTACCGTTACCTTTTTCTTCACCTTTAAACTTTCAACTTCTTTTCCCTGCTTATTCTCCTCTATAATTATCGCATCAACTTCCTTCTTCATTTTATCACCAATATCTTCCTTTTGTCCTCCAAAGTTCTTTTCAAAAGTTCCTTTGCTGCTTTCCATGTAACAATACCCAGAACTCCCGTTTACCATAATCCTCCCATTATGCAAATTTTCTTCTCCTGTTGTCCACACCAAAAAACGTCTCTTTCCGTTCCAAATACCAACTTTGTTCCTGTATAATTTCTGAAACTTTACCATCTTACATTTAGATTCCAAAAAAACCATTATCTCCTCTATTTCCACAAACGGATTGTCCATGTAAATTATCACACTCTTCGGTTTCCCCATGAATGATGCACTTACTCCAATTTTCCCAGAATCCTCTTCACTCCAGCATTTGAAAAAATGAATGCACTTTTCCTCAGAAACTAGAGTCACATCACAAACTTTACCTTGCTTTATTTCTTGCATACAGTAGATATCCTTCTCCAAAACTTCATGTTTCCTCAAAATTTCCAGAATCCATTTTTCTTCCAAAAAAGTTTCTTCCGTCTCCCGTTTCACAAAAAAACGTAAGCATCTCTTCTTTTTCCAAAACTCCATCTCAACAATCCGTTTTCCTTCCGTTTTTCCTTTTAATCCTCCAAATGTTGCCACCACAGCTATGTGTGGCGACAGTTGCCCCCCACAGCTATGTGTGGTGACAAGGTGATCGCCTCTCGTTGCCCAGGGACTAATCCGACTCCCTAATAGCAGCAGGGGGGTTTAGCTCCACCGATGAGTGTAGCGATCCCCCCAGGCCAAGGAGCCGGGCACCCCAAGCACCTCCCAGTCAAGACCAAGGCAGCAACCGCTAGATCACTGCACTTGATCTTAGCCAAAAGGCCGAGAAGCGATAACCAGAATTGGTTTCAAACTACGGAGCCACCCAAGGATCCTGAAAAGTCCATTTGTGGAGATGAGCTCCTGGACTCCCGTTAAGAAGACATGTTGTCAACCTCTAGATCCCTTACATGCCTGCACTTTTCGGCTTGCTGCTGCTGCAATCCACGCGTTTTAGATCTGCATAACTCCACCTCTTTAAACACAGCACCTTCACCCCCTGCTGTTCCCACCCGCCTCAACACCGTTGGAAGGGAGGAGAACCAATTAAGGCGGGGGGTGGGGTGGAACGAGCAGCTGTCTACCCTTAGCAGGAGGGCTCCTGATTACATACCTCTCCTGCTGCTGCTGCTGCTGGCTGTCCAGCAGCAGACTGAAGGTGGCTGCTGCTGTGCACAGGTATATAAAGGCTCAGAGCCTATTATGACACGCGCAGCCAGCGTTCCATTGCCACATTCCATCTACTGCAGGCAGGATACCTGGCTGGCTGAATGTCGCTGAGAAGCTCACAGAGACCGCCATAAGCAACAGTTTAACAGAATGCCACAGACTAATCAACCAAACTTTTTGGGTTGGGTTCTCTTTTATAGTCTGCAGGCATTAAATGAAAGAAGTCAGTGTTCCAGCAGAAGGAGACAACGTTTCAGAAAAGGCATTGTAGCAAACCAAAAAAGAAATTTTAAGCGCAGCAGAGTAACCAGCGCACATACCTGTTAGCTCAGGTGAGTTTAAAAGGCTGCTGTTGATAACAAGGGCATTTGCTAAATAGATGGTGTGTGTGCAACAATATACTGAAAGGTCAATTATATTGTGCAGCTTATCTCACCACCTGTAGTTATTTAGGTGAAAGCTCCAAAATGCTTGCCTAATATGTCTGTTTATCCAACAGGAAGTAAAAAGGGAGAGCTAGAAAGATAGCATTGCATCACATTACATGGCAATGCAATGCACAGTTGCTGAAGTTGAACCAAAATGAGCTTGTAATCTGGCTTCTGCAACTTTGAACATGAAAAATCCAATGAGGAGAAGAAAAGCAAAGCCAAAGAGTCCATCCCAAAATCCGACAAACAAGCAAAATGAACAAAAAACATTGAATTCAATTCTTTCTGATTTTAGAAACTGCATTAAAGAAGGGGTGCACCGGTCCTGGAGATACTGCAATACCAGGTCAATGCGTGGAGTGGACAGAGCAAGCTCTTTTTCCATCTCCCTGTTCTAAAAATCCATTTAATATATGGTCCCCAGATAGGGGACGTATCAGATATTAAACTGATAAGAACAGATACTACACTTGATCTTAGCCAAAAGGCCGAGAAGCGATAACCAGAATTGGTTTCAAACTACGGAGCCACCCAAGGATCCTGAAAAGTCCATTTGTGGAGATGAGCTCCTGGACTCCCGTTAAGAAGACATGTTGTCAACCTCTAGATCCCTTACATGCCTGCACTTTTCGGCTTGCTGCTGCTGCAATCCACGCGTTTTAGATCTGCATAACTCCACCTCTTTAAACACAGCACCTTCACCCCCTGCTGTTCCCACCCGCCTCAACACCGTTGGAAGGGAGGAGAACCAATTAAGGCGGGGGGTGGGGTGGAACGAGCAGCTGTCTACCCTTAGCAGGAGGGCTCCTGATTACATACCTCTCCTGCTGCTGCTGCTGCTGGCTGTCCAGCAGCAGACTGAAGGTGGCTGCTGCTGTGCACAGGTATATAAAGGCTCAGAGCCTATTATGACACGCGCAGCCAGCGTTCCATTGCCACATTCCATCTACTGCAGGCAGGATACCTGGCTGGCTGAATGTCGCTGAGAAGCTCACAGAGACCGCCATAAGCAACAGTTTAACAGAATGCCACAGACTAATCAACCAAACTTTTTGGGTTGGGTTCTCTTTTATAGTCTGCAGGCATTAAATGAAAGAAGTCAGTGTTCCAGCAGAAGGAGACAACGTTTCAGAAAAGGCATTGTAGCAAACCAAAAAAGAAATTTTAAGCGCAGCAGAGTAACCAGCGCACATACCTGTTAGCTCAGGTGAGTTTAAAAGGCTGCTGTTGATAACAAGGGCATTTGCTAAATAGATGGTGTGTGTGCAACAATATACTGAAAGGTCAATTATATTGTGCAGCTTATCTCACCACCTGTAGTTATTTAGGTGAAAGCTCCAAAATGCTTGCCTAATATGTCTGTTTATCCAAAAGGAAGTAAAAAGGGAGAGCTAGAAAGATAGCATTGCATCACATTACATGGCAATGCAATGCACAGTTGCTGAAGTTGAACCAAAATGAGCTTGTAATCTGGCTTCTGCAACTTTGAACATGAAAAATCCAATGAGGAGAAGAAAAGCAAAGCCAAAGAGTCCATCCCAAAATCCGACAAACAAGCAAAATGAACAAAAAACATTGAATTCAATTCTTTCTGATTTTAGAAACTGCATTAAAGAAGGGGTGCACCGGTCCTGGAGATACTGCAATACCAGGTCAATGCGTGGAGTGGACAGAGCAAGCTCTTTTTCCATCTCCCTGTTCTAAAAATCCATTTAATATATGGTCCCCAGATAGGGGACGTATCAGATATTAAACTGATAAGAACAGATACTACACTTGATCTTAGCCAAAAGGCCGAGAAGCGATAACCAGAATTGGTTTCAAACTACGGAGCCACCCAAGGATCCTGAAAAGTCCATTTGTGGAGATGAGCTCCTGGACTCCCGTTAAGAAGACATGTTGTCAACCTCTAGATCCCTTACATGCCTGCACTTTTCGGCTTGCTGCTGCTGCAATCCACGCGTTTTAGATCTGCATAACTCCACCTCTTTAAACACAGCACCTTCACCCCCTGCTGTTCCCACCCGCCTCAACACCGTTGGAAGGGAGGAGAACCAATTAAGGCGGGGGGTGGGGTGGAACGAGCAGCTGTCTACCCTTAGCAGGAGGGCTCCTGATTACATACCTCTCCTGCTGCTGCTGCTGCTGGCTGTCCAGCAGCAGACTGAAGGTGGCTGCTGCTGTGCACAGGTATATAAAGGCTCAGAGCCTATTATGACACGCGCAGCCAGCGTTCCATTGCCACATTCCATCTACTGCAGGCAGGATACCTGGCTGGCTGAATGTCGCTGAGAAGCTCACAGAGACCGCCATAAGCAACAGTTTAACAGAATGCCACAGACTAATCAACCAAACTTTTTGGGTTGGGTTCTCTTTTATAGTCTGCAGGCATTAAATGAAAGAAGTCAGTGTTCCAGCAGAAGGAGACAACGTTTCAGAAAAGGCATTGTAGCAAACCAAAAAAGAAATTTTAAGCGCAGCAGAGTAACCAGCGCACATACCTGTTAGCTCAGGTGAGTTTAAAAGGCTGCTGTTGATAACAAGGGCATTTGCTAAATAGATGGTGTGTGTGCAACAATATACTGAAAGGTCAATTATATTGTGCAGCTTATCTCACCACCTGTAGTTATTTAGGTGAAAGCTCCAAAATGCTTGCCTAATATGTCTGTTTATCCAAAAGGAAGTAAAAAGGGAGAGCTAGAAAGATAGCATTGCATCACATTACATGGCAATGCAATGCACAGTTGCTGAAGTTGAACCAAAATGAGCTTGTAATCTGGCTTCTGCAACTTTGAACATGAAAAATCCAATGAGGAGAAGAAAAGCAAAGCCAAAGAGTCCATCCCAAAATCCGACAAACAAGCAAAATGAACAAAAAACATTGAATTCAATTCTTTCTGATTTTAGAAACTGCATTAAAGAAGGGGTGCACCGGTCCTGGAGATACTGCAATACCAGGTCAATGCGTGGAGTGGACAGAGCAAGCTCTTTTTCCATCTCCCTGTTCTAAAAATCCATTTAATATATGGTCCCCAGATAGGGGACGTATCAGATATTAAACTGATAAGAACAGATACTACACTTGATCTTAGCCAAAAGGCCGAGAAGCGATAACCAGAATTGGTTTCAAACTACGGAGCCACCCAAGGATCCTGAAAAGTCCATTTGTGGAGATGAGCTCCTGGACTCCCGTTAAGAAGACATGTTGTCAACCTCTAGATCCCTTACATGCCTGCACTTTTCGGCTTGCTGCTGCTGCAATCCACGCGTTTTAGATCTGCATAACTCCACCTCTTTAAACACAGCACCTTCACCCCCTGCTGTTCCCACCCGCCTCAACACCGTTGGAAGGGAGGAGAACCAATTAAGGCGGGGGGTGGGGTGGAACGAGCAGCTGTCTACCCTTAGCAGGAGGGCTCCTGATTACATACCTCTCCTGCTGCTGCTGCTGCTGGCTGTCCAGCAGCAGACTGAAGGTGGCTGCTGCTGTGCACAGGTATATAAAGGCTCAGAGCCTATTATGACACGCGCAGCCAGCGTTCCATTGCCACATTCCATCTACTGCAGGCAGGATACCTGGCTGGCTGAATGTCGCTGAGAAGCTCACAGAGACCGCCATAAGCAACAGTTTAACAGAATGCCACAGACTAATCAACCAAACTTTTTGGGTTGGGTTCTCTTTTATAGTCTGCAGGCATTAAATGAAAGAAGTCAGTGTTCCAGCAGAAGGAGACAACGTTTCAGAAAAGGCATTGTAGCAAACCAAAAAAGAAATTTTAAGCGCAGCAGAGTAACCAGCGCACATACCTGTTAGCTCAGGTGAGTTTAAAAGGCTGCTGTTGATAACAAGGGCATTTGCTAAATAGATGGTGTGTGTGCAACAATATACTGAAAGGTCAATTATATTGTGCAGCTTATCTCACCACCTGTAGTTATTTAGGTGAAAGCTCCAAAATGCTTGCCTAATATGTCTGTTTATCCAAAAGGAAGTAAAAAGGGAGAGCTAGAAAGATAGCATTACATCACATTACATGGCAATGCAATGCACAGTTGCTGAAGTTGAACCAAAATGAGCTTGTAATCTGGCTTCTGCAACTTTGAACATGAAAAATCCAATGAGGAGAAGAAAAGCAAAGCCAAAGAGTCCATCCCAAAATCCGACAAACAAGCAAAATGAACAAAAAACATTGAATTCAATTCTTTCTGATTTTAGAAACTGCATTAAAGAAGGGGTGCACCGGTCCTGGAGATACTGCAATACCAGGTCAATGCGTGGAGTGGACAGAGCAAGCTCTTTTTCCATCTCCCTGTTCTAAAAATCCATTTAATATATGGTCCCCAGATAGGGGACGTATCAGATATTAAACTGATAAGAACAGATACTACACTTGATCTTAGCCAAAAGGCCGAGAAGCGATAACCAGAATTGGTTTCAAACTACGGAGCCACCCAAGGATCCTGAACAGTCCATTTGTGGAGATGAGCTCCTGGACTCCCGTTAAGAAGACATGTTGTCAACCTCTAGATCCCTTACATGCCTGCACTTTTCGGCTTGCTGCTGCTGCAATCCACGCGTTTTAGATCTGCATAACTCCACCTCTTTAAACACAGCACCTTCACCCCCTGCTGTTCCCACCCGCCTCAACACCGTTGGAAGGGAGGAGAACCAATTAAGGCGGGGGGTGGGGTGGAACGAGCAGCTGTCTACCCTTAGCAGGAGGGCTCCTGATTACATACCTCTCCTGCTGCTGCTGCTGCTGGCTGTCCAGCAGCAGACTGAAGGTGGCTGCTGCTGTGCACAGGTATATAAAGGCTCAGAGCCTATTATGACACGCGCAGCCAGCGTTCCATTGCCACATTCCATCTACTGCAGGCAGGATACCTGGCTGGCTGAATGTCGCTGAGAAGCTCACAGAGACCGCCATAAGCAACAGTTTAACAGAATGCCACAGACTAATCAACCAAACTTTTTGGGTTGGGTTCTCTTTTATAGTCTGCAGGCATTAAATGAAAGAAGTCAGTGTTCCAGCAGAAGGAGACAACGTTTCAGAAAAGGCATTGTAGCAAACCAAAAAAGAAATTTTAAGCGCAGCAGAGTAACCAGCGCACATACCTGTTAGCTCAGGTGAGTTTAAAAGGCTGCTGTTGATAACAAGGGCATTTGCTAAATAGATGGTGTGTGTGCAACAATATACTGAAAGGTCAATTATATTGTGCAGCTTATCTCACCACCTGTAGTTATTTAGGTGAAAGCTCCAAAATGCTTGCCTAATATGTCTGTTTATCCAAAAGGAAGTAAAAAGGGAGAGCTAGAAAGATAGCATTGCATCACATTACATGGCAATGCAATGCACAGTTGCTGAAGTTGAACCAAAATGAGCTTGTAATCTGGCTTCTGCAACTTTGAACATGAAAAATCCAATGAGGAGAAGAAAAGCAAAGCCAAAGAGTCCATCCCAAAATCCGACAAACAAGCAAAATGAACAAAAAACATTGAATTCAATTCTTTCTGATTTTAGAAACTGCATTAAAGAAGGGGTGCACCGGTCCTGGAGATACTGCAATACCAGGTCAATGCGTGGAGTGGACAGAGCAAGCTCTTTTTCCATCTCCCTGTTCTAAAAATCCATTTAATATATGGTCCCCAGATAGGGGACGTATCAGATATTAAACTGATAAGAACAGATACTACACTTGATCTTAGCCAAAAGGCCGAGAAGCGATAACCAGAATTGGTTTCAAACTACGGAGCCACCCAAGGATCCTGAAAAGTCCATTTGTGGAGATAAGCTCCTGGACTCCCGTTAAGAAGACATGTTGTCAACCTCTAGATCCCTTACATGCCTGCACTTTTCGGCTTGCTGCTGCTGCAATCCACGCGTTTTAGATCTGCATAACTCCACCTCTTTAAACACAGCACCTTCACCCCCTGCTGTTCCCACCCGCCTCAACACCGTTGGAAGGGAGGAGAACCAATTAAGGCGGGGGGTGGGGTGGAACGAGCAGCTGTCTACCCTTAGCAGGAGGGCTCCTGATTACATACCTCTCCTGCTGCTGCTGCTGCTGGCTGTCCAGCAGCAGACTGAAGGTGGCTGCTGCTGTGCACAGGTATATAAAGGCTCAGAGCCTATTATGACACGCGCAGCCAGCGTTCCATTGCCACATTCCATCTACTGCAGGCAGGATACCTGGCTGGCTGAATGTCGCTGAGAAGCTCACAGAGACCGCCATAAGCAACAGTTTAACAGAATGCCACAGACTAATCAACCAAACTTTTTGGGTTGGGTTCTCTTTTATAGTCTGCAGGCATTAAATGAAAGAAGTCAGTGTTCCAGCAGAAGGAGACAACGTTTCAGAAAAGGCATTGTAGCAAACCAAAAAAGAAATTTTAAGCGCAGCAGAGTAACCAGCACACATACCTGTTAGCTCAGGTGAGTTTAAAAGGCTGCTGTTGATAACAAGGGCATTTGCTAAATAGATGGTGTGTGTGCAACAATATACTGAAAGGTCAATTATATTGTGCAGCTTATCTCACCACCTGTAGTTATTTAGGTGAAAGCTCCAAAATGCTTGCCTAATATGTCTGTTTATCCAAAAGGAAGTAAAAAGGGAGAGCTAGAAAGATAGCATTGCATCACATTACATGGCAATGCAATGCACAGTTGCTGAAGTTGAACCAAAATGAGCTTGTAATCTGGCTTCTGCAACTTTGAACATGAAAAATCCAATGAGGAGAAGAAAAGCAAAGCCAAAGAGTCCATCCCAAAATCCGACAAACAAGCAAAATGAACAAAAAACATTGAATTCAATTCTTTCTGATTTTAGAAACTGCATTAAAGAAGGGGTGCACCGGTCCTGGAGATACTGCAATGCTAGGTCAATGCGTGGAGTGGACAGAGCAAGCTCTTTTTCCATCTCCCTGTTCTAAAAATCCAATTAATATATGGTCCCCAGATAGGGGACGTATCAGATATTAAACTGATAAGAACAGATACTACACTTGATCTTAGCCAAAAGGCCGAGAAGCGATAACCAGAATTGGTTTCAAACTACGGAGCCACCCAAGGATCCTGAAAAGTCCATTTGTGGAGATGAGCTCCTGGACTCCCGTTAAGAAGACATGTTGTCAACCTCTAGATCCCTTACATGCCTGCACTTTTCGGCTTGCTGCTGCTGCAATCCACGCGTTTTAGATCTGCATAACTCCACCTCTTTAAACACAGCACCTTCACCCCCTGCTGTTCCCACCCGCCTCAACACCGTTGGAAGGGAGGAGAACCAATTAAGGCGGGGGGTGGGGTGGAACGAGCAGCTGTCTACCCTTAGCAGGAGGGCTCCTGATTACATACCTCTCCTGCTGCTGCTGCTGCTGGCTGTCCAGCAGCAGACTGAAGGTGGCTGCTGCTGTGCACAGGTATATAAAGGCTCAGAGCCTATTATGACACGCGCAGCCAGCGTTCCATTGCCACATTCCATCTACTGCAGGCAGGATACCTGGCTGGCTGAATGTCGCTGAGAAGCTCACAGAGACCGCCATAAGCAACAGTTTAACAGAATGCCACAGACTAATCAACCAAACTTTTTGGGTTGGGTTCTCTTTTATAGTCTGCAGGCATTAAATGAAAGAAGTCAGTGTTCCAGCAGAAGGAGACAACGTTTCAGAAAAGGCATTGTAGCAAACCAAAAAAGAAATTTTAAGCGCAGCAGAGTAACCAGCGCACATACCTGTTAGCTCAGGTGAGTTTAAAAGGCTGCTGTTGATAACAAGGGCATTTGCTAAATAGATGGTGTGTGTGCAACAATATACTGAAAGGTCAATTATATTGTGCAGCTTATCTCACCACCTGTAGTTATTTAGGTGAAAGCTCCAAAATGCTTGCCTAATATGTCTGTTTATCCAAAAGGAAGTAAAAAGGGAGAGCTAGAAAGATAGCATTGCATCACATTACATGGCAATGCAATGCACAGTTGCTGAAGTTGAACCAAAATGAGCTTGTAATCTGGCTTCTGCAACTTTGAACATGAAAAATCCAATGAGGAGAAGAAAAGCAAAGCCAAAGAGTCCATCCCAAAATCCGACAAACAAGCAAAATGAACAAAAAACATTGAATTCAATTCTTTCTGATTTTAGAAACTGCATTAAAGAAGGGGTGCACCGGTCCTGGAGATACTGCAATACCAGGTCAATGCGTGGAGTGGACAGAGCAAGCTCTTTTTCCATCTCCCTGTTCTAAAAATCCATTTAATATATGGTCCCCAGATAGGGGACGTATCAGATATTAAACTGATAAGAACAGATACTACACTTGATCTTAGCCAAAAGGCCGAGAAGCGATAACCAGAATTGGTTTCAAACTACGGAGCCACCCAAGGATCCTGAAAAGTCCATTTGTGGAGATGAGCTCCTGGACTCCCGTTAAGAAGACATGTTGTCAACCTCTAGATCCCTTACATGCCTGCACTTTTCGGCTTGCTGCTGCTGCAATCCACGCGTTTTAGATCTGCATAACTCCACCTCTTTAAACACAGCACCTTCACCCCCTGCTGTTCCCACCCGCCTCAACACCGTTGGAAGGGAGGAGAACCAATTAAGGCGGGGGGTGGGGTGGAACGAGCAGCTGTCTACCCTTAGCAGGAGGGCTCCTGATTACATACCTCTCCTGCTGCTGCTGCTGCTGGCTGTCCAGCAGCAGACTGAAGGTGGCTGCTGCTGTGCACAGGTATATAAAGGCTCGGAGCCTATTATGACACGCGCAGCCAGCGTTCCATTGCCACATTCCATCTACTGCAGGCAGGATACCTGGCTGGCTGAATGTCGCTGAGAAGCTCACAGAGACCGCCATAAGCAACAGTTTAACAGAATGCCACAGACTAATCAACCAAACTTTTTGGGTTGGGTTCTCTTTTATAGTCTGCAGGCATTAAATGAAAGAAGTCAGTGTTCCAGCAGAAGGAGACAACGTTTCAGAAAAGGCATTGTAGCAAACCAAAAAAGAAATTTTAAGCGCAGCAGAGTAACCAGCGCACATACCTGTTAGCTCAGGTGAGTTTAAAAGGCTGCTGTTGATAACAAGGGCATTTGCTAAATAGATGGTGTGTGTGCAACAATATACTGAAAGGTCAATTATATTGTGCAGCTTATCTCACCACCTGTAGTTATTTAGGTGAAAGCTCCAAAATGCTTGCCTAATATGTCTGTTTATCCAAAAGGAAGTAAAAAGGGAGAGCTAGAAAGATAGCATTGCATCACATTACATGGCAATGCAATGCACAGTTGCTGAAGTTGAACCAAAATGAGCTTGTAATCTGGCTTCTGCAACTTTGAACATGAAAAATCCAATGAGGAGAAGAAAAGCAAAGCCAAAGAGTCCATCCCAAAATCCGACAAACAAGCAAAATGAACAAAAAACATTGAATTCAATTCTTTCTGATTTTAGAAACTGCATTAAAGAAGGGGTGCACCGGTCCTGGAGATACTGCAATACCAGGTCAATGCGTGGAGTGGACAGAGCAAGCTCTTTTTCCATCTCCCTGTTCTAAAAATCCATTTAATATATGGTCCCCAGATAGGGGACGTATCAGATATTAAACTGATAAGAACAGATACTACACTTGATCTTAGCCAAAAGGCCGAGAAGCGATAACCAGAATTGGTTTCAAACTACGGAGCCACCCAAGGATCCTGAAAAGTCCATTTGTGGAGATGAGCTCCTGGACTCCCGTTAAGAAGACATGTTGTCAACCTCTAGATCCCTTACATGCCTGCACTTTTCGGCTTGCTGCTGCTGCAATCCACGCGTTTTAGATCTGCATAACTCCACCTCTTTAAACACAGCACCTTCACCCCCTGCTGTTCCCACCCGCCTCAACACCGTTGGAAGGGAGGAGAACCAATTAAGGCGGGGGGTGGGGTGGAACGAGCAGCTGTCTACCCTTAGCAGGAGGGCTCCTGATTACATACCTCTCCTGCTGCTGCTGCTGCTGGCTGTCCAGCAGCAGACTGAAGGTGGCTGCTGCTGTGCACAGGTATATAAAGGCTCAGAGCCTATTATGACACGCGCAGCCAGCGTTCCATTGCCACATTCCATCTACTGCAGGCAGGATACCTGGCTGGCTGAATGTCGCTGAGAAGCTCACAGAGACCGCCATAAGCAACAGTTTAACAGAATGCCACAGACTAATCAACCAAACTTTTTGGGTTGGGTTCTCTTTTATAGTCTGCAGGCATTAAATGAAAGAAGTCAGTGTCCCAGCAGAAGGAGACAACGTTTCAGAAAAGGCATTGTAGCAAACCAAAAAAGAAATTTTAAGCGCAGCAGAGTAACCAGCGCACATACCTGTTAGCTCAGGTGAGTTTAAAAGGCTGCTGTTGATAACAAGGGCATTTGCTAAATAGATGGTGTGTGTGCAACAATATACTGAAAGGTCAATTATATTGTGCAGCTTATCTCACCACCTGTAGTTATTTAGGTGAAAGCTCCAAAATGCTTGCCTAATATGTCTGTTTATCCAAAAGGAAGTAAAAAGGGAGAGCTAGAAAGATAGCATTGCATCACATTACATGGCAATGCAATGCACAGTTGCTGAAGTTGAACCAAAATGAGCTTGTAATCTGGCTTCTGCAACTTTGAACATGAAAAATCCAATGAGGAGAAGAAAAGCAAAGCCAAAGAGTCCATCCCAAAATCCGACAAACAAGCAAAATGAACAAAAAACATTGAATTCAATTCTTTCTGATTTTAGAAACTGCATTAAAGAAGGGGTGCACCGGTCCTGGAGATACTGCAATACCAGGTCAATGCGTGGAGTGGACAGAGCAAGCTCTTTTTCCATCTCCCTGTTCTAAAAATCCATTTAATATATGGTCCCCAGATAGGGGACGTATCAGATATTAAACTGATAAGAACAGATACTACACTTGATCTTAGCCAAAAGGCCGAGAAGCGATAACCAGAATTGGTTTCAAACTACGGAGCCACCCAAGGATCCTGAAAAGTCCATTTGTGGAGATGAGCTCCTGGACTCCCGTTAAGAAGACATGTTGTCAACCTCTAGATCCCTTACATGCCTGCACTTTTCGGCTTGCTGCTGCTGCAATCCACGCGTTTTAGATCTGCATAACTCCACCTCTTTAAACACAGCACCTTCACCCCCTGCTGTTCCCACCCGCCTCAACACCGTTGGAAGGGAGGAGAACCAATTAAGGCGGGGGGTGGGGTGGAACGAGCAGCTGTCTACCCTTAGCAGGAGGGCTCCTGATTACATACCTCTCCTGCTGCTGCTGCTGGCTGTCCAGCAGCAGACTGAAGGTGGCTGCTGCTGTGCACAGGTATATAAAGGCTCAGAGCCTATTATGACACGCGCAGCCAGCGTTCCATTGCCACATTCCATCTACTGCAGGCAGGATACCTGGCTGGCTGAATGTCCCTGAGAAGCTCACAGAGACCGCCATAAGCAACAGTTTAACAGAATGCCACAGACTAATCAACCAAACTTTTTGGGTTGGGTTCTCTTTTATAGTCTGCAGGCATTAAATGAAAGAAGTCAGTGTTCCAGCAGAAGGAGACAACGTTTCAGAAAAGGCATTGTAGCAAACCAAAAAAGAAATTTTAAGCGCAGCAGAGTAACCAGCGCACATACCTGTTAGCTCAGGTGAGTTTAAAAGGCTGCTGTTGATAACAAGGGCATTTGCTAAATAGATGGTGTGTGTGCAACAATATACTGAAAGGTCAATTATATTGTGCAGCTTATCTCACCACCTGTAGTTATTTAGGTGAAAGCTCCAAAATGCTTGCCTAATATGTCTGTTTATCCAAAAGGAAGTAAAAAGGGAGAGCTAGAAAGATAGCATTGCATCACATTACATGGCAATGCAATGCACAGTTGCTGAAGTTGAACCAAAATGAGCTTGTAATCTGGCTTCTGCAACTTTGAACATGAAAAATCCAATGAGGAGAAGAAAATCAAAGCCAAAGAGTCCATCCCAAAATCCGACAAACAAGCAAAATGAACAAAAAACATTGAATTCAATTCTTTCTGATTTTAGAAACTGCATTAAAGAAGGGGTGCACCGGTCCTGGAGATACTGCAATACCAGGTCAATGCGTGGAGTGGACAGAGCAAGCTCTTTTTCCATCTTAATGTTCTAAAAATCCATTTAATATATGGTCCCCAGATAGGGGACGTATCAGATATTAAACTGATAAGAACAGATACTACACTTGATCTTAGCCAAAAGGCCGAGAAGCGATAACCAGAATTGGTTTCAAACTACGGAGCCACCCAAGGATCCTGAAAAGTCCATTTGTGGAGATGAGCTCCTGGACTCCCGTTAAGAAGACATGTTGTCAACCTCTAGATCCCTTACATGCCTGCACTTTTCGGCTTGCTGCTGCTGCAATCCACGCGTTTTAGATCTGCATAACTCCACCTCTTTAAACACAGCACCTTCACCCCCTGCTGTTCCCACCCGCCTCAACACCGTTGGAAGGGAGGAGAACCAATTAAGGCGGGGGGTGGGGTGGAACGAGCAGCTGTCTACCCTTAGCAGGAGGGCTCCTGATTACATACCTCTCCTGCTGCTGCTGCTGCTGGCTGTCCAGCAGCAGACTGAAGGTGGCTGCTGCTGTGCACAGGTATATAAAGGCTCAGAGCCTATTATGACACGCGCAGCCAGCGTTCCATTGCCACATTCCATCTACTGCAGGCAGGATACCTGGCTGGCTGAATGTCGCTGAGAAGCTCACAGAGACCGCCATAAGCAACAGTTTAACAGAATGCCACAGACTAATCAACCAAACTTTTTGGGTTGGGTTCTCTTTTATAGTCTGCAGGCATTAAATGAAAGAAGTCAGTGTTCCAGCAGAAGGAGACAACGTTTCAGAAAAGGCATTGTAGCAAACCAAAAAAGAAATTTTAAGCGCAGCAGAGTAACCAGCGCACATACCTGTTAGCTCAGGTGAGTTTAAAAGGCTGCTGTTGATAACAAGGGCATTTGCTAAATAGATGGTGTGTGTGCAACAATATACTGAAAGGTCAATTATATTGTGCAGCTTATCTCACCACCTGTAGTTATTTAGGTGAAAGCTCCAAAATGCTTGCCTAATATGTCTGTTTATCCAAAAGGAAGTAAAAAGGGAGAGCTAGAAAGATAGCATTGTTCACATTACATGGCAATGCAATGCACAGTTGCTGAAGTTGAACCAAAATGAGCTTGTAATCTGGCTTCTGCAACTTTGAACATGAAAAATCCAATGAGGAGAAGAAAATCAAAGCCAAAGAGTCCATCCCAAAATCCGACAAACAAGCAAAATGAACAAAAAACATTGAATTCAATTCTTTCTGATTTTAGAAACTGCATTAAAGAAGGGGTGCACCGGTCCTGGAGATACTGCAATACCAGGTCAATGCGTGGAGTGGACAGAGCAAGCTCTTTTTCCATCTTCCTGTTCTAATAATCCATTTAATATATGGTCCCCAGATAGGGGACGTATCAGATATTAAACTGATAAGAACAGATACTACACTTGATCTTAGCCAAAAGGCCGAGAAGCGATAACCAGAATTGGTTTCAAACTACGGAGCCACCCAAGGATCCTGAAAAGTCCATTTGTGGAGATGAGCTCCTGGACTCCCGTTAAGAAGACATGTTGTCAACCTCTAGATCCCTTACATGCCTGCACTTTTCGGCTTGCTGCTGCTGCAATCCACGCGTTTTAGATCTGCATAACTCCACCTCTTTAAACACAGCACCTTCACCCCCTGCTGTTCCCACCCGCCTCAACACCGTTGGAAGGGAGGAGAACCAATTAAGGCGGGGGGTGGGGTGGAACGAGCAGCTGTCTACCCTTAGCAGGAGGGCTCCTGATTACATACCTCTCCTGCTGCTGCTGCTGCTGCTGGCTGTCCAGCAGCAGACTGAAGGTGGCTGCTGCTGTGCACAGGTATATAAAGGCTCAGAGCCTATTATGACATGCGCAGCCAGCGTTCCATTGCCACATTCCATCTACTGCAGGCAGGATACCTGGCTGGCTGAATGTCGCTGAGAAGCTCACAGAGACCGCCATAAGCAACAGTTTAACAGAATGCCACAGACTAATCAACCAAACTTTTTGGGTTGGGTTCTCTTTTATAGTCTGCAGGCATTAAATGAAAGAAGTCAGTGTTCCAGCAGAAGGAGACAACGTTTCAGAAAAGGCATTGTAGCAAATCAAAAAAGAAATTTTAAGCGCAGCAGAGTAACCAGCGCACATACCTGTTAGCTCAGGTGAGTTTAAAAGGCTGCTGTTGATAACAAGGGCATTTGCTAAATAGATGGTGTGTGTGCAACAATATACTGAAAGGTCAATTATATTGTGCAGCTTATCTCACCACCTGTAGTTATTTAGGTGAAAGCTCCAAAATGCTTGCCTAATATGTCTGTTTATCCAAAAGGAAGTAAAAAGGGAGAGCTAGAAAGATAGCATTGCATCACATTACATGGCAATGCAATGCACAGTTGCTGAAGTTGAACCAAAATGAGCTTGTAATCTGGCTTCTGCAACTTTGAACATGAAAAATCCAATGAGGAGAAGAAAAGCAAAGCCAAAGAGTCCATCCCAAAATCCGACAAACAAGCAAAATGAACAAAAAACATTGAATTCAATTCTTTCTGATTTTAGAAACTGCATTAAAGAAGGGGTGCACCGGTCCTGGAGATACTGCAATACCAGGTCAATGCGTGGAGTGGACAGAGCAAGCTCTTTTTCCATCTCCCTGTTCTAAAAATCCATTTAATATATGGTCCCCAGATAGGGGACGTATCAGATATTAAACTGATAAGAACAGATACTACACTTGATCTTAGCCAAAAGGCCGAGAAGCGATAACCAGAATTGGTTTCAAACTACGGAGCCACCCAAGGATCCTGAAAAGTCCATTTGTGGAGATGAGCTCCTGGACTCCCGTTAAGAAGACATGTTGTCAACCTCTAGATCCCTTACATGCCTGCACTTTTCGGCTTGCTGCTGCTGCAATCCACGCGTTTTAGATCTGCATAACTCCACCTCTTTAAACACAGCACCTTCACCCCCTGCTGTTCCCACCCGCCTCAACACCGTTGGAAGGGAGGAGAACCAATTAAGGCGGGGGGTGGGGTGGAACGAGCAGCTGTCTACCCTTAGCAGGAGGGCTCCTGATTACATACCTCTCCTGCTGCTGCTGCTGCTGGCTGTCCAGCAGCAGACTGAAGGTGGCTGCTGCTGTGCACAGGTATATAAAGGCTCAGAGCCTATTATGACACGCGCAGCCAGCGTTCCATTGCCACATTCCATCTACTGCAGGCAGGATACCTGGCTGGCTGAATGTCGCTGAGAAGCTCACAGAGACCGCCATAAGCAACAGTTTAACAGAATGCCACAGACTAATCAACCAAACTTTTTGGGTTGGGTTCTCTTTTATAGTCTGCAGGCATTAAATGAAAGAAGTCAGTGTTCCAGCAGAAGGAGACAACGTTTCAGAAAAGGCATTGTAGCAAACCAAAAAATAAATTTTAAGCGCAGCAGAGTAACCAGCGCACATACCTGTTAGCTCAGGTGAGTTTAAAAGGCTGCTGTTGATAACAAGGGCATTTGCTAAATAGATGGTGTGTGTGCAACAATATACTGAAAGGTCAATTATATTGTGCAGCTTATCTCACCACCTGTAGTTATTTAGGTGAAAGCTCCAAAATGCTTGCCTAATATGTCTGTTTATCCAAAAGGAAGTAAAAAGGGAGAGCTAGAAAGATAGCATTGCATCACATTACATGGCAATGCAATGCACAGTTGCTGAAGTTGAACCAAAATGAGCTTGTAATCTGGCTTCTGCAACTTTGAACATGAAAAATCCAATGAGGAGAAGAAAAGCAAAGCCAAAGAGTCCATCCCAAAATCCAACAAACAAGCAAAATGAACAAAAAACATTGAATTCAATTCTTTCTGATTTTAGAAACTGCATTAAAGAAGGGGTGCACCGGTCCTGGAGATACTGCAATACCAGGTCAATGCGTGGAGTGGACAGAGCAAGCTCTTTTTCCATCTCCCTGTTCTAAAAATCCATTTAATATATGGTCCCCAGATAGGGGACGTATCAGATATTAAACTGATAAGAACAGATACTACACTTGATCTTAGCCAAAAGGCCGAGAAGCGATAACCAGAATTGGTTTCAAACTACGGAGCCACCCAAGGATCCTGAAAAGTCCATTTGTGGAGATGAGCTCCTGGACTCCCGTTAAGAAGACATGTTGTCAACCTCTAGATCCCTTACATGCCTGCACTTTTCGGCTTGCTGCTGCTGCAATCCACGCGTTTTAGATCTGCATAACTCCACCTCTTTAAACACAGCACCTTCACCCCCTGCTGTTCCCACCCGCCTCAACACCGTTGGAAGGGAGGAGAACCAATTAAGGCGGGGGGTGGGGTGGAACGAGCAGCTGTCTACCCTTAGCAGGAGGGCTCCTGATTACATACCTCTCCTGCTGCTGCTGCTGCTGGCTGTCCAGCAGCAGACTGAAGGTGGCTGCTGCTGTGCACAGGTATATAAAGGCTCAGAGCCTATTATGACACGCGCAGCCAGCGTTCCATTGCCACATTCCATCTACTGCAAGCAGGATACCTGGCTGGCTGAATGTCGCTGAGAAGCTCACAGAGACCGCCATAAGCAACAGTTTAACAGAATGCCACAGACTAATCAACCAAACTTTTTGGGTTGGGTTCTCTTTTATAGTCTGCAGGCATTAAATGAAAGAAGTCAGTGTTCCAGCAGAAGGAGACAACGTTTCAGAAAAGGCATTGTAGCAAACCAAAAAAGAAATTTTAAGCGCAGCAGAGTAACCAGCGCACATACCTGTTAGCTCAGGTGAGTTTAAAAGGCTGCTGTTGATAACAAGGGCATTTGCTAAATAGATGGTGTGTGTGCAACAATATACTGAAAGGTCAATTATATTGTGCAGCTTATCTCACCACCTGTAGTTATTTAGGTGAAAGCTCCAAAATGCTTGCCTAATATGTCTGTTTATCCAAAAGGAAGTAAAAAGGGAGAGCTAGAAAGATAGCATTGCATCACATTACATGGCAATGCAATGCACAGTTGCTGAAGTTGAACCAAAATGAGCTTGTAATCTGGCTTCTGCAACTTTGAACATGAAAAATCCAATGAGGAGAAGAAAAGCAAAGCCAAAGAGTCCATCCCAAAATCCGACAAACAAGCAAAATGAACAAAAAACATTGAATTCAATTCTTTCTGATTTTAGAAACTGCATTAAAGAAGGGGTGCACCGGTCCTGGAGATACTGCAATACCAGGTCAATGCGTGGAGTGGACAGAGCAAGCTCTTTTTCCATCTCCCTGTTCTAAAAATCCATTTAATATATGGTCCCCAGATAGGGGACGTATCAGATATTAAACTGATAAGAACAGATACTACACTTGATCTTAGCCAAAAGGCCGAGAAGCGATAACCAGAATTGGTTTCAAACTACGGAGCCACCCAAGGATCCTGAAAAGTCCATTTGTGGAGATGAGCTCCTGGACTCCCGTTAAGAAGACATGTTGTCAACCTCTAGATCCCTTACATGCCTGCACTTTTCGGCTTGCTGCTGCTGCAATCCACGCGTTTTAGATCTGCATAACTCCACCTCTTTAAACACAGCACCTTCACCCCCTGCTGTTCCCACCCGCCTCAACACCGTTGGAAGGGAGGAGAACCAATTAAGGCGGGGGGTGGGGTGGAACGAGCAGCTGTCTACCCTTAGCAGGAGGGCTCCTGATTACATACCTCTCCTGCTGCTGCTGCTGCTGGCTGTCCAGCAGCAGACTGAAGGTGGCTGCTGCTGTGCACAGGTATATAAAGGCTCAGAGCCTATTATGACACGCGCAGCCAGCGTTCCATTGCCACATTCCATCTACTGCAGGCAGGATACCTGGCTGGCTGAATGTCGCTGAGAAGCTCACAGAGACCGCCATAAGCAACAGTTTAACAGAATGCCACAGACTAATCAACCAAACTTTTTGGTTGGGTTCTCTTTTATAGTCTGCAGGCATTAAATGAAAGAAGTCAGTGTTCCAGCAGAAGGAGACAACGTTTCAGAAAAGGCATTGTAGCAAACCAAAAAAGAAATTTTAAGCGCAGCAGAGTAACCAGCGCACATACCTGTTAGCTCAGGTGAGTTTAAAAGGCTGCTGTTGATAACAAGGGCATTTGCTAAATAGATGGTGTGTGTGCAACAATATACTGAAAGGTCAATTATATTGTGCAGCTTATCTCACCACCTGTAGTTATTTAGGTGAAAGCTCCAAAATGCTTGCCTAATATGTCTGTTTATCCAAAAGGAAGTAAAAAGGGAGAGCTAGAAAGATAGCATTGCATCACATTACATGGCAATGCAATGCACAGTTGCTGAAGTTGAACCAAAATGAGCTTGTAATCTGGCTTCTGCAACTTTGAACATGAAAAATCCAATGAGGAGAAGAAAAGCAAAGCCAAAGAGTCCATCCCAAAATCCGACAAACAAGCAAAATGAACAAAAAACATTGAATTCAATTCTTTCTGATTTTAGAAACTGCATTAAAGAAGGGGTGCACCGGTCCTGGAGATACTGCAATACCAGGTCAATGCGTGGAGTGGACAGAGCAAGCTCTTTTTCCATCTCCCTGTTCTAAAAATCCATTTAATATATGGTCCCCAGATAGGGGACGTATCAGATATTAAACTGATAAGAACAGATACTACACTTGATCTTAGCCAAAAGGCCGAGAAGCGATAACCAGAATTGGTTTCAAACTACGGAGCCACCCAAGGATCCTGAAAAGTCCATTTGTGGAGATGAGCTCCTGGACTCCCGTTAAGAAGACATGTTGTCAACCTCTAGATCCCTTACATGCCTGCACTTTTCGGCTTGCTGCTGCTGCAATCCACGCGTTTTAGATCTGCATAACTCCACCTCTTTAAACACAGCACCTTCACCCCCTGCTGTTCCCACCCGCCTCAACACCGTTGGAAGGGAGGAGAACCAATTAAGGCGGGGGGTGGGGTGGAACGAGCAGCTGTCTACCCTTAGCAGGAGGGCTCCTGATTACATACCTCTCCTGCTGCTGCTGCTGCTGGCTGTCCAGCAGCAGACTGAAGGTGGCTGCTGCTGTGCACAGGTATATAAAGGCTCAGAGCCTATTATGACACGCGCAGCCAGCGTTCCATTGCCACATTCCATCTACTGCAAGCAGGATACCTGGCTGGCTGAATGTCGCTGAGAAGCTCACAGAGACCGCCATAAGCAACAGTTTAACAGAATGCCACAGACTAATCAACCAAACTTTTTGGGTTGGGTTCTCTTTTATAGTCTGCAGGCATTAAATGAAAGAAGTCAGTGTTCCAGCAGAAGGAGACAACGTTTCAGAAAAGGCATTGTAGCAAACCAAAAAAGAAATTTTAAGCGCAGCAGAGTAACCAGCGCACATACCTGTTAGCTCAGGTGAGTTTAAAAGGCTGCTGTTGATAACAAGGGCATTTGCTAAATAGATGGTGTGTGTGCAACAATATACTGAAAGGTCAATTATATTGTGCAGCTTATCTCACCACCTGTAGTTATTTAGGTGAAAGCTCCAAAATGCTTGCCTAATATGTCTGTTTATCCAAAAGGAAGTAAAAAGGGAGAGCTAGAAAGATAGCATTGCATCACATTACATGGCAATGCAATGCACAGTTGCTGAAGTTGAACCAAAATGAGCTTGTAATCTGGCTTCTGCAACTTTGAACATGAAAAATCCAATGAGGAGAAGAAAAGCAAAGCCAAAGAGTCCATCCCAAAATCCGACAAACAAGCAAAATGAACAAAAAACATTGAATTCAATTCTTTCTGATTTTAGAAACTGCATTAAAGAAGGGGTGCACCGGTCCTGGAGATACTGCAATACCAGGTCAATGCGTGGAGTGGACAGAGCAAGCTCTTTTTCCATCTCCCTGTTCTAAAAATCCATTTAATATATGGTCCCCAGATAGGGGACGTATCAGATATTAAACTGATAAGAACAGATACTACACTTGATCTTAGCCAAAAGGCCGAGAAGCGATAACCAGAATTGGTTTCAAACTACGGAGCCACCCAAGGATCCTGAAAAGTCCATTTGTGGAGATGAGCTCCTGGACTCCCGTTAAGAAGACATGTTGTCAACCTCTAGATCCCTTACATGCCTGCACTTTTCGGCTTGCTGCTGCTGCAATCCACGCGTTTTAGATCTGCATAACTCCACCTCTTTAAACACAGCACCTTCACCCCCTGCTGTTCCCACCCGCCTCAACACCGTTGGAAGGGAGGAGAACCAATTAAGGCGGGGGGTGGGGTGGAACGAGCAGCTGTCTACCCTTAGCAGGAGGGCTCCTGATTACATACCTCTCCTGCTGCTGCTGCTGCTGGCTGTCCAGCAGCAGACTGAAGGTGGCTGCTGCTGTGCACAGGTATATAAAGGCTCAGAGCCTATTATGACACGCGCAGCCAGCGTTCCATTGCCACATTCCATCTACTGCAGGCAGGATACCTGGCTGGCTGAATGTCGCTGAGAAGCTCACAGAGACCGCCATAAGCAACAGTTTAACAGAATGCCACAGACTAATCAACCAAACTTTTTGGTTGGGTTCTCTTTTATAGTCTGCAGGCATTAAATGAAAGAAGTCAGTGTTCCAGCAGAAGGAGACAACGTTTCAGAAAAGGCATTGTAGCAAACCAAAAAAGAAATTTTAAGCGCAGCAGAGTAACCAGCGCACATACCTGTTAGCTCAGGTGAGTTTAAAAGGCTGCTGTTGATAACAAGGGCATTTGCTAAATAGATGGTGTGTGTGCAACAATATACTGAAAGGTCAATTATATTGTGCAGCTTATCTCACCACCTGTAGTTATTTAGGTGAAAGCTCCAAAATGCTTGCCTAATATGTCTGTTTATCCAAAAGGAAGTAAAAAGGGAGAGCTAGAAAGATAGCATTGCATCACATTACATGGCAATGCAATGCACAGTTGCTGAAGTTGAACCAAAATGAGCTTGTAATCTGGCTTCTGCAACTTTGAACATGAAAAATCCAATGAGGAGAAGAAAAGCAAAGCCAAAGAGTCCATCCCAAAATCCGACAAACAAGCAAAATGAACAAAAAACATTGAATTCAATTCTTTCTGATTTTAGAAACTGCATTAAAGAAGGGGTGCACCGGTCCTGGAGATACTGCAATACCAGGTCAATGCGTGGAGTGGACAGAGCAAGCTCTTTTTCCATCTCCCTGTTCTAAAAATCCATTTAATATATGGTCCCCAGATAGGGGACGTATCAGATATTAAACTGATAAGAACAGATACTACACTTGATCTTAGCCAAAAGGCCGAGAAGCGATAACCAGAATTGGTTTCAAACTACGGAGCCACCCAAGGATCCTGAAAAGTCCATTTGTGGAGATGAGCTCCTGGACTCCCGTTAAGAAGACATGTTGTCAACCTCTAGATCCCTTACATGCCTGCACTTTTTGGCTTGCTGCTGCTGCAATCCACGCGTTTTAGATCTGCATAACTCCACCTCTTTAAACACAGCACCTTCACCCCCTGCTGTTCCCACCCGCCTCAACACCGTTGGAAGGGAGGAGAACCAATTAAGGCGGGGGGTGGGGTGGAACGAGCAGCTGTCTACCCTTAGCAGGAGGGCTCCTGATTACATACCTCTCCTGCTGCTGCTGCTGCTGGCTGTCCAGCAGCAGACTGAAGGTGGCTGCTGCTGTGCACAGGTATATAAAGGCTCAGAGCCTATTATGACACGCGCAGCCAGCGTTCCATTGCCACATTCCATCTACTGCAGGCAGGATACCTGGCTGGCTGAATGTCGCTGAGAAGCTCACAGAGACCGCCATAAGCAACAGTTTAACAGAATGCCACAGACTAATCAACCAAACTTTTTGGGTTGGGTTCTCTTTTATAGTCTGCAGGCATTAAATGAAAGAAGTCAGTGTTCCAGCAGAAGGAGACAACGTTTCAGAAAAGGCATTGTAGCAAACCAAAAAAGAAATTTTAAGCGCAGCAGAGTAACCAGCGCACATACCTGTTAGCTCAGGTGAGTTTAAAAGGCTGCTGTTGATAACAAGGGCATTTGCTAAATAGATGGTGTGTGTGCAACAATATACTGAAAGGTCAATTATATTGTGCAGCTTATCTCACCACCTGTAGTTATTTAGGTGAAAGCTCCAAAATGCTTGCCTAATATGTCTGTTTATCCAAAAGGAAGTAAAAAGGGAGAGCTAGAAAGATAGCATTGCATCACATTACATGGCAATGCAATGCACAGTTGCTGAAGTTGAACCAAAATGAGCTTGTAATCTGGCTTCTGCAACTTTGAACATGAAAAATCCAATGAGGAGAAGAAAAGCAAAGCCAAAGAGTCCATCCCAAAATCCGACAAACAAGCAAAATGAACAAAAAACATTGAATTCAATTCTTTCTGATTTTAGAAACTGCATTAAAGAAGGGGTGCACCGGTCCTGGAGATACTGCAATACCAGGTCAATGCGTGGAGTGGACAGAGCAAGCTCTTTTTCCATCTCCCTGTTCTAAAAATCCATTTAATATATGGTCCCCAGATAGGGGACGTATCAGATATTAAACTGATAAGAACAGATTTTTTTTTTTTTTTTTTTTAAACCTATTCAGGTTAAAATTAAAGTCCACTCCACAGTCCTCTTCTCCCCAAAGGGAGACAAGACGTGGACTCCAACTTAAATCATCATCAGGTTTTGGTACTTTTAATGTCAGAAAAAAAAATTACAAAAATACAACAATACTTTCAAAGAAAGAAATGTTTCAGAACCTGAATGGATACCAAAAAAATAAAAATTAAATTATAACTGTATTAACAACAGTAATAACATCAAGTAAAATACTTGTAACCATTATCAAAAGCATGAACCCCAACCCAACTCAGAATCTTAAGGGACAAATCTTCAACCCTTGATGCTGAAAAAACTTGTTTCGATACACCATCTGGTATTCTATATTTCACACAAAAAACATTTTTATCTCTTATTAGTTCTTTCCTAACATTCTCTATAAGATAGTCCAAACGTTTCTCATCATACAACTTACGGTACAACCGGTTAAAATATTCTGCATTCTTTATAAACATAGGTTGTTGAAAAACAACTATATTTTCTTCCATTGCCACCTCCACTTCCTGTTCCTTTCTCTTTTCTTGCTTTTTAACCTTACCACGGCCAGTTCCCTGACTTACACCTCCCATTTCACTCTCTACCCTATCCCCCCAATCTACTCTTGTTTTCTCCATCTCCCTCTGCACTCCTACAGGTTTGCTTTCTTTTCCCTTTACCACCAACACCTTTTCTACACTTTCCTCCTTTCTCTCTACCAAAACCTTTTTAACCACTACCTCCTTCTCTTTATTTCTTTTCCTCTTTGGGCAATTCTTAAAAACATGCGTATCTTCCTGACACAAGTTGCACTTCCTCCGATCTTTACAATCCTTTGACTCATGATCACCTTTTTTGCAAAAACCACATACACCACCCGAACAATTTTCCTTTCCATGCCCGTATTGACGACAAACTCGACAAAAAGTGGGTATACCACTGAAAAAAATATCACCATTTATATTACCCAACTTAAACCTAGCTGGGGGAAGCAACACAGTCCCCTGCTCATCTTCTTTGAAACGGACCAAAAATTTCCACTTCGAAGTCCAAAAACCAAATTCATTATAAATCTTCCCTTTTGGTGTTACTGACAAACAAAAAAACTCCAAAAATGTAAGAACATCCTCTTCGTCCACCAATGGAGAGTACATTTTAACAATGATCCATTTATCTCTAACGGGGAAGTGTGGCATTACACTTATCCCCTCCATTCTTTTATCCTGGCTTGCAGTCATTTTCCTTAGATATCCTTCAAAAAAAACTTTGTCAACAAAAACTATATCATAAACACCCCTCCTGGGGTAGTCCATTATCGCCAACACTTCTTCTGTCTTCAAACCAAAAAGATCCACAAGAACTTGACTCATCACATACCTAAAATCCTTTTGATCTCGAAAGTTCTCCTGAACAACCAAACGAATAGAATTCTGCACCTTAGCGAATTCAGGCACATGATCTTCCTCTCCTTCATGTGATGCTGCAGACATCTTCTTCACAAACAGGTTCTCCTCTTCTCAATAGAAACCTTCAACACCGAAGTGCCAGGTAGATGATCGCCTCCCGTTGCCCGGGGACTAATCCGACTCCCTAATAGCAGCAGGGAGGTGAAGCCCTGCTGAAAAACAGAGCGATCCCCCCAGGCCAAGGAGCCGGGTACCCCGAGCACCTCTCAGCCAAGACCAAGGCAGCAGCCGCTAGATCACTGCACTTGATCTTAGCCAAAAGGCCGAGAAGCGATAACCAGAATTGGTTTCAAACTACGGAGCCACCCAAGGATCCTGAAAAGTCCATTTGTGGAGATGAGCTCCTGGACTCCCGTTAAGAAGACATGTTGTCAACCTCTAGATCCCTTACATGCCTGCACTTTTCGGCTTGCTGCTGCTGCAATCCACGCGTTTTAGATCTGCATAACTCCACCTCTTTAAACACAGCACCTTCACCCCCTGCTGTTCCCACCCGCCTCAACACCGTTGGAAGGGAGGAGAACCAATTAAGGCGGGGGGTGGGGTGGAACGAGCAGCTGTCTACCCTTAGCAGGAGGGCTCCTGATTACATACCTCTCCTGCTGCTGCTGCTGCTGGCTGTCCAGCAGCAGACTGAAGGTGGCTGCTGCTGTGCACAGGTATATAAAGGCTCAGAGCCTATTATGACACGCGCAGCCAGCGTTCCATTGCCACATTCCATCTACTGCAGGCAGGATACCTGGCTGGCTGAATGTCGCTGAGAAGCTCACAGAGACCGCCATAAGCAACAGTTTAACAGAATGCCACAGACTAATCAACCAAACTTTTTGGGTTGGGTTCTCTTTTATAGTCTGCAGGCATTAAATGAAAGAAGTCAGTGTTCCAGCAGAAGGAGACAACGTTTCAGAAAAGGCATTGTAGCAAACCAAAAAAGAAATTTTAAGCGCAGCAGAGTAACCAGCGCACATACCTGTTAGCTCAGGTGAGTTTAAAAGGCTGCTGTTGATAACAAGGGCATTTGCTAAATAGATGGTGTGTGTGCAACAATATACTGAAAGGTCAATTATATTGTGCAGCTTATCTCACCACCTGTAGTTATTTAGGTGAAAGCTCCAAAATGCTTGCCTAATATGTCTGTTTATCCAAAAGGAAGTAAAAAGGGAGAGCTAGAAAGATAGCATTGCATCACATTACATGGCAATGCAATGCACAGTTGCTGAAGTTGAACCAAAATGAGCTTGTAATCTGGCTTCTGCAACTTTGAACATGAAAAATCCAATGAGGAGAAGAAAAGCAAAGCCAAAGAGTCCATCCCAAAATCCGACAAACAAGCAAAATGAACAAAAAACATTGAATTCAATTCTTTCTGATTTTAGAAACTGCATTAAAGAAGGGGTGCACCGGTCCTGGAGATACTGCAATACCAGGTCAATGCGTGGAGTGGACAGAGCAAGCTCTTTTTCCATCTCCCTGTTCTAAAAATCCATTTAATATATGGTCCCCAGATAGGGGACGTATCAGATATTAAACTGATAAGAACAGATACTACACTTGATCTTAGCCAAAAGGCCGAGAAGCGATAACCAGAATTGGTTTCAAACTACGGAGCCACCCAAGGATCCTGAAAAGTCCATTTGTGGAGATGAGCTCCTGGACTCCCGTTAAGAAGACATGTTGTCAACCTCTAGATCCCTTACATACCTGCACTTTTCGGCTTGCTGCTGCTGCAATCCACGCGTTTTAGATCTGCATAACTCCACCTCTTTAAACACAGCACCTTCACCCCCTGCTGTTCCCACCCGCCTCAACACCGTTGGAAGGGAGGAGAACCAATTAAGGCGGGGGGTGGGGTGGAACGAGCAGCTGTCTACCCTTAGCAGGAGGGCTCCTGATTACATACCTCTCCTGCTGCTGCTGCTGCTGGCTGTCCAGCAGCAGACTGAAGGTGGCTGCTGCTGTGCACAGGTATATAAAGGCTCAGAGCCTATTATGACACGCGCAGCCAGCGTTCCATTGCCACATTCCATCTACTGCAGGCAGGATACCTGGCTGGCTGAATGTCGCTGAGAAGCTCACAGAGACCGCCATAAGCAACAGTTTAACAGAATGCCACAGACTAATCAACCAAACTTTTTGGGTTGGGTTCTCTTTTATAGTCTGCAGGCATTAAATGAAAGAAGTCAGTGTTCCAGCAGAAGGAGACAACGTTTCAGAAAAGGCATTGTAGCAAACCAAAAAAGAAATTTTAAGCGCAGCAGAGTAACCAGCGCACATACCTGTTAGCTCAGGTGAGTTTAAAAGGCTGCTGTTGATAACAAGGGCATTTGCTAAATAGATGGTGTGTGTGCAACAATATACTGAAAGGTCAATTATATTGTGCAGCTTATCTCACCACCTGTAGTTATTTAGGTGAAAGCTCCAAAATGCTTGCCTAATATGTCTGTTTATCCAAAAGGAAGTAAAAAGGGAGAGCTAGAAAGATAGCATTGCATCACATTACATGGCAATGCAATGCACAGTTGCTGAAGTTGAACCAAAATGAGCTTGTAATCTGGCTTCTGCAACTTTGAACATGAAAAATCCAATGAGGAGAAGAAAAGCAAAGCCAAAGAGTCCATCCCAAAATCCGACAAACAAGCAAAATGAACAAAAAACATTGAATTCAATTCTTTCTGATTTTAGAAACTGCATTAAAGAAGGGGTGCACCGGTCCTGGAGATACTGCAATACCAGGTCAATGCGTGGAGTGGACAGAGCAAGCTCTTTTTCCATCTCCCTGTTCTAAAAATCCATTTAATATATGGTCCCCAGATAGGGGACGTATCAGATATTAAACTGATAAGAACAGATACTACACTTGATCTTAGCCAAAAGGCCGAGAAGCGATAACCAGAATTGGTTTCAAACTACGGAGCCACCCAAGGATCCTGAAAAGTCCATTTGTGGAGATGAGCTCCTGGACTCCCGTTAAGAAGACATGTTGTCAACCTCTAGATCCCTTACATGCCTGCACTTTTCGGCTTGCTGCTGCTGCAATCCACGCGTTTTAGATCTGCATAACTCCACCTCTTTAAACCCAGCACCTTCACCCCCTGCTGTTCCCACCCGCCTCAACACCGTTGGAAGGGAGGAGAACCAATTAAGGCGGGGGGTGGGGTGGAACGAGCAGCTGTCTACCCTTAGCAGGAGGGCTCCTGATTACATACCTCTCCTGCTGCTGCTGGCTGTCCAGCAGCAGACTGAAGGTGGCTGCTGCTGTGCACAGGTATATAAAGGCTCAGAGCCTATTATGACACGCGCAGCCAGCGTTCCATTGCCACATTCCATCTACTGCAGGCAGGATACCTGGCTGGCTGAATGTCGCTGAGAAGCTCACAGAGACCGCCATAAGCAACAGTTTAACAGAATGCCACAGACTAATCAACCAAACTTTTTGGGTTGGGTTCTCTTTTATAGTCTGCAGGCATTAAATGAAAGAAGTCAGTGTTCCAGCAAAAGGAGACAACGTTTCAGAAAAGGCATTGTAGCAAACCAAAAAAGAAATTTTAAGCGCAGCAGAGTAACCAGCGCACATACCTGTTAGCTCAGGTGAGTTTAAAAGGCTGCTGTTGATAACAAGGGCATTTGCTAAATAGATGGTGTGTGTGCAACAATATACTGAAAGGTCAATTATATTGTGCAGCTTATCTCACCACCTGTAGTTATTTAGGTGAAAGCTCCAAAATGCTTGCCTAATATGTCTGTTTATCCAAAAGGAAGTAAAAAGGGAGAGCTAGAAAGATAGCATTGCATCACATTACATGGCAATGCAATGCACAGTTGCTGAAGTTGAACCAAAATGAGCTTGTAATCTGGCTTCTGCAACTTTGAACATGAAAAATCCAATGAGGAGAAGAAAAGCAAAGCCAAAGAGTCCATCCCAAAATCCGACAAACAAGCAAAATGAACAAAAAACATTGAATTCAATTCTTTCTGATTTTAGAAACTGCATTAAAGAAGGGGTGCACCGGTCCTGGAGATACTGCAATACCAGGTCAATGCGTGGAGTGGACAGAGCAAGCTCTTTTTCCATCTCCCTGTTCTAAAAATCCATTTAATATATGGTCCCCAGATAGGGGACGTATCAGATATTAAACTGATAAGAACAGATACTACACTTGATCTTAGCCAAAAGGCCGAGAAGCGATAACCAGAATTGGTTTCAAACTACGGAGCCACCCAAGGATCCTGAAAAGTCCATTTGTGGAGATGAGCTCCTGGACTCCCGTTAAGAAGACATGTTGTCAACCTCTAGATCCCTTACATGCCTGCACTTTTCGGCTTGCTGCTGCTGCAATCCACGCGTTTTAGATCTGCATAACTCCACCTCTTTAAACACAGCACCTTCACCCCCTGCTGTTCCCACCCGCCTCAACACCGTTGGAAGGGAGGAGAACCAATTAAGGCGGGGGGTGGGGTGGAACGAGCAGCTGTCTACCCTTAGCAGGAGGGCTCCTGATTACATACCTCTCCTGCTGCTGCTGCTGCTGGCTGTCCAGCAGCAGACTGAAGGTGGCTGCTGCTGTGCACAGGTATATAAAGGCTCAGAGCCTATTATGACACGCGCAGCCAGCGTTCCATTGCCACATTCCATCTACTGCAGGCAGGATACCTGGCTGGCTGAATGTCGCTGAGAAGCTCACAGAGACCGCCATAAGCAACAGTTTAACAGAATGCCACAGACTAATCAACCAAACTTTTTGGGTTGGGTTCTCTTTTATAGTCTGCAGGCATTAAATGAAAGAAGTCAGTGTTCCAGCAGAAGGAGACAACGTTTCAGAAAAGGCATTGTAGCAAACCAAAAAAGAAATTTTAAGCGCAGCAGAGTAACCAGCGCACATACCTGTTAGCTCAGGTGAGTTTAAAAGGCTGCTGTTGATAACAAGGGCATTTGCTAAATAGATGGTGTGTGTGCAACAATATACTGAAAGGTCAATTATATTGTGCAGCTTATCTCACCACCTGTAGTTATTTAGGTGAAAGCTCCAAAATGCTTGCCTAATATGTCTGTTTATCCAAAAGGAAGTAAAAAGGGAGAGCTAGAAAGATAGCATTGCATCACATTACATGGCAATGCAATGCACAGTTGCTGAAGTGGAACCAAAATGAGCTTGTAATCTGGCTTCTGCAACTTTGAACATGAAAAATCCAATGAGGAGAAGAAAAGCAAAGCCAAAGAGTCCATCCCAAAATCCGACAAACAAGCAAAATGAACAAAAAACATTGAATTCAATTCTTTCTGATTTTAGAAACTGCATTAAAGAAGGGGTGCACCGGTCCTGGAGATACTGCAATACCAGGTCAATGCGTGGAGTGGACAGAGCAAGCTCTTTTTCCATCTCCCTGTTCTAAAAATCCATTTAATATATGGTCCCCAGATAGGGGACGTATCAGATATTAAACTGATAAGAACAGATACTACACTTGATCTTAGCCAAAAGGCCGAGAAGCGATAACCAGAATTGGTTTCAAACTACGGAGCCACCCAAGGATCCTGAAAAGTCCATTTGTGGAGATGAGCTCCTGGACTCCCGTTAAGAAGACATGTTGTCAACCTCTAGATCCCTTACATGCCTGCACTTTTCGGCTTGCTGCTGCTGCAATCCACGCGTTTTAGATCTGCATAACTCCACCTCTTTAAACACAGCACCTTCACCCCCTGCTGTTCCCACCCGCCTCAACACCGTTGGAAGGGAGGAGAACCAATTAAGGCGGGGGGTGGGGTGGAACGAGCAGCTATCTACCCTTAGCAGGAGGGCTCCTGATTACATACCTCTCCTGCTGCTGCTGCTGCTGGCTGTCCAGCAGCAGACTGAAGGTGGCTGCTGCTGTGCACAGGTATATAAAGGCTCAGAGCCTATTATGACACGCGCAGCCAGCGTTCCATTGCCACATTCCATCTACTGCAGGCAGGATACCTGGCTGGCTGAATGTCGCTGAGAAGCTCACAGAGACCGCCATAAGCAACAGTTTAACAGAATGCCACAGACTAATCAACCAAACTTTTTGGGTTGGGTTCTCTTTTATAGTCTGCAGGCATTAAATGAAAGAAGTCAGTGTTCCAGCAGAAGGAGACAACGTTTCAGAAAAGGCATTGTAGCAAACCAAAAAAGAAATTTTAAGCGCAGCAGAGTAACCAGCGCACATACCTGTTAGCTCAGGTGAGTTTAAAAGGCTGCTGTTGATAACAAGGGCATTTGCTAAATAGATGGTGTGTGTGCAACAATATACTGAAAGGTCAATTATATTGTGCAGCTTATCTCACCACCTGTAGTTATTTAGGTGAAAGCTCCAAAATGCTTGCCTAATATGTCTGTTTATCCAAAAGGAAGTAAAAAGGGAGAGCTAGAAAGATAGCATTGCATCACATTACATGGCAATGCAATGCACAGTTGCTGAAGTTGAACCAAAATGAGCTTGTAATCTGGCTTCTGCAACTTTGAACATGAAAAATCCAATGAGGAGAAGAAAAGCAAAGCCAAAGAGTCCATCCCAAAATCCGACAAACAAGCAAAATGAACAAAAAACATTGAATTCAATTCTTTCTGATTTTAGAAACTGCATTAAAGAAGGGGTGCACCGGTCCTGGAGATACTGCAATACCAGGTCAATGCGTGGAGTGGACAGAGCAAGCTCTTTTTCCATCTCCCTGTTCTAAAAATCCATTTAATATATGGTCCCCAGATAGGGGACGTATCAGATATTAAACTGATAAGAACAGATACTACACTTGATCTTAGCCAAAAGGCCGAGAAGCGATAACCAGAATTGGTTTCAAACTACGGAGCCACCCAAGGATCCTGAAAAGTCCATTTGTGGAGATGAGCTCCTGGACTCCCGTTAAGAAGACATGTTGTCAACCTCTAGATCCCTTACATGCCTGCACTTTTCGGCTTGCTGCTGCTGCAATCCACGCGTTTTAGATCTGCATAACTCCACCTCTTTAAACACAGCACCTTCACCCCCTGCTGTTCCCACCCGCCTCAACACCGTTGGAAGGGAGGAGAACCAATTAAGGCGGGGGGTGGGGTGGAACGAGCAGCTGTCTACCCTTAGCAGGAGGGCTCCTGATTACATACCTCTCCTGCTGCTGCTGCTGCTGGCTGTCCAGCAGCAGACTGAAGGTGGCTGCTGCTGTGCACAGGTATATAAAGGCTCAGAGCCTATTATGACACGCGCAGCCAGCGTTTCATTGCCACATTCCATCTACTGCAGGCAGGATACCTGGCTGGCTGAATGTCGCTGAGAAGCTCACAGAGACCGCCATAAGCAACAGTTTAACAGAATGCCACAGACTAATCAACCAAACTTTTTGGGTTGGGTTCTCTTTTATAGTCTGCAGGCATTAAATGAAAGAAGTCAGTGTTCCAGCAGAAGGAGACAACGTTTCAGAAAAGGCATTGTAGCAAACCAAAAAAGAAATTTTAAGCGCAGCAGAGTAACCAGCGCACATACCTGTTAGCTCAGGTGAGTTTAAAAGGCTGCTGTTGATAACAAGGGCATTTGCTAAATAGATGGTGTGTGTGCAACAATATACTGAAAGGTCAATTATATTGTGCAGCTTATCTCACCACCTGTAGTTATTTAGGTGAAAGCTCCAAAATGCTTGCCTAATATGTCTGTTTATCCAAAAGGAAGTAAAAAGGGAGAGCTAGAAAGATAGCATTGCATCACATTACATGGCAATGCAATGCACAGTTGCTGAAGTTGAACCAAAATGAGCTTGTAATCTGGCTTCTGCAACTTTGAACATGAAAAATCCAATGAGGAGAAGAAAAGCAAAGCCAAAGAGTCCATCCCAAAATCCGACAAACAAGCAAAATGAACAAAAAACATTGAATTCAATTCTTTCTGATTTTAGAAACTGCATTAAAGAAGGGGTGCACCGGTCCTGGAGATACTGCAATACCAGGTCAATGCGTGGAGTGGACAGAGCAAGCTCTTTTTCCATCTCCCTGTTCTAAAAATCCATTTAATATATGGTCCCCAGATAGGGGACGTATCAGATATTAAACTGATAAGAACAGATACTACACTTGATCTTAGCCAAAAGGCCGAGAAGCGATAACCAGAATTGGTTTCAAACTACGGAGCCACCCAAGGATCCTGAAAAGTCCATTTGTGGAGATGAGCTCCTGGACTCCCGTTAAGAAGACATGTTGTCAACCTCTAGATCCCTTACATGCCTGCACTTTTCGGCTTGCTGCTGCTGCAATCCACGCGTTTTAGATCTGCATAACTCCACCTCTTTAAACACAGCACCTTCACCCCCTGCTGTTCCCACCCGCCTCAACACCGTTGGAAGGGAGGAGAACCAATTAAGGCGGGGGGTGGGGTGGAACGAGCAGCTGTCTACCCTTAGCAGGAGGGCTCCTGATTACATACCTCTCCTGCTGCTGCTGCTGCTGGCTGTCCAGCAGCAGACTGAAGGTGGCTGCTGCTGTGCACAGGTATATAAAGGCTCAGAGCCTATTATGACACGCGCAGCCAGCGTTCCATTGCCACATTCCATCTACTGCAGGCAGGATACCTGGCTGGCTGAATGTCGCTGAGAAGCTCACAGAGACCGCCATAAGCAACAGTTTAACAGAATGCCACAGACTAATCAACCAAACTTTTTGGGTTGGGTTCTCTTTTATAGTCTGCAGGCATTAAATGAAAGAAGTCAGTGTTCCAGCAGAAGGAGACAACGTTTCAGAAAAGGCATTGTAGCAAACCAAAAAAGAAATTTTAAGCGCAGCAGAGTAACCAGCGCACATACCTGTTAGCTCAGGTGAGTTTAAAAGGCTGCTGTTGATAACAAGGGCATTTGCTAAATAGATGGTGTGTGTGCAACAATATACTGAAAGGTCAATTATATTGTGCAGCTTATCTCACCACCTGTAGTTATTTAGGTGAAAGCTCCAAAATGCTTGCCTAATATGTCTGTTTATCCAAAAGGAAGTAAAAAGGGAGAGCTAGAAAGATAGCATTGCATCACATTACATGGCAATGCAATGCACAGTTGCTGAAGTTGAACCAAAATGAGCTTGTAATCTGGCTTCTGCAACTTTGAACATGAAAAATCCAATGAGGAGAAGAAAAGCAAAGCCAAAGAGTCCATCCCAAAATCCGACAAACAAGCAAAATGAACAAAAAACATTGAATTCAATTCTTTCTGATTTTAGAAACTGCATTAAAGAAGGGGTGCACCGGTCCTGGAGATACTGCAATACCAGGTCAATGCGTGGAGTGGACAGAGCAAGCTCTTTTTCCATCTCCCTGTTCTAAAAATCCATTTAATATATGGTCCCCAGATAGGGGACGTATCAGATATTAAACTGATAAGAACAGATACTACACTTGATCTTAGCCAAAAGGCCGAGAAGCGATAACCAGAATTGGTTTCAAACTACGGAGCCACCCAAGGATCCTGAAAAGTCCATTTGTGGAGATGAGCTCCTGGACTCCCGTTAAGAAGACATGTTGTCAACCTCTAGATCCCTTACATGCCTGCACTTTTCGGCTTGCTGCTGCAATCCACGCGTTTTAGATCTGCATAACTCCACCTCTTTAAACACAGCACCTTCACCCCCTGCTGTTCCCACCCGCCTCAACACCGTTGGAAGGGAGGAGAACCAATTAAGGCGGGGGGTGGGGTGGAACGAGCAGCTGTCTACCCTTAGCAGGAGGGCTCCTGATTACATACCTCTCCTGCTGCTGCTGCTGCTGGCTGTCCAGCAGCAGACTGAAGGTGGCTGCTGCTGTGCACAGGTATATAAAGGCTCAGAGCCTATTATGACACGCGCAGCCAGCGTTCCATTGCCACATTCCATCTACTGCAGGCAGGATACCTGGCTGGCTGAATGTCGCTGAGAAGCTCACAGAGACCGCCATAAGCAACAGTTTAACAGAATGCCACAGACTAATCAACCAAACTTTTTGGGTTGGGTTCTCTTTTATAGTCTGCAGGCATTAAATGAAAGAAGTCAGTGTTCCAGCAGAAGGAGACAACGTTTCAGAAAAGGCATTGTAGCAAACCAAAAAAGAAATTTTAAGCGCAGCAGAGTAACCAGCGCACATACCTGTTAGCTCAGGTGAGTTTAAAAGGCTGCTGTTGATAACAAGGGCATTTGCTAAATAGATGGTGTGTGTGCAACAATATACTGAAAGGTCAATTATATTGTGCAGCTTATCTCACCACCTGTAGTTATTTAGGTGAAAGCTCCAAAATGCTTGCCTAATATGTCTGTTTATCCAAAAGGAAGTAAAAAGGGAGAGCTAGAAAGATAGCATTGCATCACATTACATGGCAATGCAATGCACAGTTGCTGAAGTTGAACCAAAATGAGCTTGTAATCTGGCTTCTGCAACTTTGAACATGAAAAATCCAATGAGGAGAAGAAAAGCAAAGCCAAAGAGTCCATCCCAAAATCCGACAAACAAGCAAAATGAACAAAAAACATTGAATTCAATTCTTTCTGATTTTAGAAACTGCATTAAAGAAGAGGTGCACCGGTCCTGGAGATACTGCAATACCAGGTCAATGCGTGGAGTGGACAGAGCAAGCTCTTTTTCCATCTCCCTGTTCTAAATATCCATTTAATATATGGTCCCCAGATAGGGGACGTATCAGATATTAAACTGATAAGAACAGATACTACACTTGATCTTAGCCAAAAGGCCGAGAAGCGATAACCAGAATTGGTTTCAAACTACGGAGCCACCCAAGGATCCTGAAAAGTCCATTTGTGGAGATGAGCTCCTGGACTCCCGTTAAGAAGACATGTTGTCAACCTCTAGATCCCTTACATGCCTGCACTTTTCGGCTTGCTGCTGCTGCAATCCACGCGTTTTAGATCTGCATAACTCCACCTCTTTAAACACAGCACCTTCACCCCCTGCTGTTCCCACCCGCCTCAACACCGTTGGAAGGGAGGAGAACCAATTAAGGCGGGGGGTGGGGTGGAACGAGCAGCTGTCTACCCTTAGCAGGAGGGCTCCTGATTACATACCTCTCCTGCTGCTGCTGCTGCTGGCTGTCCAGCAGCAGACTGAAGGTGGCTGCTGCTGTGCACAGGTATATAAAGGCTCAGAGCCTATTATGACACGCGCAGCCAGCGTTCCATTGCCACATTCCATCTACTGCAGGCAGGATACCTGGCTGGCTGAATGTCGCTGAGAAGCTCACAGAGACCGCCATAAGCAACAGTTTAACAGAATGCCACAGACTAATCAACCAAACTTTTTGGGTTGGGTTCTCTTTTATAGTCTGCAGGCATTAAATGAAAGAAGTCAGTGTTCCAGCAGAAGGAGACAACGTTTCAGAAAAGGCATTGTAGCAAACCAAAAAAGAAATTTTAAGCGCAGCAGAGTAACCAGCGCACATACCTGTTAGCTCAGGTGAGTTTAAAAGGCTGCTGTTGATAACAAGGGCATTTGCTAAATAGATGGTGTGTGTGCAACAATATACTGAAAGGTCAATTATATTGTGCAGCTTATCTCACCACCTGTAGTTATTTAGGTGAAAGCTCCAAAATGCTTGCCTAATATGTCTGTTTATCCAAAAGGAAGTAAAAAGGGAGAGCTAGAAAGATAGCATTGCATCACATTACATGGCAATGCAATGCACAGTTGCTGAAGTTGAACCAAAATGAGCTTGTAATCTGGCTTCTGCAACTTTGAACATGAAAAATCCAATGAGGAGAAGAAAAGCAAAGCCAAAGAGTCCATCCCAAAATCCGACAAACAAGCAAAATGAACAAAAAACATTGAATTCAATTCTTTCTGATTTTAGAAACTGCATTAAAGAAGGGGTGCACCGGTCCTGGAGATACTGCAATACCAGGTCAATGCGTGGAGTGGACAGAGCAAGCTCTTTTTCCATCTCCCTGTTCTAAAAATCCATTTAATATATGGTCCCCAGATAGGGGACGTATCAGATATTAAACTGATAAGAACAGATACTACACTTGATCTTAGCCAAAAGGCCGAGAAGCGATAACCAGAATTGGTTTCAAACTACGGAGCCACCCAAGGATCCTGAAAAGTCCATTTGTGGAGATGAGCTCCTGGACTCCCGTTAAGAAGACATGTTGTCAACCTCTAGATCCCTTACATGCCTGCACTTTTCGGCTTGCTGCTGCTGCAATCCACGCGTTTTAGATCTGCATAACTCCACCTCTTTAAACACAGCACCTTCACCCCCTGCTGTTCCCACCCGCCTCAACACCGTTGGAAGGGAGGAGAACCAATTAAGGCGGGGGGTGGGGTGGAACGAGCAGCTGTCTACCCTTAGCAGGAGGGCTCCTGATTACATACCTCTCCTGCTGCTGCTGCTGCTGGCTGTCCAGCAGCAGACTGAAGGTGGCTGCTGCTGTGCACAGGTATATAAAGGCTCAGAGCCTATTATGACACGCGCAGCCAGCGTTCCATTGCCACATTCCATCTACTGCAGGCAGGATACCTGGCTGGCTGAATGTCGCTGAGAAGCTCACAGAGACCGCCATAAGCAACAGTTTAACAGAATGCCACAGACTAATCAACCAAACTTTTTGGGTTGGGTTCTCTTTTATAGTCTGCAGGCATTAAATGAAAGAAGTCAGTGTTCCAGCAGAAGGAGACAACGTTTCAGAAAAGGCATTGTAGCAAACCAAAAAAGAAATTTTAAGCGCAGCAGAGTAACCAGCGCACATACCTGTTAGCTCAGGTGAGTTTAAAAGGCTGCTGTTGATAACAAGGGCATTTGCTAAATAGATGGTGTGTGTGCAACAATATACTGAAAGGTCAATTATATTGTGCAGCTTATCTCACCACCTGTAGTTATTTAGGTGAAAGCTCCAAAATGCTTGCCTAATATGTCTGTTTATCCAAAAGGAAGTAAAAAGGGAGAGCTAGAAAGATAGCATTGCATCACATTACATGGCAATGCAATGCACAGTTGCTGAAGTTGAACCAAAATGAGCTTGTAATCTGGCTTCTGCAACTTTGAACATGAAAAATCCAATGAGGAGAAGAAAAGCAAAGCCAAAGAGTCCATCCCAAAATCCGACAAACAAGCAAAATGAACAAAAAACATTGAATTTAATTCTTTCTGATTTTAGAAACTGCATTAAAGAAGGGGTGCACCGGTCCTGGAGATACTGCAATACCAGGTCAATGCGTGGAGTGGACAGAGCAAGCTCTTTTTCCATCTCCCTGTTCTAAAAATCCATTTAATATATGGTCCCCAGATAGGGGACGTATCAGATATTAAACTGATAAGAACAGATACTACACTTGATCTTAGCCAAAAGGCCGAGAAGCGATAACCAGAATTGGTTTCAAACTACGGAGCCACCCAAGGATCCTGAAAAGTCCATTTGTGGAGATGAGCTCCTGGACTCCCGTTAAGAAGACATGTTGTCAACCTCTAGATCCCTTACATGCCTGCACTTTTCGGCTTGCTGCTGCTGCAATCCACGCGTTTTAGATCTGCATAACTCCACCTCTTTAAACACAGCACCTTCACCCCCTGCTGTTCCCACCCGCCTCAACACCGTTGGAAGGGAGGAGAACCAATTAAGGCGGGGGGTGGGGTGGAACGAGCAGCTGTCTACCCTTAGCAGGAGGGCTCCTGATTACATACCTCTCCTGCTGCTGCTGCTGCTGGCTGTCCAGCAGCAGACTGAAGGTGGCTGCTGCTGTGCACAGGTATATAAAGGCTCAGAGCCTATTATGACACGCGCAGCCAGCGTTCCATTGCCACATTCCATCTACTGCAGGCAGGATACCTGGCTGGCTGAATGTCGCTGAGAAGCTCACAGAGACCGCCATAAGCAACAGTTTAACAGAATGCCACAGACTAATCAACCAAACTTTTTGGGTTGGGTTCTCTTTTATAGTCTGCAGGCATTAAATGAAAGAAGTCAGTGTTCCAGCAGAAGGAGACAACGTTTCAGAAAAGGCATTGTAGCAAACCAAAAAAGAAATTTTAAGCGCAGCAGAGTAACCAGCGCACATACCTGTTAGCTCAGGTGAGTTTAAAAGGCTGCTGTTGATAACAAGGGCATTTGCTAAATAGATGGTGTGTGTGCAACAATATACTGAAAGGTCAATTATATTGTGCAGCTTATCTCACCACCTGTAGTTATGTAGGTGAAAGCTCCAAAATGCTTGCCTAATATGTCTGTTTATCCAAAAGGAAGTAAAAAGGGAGAGCTAGAAAGATAGCATTGCATCACATTACATGGCAATGCAATGCACAGTTGCTGAAGTTGAACCAAAATGAGCTTGTAATCTGGCTTCTGCAACTTTGAACATGAAAAATCCAATGAGGAGAAGAAAAGCAAAGCCAAAGAGTCCATCCCAAAATCCGACAAACAAGCAAAATGAACAAAAAACATTGAATTTAATTCTTTCTGATTTTAGAAACTGCATTAAAGAAGGGGTGCACCGGTCCTGGAGATACTGCAATACCAGGTCAATGCGTGGAGTGGACAGAGCAAGCTCTTTTTCCATCTCCCTGTTCTAAAAATCCATTTAATATATGGTCCCCAGATAGGGGACGTATCAGATATTAAACTGATAAGAACAGATACTACACTTGATCTTAGCCAAAAGGCCGAGAAGCGATAACCAGAATTGGTTTCAAACTACGGAGCCACCCAAGGATCCTGAAAAGTCCATTTGTGGAGATGAGCTCCTGGACTCCCGTTAAGAAGACATGTTGTCAACCTCTAGATCCCTTACATGCCTGCACTTTTCGGCTTGCTGCTGCTGCAATCCACGCGTTTTAGATCTGCATAACTCCACCTCTTTAAACACAGCACCTTCACCCCCTGCTGTTCCCACCCGCCTCAACACCGTTGGAAGGGAGGAGAACCAATTAAGGCGGGGGGTGGGGTGGAACGAGCAGCTGTCTACCCTTAGCAGGAGGGCTCCTGATTACATACCTCTCCTGCTGCTGCTGCTGCTGGCTGTCCAGCAGCAGACTGAAGGTGGCTGCTGCTGTGCACAGGTATATAAAGGCTCAGAGCCTATTATGAAACGCGCAGCCAGCGTTCCATTGCCACATTCCATCTACTGCAGGCAGGATACCTGGCTGGCTGAATGTCGCTGAGAAGCTCACAGAGACCGCCATAAGCAACAGTTTAACAGAATGCCACAGACTAATCAACCAAACTTTTTGGGTTGGGTTCTCTTTTATAGTCTGCAGGCATTAAATGAAAGAAGTCAGTGTTCCAGCAGAAGGAGACAACGTTTCAGAAAAGGCATTGTAGCAAACCAAAAAAGAAATTTTAAGCGCAGCAGAGTAACCAGCGCACATACCTGTTATCCCAGGTGAGTTTAAAAGGCTGCTGTTGATAACAAGGGCATTTGCTAAATAGCTGGTGTGTGTGCAACAATATACTGAAAAGTCAATTATATTGTGCAGCTTATCTCACCACCTGTAGTTATTTAGGTGAAAGCTCCAAAATGCTTGCCTAATATGTTTGTTTATCCAAAAGGAAGTAAAAAGGGAGAGCTAGAAAGATAGCATTGCATCACATTACATGGCAATGCAATGCACAGTTGCTGAAGTTGAACCAAAATGAGCTTGTAATCTGGCTTCTGCAACTTTGAACATGAAAAATCCAATGAGGAGAAGAAAAGCAAAGCCAAAGAGTCCATCCCAAAATCCGACAAACAAGCAAAATGAACAAAAAACATTGAATTTAATTCTTTCTGATTTTAGAAACTGCATTAAAGAAGGGGTGCACCGGTCCTGGAGATACTGCAATACCAGGTCAATGCGTGGAGTGGACAGAGCAAGCTCTTTTTCCATCTCCCTGTTCTAAAAATCCATTTAATATATGGTCCCCAGATAGGGGACGTATCAGATATTAAACTGATAAGAACAGATACTACACTTGATCTTAGCCAAAAGGCCGAGAAGCGATAACCAGAATTGGTTTCAAACTACGGAGCCACCCAAGGATCCTGAAAAGTCCATTTGTGGAGATGAGCTCCTGGACTCCCGTTAAGAAGACATGTTGTCAACCTCTAGATCCCTTACATGCCTGCACTTTTCGGCTTGCTGCTGCTGCAATCCACGCGTTTTAGATCTGCATAACTCCACCTCTTTAAACACAGCACCTTCACCCCCTGCTGTTCCCACCCGCCTCAACACCGTTGGAAGGGAGGAGAACCAATTAAGGCGGGGGGTGGGGTGGAACGAGCAGCTGTCTACCCTTAGCAGGAGGGCTCCTGATTACATACCTCTCCTGCTGCTGCTGCTGCTGGCTGTCCAGCAGCAGACTGAAGGTGGCTGCTGCTGTGCACAGGTATATAAAGGCTCAGAGCCTATTATGACACGCGCAGCCAGCGTTCCATTGCCACATTCCATCTACTGCAGGCAGGATACCTGGCTGGCTGAATGTCGCTGAGAAGCTCACAGAGACCGCCATAAGCAACAGTTTAACAGAATGCCACAGACTAATCAACCAAACTTTTTGGGTTGGGTTCTCTTTTATAGTCTGCAGGCATTAAATGAAAGAAGTCAGTGTTCCAGCAGAAGGAGACAACGTTTCAGAAAAGGCATTGTAGCAAACCAAAAAAGAAATTTTAAGCGCAGCAGAGTAACCAGCGCACATACCTGTTATCCCAGGTGAGTTTAAAAGGCTGCTGTTGATAACAAGGGCATTTGCTAAATAGCTGGTGTGTGTGCAACAATATACTGAAAGGTCAATTATATTGTGCAGCTTATCTCACCACCTGTAGTTATTTAGGTGAAAGCTCCAAAATGCTTGCCTAATATGTCTGTTTATCCAAAAGGAAGTAAAAAGGGAGAGCTAGAAAGATAGCATTGCATCACATTACATGGCAATGCAATGCACAGTTGCTGAAGTTGAACCAAAATGAGCTTGTAATCTGGCTTCTGCAACTTTGAACATGAAAAATCCAATGAGGAGAAGAAAAGCAAAGCCAAAGAGTCCATCCCAAAATCCGACAAACAAGCAAAATGAACAAAAAACATTGAATTCAATTCTTTCTGATTTTAGAAACTGCATTAAAGAAGGGGTGCACCGGTCCTGGAGATACTGCAATACCAGGTCAATGCGTGGAGTGGACAGAGCAAGCTCTTTTTCCATCTCCCTGTTCTAAAAATCCATTTAATATATGGTCCCCAGATAGGGGACGTATCAGATATTAAACTGATAAGAACAGATACTACACTTGATCTTAGCCAAAAGGCCGAGAAGCGATAACCAGAATTGGTTTCAAACTACGGAGCCACCCAAGGATCCTGAAAAGTCCATTTGTGGAGATGAGCTCCTGGACTCCCGTTAAGAAGACATGTTGTCAACCTCTAGATCCCTTACATGCCTGCACTTTTCGGCTTGCTGCTGCTGCAATCCAAGCGTTTTAGATCTGCATAACTCCACCTCTTTAAACACAGCACCTTCACCCCCTGCTGTTCCCACCCGCCTCAACACCGTTGGAAGGGAGGAGAACCAATTAAGGCGGGGGGTGGGGTGGAACGAGCAGCTGTCTACCCTTAGCAGGAGGGCTCCTGATTACATACCTCTCCTGCTGCTGCTGCTGCTGGCTGTCCAGCAGCAGACTGAAGGTGGCTGCTGCTGTGCACAGGTATATAAAGGCTCAGAGCCTATTATGACACGCGCAGCCAGCGTTCCATTGCCACATTCCATCTACTGCAGGCAGGATACCTGGCTGGCTGAATGTCGCTGAGAAGCTCACAGAGACCGCCATAAGCAACAGTTTAACAGAATGCCACAGACTAATCAACCAAACTTTTTGGGTTGGGTTCTCTTTTATAGTCTGCAGGCATTAAATGAAAGAAGTCAGTGTTCCAGCAGAAGGAGACAACGTTTCAGAAAAGGCATTGTAGCAAACCAAAAAAGAAATTTTAAGCGCAGCAGAGTAACCAGCGCACATACCTGTTAGCTCAGGTGAGTTTAAAAGGCTGCTGTTGATAACAAGGGCATTTGCTAAATAGATGGTGTGTGTGCAACAATATACTGAAAGGTCAATTATATTGTGCAGCTTATCTCACCACCTGTAGTTATTTAGGTGAAAGCTCCAAAATGCTTGCCTAATATGTCTGTTTATCCAAAAGGAAGTAAAAAGGGAGAGCTAGAAAGATAGCATTGCATCACATTACATGGCAATGCAATGCACAGTTGCTGAAGTTGAACCAAAATGAGCTTGTAATCTGGCTTCTGCAACTTTGAACATGAAAAATCCAATGAGGAGAAGAAAAGCAAAGCCAAAGAGTCCATCCCAAAATCCGACAAACAAGCAAAATGAACAAAAAACATTGAATTTAATTCTTTCTGATTTTAGAAACTGCATTAAAGAAGGGGTGCACCGGTCCTGGAGATACTGCAATACCAGGTCAATGCGTGGAGTGGACAGAGCAAGCTCTTTTTCCATCTCCCTGTTCTAAAAATCCATTTAATATATGGTCCCCAGATAGGGGACGTATCAGATATTAAACTGATAAGAACAGATACTACACTTGATCTTAGCCAAAAGGCCGAGAAGCGATAACCAGAATTGGTTTCAAACTACGGAGCCACCCAAGGATCCTGAAAAGTCCATTTGTGGAGATGAGCTCCTGGACTCCCGTTAAGAAGACATGTTGTCAACCTCTAGATCCCTTACATGCCTGCACTTTTCGGCTTGCTGCTGCTGCAATCCACGCGTTTTAGATCTGCATAACTCCACCTCTTTAAACACAGCACCTTCACCCCCTGCTGTTCCCACCCGCCTCAACACCGTTGGAAGGGAGGAGAACCAATTAAGGCGGGGGGTGGGGTGGAACGAGCAGCTGTCTACCCTTAGCAGGAGGGCTCCTGATTACATACCTCTCCTGCTGCTGCTGCTGCTGGCTGTCCAGCAGCAGACTGAAGGTGGCTGCTGCTGTGCACAGGTATATAAAGGCTCAGAGCCTATTATGACACGCGCAGCCAGCGTTCCATTGCCACATTCCATCTACTGCAGGCAGGATACCTGGCTGGCTGAATGTCGCTGAGAAGCTCACAGAGACCGCCATAAGCAACAGTTTAACAGAATGCCACAGACTAATCAACCAAACTTTTTGGGTTGGGTTCTCTTTTATAGTCTGCAGGCATTAAATGAAAGAAGTCAGTGTTCCAGAAGAAGGAGACAACGTTTCAGAAAAGGCATTGTAGCAAACCAAAAAAGAAATTTTAAGCGCAGCAGAGTAACCAGCGCACATACCTGTTATCCCAGGTGAGTTTAAAAGGCTGCTGTTGATAACAAGGGCATTTGCTAAATAGCTGGTGTGTGTGCAACAATATACTGAAAGGTCAATTATATTGTGCAGCTTATCTCACCACCTGTAGTTATTTAGGTGAAAGCTCCAAAATGCTTGCCTAATATGTCTGTTTATCCAAAAGGAAGTAAAAAGGGAGAGCTAGAAAGATAGCATTGCATCACATTACATGGCAATGCAATGCACAGTTGCTGAAGTTGAACCAAAATGAGCTTGTAATCTGGCTTCTGCAACTTTGAACATGAAAAATCCAATGAGGAGAAGAAAAGCAAAGCCAAAGAGTCCATCCCAAAATCCGACAAACAAGCAAAATGAACAAAAAACATTGAATTCAATTCTTTCTGATTTTAGAAACTGCATTAAAGAAGGGGTGCACCGGTCCTGGAGATACTGCAATACCAGGTCAATGCGTGGAGTGGACAGAGCAAGCTCTTTTTCCATCTCCCTGTTCTAAAAATCCATTTAATATATGGTCCCCAGATAGGGGACGTATCAGATATTAAACTGATAAGAACAGATACTACACTTGATCTTAGCCAAAAGGCCGAGAAGCGATAACCAGAATTGGTTTCAAACTACGGAGCCACCCAAGGATCCTGAAAAGTCCATTTGTGGAGATGAGCTCCTGGACTCCCGTTAAGAAGACATGTTGTCAACCTCTAGATCCCTTACATGCCTGCACTTTTCGGCTTGCTGCTGCTGCAATCCACGCGTTTTAGATCTGCATAACTCCACCTCTTTAAACACAGCACCTTCACCCCCTGCTGTTCCCACCCGCCTCAACACCGTTGGAAGGGAGGAGAACCAATTAAGGCGGGGGGTGGGGTGGAACGAGCAGCTGTCTACCCTTAGCAGGAGGGCTCCTGATTACATACCTCTCCTGCTGCTGCTGCTGCTGGCTGTCCAGCAGCAGACTGAAGGTGGCTGCTGCTGTGCACAGGTATATAAAGGCTCAGAGCCTATTATGACATGCGCAGCCAGCGTTCCATTGCCACATTCCATCTACTGCAGGCAGGATACCTGGCTGGCTGAATGTCGCTGAGAAGCTCACAGAGACCGCCATAAGCAACAGTTTAACAGAATGCCACAGACTAATCAACCAAACTTTTTGGGTTGGGTTCTCTTTTATAGTCTGCAGGCATTAAATGAAAGAAGTCAGTGTTCCAGCAGAAGGAGACAACGTTTCAGAAAAGGCATTGTAGCAAACCAAAAAAGAAATTTTAAGCGCAGCAGAGTAACCAGCGCACATACCTGTTAGCTCAGGTGAGTTTAAAAGGCTGCTGTTGATAACAAGGGCATTTGCTAAATAGATGGTGTGTGTGCAACAATATACTGAAAGGTCAATTATATTGTGCAGCTTATCTCACCACCTGTAGTTATTTAGGTGAAAGCTCCAAAATGCTTGCCTAATATGTCTGTTTATCCAAAAGGAAGTAAAAAGGGAGAGCTAGAAAGATAGCATTGCATCACATTACATGGCAATGCAATGCACAGTTGCTGAAGTTGAACCAAAATGAGCTTGTAATCTGGCTTCTGCAACTTTGAACATGAAAAATCCAATGAGGAGAAGAAAAGCAAAGCCAAAGAGTCCATCCCAAAATCCGACAAACAAGCAAAATGAACAAAAAACATTGAATTTAATTCTTTCTGATTTTAGAAACTGCATTAAAGAAGGGGTGCACCGGTCCTGGAGATACTGCAATACCAGGTCAATGCGTGGAGTGGACAGAGCAAGCTCTTTTTCCATCTCCCTGTTCTAAAAATCCATTTAATATATGGTCCCCAGATAGGGGACGTATCAGATATTAAACTGATAAGAACAGATACTACACTTGATCTTAGCCAAAAGGCCGAGAAGCGATAACCAGAATTGGTTTCAAACTACGGAGCCACCCAAGGATCCTGAAAAGTCCATTTGTGGAGATGAGCTCCTGGACTCCCGTTAAGAAGACATGTTGTCAACCTCTAGATCCCTTACATGCCTGCACTTTTCGGCTTGCTGCTGCTGCAATCCACGCGTTTTAGATCTGCATAACTCCACCTCTTTAAACACAGCACCTTCACCCCCTGCTGTTCCCACCCGCCTCAACACCGTTGGAAGGGAGGAGAACCAATTAAGGCGGGGGGTGGGGTGGAACGAGCAGCTGTCTACCCTTAGCAGGAGGGCTCCTGATTACATACCTCTCCTGCTGCTGCTGCTGCTGGCTGTCCAGCAGCAGACTGAAGGTGGCTGCTGCTGTGCACAGGTATATAAAGGCTCAGAGCCTATTATGACACGCGCAGCCAGCGTTCCATTGCCACATTCCATCTACTGCAGGTAGGATACCTGGCTGGCTGAATGTCGCTGAGAAGCTCACAGAGACCGCCATAAGCAACAGTTTAACAGAATGCCACAGACTAATCAACCAAACTTTTTGGGTTGGGTTCTCTTTTATAGTCTGCAGGCATTAAATGAAAGAAGTCAGTGTTCCAGCAGAAGGAGACAACGTTTCAGAAAAGGCATTGTAGCAAACCAAAAAAGAAATTTTAAGCGCAGCAGAGTAACCAGCGCACATACCTGTTATCCCAGGTGAGTTTAAAAGGCTGCTGTTGATAACAAGGGCATTTGCTAAATAGCTGGTGTGTGTGCAACAATATACTGAAAGGTCAATTATATTGTGCAGCTTATCTCACCACCTGTAGTTATTTAGGTGAAAGCTCCAAAATGCTTGCCTAATATGTCTGTTTATCCAAAAGGAAGTAAAAAGGGAGAGCTAGAAAGATAGCATTGCATCACATTACATGGCAATGCAATGCACAGTTGCTGAAGTTGAACCAAAATGAGCTTGTAATCTGGCTTCTGCAACTTTGAACATGAAAAATCCAATGAGGAGAAGAAAAGCAAAGCCAAAGAGTCCATCCCAAAATCCGACAAACAAGCAAAATGAACAAAAAACATTGAATTCAATTCTTTCTGATTTTAGAAACTGCATTAAAGAAGGGGTGCACCGGTCCTGGAGATACTGCAATACCAGGTCAATGCGTGGAGTGGACAGAGCAAGCTCTTTTTCCATCTCCCTGTTCTAAAAATCCATTTAATATATGGTCCCCAGATAGGGGACGTATCAGATATTAAACTGATAAGAACAGATACTACACTTGATCTTAGCCAAAAGGCCGAGAAGCGATAACCAGAATTGGTTTCAAACTACGGAGCCACCCAAGGATCCTGAAAAGTCCATTTGTGGAGATGAGCTCCTGGACTCCCGTTAAGAAGACATGTTGTCAACCTCTAGATCCCTTACATGCCTGCACTTTTCGGCTTGCTGCTGCTGCAATCCAAGCGTTTTAGATCTGCATAACTCCACCTCTTTAAACACAGCACCTTCACCCCCTGCTGTTCCCACCCGCCTCAACACCGTTGGAAGGGAGGAGAACCAATTAAGGCGGGGGGTGGGGTGGAACGAGCAGCTGTCTACCCTTAGCAGGAGGGCTCCTGATTACATACCTCTCCTGCTGCTGCTGCTGCTGGCTGTCCAGCAGCAGACTGAAGGTGGCTGCTGCTGTGCACAGGTATATAAAGGCTCAGAGCCTATTATGACACGCGCAGCCAGCGTTCCATTGCCACATTCCATCTACTGCAGGCAGGATACCTAGCTGGCTGAATGTCGCTGAGAAGCTCACAGAGACCGCCATAAGCAACAGTTTAACAGAATGCCACAGACTAATCAACCAAACTTTTTGGGTTGGGTTCTCTTTTATAGTCTGCAGGCATTAAATGAAAGAAGTCAGTGTTCCAGCAGAAGGAGACAACGTTTCAGAAAAGGCATTGTAGCAAACCAAAAAAGAAATTTTAAGCGCAGCAGAGTAACCAGCGCACATACCTGTTAGCTCAGGTGAGTTTAAAAGGCTGCTGTTGATAACAAGGGCATTTGCTAAATAGATGGTGTGTGTGCAACAATATACTGAAAGGTCAATTATATTGTGCAGCTTATCTCACCACCTGTAGTTATTTAGGTGAAAGCTCCAAAATGCTTGCCTAATATGTCTGTTTATCCAAAAGGAAGTAAAAAGGGAGAGCTAGAAAGATAGCATTGCATCACATTACATGGCAATGCAATGCACAGTTGCTGAAGTTGAACCAAAATGAGCTTGTAATCTGGCTTCTGCAACTTTGAACATGAAAAATCCAATGAGGAGAAGAAAAGCAAAGCCAAAGAGTCCATCCCAAAATCCGACAAACAAGCAAAATGAACAAAAAACATTGAATTTAATTCTTTCTGATTTTAGAAACTGCATTAAAGAAGGGGTGCACCGGTCCTGGAGATACTGCAATACCAGGTCAATGCGTGGAGTGGACAGAGCAAGCTCTTTTTCCATCTCCCTGTTCTAAAAATCCATTTAATATATGGTCCCCAGATAGGGGACGTATCAGATATTAAACTGATAAGAACAGATACTACACTTGATCTTAGCCAAAAGGCCGAGAAGCGATAACCAGAATTGGTTTCAAACTACGGAGCCACCCAAGGATCCTGAAAAGTCCATTTGTGGAGATGAGCTCCTGGACTCCCGTTAAGAAGACATGTTGTCAACCTCTAGATCCCTTACATGCCTGCACTTTTCGGCTTGCTGCTGCTGCAATCCACGCGTTTTAGATCTGCATAACTCCACCTCTTTAAACACAGCACCTTCACCCCCTGCTGTTCCCACCCGCCTCAACACCGTTGGAAGGGAGGAGAACCAATTAAGGCGGGGGGTGGGGTGGAACGAGCAGCTGTCTACCCTTAGCAGGAGGGCTCCTGATTACATACCTCTCCTGCTGCTGCTGCTGCTGGCTGTCCAGCAGCAGACTGAAGGTGGCTGCTGCTGTGCACAGGTATATAAAGGCTCAGAGCCTATTATGACACGCGCAGCCAGCGTTCCATTGCCACATTCCATCTACTGCAGGCAGGATACCTGGCTGGCTGAATGTCGCTGAGAAGCTCACAGAGACCGCCATAAGCAACAGTTTAACAGAATGCCACAGACTAATCAACCAAACTTTTTGGGTTGGGTTCTCTTTTATAGTCTGCAGGCATTAAATGAAAGAAGTCAGTGTTCCAGAAGAAGGAGACAACGTTTCAGAAAAGGCATTGTAGCAAACCAAAAAAGAAATTTTAAGCGCAGCAGAGTAACCAGCGCACATACCTGTTATCCCAGGTGAGTTTAAAAGGCTGCTGTTGATAACAAGGGCATTTGCTAAATAGCTGGTGTGTGTGCAACAATATACTGAAAGGTCAATTATATTGTGCAGCTTATCTCACCACCTGTAGTTATTTAGGTGAAAGCTCCAAAATGCTTGCCTAATATGTCTGTTTATCCAAAAGGAAGTAAAAAGGGAGAGCTAGAAAGATAGCATTGCATCACATTACATGGCAATGCAATGCACAGTTGCTGAAGTTGAACCAAAATGAGCTTGTAATCTGGCTTCTGCAACTTTGAACATGAAAAATCCAATGAGGAGAAGAAAAGCAAAGCCAAAGAGTCCATCCCAAAATCCGACAAACAAGCAAAATGAACAAAAAACATTGAATTCAATTCTTTCTGATTTTAGAAACTGCATTAAAGAAGGGGTGCACCGGTCCTGGAGATACTGCAATACCAGGTCAATGCGTGGAGTGGACAGAGCAAGCTCTTTTTCCATCTCCCTGTTCTAAAAATCCATTTAATATATGGTCCCCAGATAGGGGACGTATCAGATATTAAACTGATAAGAACAGATACTACACTTGATCTTAGCCAAAAGGCCGAGAAGCGATAACCAGAATTGGTTTCAAACTACGGAGCCACCCAAGGATCCTGAAAAGTCCATTTGTGGAGATGAGCTCCTGGACTCCCGTTAAGAAGACATGTTGTCAACCTCTAGATCCCTTACATGCCTGCACTTTTCGGCTTGCTGCTGCTGCAATCCAAGCGTTTTAGATCTGCATAACTCCACCTCTTTAAACACAGCACCTTCACCCCCTGCTGTTCCCACCCGCCTCAACACCGTTGGAAGGGAGGAGAACCAATTAAGGCGGGGGGTGGGGTGGAAAGAGCAGCTGTCTACCCTTAGCAGGAGGGCTCCTGATTACATACCTCTCCTGCTGCTGCTGCTGCTGGCTGTCCAGCAGCAGACTGAAGGTGGCTGCTGCTGTGCACAGGTATATAAAGGCTCAGAGCCTATTATGACATGCGCAGCCAGCGTTCCATTGCCACATTCCATCTACTGCAGGCAGGATACCTGGCTGGCTGAATGTCGCTGAGAAGCTCACAGAGACCGCCATAAGCAACAGTTTAACAGAATGCCACAGACTAATCAACCAAACTTTTTGGGTTGGGTTCTCTTTTATAGTCTGCAGGCATTAAATGAAAGAAGTCAGTGTTCCAGCAGAAGGAGACAACGTTTCAGAAAAGGCATTGTAGCAAACCAAAAAAGAAATTTTAAGCGCAGCAGAGTAACCAGCGCACATACCTGTTAGCTCAGGTGAGTTTAAAAGGCTGCTGTTGATAACAAGGGCATTTGCTAAATAGATGGTGTGTGTGCAACAATATACTGAAAGGTCAATTATATTGTGCAGCTTATCTCACCACCTGTAGTTATTTAGGTGAAAGCTCCAAAATGCTTGCCTAATATGTCTGTTTATCCAAAAGGAAGTAAAAAGGGAGAGCTATAAAGATAGCATTGCATCACATTACATGGCAATGCAATGCACAGTTGCTGAAGTTGAACCAAAATGAGCTTGTAATCTGGCTTCTGCAACTTTGAACATGAAAAATCCAATGAGGAGAAGAAAAGCAAAGCCAAAGAGTCCATCCCAAAATCCGACAAACAAGCAAAATGAACAAAAAACATTGAATTCAATTCTTTCTGATTTTAGAAACTGCATTAAAGAAGGGGTGCACCGGTCCTGGAGATACTGCAATACCAGGTCAATGCGTGGAGTGGACAGAGCAAGCTCTTTTTCCATCTCCCTGTTCTAAAAATCCATTTAATATATGGTCCCCAGATAGGGGACGTATCAGATATTAAACTGATAAGAACAGATACTACACTTGATCTTAGCCAAAAGGCCGAGAAGCGATAACCAGAATTGGTTTCAAACTACGGAGCCACCCAAGGATCCTGAAAAGTCCATTTGTGGAGATGAGCTCCTGGACTCCCGTTAAGAAGACATGTTGTCAACCTCTAGATCCCTTACATGCCTGCACTTTTCGGCTTGCTGCTGCTGCAATCCACGCGTTTTAGATCTGCATAACTCCACCTCTTTAAACACAGCACCTTCACCCCCTGCTGTTCCCACCCGCCTCAACACCGTTGGAAGGGAGGAGAACCAATTAAGGCGGGGGGTGGGGTGGAACGAGCAGCTGTCTACCCTTAGCAGGAGGGCTCCTGATTACATACCTCTCCTGCTGCTGCTGCTGCTGGCTGTCCAGCAGCAGACTGAAGGTGGCTGCTGCTGTGCACAGGTATATAAAGGCTCAGAGCCTATTATGACACGCGCAGCCAGCGTTCCATTGCCACATTCCATCTACTGCAGGCAGGATACCTGGCTGGCTGAATGTCGCTGAGAAGCTCACAGAGACCGCCATAAGCAACAGTTTAACAGAATGCCACAGACTAATCAACCAAACTTTTTGGGTTGGGTTCTCTTTTATAGTCTGCAGGCATTAAATGAAAGAAGTCAGTGTTCCAGCAGAAGGAGACAACGTTTCAGAAAAGGCATTGTAGCAAACCAAAAAAGAAATTTTAAGCGCAGCAGAGTAACCAGCGCACATACCTGTTATCCCAGGTGAGTTTAAAAGGCTGCTGTTGATAACAAGGGCATTTGCTAAATAGCTGGTGTGTGTGCAACAATATACTGAAAGGTCAATTATATTGTGCAGCTTATCTCACCACCTGTAGTTATTTAGGTGAAAGCTCCAAAATGCTTGCCTAATATGTCTGTTTATCCAAAAGGAAGTAAAAAGGGAGAGCTAGAAAGATAGCATTGCATCACATTACATGGCAATGCAATGCACAGTTGCTGAAGTTGAACCAAAATGAGCTTGTAATCTGGCTTCTGCAACTTTGAACATGAAAAATCCAATGAGGAGAAGAAAAGCAAAGCCAAAGAGTCCATCCCAAAATCCGACAAACAAGCAAAATGAACAAAAAACATTGAATTCAATTCTTTCTGATTTTAGAAACTGCATTAAAGAAGGGGTGCACCGGTCCTGGAGATACTGCAATACCAGGTCAATGCGTGGAGTGGACAGAGCAAGCTCTTTTTCCATCTCCCTGTTCTAAAAATCCATTTAATATATGGTCCCCAGATAGGGGACGTATCAGATATTAAACTGATAAGAACAGATACTACACTTGATCTTAGCCAAAAGGCCGAGAAGCGATAACCAGAATTGGTTTCAAACTACGGAGCCACCCAAGGATCCTGAAAAGTCCATTTGTGGAGATGAGCTCCTGGACTCCCGTTAAGAAGACATGTTGTCAACCTCTAGATCCCTTACATGCCTGCACTTTTCGGCTTGCTGCTGCTGCAATCCACGCGTTTTAGATCTGCATAACTCCACCTCTTTAAACACAGCACCTTCACCCCCTGCTGTTCCCACCCGCCTCAACACCGTTGGAAGGGAGGAGAACCAATTAAGGCGGGGGGTGGGGTGGAACGAGCAGCTGTCTACCCTTAGCAGGAGGGCTCCTGATTACATACCTCTCCTGCTGCTGCTGCTGCTGGCTGTCCAGCAGCAGACTGAAGGTGGCTGCTGCTGTGCACAGGTATATAAAGGCTCAGAGCCTATTATGACATGCGCAGCCAGCGTTCCATTGCCACATTCCATCTACTGCAGGCAGGATACCTGGCTGGCTGAATGTCGCTGAGAAGCTCACAGAGACCGCCATAAGCAACAGTTTAACAGAATGCCACAGACTAATCAACCAAACTTTTTGGGTTGGGTTCTTTTTTATAGTCTGCAGGCATTAAATGAAAGAAGTCAGTGTTCCAGCAGAAGGAGACAACGTTTCAGAAAAGGCATTGTAGCAAACCAAAAAAGAAATTTTAAGCGCAGCAGAGTAACCAGCGCACATACCTGTTAGCTCAGGTGAGTTTAAAAGGCTGCTGTTGATAACAAGGGCATTTGCTAAATAGATGGTGTGTGTGCAACAATATACTGAAAGGTCAATTATATTGTGCAGCTTATCTCACCCCCTGTAGTTATTTAGGTGAAAGCTCCAAAATGCTTGCCTAATATGTCTGTTTATCCAAAAGGAAGTAAAAAGGGAGAGCTAGAAAGATAGCATTGCATCACATTACATGGCAATGCAATGCACAGTTGCTGAAGTTGAACCAAAATGAGCTTGTAATCTGGCTTCTGCAACTTTGAACATGAAAAATCCAATGAGGAGAAGAAAAGCAAAGCCAAAGAGTCCATCCCAAAATCCGACAAACAAGCAAAATGAACAAAAAACATTGAATTCAATTCTTTCTGATTTTAGAAACTGCATTAAAGAAGGGGTGCACCGGTCCTGGAGATACTGCAATACCAGGTCAATGCGTGGAGTGGACAGAGCAAGCTCTTTTTCCATCTCCCTGTTCTAAAAATCCATTTAATATATGGTCCCCAGATAGGGGACGTATCAGATATTAAACTGATAAGAACAGATTTTTTGATTGAAGCTGCATCCAAGGCACTGAAAAATGTGACCGAAGTCACACCAAAACAGCGCACGAGGCGAGGATTCATGTGGACCCTTCCCGGAGGAGAGGGTCCCCAATAAACCATCCTCATCCCTCCGAGCCAGAAGGCCACAGCGAGGGTCAGGGATCTCCGATGCTCTCCCTAGCCGAAGCCGGAGAAGAGCCGTTTTCGTGCTCCCAGCTTCCATCTAGGCTGCCACCCTAGTGGAGCTGGAGCCTGTGTTGGTTTCTCAGCCCAAAGCTGACCGGACCTCCGACCGGGTTTATAAAAATTCCCCTTCCTAGCCCGGAGGCCAGGAATAGGGGGGGTTGCTCAGAAAGTATGATTGGCAAAGGTGCGGCGTGCTACGAAGCCAAGTCTTTCTGGGGTTCCCAGTCCCAGTAAGCTTGGACTCCCACCAGGGCGCCTACTCCTGGGGCACATTGCTCCAAAGCCCTCACACTTACCCAGACTAGTGACTTCGATCCTGGAGGGCCATGTTTTCCATCAGATAACTCTATGAGCCACCTGGCGTACTAACAAGTGCACCAAACCAGTGTGTAATATGCATCAATTTACTAGGGCAGCCCAAGGACAAAACTGCCTTTTCAAATGATACTACACTTGATCTTAGCCAAAAGGCCGAGAAGCGATAACCAGAATTGGTTTCAAACTACGGAGCCACCCAAGGATCCTGAAAAGTCCATTTGTGGAGATGAGCTCCTGGACTCCCGTTAAGAAGACATGTTGTCAACCTCTAGATCCCTTACATGCCTGCACTTTTCGGCTTGCTGCTGCTGCAATCCACGCGTTTTAGATCTGCATAACTCCACCTCTTTAAACACAGCACCTTCACCCCCTGCTGTTCCCACCCGCCTCAACACCGTTGGAAGGGAGGAGAACCAATTAAGGCGGGGGGTGGGGTGGAACGAGCAGCTGTCTACCCTTAGCAGGAGGGCTCCTGATTACATACCTCTCCTGCTGCTGCTGCTGCTGGCTGTCCAGCAGCAGACTGAAGGTGGCTGCTGCTGTGCACAGGTATATAAAGTCTCAGAGCCTATTATGACACGCGCAGCCAGCGTTCCATTGCCACATTCCATCTACTGCAGGCAGGATACCTGGCTGGCTGAATGTCGCTGAGAAGCTCACAGAGACCGCCATAAGCAACAGTTTAACAGAATGCCACAGACTAATCAACCAAACTTTTTGGGTTGGGTTCTCTTTTATAGTCTGCAGGCATTAAATGAAAGAAGTCAGTGTTCCAGCAGAAGGAGACAACGTTTCAGAAAAGGCATTGTAGCAAACCAAAAAAGAAATTTTAAGCGCAGCAGAGTAACCAGCGCACATACCTGTTAGCTCAGGTGAGTTTAAAAGGCTGCTGTTGATAACAAGGGCATTTGCTAAATAGATGGTGTGTGTGCAACAATATACTGAAAGGTCAATTATATTGTGCAGCTTATCTCACCACCTGTAGTTATTTAGGTGAAAGCTCCAAAATGCTTGCCTAATATGTCTGTTTATCCAAAAGGAAGTAAAAAGGGAGAGCTAGAAAGATAGCATTGCATCACATTACATGGCAATGCAATGCACAGTTGCTGAAGTTGAACCAAAATGAGCTTGTAATCTGGCTTCTGCAACTTTGAACATGAAAAATCCAATGAGGAGAAGAAAAGCAAAGCCAAAGAGTCCATCCCAAAATCCGACAAACAAGCAAAATGAACAAAAAACATTGAATTCAATTCTTTCTGATTTTAGAAACTGCATTAAAGAAGGGGTGCACCGGTCCTGGAGATACTGCAATACCAGGTCAATGCGTGGAGTGGACAGAGCAAGCTCTTTTTCCATCTCCCTGTTCTAAAAATCCATTTAATATATGGTCCCCAGATAGGGGACGTATCAGATATTAAACTGATAAGAACAGATACTACACTTGATCTTAGCCAAAAGGCCGAGAAGCGATAACCAGAATTGGTTTCAAACTACGGAGCCACCCAAGGATCCTGAAAAGTCCATTTGTGGAGATGAGCTCCTGGACTCCCGTTAAGAAGACATGTTGTCAACCTCTAGATCCCTTACATGCCTGCACTTTTCGGCTTGCTGCTGCTGCAATCCACGCGTTTTAGATCTGCATAACTCCACCTCTTTAAACACAGCACCTTCACCCCCTGCTGTTCCCACCCGCCTCAACACCGTTGGAAGGGAGGAGAACCAATTAAGGCGGGGGGTGGGGTGGAACGAGCAGCTGTCTACCCTTAGCAGGAGGGCTCCTGATTACATACCTCTCCTGCTGCTGCTGCTGCTGGCTGTCCAGCAGCAGACTGAAGGTGGCTGCTGCTGTGCACAGGTATATAAAGGCTCAGAGCCTATTATGACACGCGCAGCCAGCGTTCCATTGCCACATTCCATCTACTGCAGGCAGGATACCTGGCTGGCTGAATGTCGCTGAGAAGCTCACAGAGACCGCCATAAGCAACAGTTTAACAGAATGCCACAGACTAATCAACCAAACTTTTTGGGTTGGGTTCTCTTTTATAGTCTGCAGGCATTAAATGAAAGAAGTCAGTGTTCCAGCAGAGGGAGACAACGTTTCAGAAAAGGCATTGTAGCAAACCAAAAAAGAAATTTTAAGCGCAGCAGAGTAACCAGCGCACATACCTGTTAGCTCAGGTGAGTTTAAAAGGCTGCTGTTGATAACAAGGGCATTTGCTAAATAGATGGTGTGTGTGCAACAATATACTGAAAGGTCAATTATATTGTGCAGCTTATCTCACCACCTGTAGTTATTTAGGTGAAAGCTCCAAAATGCTTGCCTAATATGTCTGTTTATCCAAAAGGAAGTAAAAAGGGAGAGCTAGAAAGATAGCATTGCATCACATTACATGGCAATGCAATGCACAGTTGCTGAAGTTGAACCAAAATGAGCTTGTAATCTGGCTTCTGCAACTTTGAACATGAAAAATCCAATGAGGAGAAGAAAAGCAAAGCCAAAGAGTCCATCCCAAAATCCGACAAACAAGCAAAATGAACAAAAAACATTGAATTCAATTCTTTCTGATTTTAGAAACTGCATTAAAGAAGGGGTGCACCGGTCCTGGAGATACTGCAATACCAGGTCAATGCGTGGAGTGGACAGAGCAAGCTCTTTTTCCATCTCCCTGTTCTAAAAATCCATTTAATATATGGTCCCCAGATAGGGGACGTATCAGATATTAAACTGATAAGAACAGATTTTTTTTTTAATTTGGCTATCCCCTGCAGAGGGATAAAACCGTTTATTAAAACTTTAACAAATTACAAGCATAATTAGACAAATACCAAACGTTAAAAGACAAATGAAATTTACAAAACAAAAAAATACAAAGATTTTAAATAATTAGGTTCCATTGGTCAACAAGCCATTTTTTGGAAATATGTACATTCTTCTTTTTGTCAATTAAATAATAAGTATACATTTCACATAAACATAAACTTAAAACATCATTCACTGATAAAACATCTTGTTTAAAAATAGCAATGTTGCGCGCTTTCCAGAGAGATGACTTGGCGCAGTTCACTGTCTTCCAAGCCATTGTGTACTGGTCCATTGTGGGGCATTCCATAAGTCCGTATAGCACAGTTTTATATGTAAAGTCCTTGAGGTCTGCCACCCTTTCCAGTAGGGGGAGCAGTCTTCTCCAGAAATCCTTTGCAAAATTACATGTCCATAATAGATGTTCCACCGTTTCCTCTTCTTGGCATCCGGCTCTTGGGCAGATGGCAGACCTCACAAATCCTCTTCTGTATTGGAATGCCCGGCAAGGAAGACAGCGGTGCATGCAACTCCAAGCCAGATCTCTCTGTTCATTAAAAAGATAAAAAACGTTAATCATTTTCCAGATAGACATAGATTTGTCATCATCATATCTGTCAACATTACATATTTCCTCACTTTTACGTATTTCTTTAATTAGTTTCTTACTATTTCTTAATTCCTCTATTTTCTTAGTCCCTAAATTAAAATCGGACACTATTTTCCTTAAAATCTCATAATGCGTCGACAAATTAAAAGCATGGGGCACAGATATATTAACTTCATACCATCCAAACTTTCTCATAAAAAATCCTGTATTAAAACGCATAAAAAAGGACCAATAGTGATTCTTAAAAAGGGCATTAAAACAGTAAACGAACAGATGGATTAAAAGAAACCTATTAAAATCTGGAAAATCTTTACCACCTTTTACTTTTGATTTCATCACGATTTCTCTTTTCAGCTTTTCCATTTTTGAATTCCAAAAGAAGGTAAAACAGGTTTTGGTTATCTTTTTTAAAACATTAACAGGCGGGGGGAAAACCATGCTAAGATACAATAAAAGAGGTAAAATCACCATCTTTAAAACCAATACTTTACCCTCCATTGTAAGTCTCCTCATGTTCCACATACATATTTTCGTATTTACTTTCTGTGTAACTGTTTCCCAACTATTATAACCATCATTATTTTCAGTGAATGATATACCTAAAATGGAAATGGATTCGGAGACATTAATTGGTACATCACGTAAAATCATCCCCCCAACACTTAAAATGTTACACTTATTAAAATTGATTTTAAAACCAGAAGCTAGACAAAAGGATTGCACTTGATGGAGAGTGGCCGTAAGTGATGGTGCATCTGTACACAAGACCGCCACGTCATCCATGTAGCCTACAACCTTGGCCTCCAAACCACCGCTTCCAGGCAGAGGGACACCGCATATCTGTTTATTTTGGCGTATTGCACATAACATTGGTTCCAGTGCACAGATAAACAGTAGGGGGGACAGAGGGCATCCCTGTTTCACCCCTGACCGTAAAAATACCTCTTGTGTCTTAAAACCATTCACTAAAATCTTACTTGTACAATCCTTGTAAAATGCTTTAAGCGATAGTAAAAACCCTTCTGGTATGCCCATTTTCTGTAAAACTTTAAAAAGATAAAAGTGTGAGACACGGTCAAATGCTTTTTCAAAATCAATAGATAAAATCGCCATTTTCCCCTTTCTGTCTTTTACATCCTCAATACAGTCTTTCACTAAATTCAGATTGTCCCATATACTGCGCCCCGGCACCCCACACACTTGATTAGAATGAATAACTTTGCTGATGACTTCTTTTAGACGATTTGCACAAATTTTAGCCATTATTTTATAGTCACAATTTAAAAGTGTTATTGGTCTCCAGTTTTCTAATTTTGATTTATCACCTTTTTTGTATAGGAGGGAGACTTCACCTTTCTTCCAGGAATTTAATAAAACCTTATTATTAAAAACCTCAGTAAACAAATAAAACAAATCATCTTTTAAAATATCATAAAAACATACATAAAATTCTATTGGGATGCCATCAGGACCAGGGACCTTTCCAGTTTTAAAACTTTTAATAGTTTTTAACACTTCTTGTTCCGTTAAAACTTGGGATAAAAACTCTTGGGATGCGGGATCTAAAACAGCTGTTAGTCCTTGCAGCGAATCATCCATTAATTTATTATCTATATTTTTTCCATTAAAAAGATTAGAAAAAAAAACCTCAACTTTACCCAGCATATTTTTTATATTATTCTCACCATCTATATGGTCAATTATCACTTTTTCTTTTTTATTTTTCCTAAAAAAATATCTGGAACACTTTTCATTTTCTTCTATATGTTGTACTCTAGAACGAAAAATGATCTCTTTTCCTTTTTGTTCTAGCCATTTTGAAATCTCTTCTTTTAAGTTTGAAATATCAAGTTGTACATCTATCCCATTGTCTCTGAGCTTAAATAATGTTTGTAGGCGGGTATTTAAAATTCTATATTCTTCATATTTTTCTTTGGCTCTACATATACTCTTTTTAATAAAAAAGTCTTTTATTTTTACTTTCATTCTACCCCACCATACACTCATAGTCTCATTTGTTTTTTTCCCTTTTCTACATTTCCTATAAAACTCAATAAAATCTGATAAAATCTGCGGGTCGGTTAAAAGGGATACGTTCATTTTCCAGCTTTTCTTACCACATTTTTTGTTGTCATTTACTTTTATGGTAAAGGATAAAAGTTTATGGTCTGAAAATATATTAGCTAAAACTTCACATTTGGCAGGTATTGTTTTATCTGAACCAAAAATAAAATCAATCCTAGAGCTACAATTAGCATTGCTCCAAGTGAAACCGGCGTCCTCTGGGCTGTCACTATGACACTCTTTATATATGTCTATCAATTTAGCATCTTTGACTATATCATGTAGCATACCTGAGGTTTTATCGTAGTTCCTGCTTACAGAGCTGGAGCGCCGGTTTTCACCTTTTAAAACACAATTAAAATCCCCTGCTAAGATAAAAGGTACAGAGTTATTAATAAATAATGGTAAAAGATCAAGCATTTCGGCTCTTTCATTTTTCTCTGGGGATCCATAAAAATTTAAAAACTGCCATCTAATACCATCAATAAAAGCTTTTACTAATAAAATACGACCTGGTAAAATTTCCTGAATAAAATCAATTAAAACGTTCCCTTTAAAAAGTATGGCTACACCCGCTGATCCTGCAGCATTCGATCCGGACCAGACAGATGGCCCACACTTCCACTCATCTTTATATTTTTGATATGACATTTCATGTGGGATATTACATTCTTGCAGAAAAAATACAGATGCAGTAAAACACGTAAAAAAATTAAAAAGAGCAGTTCTTCTCGTGTTAGATTTTATGCCTCTCACGTTGAGGGAAATACCTTTCAGTTCAGCCATCATTAGAAAATGTAGAAATTTTACTTAGGTAACTAAGAGCAACGGATTTACCTGTCCGATGAACCTGATCAGACCACTGGGCTTGCGCCTCCCTCCTCATCTGATAGTATCGTCACGAGAGTCTCCGTGGAGGAGGAAAGATTACCACATTTATATAAACCCGACGCTACACTGGCATAGCTCAGAGGGCTGGCTGGCAGAACCCGCTGGGTCTCCATTGGCTGGCCATGCAGTTCCTCATCAGGTGGGTCCCCGAGGGGTTCCGCCGCCCCTGTTTGACCTGTAGAAGGTCGTCCTATAGGAGGAGGTTGCGCACAAGGCAGAGCCTCTGACTCTTCAGAGGCAGCAAGATCCCGGTCCCCACCTGTAGCAGCGGAGACCAAAACCCCTGAGGGTCCAGCGTCCACGTCCCCTTCTGGAGAAGTGTCCATCTGTTCACCTCCTGCTGCCTCCTCCGAACCACCCTTTTTCTTTTTCTTAGGACCCACCTTTATCCACTCAGCGCCCTCAGCACTAGGAGACCCAGACTGGGCATGGGCTTCTGTGTCGGCCTTTTGCCGGTCCCTTTTGACCTTACCAGTAGTGCCCTTCTGCTCCTTCTCAGCCCTCCTTTTGGACTCCCGCAGGTCCTGCAGCCAGGTTTTGGGATTTGGTATTTTACCTGTCATAGACTCTGGAGACACTTCACTATTTGGTACGCCCTTATTGTCTCCAGAGGCTCCAGGTTGTTGTTCCTCCTCCTGAGGGGTGGTCTGATCTTTTGGTCCTTGGTCGGACGTCTTGGACTTCAACTTTTGCTCATCTTCCCGAAATCTGTGAGGGCAAGAAAAATAAAAGTGACCTGGAGTCTGGCAAAAACTGCATTTCTTTTCCTTAGGGCATTCTTTTGTCTCATGTTCTTCACTAGCACAATTTCTACATGATACATGACAGTTTTCTTTTGAATGACCATAGCGCCCACAATTTCTGCAATATACTGGCATCCCAGAAAAGAAGAAATCCCCATTTGTTTGCCCAGTTTTGAAACGGGCAGGGGGGAGCCGTATACCACCTGGTGTATTTGGATCTCTTGTACACTTCACAAGGAATTTCCACTTAGATGTCCATATGTTATATTCGTTTAATATCTTCCCAATACATTTAACACTTTTAAAATAAATTGCTAGAAATGACATTACTTCTGGAGCAGAAACAAAGGGCGAAAATATTTTTACAATAACCAGTCTTACCTCATCCAGGACGTGCTCAACAATTTGTATCCCTTTCAAAACAGGACTATTTTCAACTTTTTTTAACTTTTCTAGTACATCTCTAAAAATACCTTCTCCGGTGAATGTGATGTCATAGTCACCTCTTCTGGGATAATCCTGGATGGAGAGAATTTCATTCCTTTGTACGCCAAGAAGGTTCCTGAGCACGTCCTGGACTACATACCCTAATTTCCTCATATCCGAGCCACCCGCCGTGAAGTGAACTCGGATAGAGTTTTTTAGCCTCGCATAAAGAGGCATGAGGTTAGGGTCAACCTCCATGGAAAAACGCAACAAGGTTGCAAATTGCAGCCGCTTGCAATCTGCGCTCCCAGTGTTCTTGCAGCGAAAAACACCTGGAAGCTGGGGGATCGCAACTCGTTACCCTGGGACTAAGCCCTCTCCCTAATAGCAGCAAGCAGGTTAAGTCCACCAAAGTGGACGATCCTGCCAGGCCAAGGAGAGGGGTACCCGAGTGCCCTTCAACCACAATCTCCTGCAATAAAGCACTTGATCTTAGCCAAAAGGCCGAGAAGCGATAACCAGAATTGGTTTCAAACTACGGAGCCACCCAAGGATCCTGAAAAGTCCATTTGTGGAGATGAGCTCCTGGACTCCCGTTAAGAAGACATGTTGTCAACCTCTAGATCCCTTACATGCCTGCACTTTTCGGCTTGCTGCTGCTGCAATCCACGCGTTTTAGATCTGCATAACTCCACCTCTTTAAACACAGCACCTTCACCCCCTGCTGTTCCCACCCGCCTCAACACCGTTGGAAGGGAGGAGAACCAATTAAGGCGGGGGGTGGGGTGGAACGAGCAGCTGTCTACCCTTAGCAGGAGGGCTCCTGATTACATACCTCTCCTGCTGCTGCTGCTGCTGGCTGTCCAGCAGCAGACTGAAGGTGGCTGCTGCTGTGCACAGGTATATAAAGGCTCAGAGCCTATTATGACACGCGCAGCCAGCGTTCCATTGCCACATTCCATCTACTGCAGGCAGGATACCTGGCTGGCTGAATGTTGCTGAGAAGCTCACAGAGACCGCCATAAGCAACAGTTTAACAGAATGCCACAGACTAATCAACCAAACTTTTTGGGTTGGGTTCTCTTTTATAGTCTGCAGGCATTAAATGAAAGAAGTCAGTGTTCCAGCAGAAGGAGACAACGTTTCAGAAAAGGCATTGTAGCAAACCAAAAAAGAAATTTTAAGCGCAGCAGAGTAACCAGCGCACATACCTGTTAGCTCAGGTGAGTTTAAAAGGCTGCTGTTGATAACAAGGGCATTTGCTAAATAGATGGTGTGTGTGCAACAATATACTGAAAGGTCAATTATATTGTGCAGCTTATCTCACCACCTGTAGTTATTTAGGTGAAAGCTCCAAAATGCTTGCCTAATATGTCTGTTTATCCAAAAGGAAGTAAAAAGGGAGAGCTAGAAAGATAGCATTGCATCACAATACATGGCAATGCAATGCACAGTTGCTGAAGTTGAACCAAAATGAGCTTGTAATCTGGCTTCTGCAACTTTGAACATGAAAAATCCAATGAGGAGAAGAAAAGCAAAGCCAAAGAGTCCATCCCAAAATCCGACAAACAAGCAAAATGAACAAAAAACATTGAATTCAATTCTTTCTGATTTTAGAAACTGCATTAAAGAAGGGGTGCACCGGTCCTGGAGATACTGCAATACCAGGTCAATGCGTGGAGTGGACAGAGCAAGCTCTTTTTCCATCTCCCTGTTCTAAAAATCCATTTAATATATGGTCCCCAGATAGGGGACGTATCAGATATTAAACTGATAAGAACAGATTTTTTTGATTGAATATATCTTTTATTAGCACAAAAAAATAAGTTAACAGACAGTGTACAGTGCCGCAGCCCAGTACACACAGAATTCTACATCATATTTACATAGCATGAGGATACGACGCACTAACTAGACACATCACACCCCTATGCTACACAAAACACTCAATCTGAAAGAAAAAGCATGTCAATCAATACAGTACGACGAACCGTGATAAGGGATAGGGATTGGGAAAAAGGGGATGGGGAGGGGAAAATCACAGGCCCGAAGCTTTATTGAAAGACAAGACACATAAGGGGAGAGGGGGAGGAGGGGTTTAGTCCTCATCCTCGTCCTCCGGACCGTCCATGATGGAATAGTCTCTGAGCAGGCTGTGGATCAGCCTGCGGCAGTCCTGGATGGACATCCTCTCCCTCCTCAAGATGAGCCGGTTCCTGGCGACCCAAAGGGCATCCTTGAAGCAGTTCATAAGGCGCCAAGCCTCCTGGATGGCTCCGACGGTATGAACCCCAGGGAAGAGTCCATAAAGCACAGAATGGTGCGATAGGCTCGCCCTGGGGACAGAGTTCCTCAGGTCGTCCTCAAGTGCAGTCAATAGGCGCTGTGCAAATCCGCAGTCCCAAAAAGTGTGCAAAGATGTTTCCTCCACGAAGGGGCACCTTGGGCAGTACCGGGTCTTGCACAGGTTCCGGGCATGCATGAATGACCGGACGGGCAGTCCGCCCTGAATCGCCATCCACGACAAGTCCTTGTGCCCGTTGGTCAGCCTGTCAGACGACACATTTGTCCACACAGTCTCCAGCGTGTCCTGGTGAAGTCCTGTGATGTTCTCCACGTCATCCTTGGCTCTGATTAGCTTGTGGATAGTTTTGGGCTTCCACAAGTCGGGCTTGAGTCCCTCCAGTTGATGCTCCCCCACAAATCGAACGACGTCTCCGTAGAACCATGGCGTCGTCCAGTTGTAGGGGAAGGAGCTGTCCCACTTGTCCCAGCCGAGTCGCCTCCAAAGAGGAAGCAGGAAGAAGCGAGACATGGACCTGCCCGCGGAGCCATTCTTGACTTGCAAAGTCCGGCGGACACAATCACACACAAAAGAGGATCGCAGGAGGGTGGGGATATCTGGAACGCCCTTCCCACCCTTGCGAGGCTCCTTGTACATGACGGCCCGCCTGACTCTGTCCATCTTGGATCCCCAGACAAAGTGAAACACTGTCCTGGTAATGGCCCTGCACACAGTGACGTGTGGGGGCCAGGCCTGCGCCGTGTACTGCAAGACGGGCAGGACCTCATTACGCAGGACGAGTGCCTTACCCTCACAAGTGAGGTGTCTGAGGCTCCAGAGTCCGATCCGTTGCTTCACCTTGGCCAAGCGTTCTTGCCAGGACTTGAGGGCCGCTCCTTCCTTCCCGAACCAGACTCCCAGCACCTTGAGGAAATCCGGTTGAATGTTGAAGGGGAAGGGGGCGGAGGAGGCCGGCTGCCAATCCCCGAAGAGCATGGCTTCCGACTTCCTGCAGTTGACTTTGGCCCCTGAAGCCCGGCCGAACCTCTCACACGTCTGGACGAGGGCGTCGACTGAACCACGATCAGCGCAGAAGACGGTGACGTCGTCCATGTAGAGCGAGCACTTGACCTCGTGTCGTCCCGGACCCGGTGCGGTGATCCCTCTGATCTCTCCATTCTGCCGGATAGCCTCTGCGAAGAGTTCTATAACACAAACAAAAAGAAGAGGTGATAGAGGGCAGCCTTGTCTGACCCCAGAGAGGACAGGGAAGGGGTCAGTCTTCCAGCCGTTCACCAACACCGAGCTGTGGATATCAAAATACATCAGACGGACATACGAACAAAACATGTTACCCAAACCTAACCGGTGCAGAGCTCGGCCCATGAACTCGTGGGAAACCCGGTCGAAGGCCTTCTCCTGATCCAAGGAGACCAGGGCCGCGTGTGCGCGGCGGACCTTGATGTACTCGACCGTGTCCCGCACGAGAGCGAGGCTGTCTGCGATGCGACGTCCAGGGATGCCGCAGGTCTGGTCCGGGTGGATGATCCGTCCGATGACCGTCTTAAGTCGTGTCGCCATCGTCTTGGCCAGGATCTTGTAGTCCACGTTGAGCAGAGTGATGGGACGCCAATTCCTCAGGTCGCACCTCTCTCCCTTCCGCTTGTACAGGATCGTGACCATTCCTTCCCTCAAAGATGGAGGCATTCTACCCTCCACCACCATCTCCTCGTACAGGTCCAACAGGTCCGGACAGATGAGGTCTCCCAGCGCTACATAGAGCTCCGCTGGAAGACCATCACTGCCCGGGGTCCTGCCGGTCCTAAAGGATTTAGCGGCAGAGAGCAATTCGCCCACCATCAGAGGTTTGTCCAAGGCTGCCGTGCCTGCAGGATCAAGATGGTTAGTGATACCTGACAGGAACTTATCAGCAGCGTCGGGGTCGGTAGTCTTGTGGGAGTAGAGTTCGCTGTAGAAGTCGCTGACGACCCTCATCACGTCCTCCTTCCCACGTCGCATGTTTCCGCTCTCGTCTCGCAGCTCGTTCAGGGGCGTGTGACCGGCATGAAGTTTCCTGAAAAAGAATGAGTTACATTTCTCACCCTTCTCCAGATTCTCCACTTTGGAACGGAAGACGATTCGCTTGGACTCCTCCTCAAAGTGCCTTTTCAGGCTCTTCTTGGTCTCCTCCAGCTCCTCCCTCACGTCCCAGCCGCAGTGAAGAAGGTCCTGCAGCGACCGCAGCTCGCGCTGCAGCCCTCTGAAGTCCCTCCTCTTCTCACACGCCTGTTGTCGACCCTTGGCCTGAAAGAAACAGCGAAACTCAAGTTTAACATATTCCCACCAATCAGAGACTGTTTGGAAGCTACCCTTTTAGGACTGCCACATTGCGTAGGCTGATCTCAGCTCCTCCACGACTTCATCCTGAGCCAGCAGAGCACAATTCAGCTTCCAGGAGCCGGGCCCGGACGGAAAACCGTCGCCGAGGACACCTTGTAAGTGAATGGCTCTGTGGTCGGAGAAGAAGCAGGAGACCATCGAGTGCCTACTCTGCCTGACTGCCCGAGAGGTGAACACAAAGTCAATCCTGGAGCGGAGTGAGCCATCGGGTCGGCTCCACGAATAGTTCGTGGAGCCTCTCCCCATGGAGCCCACCACGTCCTGAAGAGAGGCCTCGGTTACCATCTCGATGAGCAGCTTGGACGTGATGTCCAACTTGGCAGATGTGCCAGAACTACGACCATCCTCCTCGATGGGGCAGTTGAAATCCCCGGCCATCACTAAGGTCCTGGTGGTGGCAAGCTGAAGCCGCAGGGTCTGGAAAAGCTCCAAACGCTCATTCTTCAGTGGGGACGCATACACGAACAGATACTACACTTGATCTTAGCCAAAAGGCCGAGAAGCGATAACCAGAATTGGTTTCAAACTACGGAGCCACCCAAGGATCCTGAAAAGTCCATTTGTGGAGATGAGCTCCTGGACTCCCGTTAAGAAGACATGTTGTCAACCTCTAGATCCCTTACATGCCTGCACTTTTCGGCTTGCTGCTGCTGCAATCCACGCGTTTTAGATCTGCATAACTCCACCTCTTTAAACACAGCACCTTCACCCCCTGCTGTTCCCACCCGCCTCAACACCGTTGGAAGGGAGGAGAACCAATTAAGGCGGGGGGTGGGGTGGAACGAGCAGCTGTCTACCCTTAGCAGGAGGGCTCCTGATTACATACCTCTCCTGCTGCTGCTGCTGCTGGCTGTCCAGCAGCAGACTGAAGGTGGCTGCTGCTGTGCACAGGTATATAAAGGCTCAGAGCCTATTATGACACGCGCAGCCAGCGTTCCATTGCCACATTCCATCTACTGCAGGCAGGATACCTGGCTGGCTGAATGTCGCTGAGAAGCTCACAGAGACCGCCATAAGCAACAGTTTAACAGAATGCCACAGACTAATCAACCAAACTTTTTGGGTTGGGTTCTCTTTTATAGTCTGCAGGCATTAAATGAAAGAAGTCAGTGTTCCAGCAGAAGGAGACAACGTTTCAGAAAAGGCATTGTAGCAAACCAAAAAAGAAATTTTAAGCGCAGCAGAGTAACCAGCGCACATACCTGTTAGCTCAGGTGAGTTTAAAAGGCTGCTGTTGATAACAAGGGCATTTGCTAAATAGATGGTGTGTGTGCAACAATATACTGAAAGGTCAATTATATTGTGCAGCTTATCTCACCACCTGTAGTTATTTAGGTGAAAGCTCCAAAATGCTTGCCTAATATGTCTGTTTATCCAAAAGGAAGTAAAAAGGGAGAGCTAGAAAGATAGCATTGCATCACATTACATGGCAATGCAATGCACAGTTGCTGAAGTTGAACCAAAATGAGCTTGTAATCTGGCTTCTGCAACTTTGAACATGAAAAATCCAATGAGGAGAAGAAAAGCAAAGCCAAAGAGTCCATCCCAAAATCCGACAAACAAGCAAAATGAACAAAAAACATTGAATTCAATTCTTTCTGATTTTAGAAACTGCATTAAAGAAGGGGTGCACCGGTCCTGGAGATACTGCAATACCAGGTCAATGCGTGGAGTGGACAGAGCAAGCTCTTTTTCCATCTCCCTGTTCTAAAAATCCATTTAATATATGGTCCCCAGATAGGGGACGTATCAGATATTAAACTGATAAGAACAGATACTACACTTGATCTTAGCCAAAAGGCCGAGAAGCGATAACCAGAATTGGTTTCAAACTACGGAGCCACCCAAGGATCCTGAAAAGTCCATTTGTGGAGATGAGCTCCTGGACTCCCGTTAAGAAGACATGTTGTCAACCTCTAGATCCCTTACATGCCTGCACTTTTCGGCTTGCTGCTGCTGCAATCCACGCGTTTTAGATCTGCATAACTCCACCTCTTTAAACACAGCACCTTCACCCCCTGCTGTTCCCACCCGCCTCAACACCGTTGGAAGGGAGGAGAACCAATTAAGGCGGGGGGTGGGGTGGAACGAGCAGCTGTCTACCCTTAGCAGGAGGGCTCCTGATTACATACCTCTCCTGCTGCTGCTGCTGCTGGCTGTCCAGCAGCAGACTGAAGGTGGCTGCTGCTGTGCACAGGTATATAAAGGCTCAGAGCCTATTATGACACGCGCAGCCAGCGTTCCATTGCCACATTCCATCTACTGCAGGCAGGATACCTGGCTGGCTGAATGTCGCTGAGAAGCTCACAGAGACCGCCATAAGCAACAGTTTAACAGAATGCCACAGACTAATCAACCAAACTTTTTGGGTTGGGTTCTCTTTTATAGTCTGCAGGCATTAAATGAAAGAAGTCAGTGTTCCAGCAGAAGGAGACAACGTTTCAGAAAAGGCATTGTAGCAAACCAAAAAAGAAATTTTAAGCGCAGCAGAGTAACCAGCGCACATACCTGTTAGCTCAGGTGAGTTTAAAAGGCTGCTGTTGATAACAAGGGCATTTGCTAAATAGATGGTGTGTGTGCAACAATATACTGAAAGGTCAATTATATTGTGCAGCTTATCTCACCACCTGTAGTTATTTAGGTGAAAGCTCCAAAATGCTTGCCTAATATGTCTGTTTATCCAAAAGGAAGTAAAAAGGGAGAGCTAGAAAGATAGCATTGCATCACATTACATGGCAATGCAATGCACAGTTGCTGAAGTTGAACCAAAATGAGCTTGTAATCTGGCTTCTGCAACTTTGAACATGAAAAATCCAATGAGGAGAAGAAAAGCAAAGCCAAAGAGTCCATCCCAAAATCCGACAAACAAGCAAAATGAACAAAAAACATTGAATTCAATTCTTTCTGATTTTAGAAACTGCATTAAAGAAGGGGTGCACCGGTCCTGGAGATACTGCAATACCAGGTCAATGCGTGGAGTGGACAGAGCAAGCTCTTTTTCCATCTCCCTGTTCTAAAAATCCATTTAATATATGGTCCCCAGATAGGGGACGTATCAGATATTAAACTGATAAGAACAGATTTTTTTTTTTTTTTTTTTTTTTTTTTAAAACCACTCAGGTTTAGATATAAGCAAACAGTTAACCAGACTTCGTCATAAGTTATACTGCCACTTCATAAGCATCATTGTGGTTTCTTTATTAAAGTATTATTCAACAAAAATACAAACAAGTAATCCTATGCCAGAGACATTTCCAGAAAAAATATCAACGGTATTTAACCATATCCTGCCACTTAAGGTATTTCCACACACCTTCAGAATCTGTTCCACCACCACCACCTTCTCTTGTATCCCACAAATAGATTACATATAGTCTTGCTAAGATCAACCTAATACAATCATTTACTGTTAAATTTACTCTTTTAAACACACACAAATTTCTCACATCCCACAAGCTCTCCTGCACACACACCATAATAAACCACATCATCCTTTCTAGGCCACGACGACTAGCACCAAAACCAAACATAGCCACTCTCCAATCAATAAACTTCACACCAGCAACCCCTTTACACAGTCCACCCACACCTTTCCACACATCATACGCAAAATTACAATCCCACATAAGGTGCCTCACCGTCTCATTCGCTCCACAACCATCCCTTGGACATACTGCAGATCTTATGAGATCTCTTTTCTTCTGAAAATCCCTCACTGGCAAAATATTATGAAGGCCCATCCATACTATATCTCGCTGTCTATTCGACACACCTTGAATGCTTAACTTCTTCCATACCCGCGCAACTTCCATAGAACGCAATCCCACCACATTACTCTCACACTCATTCACACACATCTTCCCCATCACCTTCTTAACCAACATAAAGTCTTTCATTGCAACTGCTAACAAATCATTCTTCCTCACAAACTTCTCAATCAAACCATACCACTCAGGACACTTAAAAGCAACAGGCACATTCTTATCACGCTTCACCCAATTCAGACCATACAGCATCCATCCAGCCAAATACTTACACATAAATGCCCCTTTATTATTCTTCCCAATCAAAATGACCGTAGTCTTAATAAAATGCAATGTTAGAAACACTTCAATATTCGGAAACTTTAGTCCCCCATACAAATATTGCTTAAACAAAATCTCTCTCTTAAGTCTTTCCATCCTACTGCCCCAAAAAACACAAAAATTAGTTTCTCCACTTTTTTAATTTTCCTATAGGGCACTGGAAAAATACAAGAAACATAAAGCAAAATAGGGAGAATAACAGCCTTAATAATAAGAACCTTCCCTACCAAAGACAAAGAACGTAACTTCCAAAAATTCATCTTCCGCACAATCCGCTCACCACATTCATCCCAACTCTCATAACCTTTCAAATCATCATTAAAAAAAACTCCCAACACTTTAATTGCACCATCCACACCAGCCACACCATCCATCTTAATCCTATTGTCACCAAAACATTTAAACATGCATTTGTTCCAATTCACACGAAACGCTGACGAGCCACAAAAAAAATTCAACAACAATTTTACTCTCTCCATAGAGGCCACACTCTCACTCACCACTACTACATCATCCATATATCCTAAGACTTTCACAGTCATTCCACCACTCCCTGGCACTAACAAACCACGCACCACTTTCTCTTTCCGAATCATACACAGCAGTGGCTCAATCACACACACAAATAATACCGGTGACATGGGACAACCTTGCCTCACACCAGACCTAATACACACTTTCTCACTCAAAAACCCATTCACCAGAAATTCACTCATCACCTCCCCATACAATCCTCTCACGGCACGCACAAATTTCTCCGGAAAACCCATTCTACGCAAAACCTCAAATAGAAACACATGAGACACGCGATCAAACGCCTTTTCAAAGTCAACAGCCATCACCATACACTTCTGCTTTCTTACTTTACAATCCCACAACACATCTCTTAAAAGACACAGATTATCCGTCATACATCTACCAGGCACTGCACACACTTGATCTTTACCAATCACATCAGCTACAACCACACGCATCCGACACGCCAAAATTTTACTGAATACCTTGTAATCGGCGTTCAGAAGCGTAATTGTCCTCCAATTACTCAAACACCTTTTATCCCCTTTCTTATGGATTAAGACCACCACTCCCTCCTTCATTGAACCCGCAAGCATCCCATTCTCCCACATAAACTGACACACTTCCACTAAATCCATACCCATCACTTCCCACATCATAACATATAGCTCCACAGGCAAACCATCCTTCCCAGGCGTCACATTTTTCCTTGCACCAAACACCGCTTTCTTAACTTCCTCCTCAATCACTGCCTCACATAGACCAGAACATCCATCCTTATCCACCTTACAATCCAAAGTCTTAAGCACTTCTTCTTTCAAACTCTCATCCACCCACTTCCTGCCAAACAACTCAGCATAAAACGTGACCACTTCCTTCATTACATCCTCCCCACTCACACAAACACCATCCACATCAAAAATCTCCTCCATACCCTCCTTCTTACCATTTATTTTTTTAAAGAAATATCTTGAACACTTTCCATCTTTATCAAGATGGACCACCTTTGACCTAAAAATTATTTCCCTTCCCTTCCTCTCCAAAGTCCTCTTCAAATCCTCTCTCGCACTTCTTAACAAATCATCCACATCCACACCACACATCCTCATTTTCTCTAGCCATTCCACCCTCATCATTAAATCTTTATATTGACTCCTAACCATGGCAGCCTTTTTATAGCCCCATCGACGAAAAAACTTTTGCACTTCATACTTCATCCAATCCCACCACACCAACACACTTTCAAACTTACTCTTTTGAGATTTACACCAACTATATTTTTTCTTAAAATCATTCACAATTCTCTCATCCTCAAGCAAACTCACATTCAATTTGCACACACCTCTCCCATGCACCCGCCTTAAATCCCCTCTAAAACCACCTTTCAGGCACACATGGTCCGAAAAAGGAACTGAAAATTGAGAAAAACCATCACATATTATATTTTTAGAAAAAAACATCCTATCAATCCTAGATGTTATCCCACCCCTGTCAGCTTTATAGGTTGGTGGTGGTGGCTTCCCCAAATAAACCTCAGCAGCATCAAAAAAGAAAAAATCAGAAATAATGTTTGCCAATTTTTTTCCTGAGGCATCAACTTTCCCCTCAGTTACACAGTTAAAATCACCTGTTACTATCACAGGGATCCTACCTGGTAATTCTAAACATAATTTATCTAATAAACTTAACCTGTCTTCTTTTTTTGTAGGACCATAAATATTTATAATTTTAACTTTCCACCCCCTCCCACACACAACTGCAGAGATGCAACGACCCACCTCTATTACCTTATAATATTCAAAAACAAAATTTCTATTATTTAATACTATCCCAACTCCATCATTTTTATTCCCACTAGAGCCAGACCAGATATGCTGGCCATATGGCCAATCAGCGTCTTCCAGGGGTTCTTCTATACCACACTCCTGTAGACACATAATATCAAAAGAATGGTTATGTAAGAAGTCCAGAATCACAGATCTTCTAACTCTAGACTTTAAAAGTCTTACATTAAGGGACGCAATGTCCCAATTTGGTTTAGAGACCATTCTTTGGCTCAAAAACCAGAAACACCAGTCTCAGCAAAAAAACATGCCTTCCTTATCCTTTGTCATCCGGCGAACTCCCACTTAGCTGAAAGATAGTGGACTCCAAATTCTCCTCCAGGTAAGCCGTTGACGCAGGAGAAAGAGAAACCACTGGGTAATCCCGCTCACTCACCGGACTTGCCACGCATTGGCTACTTGATGGTTCAGACAACCGGGCCCTTTTATTCTTAGCGCGGTCCGGTTCCTCAGAAGACCTCACCAAAGTCTCAGTGAAGTCTCCTTGACCTCCATCTCCCTCTTCATCCATACTTTCACTGCTCCAACTGAGAGCCGGGTCCCCTGGGATTTCCAAGGCTCCCTCACGTTCTTCACAAAAGGAGTCAATGAAACCCCCCTGATAGGAAGAAATGTCCATCTCAGCTGCCAGAACCTCTTCCACTCTCCCGGGCTCCACCAGTAGGTCAGCAGACGCCCTCACTGGAGCAGTCTCCACACGCTGTTCCACTACCTTCACCCTGGAAGAAACTGCGGCCTCAGGTGCCACACTCTTAGGCCTCGGAGAGTTCGAGACCACCTCAGAGTATGCCCTTGCCTTGCCCTCGTTCGCACGACGAGTACAATCCTTAAAGGCATGCCCCTCCATACCACAAGCATTGCAAACAATTGGATTGGTACAGTCCTTAGCAACATGCCCACTTTGGTTGCACTTGGAGCAAACAGGCACAGCAGTACAAACCTCTTGTAAGTGTCCGTACTTCTTACATTTCCTGCAAAAAACTGGGGCCTCAGGAAAGAAGAGAATACCCCTATCTCTCCCGATAGAGAAACTTTGGGGAGGGTAATGAACACCTCCAGGCTCCGAAGAACTTTCCCCAAATCTGACAAAATATCTGTATTTGCCAGTCCATAAGTTCTCCTCGTTCATGATTTTGTGACTGTTGCTCACAAAGTCACAATGCCTCTTAAGAAAAGTCGCAATGTCATGTTCGTGCACAAAGGGATTATACATAAATATGACTAGGGGAACATCACCTTTGGAGTACAAGACTGTAAAAGTCAAACCATGCAAGGTTGGATTCTTCTCCTGCTCCCTCAACTTCTTATACAGGTTCCGGCAAGCCGCCATAGATTGTAGCACCAAGACATACCGTCCTTCTTTCCGGGATTCCTGCAGGCAGACGATGTTTTCTCTTGTCACTTCCAGGATTTTGAAGATCACCTCGTGCACCATATACGACAGATTGAAACGCTCTCTGACAGCAGCATCAACTTCAATGCGGAATGCATTGCGAACCCGATTGTCATCGGTCCCAGCATAGCGTATCTTCACGCCCATTATGATCACTCTCTCGTTCCTCCTCGTTCTCCCCCTAAAGCAGCAACCGGCTTAAGCCATCAAGATGGCGATGCCGGAAGGCCAAGGGAAAACACTCAAGGACCCCAGACAAGACACTTGGTCTTAGCCAAAAGGCCGAGAAGCGATAACCAGAATTGGTTTCAAACTACGGAGCCACCCAAGGATCCTGAAAAGTCCATTTGTGGAGATGAGCTCCTGGACTCCCGTTAAGAAGACATGTTGTCAACCTCTAGATCCCTTACATGCCTGCACTTTTCGGCTTGCTGCTGCTGCAATCCACGTGTTTTAGATCTGCATAACTCCACCTCTTTAAACACAGCACCTTCACCCCCTGCTGTTCCCACCCGCCTCAACACCGTTGGAAGGGAGGAGAACCAATTAAGGCGGGGGGTGGGGTGGAACGAGCAGCTGTCTACCCTTAGCAGGAGGGCTCCTGATTACATACCTCTCCTGCTGCTGCTGCTGCTGGCTGTCCAGCAGCAGACTGAAGGTGGCTGCTGCTGTGCACAGGTATATAAAGGCTCAGAGCCTATTATGACACGCGCAGCCAGCGTTCCATTGCCACATTCCATCCACTGCAGGCAGGATACCTGGCTGGCTGAATGTCGCTGAGAAGCTCACAGAGACCGCCATAAGCAACAGTTTAACAGAATGCCACAGACTAATCAACCAAACTTTTTGGGTTGGGTTCTCTTTTATAGTCTGCAGGCATTAAATGAAAGAAGTCAGTGTTCCAGCAGAAGGAGACAACGTTTCAGAAAAGGCATTGTAGCAAACCAAAAAAGAAATTTTAAGCGCAGCAGAGTAACCAGCGCACATACCTGTTAGCTCAGGTGAGTTTAAAAGGCTGCTGTTGATAACAAGGGCATTTGCTAAATAGATGGTGTGTGTGCAACAATATACTGAAAGGTCAATTATATTGTGCAGCTTATCTCACCACCTGTAGTTATTTAGGTGAAAGCTCCAAAATGCTTGCCTAATATGTCTGTTTATCCAAAAGGAAGTAAAAAGGGAGAGCTAGAAAGATAGCATTGCATCACATTACATGGCAATGCAGTGCACAGTTGCTGAAGTTGAACCAAAATGAGCTTGTAATCTGGCTTCTGCAACTTTGAACATGAAAAATCCAATGAGGAGAAGAAAAGCAAAGCCAAAGAGTCCATCCCAAAATCCGACAAACAAGCAAAATGAACAAAAAACATTGAATTCAATTCTTTCTGATTTTAGAAACTGCATTAAAGAAGGGGTGCACCGGTCCTGGAGATACTGCAATACCAGGTCAATGCGTGGAGTGGACAGAGCAAGCTCTTTTTCCATCTCCCTGTTCTAAAAATCCATTTAATATATGGTCCCCAGATAGGGGACGTATCAGATATTAAACTGATAAGAACAGATACTACACTTGATCTTAGCCAAAAGGCCGAGAAGCGATAACCAGAATTGGTTTCAAACTACGGAGCCACCCAAGGATCCTGAAAAGTCCATTTGTGGAGATGAGCTCCTGGACTCCCGTTAAGAAGACATGTTGTCAACCTCTAGATCCCTTACATGCCTGCACTTTTCGGCTTGCTGCTGCTGCAATCCACGTGTTTTAGATCTGCATAACTCCACCTCTTTAAACACAGCACCTTCACCCCCTGCTGTTCCCACCCGCCTCAACACCGTTGGAAGGGAGGAGAACCAATTAAGGCGGGGGGTGGGGTGGAACGAGCAGCTGTCTACCCTTAGCAGGAGGGCTCCTGATTACATACCTCTCCTGCTGCTGCTGCTGCTGGCTGTCCAGCAGCAGACTGAAGGTGGCTGCTGCTGTGCACAGGTATATAAAGGCTCAGAGCCTATTATGACACGCGCAGCCAGCGTTCCATTGCCACATTCCATCCACTGCAGGCAGGATACCTGGCTGGCTGAATGTCGCTGAGAAGCTCACAGAGACCGCCATAAGCAACAGTTTAACAGAATGCCACAGACTAATCAACCAAACTTTTTGGGTTGGGTTCTCTTTTATAGTCTGCAGGCATTAAATGAAAGAAGTCAGTGTTCCAGCAGAAGGAGACAACGTTTCAGAAAAGGCATTGTAGCAAACCAAAAAAGAAATTTTAAGCGCAGCAGAGTAACCAGCGCACATACCTGTTAGCTCAGGTGAGTTTAAAAGGCTGCTGTTGATAACAAGGGCATTTGCTAAATAGATGGTGTGTGTGCAACAATATACTGAAAGGTCAATTATATTGTGCAGCTTATCTCACCACCTGTAGTTATTTAGGTGAAAGCTCCAAAATGCTTGCCTAATATGTCTGTTTATCCAAAAGGAAGTAAAAAGGGAGAGCTAGAAAGATAGCATTGCATCACATTACATGGCAATGCAGTGCACAGTTGCTGAAGTTGAACCAAAATGAGCTTGTAATCTGGCTTCTGCAACTTTGAACATGAAAAATCCAATGAGGAGAAGAAAAGCAAAGCCAAAGAGTCCATCCCAAAATCCGACAAACAAGCAAAATGAACAAAAAACATTGAATTCAATTCTTTCTGATTTTAGAAACTGCATTAAAGAAGGGGTGCACCGGTCCTGGAGATACTGCAATACCAGGTCAATGCGTGGAGTGGACAGAGCAAGCTCTTTTTCCATCTCCCTGTTCTAAAAATCCATTTAATATATGGTCCCCAGATAGGGGACGTATCAGATATTAAACTGATAAGAACAGATACTACACTTGATCTTAGCCAAAAGGCCGAGAAGCGATAACCAGAATTGGTTTCAAACTACGGAGCCACCCAAGGATCCTGAAAAGTCCATTTGTGGAGATGAGCTCCTGGACTCCCGTTAAGAAGACATGTTGTCAACCTCTAGATCCCTTACATGCCTGCACTTTTCGGCTTGCTGCTGCTGCAATCCACGCGTTTTAGATCTGCATAACTCCACCTCTTTAAACACAGCACCTTCACCCCCTGCTGTTCCCACCCGCCTCAACACCGTTGGAAGGGAGGAGAACCAATTAAGGCGGGGGGTGGGGTGGAACGAGCAGCTGTCTACCCTTAGCAGGAGGGCTCCTGATTACATACCTCTCCTGCTGCTGCTGCTGCTGGCTGTCCAGCAGCAGACTGAAGGTGGCTGCTGCTGTGCACAGGTATATAAAGGCTCAGAGCCTATTATGACACGCGCAGCCAGCGTTCCATTGCCACATTCCATCTACTGCAGGCAGGATACCTGGCTGGCTGAATGTCGCTGAGAAGCTCACAGAGACCGCCATAAGCAACAGTTTAACAGAATGCCACAGACTAATCAACCAAACTTTTTGGGTTGGGTTCTCTTTTATAGTCTGCAGGCATTAAATGAAAGAAGTCAGTGTTCCAGCAGAAGGAGACAACGTTTCAGAAAAGGCATTGTAGCAAACCAAAAAAGAAATTTTAAGCGCAGCAGAGTAACCAGCGCACATACCTGTTAGCTCAGGTGAGTTTAAAAGGCTGCTGTTGATAACAAGGGCATTTGCTAAATAGATGGTGTGTGTGCAACAATATACTGAAAGGTCAATTATATTGTGCAGCTTATCTCACCACCTGTAGTTATTTAGGTGAAAGCTCCAAAATGCTTGCCTAATATGTCTGTTTATCCAAAAGGAAGTAAAAAGGGAGAGCTAGAAAGATAGCATTGCATCACATTACATGGCAATGCAATGCACAGTTGCTGAAGTTGAACCAAAATGAGCTTGTAATCTGGCTTCTGCAACTTTGAACATGAAAAATCCAATGAGGAGAAGAAAAGCAAAGCCAAAGAGTCCATCCCAAAATCCGACAAACAAGCAAAATGAACAAAAAACATTGAATTCAATTCTTTCTGATTTTAGAAACTGCATTAAAGAAGGGGTGCACCGGTCCTGGAGATACTGCAATACCAGGTCAATGCGTGGAGTGGACAGAGCAAGCTCTTTTTCCATCTCCCTGTTCTAAAAATCCATTTAATATATGGTCCCCAGATAGGGGACGTATCAGATATTAAACTGATAAGAACAGATACTACACTTGATCTTAGCCAAAAGGCCGAGAAGCGATAACCAGAATTGGTTTCAAACTACGGAGCCACCCAAGGATCCTGAAAAGTCCATTTGTGGAGATGAGCTCCTGGACTCCCGTTAAGAAGACATGTTGTCAACCTCTAGATCCCTTACATGCCTGCACTTTTCGGCTTGCTGCTGCTGCAATCCACGCATTTTAGATCTGCATAACTCCACCTCTTTAAACACAGCACCTTCACCCCCTGCTGTTCCCACCCGCCTCAACACCGTTGGAAGGGAGGAGAACCAATTAAGGCGGGGGGTGGGGTGGAACGAGCAGCTGTCTACCCTTAGCAGGAGGGCTCCTGATTACATACCTCTCCTGCTGCTGCTGCTGCTGGCTGTCCAGCAGCAGACTGAAGGTGGCTGCTGCTGTGCACAGGTATATAAAGGCTCAGAGCCTATTATGACACGCGCAGCCAGCGTTCCATTGCCACATTCCATCTACTGCAGGCAGGATACCTGGCTGGCTGAATGTCGCTGAGAAGCTCACAGAGACCGCCATAAGCAACAGTTTAACAGAATGCCACAGACTAATCAACCAAACTTTTTGGGTTGGGTTCTCTTTTATAGTCTGCAGGCATTAAATGAAAGAAGTCAGTGTTCCAGCAGAAGGAGACAACGTTTCAGAAAAGGCATTGTAGCAAACCAAAAAAGAAATTTTAAGCGCAGCAGAGTAACCAGCGCACATACCTGTTAGCTCAGGTGAGTTTAAAAGGCTGCTGTTGATAACAAGGGCATTTGCTAAATAGATGGTGTGTGTGCAACAATATACTGAAAGGTCAATTATATTGTGCAGCTTATCTCACCACCTGTAGTTATTTAGGTGAAAGCTCCAAAATGCTTGCCTAATATGTCTGTTTATCCAAAAGGAAGTAAAAAGGGAGAGCTAGAAAGATAGCATTGCATCACATTACATGGCAATGCAATGCACAGTTGCTGAAGTTGAACCAAAATGAGCTTGTAATCTGGCTTCTGCAACTTTGAACATGAAAAATCCAATGAGGAGAAGAAAAGCAAAGCCAAAGAGTCCATCCCAAAATCCGACAAACAAGCAAAATGAACAAAAAACATTGAATTCAATTCTTTCTGATTTTAGAAACTGCATTAAAGAAGGGGTGCACCGGTCCTGGAGATACTGCAATACCAGGTCAATGCGTGGAGTGGACAGAGCAAGCTCTTTTTCCATCTCCCTGTTCTAAAAATCCATTTAATATATGGTCCCCAGATAGGGGACGTATCAGATATTAAACTGATAAGAACAGATTTTTTATCGAAAGCCCGAATTCGTGTACAAAACCCGAGTGCGCTTAAAAAAGTGACAAGTGCCACAAAAAAAGTGCACTAGGATGCTGGTCTTCTTGAAACCCTCTCCAAAAGGAGAAGGGTCCCCCAAACCATTCCCCGTCCCTCCGAGCCAGAAGGCCACAGCGAGGAACAGGGACAAATAGCCACCTCCAGCCGAAACCAGAGGCGACCCAATCTTACCCCCAATACCTGCCCGAGTTCTCACCCGAGCAAGGCACTGGGAGCCAAAAGACTGTGCTCCCCTCCCGGAAGAGGGGAGCCAACAACGCTCTCCTCCCGAAAGAGGAGAGCCAGGGGGGTTCAGGGGGGAGCGGAACCTGATGGCCACACACTCCCCCCCTAGACCTGCCAAGAGAGGAACCCGTTAGGGAACCGCATCCCGACAAAATCCTAGTAAGGACGTGGACACACGTGAATAAGTGGACACACAGTGACAAAAAAATTAAATAAATAGTGAAGGTTTCACAGTATAATACTGCCCGGACCTTCGACCGGGAATTGAAAAATTCCCCATCCTAAGGCCAGAAGGCCCGGAATAAGGGTGTGTGCGAAGAAAGAAAATTTGAAGTGCTTGTGCAAATGTGCCATAAACTCAAGTGGGGTTCCCAATCCCAGTGAGTTAAGGCACCCCAGGGTCACCACTCCTGGGGCACTTCACACTTCGGGCTTTCGATCTTCCCCGGCCCAATGGCGTCGATCCTGGGGGGCCATGCTTTCCACCAGATGACTATATTAGCCACCTGGCGTACTAACAAGCGCCTAAACCCCAGTGTGCATAATGTATCAATCTACTAGGGCGGCCAACATCCAAAACCGCCTTTTCGAAAGATACTACACTTGATCTTAGCCAAAAGGCCGAGAAGCGATAACCAGAATTGGTTTCAAACTACGGAGCCACCCAAGGATCCTGAAAAGTCCATTTGTGGAGATGAGCTCCTGGACTCCCGTTAAGAAGACATGTTGTCAACCTCTAGATCCCTTACATGCCTGCACTTTTCGGCTTGCTGCTGCTGCAATCCACGCGTTTTAGATCTGCATAACTCCACCTCTTTAAACACAGCACCTTCACCCCCTGCTGTTCCCACCCGCCTCAACACCGTTGGAAGGGAGGAGAACCAATTAAGGCGGGGGGTGGGGTGGAACGAGCAGCTGTCTACCCTTAGCAGGAGGGCTCCTGATTACATACCTCTCCTGCTGCTGCTGCTGCTGGCTGTCCAGCAGCAGACTGAAGGTGGCTGCTGCTGTGCACAGGTATATAAAGGCTCAGAGCCTATTATGACACGCGCAGCCAGCGTTCCATTGCCACATTCCATCTACTGCAGGCAGGATACCTGGCTGGCTGAATGTCGCTGAGAAGCTCACAGAGACCGCCATAAGCAACAGTTTAACAGAACGCCACAGACTAATCAACCAAACTTTTTGGGTTGGGTTCTCTTTTATAGTCTGCAGGCATTAAATGAAAGAAGTCAGTGTTCCAGCAGAAGGAGACAACGTTTCAGAAAAGGCATTGTAGCAAACCAAAAAAGAAATTTTAAGCGCAGCAGAGTAACCAGCGCACATACCTGTTAGCTCAGGTGAGTTTAAAAGGCTGCTGTTGATAACAAGGGCATTTGCTAAATAGATGGTGTGTGTGCAACAATATACTGAAAGGTCAATTATATTGTGCAGCTTATCTCACCACCTGTAGTTATTTAGGTGAAAGCTCCAAAATGCTTGCCTAATATGTCTGTTTATCCAAAAGGAAGTAAAAAGGGAGAGCTAGAAAGATAGCATTGCATCACATTACATGGCAATGCAATGCACAGTTGCTGAAGTTGAACCAAAATGAGCTTGTAATCTGGCTTCTGCAACTTTGAACATGAAAAATCCAATGAGGAGAAGAAAAGCAAAGCCAAAGAGTCCATCCCAAAATCCGACAAACAAGCAAAATGAACAAAAAACATTGAATTCAATTCTTTCTGATTTTAGAAACTGCATTAAAGAAGGGGTGCACCGGTCCTGGAGATACTGCAATACCAGGTCAATGCGTGGAGTGGACAGAGCAAGCTCTTTTTCCATCTCCCTGTTCTAAAAATCCATTTAATATATGGTCCCCAGATAGGGGACGTATCAGATATTAAACTGATAAGAACAGATTTTTTTTTTTTTTTTTTTTTTTTTTTAAAACCACTCAGGTTTAGATATAAGCAAACAGTTAACCAGACTTCGTCATAAGTTATACTGCCACTTCATAAGCATCATTGTGGTTTCTTTATTAAAGTATTATTCAACAAAAATACAAACAAGTAATCCTATGCCAGAGACATTTCCAGAAAAAATATCAACGGTATTTAACCATATCCTGCCACTTAAGGTATTTCCACACACCTTCAGAATCTGTTCCACCACCACCACCTTCTCTTGTATCCCACAAATAGATTACATATAGTCTTGCTAAGATCAACCTAATACAATCATTTACTGTTAAATTTACTCTTTTAAACACACACAAATTTCTCACATCCCACAAGCTCTCCTGCACACACACCATAATAAACCACATCATCCTTTCTAGGCCACGACGACTAGCACCAAAACCAAACATAGCCACTCTCCAATCAATAAACTTCACACCAGCAACCCCTTTACACAGTCCACCCACACCTTTCCACACATCATACGCAAAATTACAATCCCACATAAGGTGCCTCACCGTCTCATTCGCTCCACAACCATCCCTTGGACATACTGCAGATCTTATGAGATCTCTTTTCTTCTGAAAATCCCTCACTGGCAAAATATTATGAAGGCCCATCCATACTATATCTCGCTGTCTATTCGACACACCTTGAATGCTTAACTTCTTCCATACCCGCGCAACTTCCATAGAACGCAATCCCACCACATTACTCTCACACTCATTCACACACATCTTCCCCATCACCTTCTTAACCAACATAAAGTCTTTCATTGCAACTGCTAACAAATCATTCTTCCTCACAAACTTCTCAATCAAACCATACCACTCAGGACACTTAAAAGCAACAGGCACATTCTTATCACGCTTCACCCAATTCAGACCATACAGCATCCATCCAGCCAAATACTTACACATAAATGCCCCTTTATTATTCTTCCCAATCAAAATGACCGTAGTCTTAATAAAATGCAATGTTAGAAACACTTCAATATTCGGAAACTTTAGTCCCCCATACAAATATTGCTTAAACAAAATCTCTCTCTTAAGTCTTTCCATCCTACTGCCCCAAAAAACACAAAAATTAGTTTCTCCACTTTTTTAATTTTCCTATAGGGCACTGGAAAAATACAAGAAACATAAAGCAAAATAGGGAGAATAACAGCCTTAATAATAAGAACCTTCCCTACCAAAGACAAAGAACGTAACTTCCAAAAATTCATCTTCCGCACAATCCGCTCACCACATTCATCCCAACTCTCATAACCTTTCAAATCATCATTAAAAAAAACTCCCAACACTTTAATTGCACCATCCACACCAGCCACACCATCCATCTTAATCCTATTGTCACCAAAACATTTAAACATGCATTTGTTCCAATTCACACGAAACGCTGACGCGCCACAAAAAAAATTCAACAACAATTTTACTCTCTCCATAGAGGCCACACTCTCACTCACCACTACTACATCATCCATATATCCTAAGACTTTCACAGTCATTCCACCACTCCCTGGCACTAACAAACCACGCACCACTTTCTCTTTCCGAATCATACACAGCAGTGGCTCAATCACACACACAAATAATACCGGTGACATGGGACAACCTTGCCTCACACCAGACCTAATACACACTTTCTCACTCAAAAACCCATTCACCAGAAATTCACTCATCACCTCCCCATACAATCCTCTCACGGCACGCACAAATTTCTCCGGAAAACCCATTCTACGCAAAACCTCAAATAGAAACACATGAGACACGCGATCAAACGCCTTTTCAAAGTCAACAGCCATCACCATACACTTCTGCTTTCTTACTTTACAATCCCACAACACATCTCTTAAAAGACACAGATTATCCGTCATACATCTACCAGGCACTGCACACACTTGATCTTTACCAATCACATCAGCTACAACCACACGCATCCGACACGCCAAAATTTTACTGAATACCTTGTAATCGGCGTTCAGAAGCGTAATTGTCCTCCAATTACTCAAACACCTTTTATCCCCTTTCTTATGGATTAAGACCACCACTCCCTCCTTCATTGAACCCGCAAGCATCCCATTCTCCCACATAAACTGACACACTTCCACTAAATCCATACCCATCACTTCCCACATCATAACATATAGCTCCACAGGCAAACCATCCTTCCCAGGCGTCACATTTTTCCTTGCACCAAACACCGCTTTCTTAACTTCCTCCTCAATCACTGCCTCACATAGACCAGAACATCCATCCTTATCCACCTTACAATCCAAAGTCTTAAGCACTTCTTCTTTCAAACTCTCATCCACCCACTTCCTGCCAAACAACTCAGCATAAAACGTGACCACTTCCTTCATTACATCCTCCCCACTCACACAAACACCATCCACATCAAAAATCTCCTCCATACCCTCCTTCTTACCATTTATTTTTTTAAAGAAATATCTTGAACACTTTCCATCTTTATCAAGATGGACCACCTTTGACCTAAAAATTATTTCCCTTCCCTTCCTCTCCAAAGTCCTCTTCAAATCCTCTCTCGCACTTCTTAACAAATCATCCACATCCACACCACACATCCTCATTTTCTCTAGCCATTCCACCCTCATCATTAAATCTTTATATTGACTCCTAACCATGGCAGCCTTTTTATAGCCCCATCGACGAAAAAACTTTTGCACTTCATACTTCATCCAATCCCACCACACCAACACACTTTCAAACTTACTCTTTTGAGATTTACACCAACTATATTTTTTCTTAAAATCATTCACAATTCTCTCATCCTCAAGCAAACTCACATTCAATTTGCACACACCTCTCCCATGCACCCGCCTTAAATCCCCTCTAAAACCACCTTTCAGGCACACATGGTCCGAAAAAGGAACTGAAAATTGAGAAAAACCATCACATATTATATTTTTAGAAAAAAACATCCTATCAATCCTAGATGTTATCCCACCCCTGTCAGCTTTATAGGTTGGTGGTGGTGGCTTCCCCAAATAAACCTCAGCAGCATCAAAAAAGAAAAAATCAGAAATAATGTTTGCCAATTTTTTTCCTGAGGCATCAACTTTCCCCTCAGTTACACAGTTAAAATCACCTGTTACTATCACAGGGATCCTACCAGGTAATTCTAAACATAATTTATCTAATAAACTTAACCTGTCTTCTTTTTTTGTAGGACCATAAATATTTATAATTTTAACTTTCCACCCCCTCCCACACACAACTGCAGAGATGCAACGACCCACCTCTATTACCTTATAATATTCAAAAACAAAATTTCTATTATTTAATACTATCCCAACTCCATCATTTTTATTCCCACTAGAGCCAGACCAGATATGCTGGCCATATGGCCAATCAGCGTCTTCCAGGGGTTCTTCTATACCACACTCCTGTAGACACATAATATCAAAAGAATGGTTATGTAAGAAGTCCAGAATCACAGATCTTCTAACTCTAGACTTTAAAAGTCTTACATTAAGGGACGCAATGTCCCAATTTGGTTTAGAGACCATTCTTTGGCTCAAAAACCAGAAACACCAGTCTCAGCAAAAAAACATGCCTTCCTTATCCTTTGTCATCCGGCGAACTCCCACTTAGCTGAAAGATAGTGGACTCCAAATTCTCCTCCAGGTAAGCCGTTGACGCAGGAGAAAGAGAAACCACTGGGTAATCCCGCTCACTCACCGGACTTGCCACGCATTGGCTACTTGATGGTTCAGACAACCGGGCCCTTTTATTCTTAGCGCGGTCCGGTTCCTCAGAAGACCTCACCAAAGTCTCAGTGAAGTCTCCTTGACCTCCATCTCCCTCTTCATCCATACTTTCACTGCTCCAACTGAGAGCCGGGTCCCCTGGGATTTCCAAGGCTCCCTCACGTTCTTCACAAAAGGAGTCAATGAAACCCCCCTGATAGGAAGAAATGTCCATCTCAGCTGCCAGAACCTCTTCCACTCTCCCGGGCTCCACCAGTAGGTCAGCAGACGCCCTCACTGGAGCAGTCTCCACACGCTGTTCCACTACCTTCACCCTGGAAGAAACTGCGGCCTCAGGTGCCACACTCTTAGGCCTCGGAGAGTTCGAGACCACCTCAGAGTATGCCCTTGCCTTGCCCTCGTTCGCACGACGAGTACAATCCTTAAAGGCATGCCCCTCCATACCACAAGCATTGCAAACAATTGGATTGGTACAGTCCTTAGCAACATGCCCACTTTGGTTGCACTTGGAGCAAACAGGCACAGCAGTACAAACCTCTTGTAAGTGTCCGTACTTCTTACATTTCCTGCAAAAAACTGGGGCCTCAGGAAAGAAGAGAATACCCCTATCTCTCCCGATAGAGAAACTTTGGGGAGGGTAATGAACACCTCCAGGCTCCGAAGAACTTTCCCCAAATCTGACAAAATATCTGTATTTGCCAGTCCATAAGTTCTCCTCGTTCATGATTTTGTGACTGTTGCTCACAAAGTCACAATGCCTCTTAAGAAAAGTCGCAATGTCATGTTCGTGCACAAAGGGATTATACATAAATATGACTAGGGGAACATCACCTTTGGAGTACAAGAATGTGAAAGTCAAACCATGCAAGGTTGGATTCTTCTCCTGCTCCCTCAACTTCTTATACAGGTTCCGGCAAGCCGCCATAGATTGTAGCACCAAGACATACCGTCCTTCTTTCCGGGATTCCTGCAGGCAGACGATGTTTTCTCTTGTCACTTCCAGGATTTTGAAGATCACCTCGTGCACCATATACGACAGATTGAAACGCTCTCTGACAGCAGCATCAACTTCAATGCGGAATGCATTGCGAACCCGATTGTCATCGGTCCCAGCATAGCGTATCTTCACGCCCATTATGATCACTCTCTCGTTCCTCCTCGTTCTCCCCCTAAAGCAGCAACCGGCTTAAGCCATCAAGATGGCGATGCCGGAAGGCCAAGGGAAAACACTCAAGGACCCCAGACAAGACACTTGGTCTTAGCCAAAAGGCCGAGAAGCGATAACCAGAATTGGTTTCAAACTACGGAGCCACCCAAGGATCCTGAAAAGTCCATTTGTGGAGATGAGCTCCTGGACTCCCGTTAAGAAGACATGTTGTCAACCTCTAGATCCCTTACATGCCTGCACTTTTCGGCTTGCTGCTGCTGCAATCCACGCGTTTTAGATCTGCATAACTCCACCTCTTTAAACACAGCACCTTCACCCCCTGCTGTTCCCACCCGCCTCAACACCGTTGGAAGGGAGGAGAACCAATTAAGGCGGGGGGTGGGGTGGAACGAGCAGCTGTCTACCCTTAGCAGGAGGGCTCCTGATTACATACCTCTCCTGCTGCTGCTGCTGCTGGCTGTCCAGCAGCAGACTGAAGGTGGCTGCTGCTGTGCACAGGTATATAAAGGCTCAGAGCCTATTATGACACGCGCAGCCAGCGTTCCATTGCCACATTCCATCCACTGCAGGCAGGATACCTGGCTGGCTGAATGTCGCTGAGAAGCTCACAGAGACCGCCATAAGCAACAGTTTAACAGAATGCCACAGACTAATCAACCAAACTTTTTGGGTTGGGTTCTCTTTTATAGTCTGCAGGCATTAAATGAAAGAAGTCAGTGTTCCAGCAGAAGGAGACAACGTTTCAGAAAAGGCATTGTAGCAAACCAAAAAAGAAATTTTAAGCGCAGCAGAGTAACCAGCGCACATACCTGTTAGCTCAGGTGAGTTTAAAAGGCTGCTGTTGATAACAAGGGCATTTGCTAAATAGATGGTGTGTGTGCAACAATATACTGAAAGGTCAATTATATTGTGCAGCTTATCTCACCACCTGTAGTTATTTAGGTGAAAGCTCCAAAATGCTTGCCTAATATGTCTGTTTATCCAAAAGGAAGTAAAAAGGGAGAGCTAGAAAGATAGCATTGCATCACATTACATGGCAATGCAGTGCACAGTTGCTGAAGTTGAACCAAAATGAGCTTGTAATCTGGCTTCTGCAACTTTGAACATGAAAAATCCAATGAGGAGAAGAAAAGCAAAGCCAAAGAGTCCATCCCAAAATCCGACAAACAAGCAAAATGAACAAAAAACATTGAATTCAATTCTTTCTGATTTTAGAAACTGCATTAAAGAAGGGGTGCACCGGTCCTGGAGATACTGCAATACCAGGTCAATGCGTGGAGTGGACAGAGCAAGCTCTTTTTCCATCTCCCTGTTCTAAAAATCCATTTAATATATGGTCCCCAGATAGGGGACGTATCAGATATTAAACTGATAAGAACAGATACTACACTTGATCTTAGCCAAAAGGTCGAGAAGCGATAACCAGAATTGGTTTCAAACTACGGAGCCACCCAAGGATCCTGAAAAGTCCATTTGTGGAGATGAGCTCCTGGACTCCCGTTAAGAAGACATGTTGTCAACCTCTAGATCCCTTACATGCCTGCACTTTTTGGCTTGCTGCTGCTGCAATCCACGCGTTTTAGATCTGCATAACTCCACCTCTTTAAACACAGCACCTTCACCCCCTGCTGTTCCCACCCGCCTCAACACCGTTGGAAGGGAGGAGAACCAATTAAGGCGGGGGGTGGGGTGGAACGAGCAGCTGTCTACCCTTAGCAGGAGGGCTCCTGATTACATACCTCTCCTGCTGCTGCTGCTGCTGGCTGTCCAGCAGCAGACTGAAGGTGGCTGCTGCTGTGCACAGGTATATAAAGGCTCAGAGCCTATTATGACACGCGCAGCCAGCGTTCCATTGCCACATTCCATCTACTGCAGGCAGGATACCTGGCTGGCTGAATGTCGCTGAGAAGCTCACAGAGACCGCCATAAGCAACAGTTTAACAGAATGCCACAGACTAATCAACCAAACTTTTTGGGTTGGGTTCTCTTTTATAGTCTGCAGGCATTAAATGAAAGAAGTCAGTGTTCCAGCAGAAGGAGACAACGTTTCAGAAAAGGCATTGTAGCAAACCAAAAAAGAAATTTTAAGCGCAGCAGAGTAACCAGCGCACATACCTGTTAGCTCAGGTGAGTTTAAAAGGCTGCTGTTGATAACAAGGGCATTTGCTAAATAGATGGTGTGTGTGCAACAATATACTGAAAGGTCAATTATATTGTGCAGCTTATCTCACCACCTGTAGTTATTTAGGTGAAAGCTCCAAAATGCTTGCCTAATATGTCTGTTTATCCAAAAGGAAGTAAAAAGGGAGAGCTAGAAAGATAGCATTGCATCACATTACATGGCAATGCAATGCACAGTTGCTGAAGTTGAACCAAAATGAGCTTGTAATCTGGCTTCTGCAACTTTGAACATGAAAAATCCAATGAGGAGAAGAAAAGCAAAGCCAAAGAGTCCATCCCAAAATCCGACAAACAAGCAAAATGAACAAAAAACATTGAATTCAATTCTTTCTGATTTTAGAAACTGCATTAAAGAAGGGGTGCACCGGTCCTGGAGATACTGCAATACCAGGTCAATGCGTGGAGTGGACAGAGCAAGCTTTTTTCCATCTCCCTGTTCTAAAAATCCATTTAATATATGGTCCCCAGATAGGGGACGTATCAGATATTAAACTGATAAGAACAGATACTACACTTGATCTTAGCCAAAAGGCCGAGAAGCGATAACCAGAATTGGTTTCAAACTACGGAGCCACCCAAGGATCCTGAAAAGTCCATTTGTGGAGATGAGCTCCTGGACTCCCGTTAAGAAGACATGTTGTCAACCTCTAGATCCCTTACATGCCTGCACTTTTCGGCTTGCTGCTGCTGCAATCCACGCGTTTTAGATCTGCATAACTCCACCTCTTTAAACACAGCACCTTCACCCCCTGCTGTTCCCACCCGCCTCAACACCGTTGGAAGGGAGGAGAACCAATTAAGGCGGGGGGTGGGGTGGAACGAGCAGCTGTCTACCCTTACCAGGAGGGCTCCTGATTACATACCTCTCCTGCTGCTGCTGCTGCTGGCTGTCCAGCAGCAGACTGAAGGTGGCTGCTGCTGTGCACAGGTATATAAAGGCTCAGAGCCTATTATGACACGCGCAGCCAGCGTTCCATTGCCACATTCCATCTACTGCAGGCAGGATACCTGGCTGGCTGAATGTCGCTGAGAAGCTCACAGAGACCGCCATAAGCAACAGTTTAACAGAATGCCACAGACTAATCAACCAAACTTTTTGGGTTGGGTTCTCTTTTATAGTCTGCAGGCATTAAATGAAAGAAGTCAGTGTTCCAGCAGAAGGAGACAACGTTTCAGAAAAGGCATTGTAGCAAACCAAAAAAGAAATTTTAAGCGCAGCAGAGTAACCAGCGCACATACCTGTTAGCTCAGGTGAGTTTAAAAGGCTGCTGTTGATAACAAGGGCATTTGCTAAATAGATGGTGTGTGTGCAACAATATACTGAAAGGTCAATTATATTGTGCAGCTTATCTCACCACCTGTAGTTATTTAGGTGAAAGCTCCAAAATGCTTGCCTAATATGTCTGTTTATCCAAAAGGAAGTAAAAAGGGAGAGCTAGAAAGATAGCATTGAATCACATTACATGGCAATGCAATGCACAGTTGCTGAAGTTGAACCAAAATGAGCTTGTAATCTGGCTTCTGCAACTTTGAACATGAAAAATCCAATGAGGAGAAGAAAAGCAAAGCCAAAGAGTCCATCCCAAAATCCGACAAACAAGCAAAATGAACAAAAAACATTGAATTCAATTCTTTCTGATTTTAGAAACTGCATTAAAGAAGGGGTGCACCGGTCCTGGAGATACTGCAATACCAGGTCAATGCGTGGAGTGGACAGAGCAAGCTCTTTTTCCATCTCCCTGTTCTAAAAATCCATTTAATATATGGTCCCCAGATAGGGGACGTATCAGATATTAAACTGATAAGAACAGATACTACACTTGATCTTAGCCAAAAGGCCGAGAAGCGATAACCAGAATTGGTTTCAAACTACGGAGCCACCCAAGGATCCTGAAAAGTCCATTTGTGGAGATGAGCTCCTGGACTCCCGTTAAGAAGACATGTTGTCAACCTCTAGATCCCTTACATGCCTGCACTTTTCGGCTTGCTGCTGCTGCAATCCACGCGTTTTAGATCTGCATAACTCCACCTCTTTAAACACAGCACCTTCACCCCCTGCTGTTCCCACCCGCCTCAACACCGTTGGAAGGGAGGAGAACCAATTAAGGCGGGGGGTGGGGTGGAACGAGCAGCTGTCTACCCTTAGCAGGAGGGCTCCTGATTACATACCTCTCCTGCTGCTGCTGCTGCTGGCTGTCCAGCAGCAGACTGAAGGTGGCTGCTGCTGTGCACAGGTATATAAAGGCTCAGAGCCTATTATGACACGCGCAGCCAGCGTTCCATTGCCACATTCCATCTACTGCAGGCAGGATACCTGGCTGGCTGAATGTCGCTGAGAAGCTCACAGAGACCGCCATAAGCAACAGTTTAACAGAATGCCACAGACTAATCAACCAAACTTTTTGGGTTGGGTTCTCTTTTATAGTCTGCAGGCATTAAATGAAAGAAGTCAGTGTTCCAGCAGAAGGAGACAACGTTTCAGAAAAGGCATTGTAGCAAACCAAAAAAGAAATTTTAAGCGCAGCAGAGTAACCAGCGCACATACCTGTTAGCTCAGGTGAGTTTAAAAGGCTGCTGTTGATAACAAGGGCATTTGCTAAATAGATGGTGTGTGTGCAACAATATACTGAAAGGTCAATTATATTGTGCAGCTTATCTCACCACCTGTAGTTATTTAGGTGAAAGCTCCAAAATGCTTGCCTAATATGTCTGTTTATCCAAAAGGAAGTAAAAAGGGAGAGCTAGAAAGATAGCATTGCATCACATTACATGGCAATGCAATGCACAGTTGCTGAAGTTGAACCAAAATGAGCTTGTAATCTGGCTTCTGCAACTTTGAACATGAAAAATCCAATGAGGAGAAGAAAAGCAAAGCCAAAGAGTCCATCCCAAAATCCGACAAACAAGCAAAATGAACAAAAAACATTGAATTCAATTCTTTCTGATTTTAGAAACTGCATTAAAGAAGGGGTGCACCGGTCCTGGAGATACTGCAATACCAGGTCAATGCGTGGAGTGGACAGAGCAAGCTCTTTTTCCATCTCCCTGTTCTAAAAATCCATTTAATATATGGTCCCCAGATAGGGGACGTATCAGATATTAAACTGATAAGAACAGATACTACACTTGATCTTAGCCAAAAGGCCGAGAAGCGATAACCAGAATTGGTTTCAAACTACGGAGCCACCCAAGGATCCTGAAAAGTCCATTTGTGGAGATGAGCTCCTGGACTCCCGTTAAGAAGACATGTTGTCAACCTCTAGATCCCTTACATGCCTGCACTTTTCGGCTTGCTGCTGCTGCAATCCACGCGTTTTAGATCTGCATAACTCCACCTCTTTAAACACAGCACCTTCACCCCCTGCTGTTCCCACCCGCCTCAACACCGTTGGAAGGGAGGAGAACCAATTAAGGCGGGGGGTGGGGTGGAACGAGCAGCTGTCTACCCTTAGCAGGAGGGCTCCTGATTACATACCTCTCCTGCTGCTGCTGCTGCTGGCTGTCCAGCAGCAGACTGAAGGTGGCTGCTGCTGTGCACAGGTATATAAAGGCTCAGAGCCTATTTTGACACGCGCAGCCAGCGTTCCATTGCCACATTCCATCTACTGCAGGCAGGATACCTGGCTGGCTGACTGTCGCTGAGAAGCTCACAGAGACCGCCATAAGCAACAGTTTAACAGAATGCCACAGACTAATCAACCAAACTTTTTGGGTTGGGTTCTCTTTTATAGTCTACAGGCATTAAATGAAAGAAGTCAGTGTTCCAGCAGAAGGAGACAACGTTTCAGAAAAGGCATTGTAGCAAACCAAAAAAGAAATTTTAAGCGCAGCAGAGTAACCAGCGCACATACCTGTTAGCTCAGGTGAGTTTAAAAGGCTGCTGTTGATAACAAGGGCATTTGCTAAATAGATGGTGTGTGTGCAACAATATACTGAAAGGTCAATTATATTGTGCAGCTTATCTCACCACCTGTAGTTATTTAGGTGAAAGCTCCAAAATGCTTGCCTAACATGTCTGTTTATCCAAAAGGAAGTAAAAAGGGAGAGCTAGAAAGATAGCATTGCATCACATTACATGGCAATGCAATGCACAGTTGCTGAAGTTGAACCAAAATGAGCTTGTAATCTGGCTTCTGCAACTTTGAACATGAAAAATCCAATGAGGAGAAGAAAAGCAAAGCCAAAGAGTCCATCCCAAAATCCGACAAACAAGCAAAATGAACAAAAAACATTGAATTCAATTCTTTCTGATTTTAGAAACTGCATTAAAGAAGGGGTGCACCGGTCCTGGAGATACTGCAATACCAGGTCAATGCGTGGAGTGGACAGAGCAAGCTCTTTTTCCATCTCCCTGTTCTAAAAATCCATTTAATATATGGTCCCCAGATAGGGGACGTATCAGATATTAAACTGATAAGAACAGATACTACACTTGATCTTAGCCAAAAGGCCGAGAAGCGATAACCAGAATTGGTTTCAAACTACGGAGCCACCCAAGGATCCTGAAAAGTCCATTTGTGGAGATGAGCTCCTGGACTCCCGTTAAGAAGACATGTTGTCAACCTCTAGATCCCTTACATGCCTGCACTTTTCGGCTTGCTGCTGCTGCAATCCACGCGTTTTAGATCTGCATAACTCCACCTCTTTAAACACAGCACCTTCACCCCCTGCTGTTCCCACCCGCCTCAACACCGTTGGAAGGGAGGAGAACCAATTAAGGCGGGGGGTGGGGTGGAACGAGCAGCTGTCTACCCTTAGCAGGAGGGCTCCTGATTACATACCTCTCCTGCTGCTGCTGCTGCTGGCTGTCCAGCAGCAGACTGAAGGTGGCTGCTGCTGTGCACAGGTATATAAAGGCTCAGAGCCTATTATGACACACGCAGCCAGCGTTCCATTGCCACATTCCATCTACTGCAGGCAGGATACCTGGCTGGCTGAATGTCGCTGAGAAGCTCACAGAGACCGCCATAAGCAACAGTTTAACAGAATGCCACAGACTAATCAACCAAACTTTTTGGGTTGGGTTCTCTTTTATAGTCTGCAGGCATTAAATGAAAGAAGTCAGTGTTCCAGCAGAAGGAGACAACGTTTCAGAAAAGGCATTGTAGCAAACCACAAAAGAAATTTTAAGCGCAGCAGAGTAACCAGCGCACATACCTGTTAGCTCAGGTGAGTTTAAAAGGCTGCTGTTGATAACAAGGGCATTTGCTAAATAGATGGTGTGTGTGCAACAATATACTGAAAGGTCAATTATATTGTGCAGCTTATCTCACCACCTGTAGTTATTTAGGTGAAAGCTCCAAAATGCTTGCCTAATATGTCTGTTTATCCAAAAGGAAGTAAAAAGGGAGAGCTAGAAAGATAGCATTGCATCACATTACATGGCAATGCAATGCACAGTTGCTGAAGTTGAACCAAAATGAGCTTGTAATCTGGCTTCTGCAACTTTGAACATGAAAAATCCAATGAGGAGAAGAAAAGCAAAGCCAAAGAGTCCATCCCAAAATCCGACAAACAAGCAAAATGAACAAAAAACATTGAATTCAATTCTTTCTGATTTTAGAAACTGCATTAAAGAAGGGGTGCACCGGTCCTGGAGATACTGCAATACCAGGTCAATGCGTGGAGTGGACAGAGCAAGCTCTTTTTCCATCTCCCTGTTCTAAAAATCCATTTAATATATGGTCCCCAGATAGGGGACGTATCAGATATTAAACTGATAAGAACAGATACTACACTTGATCTTAGCCAAAAGGCCGAGAAGCGATAACCAGAATTGGTTTCAAACTACGGAGCCACCCAAGGATCCTGAAAAGTCCATTTGTGGAGATGAGCTCCTGGACTCCCGTTAAGAAGACATGTTGTCAACCTCTAGATCCCTTACATGCCTGCACTTTTCGGCTTGCTGCTGCTGCAATCCACGCGTTTTAGATCTGCATAACTCCACCTCTTTAAACACAGCACCTTCACCCCCTGCTGTTCCCACCCGCCTCAACACCGTTGGAAGGGAGGAGAACCAATTAAGGCGGGGGGTGGGGTGGAACGAGCAGCTGTCTACCCTTAGCAGGAGGGCTCCTGATTACATACCTCTCCTGCTGCTGCTGCTGCTGGCTGTCCAGCAGCAGACTGAAGGTGGCTGCTGCTGTGCACAGGTATATAAAGGCTCAGAGCCTATTATGACACGCGCAGCCAGCGTTCCATTGCCACATTCCATCTACTGCAGGCAGGATACCTGGCTGGCTGAATGTCGCTGAGAAGCTCACAGAGACCGCCATAAGCAACAGTTTAACAGAATGCCACAGACTAATCAACCAAACTTTTTGGGTTGGGTTCTCTTTTATAGTCTGCAGGCATTAAATGAAAGAAGTCAGTGTTCCAGCAGAAGGAGACAACGTTTCAGAAAAGGCATTGTAGCAAACCAAAAAAGAAATTTTAAGCGCAGCAGAGTAACCAGCGCACATACCTGTTAGCTCAGGTGAGTTTAAAAGGCTGCTGTTGATAACAAGGGCATTTGCTAAATAGATGGTGTGTGTGCAACAATATACTGAAAGGTCAATTATATTGTGCAGCTTATCTCACCACCTGTAGTTATTTAGGTGAAAGCTCCAAAATGCTTGCCTAATATGTCTGTTTATCCAAAAGGAAGTAAAAAGGGAGAGCTAGAAAGATAGCATTGCATCACATTACATGGCAATGCAATGCACAGTTGCTGAAGTTGAACCAAAATGAGCTTGTAATCTGGCTTCTGCAACTTTGAACATGAAAAATCCAATGAGGAGAAGAAAAGCAAAGCCAAAGAGTCCATCCCAAAATCCGACAAACAAGCAAAATGAACAAAAAACATTGAATTCAATTCTTTCTGATTTTAGAAACTGCATTAAAGAAGGGGTGCACCGGTCCTGGAGATACTGCAATACCAGGTCAATGCGTGGAGTGGACAGAGCAAGCTCTTTTTCCATCTCCCTGTTCTAAAAATCCATTTAATATATGGTCCCCAGATAGGGGACGTATCAGATATTAAACTGATAAGAACAGATTTTTTGATTGAATATATCTTTTATTAGCACAAAAAATAAGTTAACAGACAGTGTACAGTGCCGCAGCCCAGTACACACAGAATTCTACATCATATTTACATAGCATGAGGATACGACGCACTAACTAGACACATCACACCCCTATGCTACACAAAACACTCAATCTGAAAGAAAAAGCATGTCAATTAATACAGTACGACGAACCGTGATAAGGGATGGGGATTGGGAAAAAGGGGATGGGGAGGGGAAAATCACAGGCCCGAAGCTTTATTGAAAGACAAGACACATAAGGGGAGAGGGGGAGGAGGGGTTTAGTCCTCGTCCTCGTCCTCCGGACCGTCCATGATGGAATAGTCTCTGAGCAGGCTGTGGATCAGCCTGCGGCAGTCCTGGATGGACATCCTCTCCCTCCTCAAGATGAGCCGGTTCCTGGCGACCCAAACGGCATCCTTGAAGCAGTTCATAAGGCGCCAAGCCTCCTGGATGGCTCCGACGGTATGAACCCCAGGGAAGAGTCCGTAAAGCACAGAATGGTGCGATAGGCTCGCCCTGGGGACAGAGTTCCTCAGGTCGTCCTCAAGTGCAGTCAATAGGCGCTGTGCAAATCCGCAGTCCCAAAAAGTGTGCAAAGATGTTTCCTCCACGAAGGGGCACCTTGGGCAGTACCGGGTCTTGCACAGGTTCCGGGCATGCATGAATGACCGGACGGGCAGTCCGCCCTGAATCGCCATCCACGACAAGTCCTTGTGCCCGTTGGTCAGCCTGTCAGACGACACATTTGTCCACACAGTCTCCAGCGTGTCCTGGTGAAGTCCTGTGATGTTCTCCACGTCATCCTTGGCTCTGATTAGCTTGTGGATAGTTTTGGGCTTCCACAAGTCGGGCTTGAGTCCCTCCAGTTGATGCTCCCCCACAAATTGAACGACGTCTCCGTAGAACCATGGCGTCGTCCAGTTGTAGGGGAAGGAGCTGTCCCACTTGTCCCAGCCGAGTCGCCTCCAAAGAGGAAGCAGGAAGAAGCGAGACATGGACCTGCCCGCGGAGCCATTCTTGACTTGCAAAGTCCGGCGGACACAATCACACACAAAAGAGGATCGCAGGAGGGTGGGGATATCTGGAACGCCCTTCCCACCCTTGCGAGGCTCCTTGTACATGACGGCCCGCCTGACTCTGTCCATCTTGGATCCCCAGACAAAGTGAAACACTGTCCTGGTAATGGCCCTGCACACAGTGACGTGTGGGGGCCAGGCCTGCGCCGTGTACTGCAAGACGGGCAGGACCTCATTACGCAGGACGAGTGCCTTACCCTCACAAGTGAGGTGTCTGAGGCTCCAGAGTCCGATCCGTTGCTTCACCTTGGCCAAGCGTTCTTGCCAGGACTTGAGGGCCGCTCCTTCCTTCCCGAACCAGACTCCCAGCACCTTGAGGAAATCCGGTTGAATGTTGAAGGGCAAGGGGGCGGAGGAGGCCGGCTGCCAATCCCCGAAGAGCATGGCTTCCGACTTCCTGCAGTTGACTTTGGCCCCTGAAGCCCGGCCGAACCTCTCACACGTCTGGACGAGGGCGTCGACTGAACCACGATCAGCGCAGAAGACGGTGACGTCGTCCATGTAGAGCGAGCACTTGACCTCGTGTCGTCCCGGACCCGGTGCGGTGATCCCTCTGATCTCTCCATTCTGCCGGATAGCCTCTGCGAAGAGTTCTATAACACAAACAAAAAGAAGAGGTGATAGAGGGCAGCCTTGTCTGACCCCAGAGAGGACAGGGAAGGGGTCAGTCTTCCAGCCGTTCACCAACACCGAGCTGTGGATATCAAAATACATCAGACGGACATACGAACAAAACATGTTACCCAAACCTAACCGGTGCAGAGCTCGGCCCATGAACTCGTGGGAAACCCGGTCGAAGGCCTTCTCCTGATCCAAGGAGACCAGGGCCGCGTGTGCGCGGCGGACCTTGATGTACTCGACCGTGTCCCGCACGAGAGCGAGGCTGTCTGCGATGCGACGTCCAGGGATGCCGCAGGTCTGGTCCGGGTGGATGATCCGTCCGATGACCGTCTTAAGTCGTGTCGCCATCGTCTTGGCCAGGATCTTGTAGTCCACGTTGAGCAGAGTGATGGGACGCCAATTCCTCAGGTCGCACCTCTCTCCCTTCCGCTTGTACAGGATCGTGACCATTCCTTCCCTCAAAGATGGAGGCATTCTACCCTCCACCACCATCTCCTCGTACAGGTCCAACAGGTCCGGACAGATGAGGTCTCCCAGCGCTACATAGAGCTCCGCTGGAAGACCATCACTGCCCGGGGTCCTGCCGGTCCTAAAGGATTTAGCGGCAGAGAGCAATTCGCCCACCATCAGAGGTTTGTCCAAGGCTGCCGTGCCTGCAGGATCAAGATGGTTAGTGATACCTGACAGGAACTTATCAGCAGCGTCGGGGTCGGTAGTCTTGTGGGAGTAGAGTTCGCTGTAGAAGTCGCTGACGACCCTCATCACGTCCTCCTTCCCACGTCGCATGTTTCCGCTCTCGTCTCGCAGCTCGTTCAGGGGCGTGTGACCGGCATGAAGTTTCCTGAAAAAGAATGAGTTACATTTCTCACCCTTCTCCAGATTCTCCACTTTGGAACGGAAGACGATTCGCTTGGACTCCTCCTCAAAGTGCCTTTTCAGGCTCTTCTTGGTCTCCTCCAGCTCCTCCCTCACGTCCCAGCCGCAGTGAAGAAGGTCCTGCAGCGACCGCAGCTCGCGCTGCAGCCCTCTGAAGTCCCTCCTCTTCTCACACTCCTGTTGTCGACCCTTGGCCTGAAAGAAACAGCGAAACTCAAGTTTAACATATTCCCACCAATCAGAGACTGTTTGGAAGCTACCCTTGTAGGACTGCCACATTGCGTAGGCTGCTCTCAGCTCCTCCACGACTTCATCCTGAGCCAGCAGAGCACAATTCAGCTTCCAGGAGCCGGGGCCGGATGGAAAACCGTTGCCGAGGACACCTTGTAAGTGAATGGCTCTGTGGTCGGAGAAGAAGCAGGAGACCATCGAGTGCCTACTCTGCCTGACTGCCCGAGAGGTGAACACAAAGTCAATCCTGGAGCGGAGTGAGCCATCGGGTCGGCTCCACGAATAGTTCGTGGAGCCTCTCCCCATGGAGCCCACCACGTCCTGAAGAGAGGCCTCGGTTACCATCTCGATGAGCAGCTTGGACGTGATGTCCAACTTGGCAGATGTGCCAGAACTACGACCGTCCTCCTCGATGGGGCAGTTGAAATCCCCGGCCATCACTAAGGTCCTGGTGGTGGCAAGCTGAAGCCGCAGGGTCTGGAAAAGCTCCAAACGCTCATTCTTCAGTGGGGACGCATACACGTTGATGAACCTGACAGGTTCTCCCGCCCAGTTGCCATCTACAACAAGAGCCCTGCCGCAGATGAGCTCCTGGACGGACTCAAGCGTGAATGCGCCCCCCCTGATCAGAATTGCGACCCCCGCAGACTTGCAGTCACCCCCACCGGACCAGTAGGATGGACCGTGGGACCACTCCCTGGCCAGATGTTTGAAGGACCTAGAGGAGGGAAGGGAACATTCCTGCAACATATAAACATCACACAACTGGGAAGTAAGGAAGGCATAAATAGTCTGACGTCTGAACTTGTCCTTGATGCTCCTGACATTAATGGAAAATAAGTTAATATTAGCCATCATGTAGGGAAAAAAGAAAAAGTTAGCGCAGGCAATACACCTTAGTTACCACTCCGGTCGGGTGGTCCCTCGTCGGTGTTGACTGCTGGTGACGGGATCACCAGCAGGCCCTCTTCCTCCATCTGGTCAAGCAGCGCGGCCTCAATCTCGGCGACCACCAGTTCCTCCTCTTCTGGCTCGGCCACCAGGGTCTCAACCATGTGCTCCATCTCTTCTGGCTCAGGGAGGGTATCCTCCTTTTCGCCTACGAAATCCAGAATCTTCTTTTTGGAGGATTCAGTAGCAGGGCTGTCCTCCACCTTCCTCTTTCCCCGGGTTGGAACTGGGGAGACAAGAAGGGGAAAATCCTCCTCGGAATAGATAGCGGCGGGTGGAGGAAAGGTTAATTCCACCGCTACCATGGTCTGGGGAGGGAGAGTGGCTGCCGGGGCAGGGGAAAGGACACCTGCTGAGGAGTAGGGGAAGGAGGAAGAGGAAGTGGAATCCTCAGCAGGGGTGGCCGGGGTGGGGGGGGGATTGGACGGGGGTGGCAGGGGGAGGGATCGAGAGAGGGGTGACAGAACTCTTACCCTCCTTTGACTTTTTCTTCTGCTTCGGAGCTGCTGGGACCGTCGCTGGGGCTTTGGCCACCGACTCCTTGACCGCTTTGGCCTTGGTCGTCTCGGCCTTGGCCGCTGGGGCCTTGGTCGTCGCGTCCTTGACCTTCACAGGCCTGGTCGTCGGGGCCTTGTCCTCCGTAGCTGGGGTCGTCGCAACCACCGATGCCCAGGATCTCTCACGCCTGGGGCAATCCTTGTACAGATGAGCCGCCAGCCCACACAGGTTGCAGGACGTCTTCTTCGGGCAGTCCTTCGAGCTGTGTCCCGTCACTCGACAAATCCTGCAGGCATCCTCCTTGCAGTCCTTCATCTCGTGGCCGTTCTTGCCGCATCTCCTGCAGTTCCGCGGCATGTCCGGGTAATAGATGAGGCCGTAGGAGTTGCCCAGGGAGAATGTCGGGGGCAGGTGCCGAAGTCCGTCTGAGTACGCCAGGTCCCTGTGAAGTCTAACGGTCACCGACCACTTACCTGTCCAGAAGCCGAGTCCATTCAGGATGTGAGAGGGTTCCTTCACAACCAAACAGAAGCGTCTCAGGAAGGTACAGATGTCTTGGCCTGGGGTGTGCGGGTTGCGCATGGAGACCGTGATCCTCCTTTCATCCCTCTGGATAGGGCAGCTACCTGTAAAGGCAGAGAAAGAATTATCCGGTCCTTTTGCGCTTACCATTTCCCAGAACCTCCTGCAGGTGTTCACAGTGGCGAAGGTGACGAAGAAGATCCCCGTCAAGAAGGTCTGGATGCTGAGGGTGTCCGACCTGGAGAAGCCTCGATCCAGCAGCATCTTCTGGCAGAACACGTCCGAGGACATGTCCGGCACCCTCCCATCCACTTCCTTCAGCTTCAGGGCCACCGTCTGCCGCATCCATGGCTCCAGGGCTGGAGCTTCGTGGCGGGGCTTCTGGGGTCCCTTCTGCTGGCCAGTCGTGGAGGCAGAGTCCTTGGGGTCAGAATCGGCTCCTGGCTGGGCCCTCCTGGCTGTCCCCAGCTCCAGGCTCTTCTTTTCGGCCTTCCTCGCAGCGCTTGCCATGGCTTTCCTCCTGCAGTTACTTCTTGGAGCTGGATCTGGAACTCTTCCCGGAATGGGTGGAGCTATGCAGATTCTTCTCCCGTCGTGTTCTGGACAAATTCCCCGAAAGGTCTTTGTCTCGATGATTTTCTTCCTCGAAGATTCCACAGGACAGCCCGATTGTTCTCCGAGTCTTCGTCTTCTTCTGGATTCTTTAGAGCTTCTTCCTCCCACCGATATCCGCCTTCGTTCTCTGATGTCAGCTGGGCTCCGAAGCTCTTCTCCTTCCGAGTTCGATCGCTCTCGTCAAGTGTAGATCGTAGCTCTTGTGTTCTTAAAAGAACAGATTTTTCTCTTTTTTTCTCTCTTGTGAAAGCCCGAATTCGTGTACAAAACCCGAGTGCGCTTAAAAAAGTGACAAGTGCCACAAAAAAAGTGCACTAGGATGCTGGTCTTCTTGAAACCCTCTCCAAAAGGAGAAGGGTCCCCCAAACCATTCCCCGTCCCTCCGAGCCAAAAGGCCACAGCGAGGAACAGGGACAAAAAGCCACCTCCAGCCGAAGCCAGAGGCGACCCAATCTTACCCCCAGCACCTGCCCGAGTTCTCACCCGAGCAAGGCACTGGGAGCCAAAGACTGTGCTCCCCTCCCGGAAGAGGGGAGCCAACAACGCTCTCCTCCCAAAAGAGGAGAGCCAGGGGGGTTCAGGGGGGAGCGGAACCTGATGGCCACACACTCCCCCCCTAGACCTGCCAAGAGAGGAACCCGTAAGGGAACCGCATCCCGACAAAATCCTAGTAGGACGTGACACACGTGAATAAGTGGACACACAGTGACAAAGAAATTAAATAAATAGTGAAGGTTTCACAGTATAATACTGCCCGGACCTTCGACCGGGAATTGAAAAATTCCCCATCCTAAGGCCAGAAGGCCCGGAATAAGGGTGTGTGCGAAGAAAGAAAATTTGAAGTGCTTGTGCAAATGTGCCATAAACTCAAGTGGGGTTCCCAATCCCAGTGAGTTAAGGCACCCCAGGGTCACCACTCCTGGGGCACTTCACACTTCGGGCTTTCGATCTTCCCCGGCCCAATGGCGTCGATCCTGGGGGGCCATGCTTTCCACCAGATGACTATATTAGCCACCTGGCGTACTAACAAGCGCCTAAACCCCAGTGTGCATAATGTATCAATCTACTAGGGCGGCCAACATCCAAAACCGCCTTTTCGAAAGATACTACACTTGATCTTAGCCAAAAGGCCGAGAAGCGATAACCAGAATTGGTTTCAAACTACGGAGCCACCCAAGGATCCTGAAAAGTCCATTTGTGGAGATGAGCTCCTGGACTCCTGTTAAGAAGACATGTTGTCAACCTCTAGATCCCTTACATGCCTGCACTTTTCGGCTTGCTGCTGCTGCAATCCACGCGTTTTAGATCTGCATAACTCCACCTCTTTAAACACAGCACCTTCACCCCCTGCTGTTCCCACCCGCCTCAACACCGTTGGAAGGGAGGAGAACCAATTAAGGCGGGGGGTGGGGTGGAACGAGCAGCTGTCTACCCTTAGCAGGAGGGCTCCTGATTACATACCTCTCCTGCTGCTGCTGCTGCTGGCTGTCCAGCAGCAGACTGAAGGTGGCTGCTGCTGTGCACAGGTATATAAAGGCTCAGAGCCTATTATGACACGCGCAGCCAGCGTTCCATTGCCACATTCCATCTACTGCAGGCAGGATACCTGGCTGGCTGAATGTCGCTGAGAAGCTCACAGAGACCGCCATAAGCAACAGTTTAACAGAATGCCACAGACTAATCAACCAAACTTTTTGGGTTGGGTTCTCTTTTATAGTCTGCAGGCATTAAATGAAAGAAGTCAGTGTTCCAGCAGAAGGAGACAACGTTTCAGAAAAGGCATTGTAGCAAACCAAAAAAGAAATTTTAAGCGCAGCAGAGTAACCAGCGCACATACCTGTTAGCTCAGGTGAGTTTAAAAGGCTGCTGTTGATAACAAGGGCATTTGCTAAATAGATGGTGTGTGTGCAACAATATACTGAATGGTCAATTATATTGTGCAGCTTATCTCACCACCTGTAGTTATTTAGGTGAAAGCTCCAAAATGCTTGCCTAATATGTCTGTTTATCCAAAAGGAAGTAAAAAGGGAGAGCTAGAAAGATAGCATTGCATCACATTACATGGCAATGCAATGCACAGTTGCTGAAGTTGAACCAAAATGAGCTTGTAATCTGGCTTCTGCAACTTTGAACATGAAAAATCCAATGAGGAGAAGAAAAGCAAAGCCAAAGAGTCCATCCCAAAATCCGACAAACAAGCAAAATGAACAAAAAACATTGAATTCAATTCTTTCTGATTTTAGAAACTGCATTAAAGAAGGGGTGCACCGGTCCTGGAGATACTGCAATACCAGGTCAATGCGTGGAGTGGACAGAGCAAGCTCTTTTTCCATCTCCCTGTTCTAAAAATCCATTTAATATATGGTCCCCAGATAGGGGACGTATCAGATATTAAACTGATAAGAACAGATACTACACTTGATCTTAGCCAAAAGGCCGAGAAGCGATAACCAGAATTGGTTTCAAACTACGGAGCCACCCAAGGATCCTGAAAAGTCCATTTGTGGAGATGAGCTCCTGGACTCCCGTTAAGAAGACATGTTGTCAACCTCTAGATCCCTTACATGCCTGCACTTTTCGGCTTGCTGCTGCTGCAATCCACGCGTTTTAGATCTGCATAACTCCACCTCTTTAAACACAGCACCTTCACCCCCTGCTGTTCCCACCCGCCTCAACACCGTTGGAAGGGAGGAGAACCAATTAAGGCGGGGGGTGGGGTGGAACGAGCAGCTGTCTACCCTTAGCAGGAGGGCTCCTGATTACATACCTCTCCTGCTGCTGCTGCTGGCTGTCCAGCAGCAGACTGAAGGTGGCTGCTGCTGTGCACAGGTATATAAAGGCTCAGAGCCTATTATGACACGCGCAGCCAGCGTTCCATTGCCACATTCCATCTACTGCAGGCAGGATACCTGGCTGGCTGAATGTCGCTGAGAAGCTCACAGAGACCGCCATAAGCAACAGTTTAACAGAATGCCACAGACTAATCAACCAAACTTTTTGGGTTGGGTTCTCTTTTATAGTCTGCAGGCATTAAATGAAAGAAGTCAGTGTTCCAGCAGAAGGAGACAACGTTTCAGAAAAGGCATTGTAGCAAACCAAAAAAGAAATTTTAAGCGCAGCAGAGTAACCAGCGCACATACCTGTTAGCTCAGGTGAGTTTAAAAGGCTGCTGTTGATAACAAGGGCATTTGCTAAATAGATGGTGTGTGTGCAACAATATACTGAATGGTCAATTATATTGTGCAGCTTATCTCACCACCTGTAGTTATTTAGGTGAAAGCTCCAAAATGCTTGCCTAATATGTCTGTTTATCCAAAAGGAAGTAAAAAGGGAGAGCTAGAAAGATAGCATTGCATCACATTACATGGCAATGCAATGCACAGTTGCTGAAGTTGAACCAAAATGAGCTTGTAATCTGGCTTCTGCAACTTTGAACATGAAAAATCCAATGAGGAGAAGAAAAGCAAAGCCAAAGAGTCCATCCCAAAATCCGACAAACAAGCAAAATGAACAAAAAACATTGAATTCAATTCTTTCTGATTTTAGAAACTGCATTAAAGAAGGGGTGCACCGGTCCTGGAGATACTGCAATACCAGGTCAATGCGTGGAGTGGACAGAGCAAGCTCTTTTTCCATCTCCCTGTTCTAAAAATCCATTTAATATATGGTCCCCAGATAGGGGACGTATCAGATATTAAACTGATAAGAACAGATACTACACTTGATCTTAGCCAAAAGGCCGAGAAGCGATAACCAGAATTGGTTTCAAACTACGGAGCCACCCAAGGATCCTGAAAAGTCCATTTGTGGAGATGAGCTCCTGGACTCCCGTTAAGAAGACATGTTGTCAACCTCTAGATCCCTTACATGCCTGCACTTTTCGGCTTGCTGCTGCTGCAATCCACGCGTTTTAGATCTGCATAACTCCACCTCTTTAAACACAGCACCTTCACCCCCTGCTGTTCCCACCCGCCTCAACACCGTTGGAAGGGAGGAGAACCAATTAAGGCGGGGGGTGGGGTGGAACGAGCAGCTGTCTACCCTTAGCAGGAGGGCTCCTGATTACATACCTCTCCTGCTGCTGCTGCTGCTGGCTGTCCAGCAGCAGACTGAAAGTGGCTGCTGCTGTGCACAGGTATATAAAGGCTCAGAGCCTATTATGACACGCGCAGCCAGCGTTCCATTGCCACATTCCATCTACTGCAGGCAGGATACCTGGCTGGCTGAATGTCGCTGAGAAGCTCACAGAGACCGCCATAAGCAACAGTTTAACAGAATGCCACAGACTAATCAACCAAACTTTTTGGGTTGGGTTCTCTTTTATAGTCTGCAGGCATTAAATGAAAGAAGTCAGTGTTCCAGCAGAAGGAGACAACGTTTCAGAAAAGGCATTGTAGCAAACCAAAAAAGAAATTTTAAGCGCAGCAGAGTAACCAGCGCACATACCTGTTAGCTCAGGTGAGTTTAAAAGGCTGCTGTTGATAACAAGGGCATTTGCTAAATAGATGGTGTGTGTGCAACAATATACTGAAAGGTCAATTATATTGTGCAGCTTATCTCACCACCTGTAGTTATTTAGGTGAAAGCTCCAAAATGCTTGCCTAATATGTCTGTTTATCCAAAAGGAAGTAAAAAGGGAGAGCTAGAAAGATAGCATTGCATCACATTACATGGCAATGCAATGCACAATTGCTGAAGTTGAACCAAAATGAGCTTGTAATCTGGCTTCTGCAACTTTGAACATGAAAAATCCAATGAGGAGAAGAAAAGCAAAGCCAAAGAGTCCATCCCAAAATCCGACAAACAAGCAAAATGAACAAAAAACATTGAATTCAATTCTTTCTGATTTTAGAAACTGCATTAAAGAAGGGGTGCACCGGTCCTGGAGATACTGCAATACCAGGTCAATGCGTGGAGTGGACAGAGCAAGCTCTTTTTCCATCTCCCTGTTCTAAAAATCCATTTAATATATGGTCCCCAGATAGGGGACGTATCAGATATTAAACTGATAAGAACAGATACTACACTTGATCTTAGCCAAAAGGCCGAGAAGCGATAACCAGAATTGGTTTCAAACTACGGAGCCACCCAAGGATCCTGAAAAGTCCATTTGTGGAGATGAGCTCCTGGACTCCCGTTAAGAAGACATGTTGTCAACCTCTAGATCCCTTACATGCCTGCACTTTTCGGCTTGCTGCTGCTGCAATCCACGCGTTTTAGATCTGCATAACTCCACCTCTTTAAACACAGCACCTTCACCCCCTGCTGTTCCCACCCGCCTCAACACCGTTGGAAGGGAGGAGAACCAATTAAGGCGGGGGGTGGGGTGGAACGAGCAGCTGTCTACCCTTAGCAGGAGGGCTCCTGATTACATACCTCTCCTGCTGCTGCTGCTGCTGGCTGTCCAGCAGCAGACTGAAGGTGGCTGCTGCTGTGCACAGGTATATAAAGGCTCAGAGCCTATTATGACACGCGCAGCCAGCGTTCCATTGCCACATTCCATCTACTGCAGGCAGGATACCTGGCTGGCTGAATGTCGCTGAGAAGCTCACAGAGACCGCCATAAGCAACAGTTTAACAGAATGCCACAGACTAATCAACCAAACTTTTTGGGTTGGGTTCTCTTTTATAGTCTGCAGGCATTAAATGAAAGAAGTCAGTGTTCCAGCAGAAGGAGACAACGTTTCAGAAAAGGCATTGTAGCAAACCAAAAAAGAAATTTTAAGCGCAGCAGAGTAACCAGCGCACATACCTGTTAGCTCAGGTGAGTTTAAAAGGCTGCTGTTGATAACAAGGGCATTTGCTAAATAGATGGTGTGTGTGCAACAATATACTGAAAGGTCAATTATATTGTGCAGCTTATCTCACCACCTGTAGTTATTTAGGTGAAAGCTCCAAAATGCTTGCCTAATATGTCTGTTTATCCAAAAGGAAGTAAAAAGGGAGAGCTAGAAAGATAGCATTGCATCACATTACATGGCAATGCAATGCACAGTTGCTGAAGTTGAACCAAAATGAGCTTGTAATCTGGCTTCTGCAACTTTGAACATGAAAAATCCAATGAGGAGAAGAAAAGCAAAGCCAAAGAGTCCATCCCAAAATCCGACAAACAAGCAAAATGAACAAAAAACATTGAATTCAATTCTTTCTGATTTTAGAAACTGCATTAAAGAAGGGGTGCACCGGTCCTGGAGATACTGCAATACCAGGTCAATGCGTGGAGTGGACAGAGCAAGCTCTTTTTCCATCTCCCTGTTCTAAAAATCCATTTAATATATGGTCCCCAGATAGGGGACGTATCAGATATTAAACTGATAAGAACAGATACTACACTTGATCTTAGCCAAAAGGCCGAGAAGCGATAACCAGAATTGGTTTCAAACTACGGAGCCACCCAAGGATCCTGAAAAGTCCATTTGTGGAGATGAGCTCCTGGACTCCCGTTAAGAAGACATGTTGTCAACCTCTAGATCCCTTACATGCCTGCACTTTTCGGCTTGCTGCTGCTGCAATCCACGCGTTTTAGATCTGCATAACTCCACCTCTTTAAACACAGCACCTTCACCCCCTGCTGTTCCCACCCGCCTCAACACCGTTGGAAGGGAGGAGAACCAATTAAGGCGGGGGGTGGGGTGGAACGAGCAGCTGTCTACCCTTAGCAGGAGGGCTCCTGATTACATACCTCTCCTGCTGCTGCTGCTGCTGGCTGTCCAGCAGCAGACTGAAGGTGGCTGCTGCTGTGCACAGGTATATAAAGGCTCAGAGCCTATTATGACACGCGCAGCCAGCGTTCCATTGCCACATTCCATCTACTGCAGGCAGGATACCTGGCTGGCTGAATGTCGCTGAGAAGCTCACAGAGACCGCCATAAGCAACAGTTTAACAGAATGCCACAGACTAATCAACCAAACTTTTTGGGTTGGGTTCTCTTTTATAGTCTGCAGGCATTAAATGAAAGAAGTCAGTGTTCCAGCAGAAGGAGACAACGTTTCAGAAAAGGCATTGTAGCAAACCAAAAAAGAAATTTTAAGCGCAGCAGAGTAACCAGCGCACATACCTGTTAGCTCAGGTGAGTTTAAAAGGCTGCTGTTGATAACAAGGGCATTTGCTAAATAGATGGTGTGTGTGCAACAATATACTGAAAGGTCAATTATATTGTGCAGCTTATCTCACCACCTGTAGTTATTTAGGTGAAAGCTCCAAAATGCTTGCCTAATATGTCTGTTTATCCAAAAGGAAGTAAAAAGGGAGAGCTAGAAAGATAGCATTGCATCACATTACATGGCAATGCAATGCACAGTTGCTGAAGTTGAACCAAAATGAGCTTGTAATCTGGCTTCTGCAACTTTGAACATGAAAAATCCAATGAGGAGAAGAAAAGCAAAGCCAAAGAGTCCATCCCAAAATCCGACAAACAAGCAAAATGAACAAAAAACATTGAATTCAATTCTTTCTGATTTTAGAAACTGCATTAAAGAAGGGGTGCACCGGTCCTGGAGATACTGCAATACCAGGTCAATGCGTGGAGTGGACAGAGCAAGCTCTTTTTCCATCTCCCTGTTCTAAAAATCCATTTAATATATGGTCCCCAGATAGGGGACGTATCAGATATTAAACTGATAAGAACAGATTTTTTTTTTTTAATTTGGCTATCCCCTGCAGAGGGATAAAACCGTTTATTAAAACTTTAACAAATTACAAGCATAATTAAACAAATACCAAACGTTAAAAGACAAATGAAATTTACAAAACAAAAAAATACAAAGATTTTAAATAATTAGGTTCCATTGGTCAACAAGCCATTTTTTGGAAATATGTACATTCTTCTTTTTGTCAATTAAATAATAAGTATACATTTCACATAAACATAAACTTAAAACATCATTCACTGATAAAACATCTTGTTTAAAAATAGCAATGTTGCGCGCTTTCCAGAGAGATGACTTGGCGCAGTTCACTGTCTTCCAAGCCATTGTGTACTGGTCCATTGTGGGGCATTCCATAAGTCCGTATAGCACAGTTTTATATGTAAAGTCCTTGAGGTCTGCCACCCTTTCCAGTAGGGGGAGCAGTCTTCTCCAGAAATCCTTTGCAAAATTACATGTCCATAATAGATGTTCCACCGTTTCCTCGTCTTGGCATCCGGCTCTTGGGCAGATGGCAGACCTCACAAATCCTTTTCTGTATTGGAATGCCCGGCAAGGAAGACAGCGGTGCATGCAACTCCAAGCCAGATCTCTCTGTTCATTAAAAAGATAAAAAACGTTAATCATTTTCCAGATAGACATAGATTTGTCATCATCATATCTGTCAACATTACATATTTCCTCACTTTTACGTATTTCTTTAATTAGTTTCTTACTATTTCTTAATTCCTCTATTTTCTTAGTCCCTAAATTAAAATCGGACACTATTTTCCTTAAAATCTCATAATGCGTCGACAAATTAAAAGCATGGGGCACAGATATATTAACTTCATACCATCCAAACTTTCTCATAAAAAATCCTGTATTAAAACGCATAAAAAAGGACCAATAGTGATTCTTAAAAAGGGCATTAAAACAGTAAACGAACAGATGGATTAAAAGAAACCTATTAAAATCTGGAAAATCTTTACCACCTTTTACTTTTGATTTCATCACGATTTCTCTTTTCAGCTTTTCCATTTTTGAGTTCCAAAAGAAGGTAAAACAGGTTTTGGTTATCTTTTTTAAAACATTAACAGGCGGGGGGAAAACCATGCTAAGATACAATAAAAGAGGTAAAATCACCATCTTTAAAACCAATACTTTACCCTCCATTGTAAGTCTCCTCATGTTCCACATACATATTTTCGTATTTACTTTCTGTGTAACTGTTTCCCAACTATTATAACCATCATTATTTTCAGTGAATGATATACCTAAAATGGAAATGGATTCGGAGACATTAATTGGTACATCACGTAAAATCATCCCCCCAACACTTAAAATGTTACACTTATTAAAATTGATTTTAAAACCAGAAGCTAGACAAAAGGATTGCACTTGATGGAGAGTGGCCGTAAGTGATGGTGCATCTGTACACAAGACCGCCACGTCATCCATGTAGCCTACAACCTTGGCCTCCAAACCACCGCTTCCAGGCAGAGGGACACCGCATATCTGTTTATTTTGGCGTATTGCACATAACATTGGTTCCAGTGCACAGATAAACAGTAGGGGGGACAGAGGGCATCCCTGTTTCACCCCTGACCGTAAAAATACCTCTTGTGTCTTAAAACCATTCACTAAAATCTTACTTGTACAATCCTTGTAAAATGCTTTAAGCGATAGTAAAAACCCTTCTGGTATGCCCATTTTCTCTAAAACTTTAAAAAGATAAAAGTGTGAGACACGGTCAAATGCTTTTTCAAAATCAATAGATAAAATCGCCATTTTCCCCTTTCTGTCTTTTACATCCTCAATACAGTCTTTCACTAAATTCAGATTGTCCCATATACTGCGCCCCGGCACCCCACACACTTGATTAGAATGAATAACTTTGCTGATGACTTCTTTTAGACGATTTGCACAAATTTTAGCCATTATTTTATAGTCACAATTTAAAAGTGTTATTGGTCTCCAGTTTTCTAATTTTGATTTATCACCTTTTTTGTATAGGAGGGAGACTTCACCTTTCTTCCAGGAATTTAATAAAACCTTATTATTAAAAACCTCAGTAAACAAATAAAACAAATCATCTTTTAAAATATCATAAAAACATACATAAAATTCTATTGGGATGCCATCAGGACCAGGGACCTTTCCAGTTTTAAAACTTTTAATAGTTTTTAACACTTCTTGTTCCGTTAAAACTTGGGATAAAAACTCTTGGGATGCGGTATCTAAAACAGCTGTTAGTCCTTGCAGCGAATCATCCATTAATTTATTATCTATATTTTTTCCATTAAAAAGATTAGAAAAAAAAACCTCAACTTTACCCAGCATATTTTTTATATTATTCTCACCATCTATATGGTCAATTATCACTTTTTCTTTTTTATTTTTCCTAAAAAAATATCTGGAACACTTTTCATTTTCTTCTATATGTTGTACTCTAGAACGAAAAATGATCTCTTTTCCTTTTTGTTCTAGCCATTTTGAAATCTCTTCTTTTAAGTTTGAAATATCAAGTTGTACATCTATCCCATTGTCTCTGAGCTTAAATAATGTTTGTAGGCGGGTATTTAAAATTCTATATTCTTCATATTTTTCTTTGGCTCTACATATACTCTTTTTAATAAAAAAGTCTTTTATTTTTACTTTCATTCTATCCCACCATACACTCATAGTCTCATTTGTTTTTTTCCCTTTTCTACATTTCCTATAAAACTCAATAAAATCTGATAAAATCTGCGGGTCGGTTAAAAGGGATACGTTCATTTTCCAGCTTTTCTTACCACATTTTTTGTTGTCATTTACTTTTATGGTAAAGGATAAAAGTTTATGGTCTGAAAATATATTAGCTAAAACTTCACATTTGGCAGGTATTGTTTTATCTGAACCAAAAATAAAATCAATCCTAGAGCTACAATTAGCATTGCTCCAAGTGAAACCGGCGTCCTCTGGGCTGTCACTATGACACTCTTTATATATGTCTATCAATTTAGCATCTTTGACTATATCATGTAGCATACCTGAGGTTTTATCGTAGTTCCTGCTTACAGAGCTGGAGCGCCGGTTTTCACCTTTTAAAACACAATTAAAATCCCCTGCTAAGATAAAAGGTTCAGAGTTATTAATAAATAATGGTAAAAGATCAAGCATTTCGGCTCTTTCATTTTTCTCTGGGGATCCATAAAAATTTAAAAACTGCCATCTAATACCATCAATAAAAGCTTTTACTAATAAAATACGACCTGGTAAAATTTCCTGAATAAAATCAATTAAAACGTTCCCTTTAAAAAGTATGGCTACACCCGCTGATCCTGCAGCATTCGATCCGGACCAGACAGATGGCCCACACTTCCACTCATCTTTATATTTTTGATATGACATTTCATGTGGGATATTACATTCTTGCAGAAAAAATACAGATGCAGTAAAACACGTAAAAAAATTAAAAAGAGCAGTTCTTCTCGTGTTAGATTTTATGCCTCTCACGTTGAGGGAAATACCTTTCAGTTCAGCCATCATTAGAAAATGTAGAAATTTTACTTAGGTAACTAAGAGCAACGGATTTACCTGTCCGATGAACCTGATCAGACCACTGGGCTTGCGCCTCCCTCCTCATCTGATAGTATCGTCACGAGAGTCTCCGTGGAGGAGGAAAGATTACCACATTTATATAAACCCGACGCTACACTGGCATAGCTCGGAGGGCTGGCTGGCAGAACCCGCTGGGTCTCCATTGGCTGGCCATGCAGTTCCTCATCAGGTGGGTCCCCGAGGGGTTCCGCCGCCCCTGTTTGACCTGTAGAAGGTCGTCCTATAGGAGGAGGATGCGCACAAGGCAGAGCCTCTGACTCTTCAGAGGCAGCAAGATCCCGGTCCCCACCTGTAGCAGCGGAGACCGAAACCCCTGAGGGTCCAGCGTCCACGTCCCCTTCTGGAGAAGTGTCCATCTGTTCACCTCCTGCTGCCTCCTCCGAACCACCCTTTTTCTTTTTCTTAGGACCCACCTTTATCCACTCAGCGCCCTCAGCACTAGGAGACCCAGACTGGGCATGGGCTTCTGTGTCGGCCTTTTGCCGGTCCCTTTTGACCTTACCAGTAGTGCCCTTCTGCTCCTTCTCAGCCCTCCTTTTGGACTCCCGCAGGTCCTGCAGCCAGGTTTTGGGATTTGGTATTTTACCTGTCATAGACTCTGGAGACACTTCACTATTTGGTACGCCCTTATTGTCTCCAGAGGCTCCAGGTTGTTGTTCCTCCTCCTGAGGGGTGGTCTGATCTTTTGGTCCTTGGTCGGACGTCTTGGACTTCCCCTTTTGCTCATCTTCCCGAAATCTGTGAGGGCAAGAAAAATAAAAGTGACCTGGAGTCTGGCAAAAACTGCATTTCTTTTCCTTAGGGCATTCTTTTGTCTCATGTTCTTCACTAGCACAATTTCTACATGATACATGACAGTTTTCTTTTGAATGACCATAGCGCCCACAATTTCTGCAATATACTGGCATCCCAGAAAAGAAGAAATCCCCATTTGTTTGCCCAATTTTGAAACGGGCAGGGGGGAGCCGTATACCACCTGGTGTATTTGGATCTCTTGTACACTTCACAAGGAATTTCCACTTAGATGTCCATATGTTATATTCGTTTAATATCTTCCCAATACATTTAACACTTTTAAAATAAATTGCTAGAAATGACATTACTTCTGGAGCAGAAACAAAGGGCGAAAATATTTTTACAATAACCAGTCTTACCTCATCCAGGACGTGCTCAACAATTTGTATCCCTTTCAAAACAGGACTATTTTCAACTTTTTTTAACTTTTCTAGTACATCTCTAAAAATACCTTCTCCGGTGAATGTGATGTCATAGTCACCTCTTCTGGGATAATCCTGGATGGAGAGAATTTCATTCCTTTGTACGCCAAGAAGGTTCCTGAGCACGTCCTGGACTACATACCCTAATTTCCTCATATCCGAGCCACCCGCCGTGAAGTGAACTCGGATAGAGTTTTTTAGCCTCGCATAAAGAGGCACGAGGTTAGGGTCAACCTCCATGGAAAAACGCAACAAGGTTGCAAATTGCAGCCGCTTGCAATCTGCGCTCCCAGTGTTCTTGCAGCGAAAAACACCTGGAAGCTGGGGGATCGCAACTCGTTACCCTGGGACTAAGCCCTCTCCCTAATAGCAGCAAGCAGGCTAAGTCCACCAAAGTGGACGATCCTGCCAGGCCAAGGAGAGGGGTACCCGAGTGCCCTTCAACCACAATCTCCTGCAATAAAGCACTTGATCGTAGCCAAAAGGCCGAGAAGCGATAACCAGAATTGGTTTCAAACTACGGAGCCACCCAAGGATCCTGAAAAGTCCATTTGTGGAGATGAGCTCCTGGACTCCCGTTAAGAAGACATGTTGTCAACCTCTAGATCCCTTACATGCCTGCACTTTTCGGCTTGCTGCTGCTGCAATCCACGCGTTTTAGATCTGCATAACTCCACCTCTTTAAACACAGCACCTTCACCCCCTGCTGTTCCCACCCGCCTCAACACCGTTGGAAGGGAGGAGAACCAATTAAGGCGGGGGGTGGGGTGGAACGAGCAGCTGTCTACCCTTAGCAGGAGGGCTCCTGATTACATACCTCTCCTGCTGCTGCTGCTGCTGGCTGTCCAGCAGCAGACTGAAGGTGGCTGCTGCTGTGTGTAGCGCTGGCGTCCCTGCCCTCTGCTAGGCAGGGACGCTGCTCCCCTCACCGCTCTGCTCCGTGCCCGGCGTCCTCTCCCCGCTCTGCTGTCGGCGCGCGCTCCTTCCCGGCGTCCTCCTCCCGCTCTGCTCTCGGCGCGCGCTCCTTCCCGGCCCCTGTGCTTAGGGCGCGCGCGCGCGCGCTCCCCTCCTCTTAAAGGGGCCGCGCGCGCCGTCCTAAGGAGTCCCCGGCCAATGGCCGGAGGACTTCATCATATATAAGGCACCTCCTCCAAAATGGAGGTGCCCGAGCAATGTTGTTTGCACCTGTGTCTCACCTGTGCTTCAGCCCTCAGGTCCCGTTGCCAGTTACCTGCCAGTTACCTGCCAGTTTCCTGCCAGTTTCCTGCTAGTTACCTGCCTGATTCCTGCCTGAATACTTGTTACCTGCCTGCCTGCCTGAGGTCCGACGGTCTGCCTTACAACTCCGGTCAGTCTGTCTAAGGACCAACTTGTCCGCTCACCTGGGAGCGCACATCAGCTACCTGCCTGCTTGCCTGAGGTCCGACGGTCTGCCTTACAACTCCGGTCAGTCTGTCTATGGACCAGCTTGCCCGCTCACCTGGGAGCGCTTCTCCGCTACCTGCCTGCTTGCCAGCCCGGAGGCTCCGTTGTCACGTGCTGTGACCACCAGCTATCTCAGAGACTCTTGCCCGCTCACCTGGGAGCGCATCTCCGTTACCTGCCTGCTTGCCAGCCCGGAGGTCCCGTTGTCACGTGCGGTGACCACCAGCTATTCCTGAGACTCTTGCCCGCTCACCTGGGAGCGCTTCTCCGTTACCTACCTGCCTGCCAGCCCGGAGGTTCCGCCGTCACGTGCCGTGACCACCTGCTATTCCAGAGACTCTCGCTTGCTCACCTGGGAGCACACATCTACCATCTGCCTGCTAGCCTACCCGGAGGCTCTGCCATCACAGGTCGTACCTACCCCTTACCCAGAGACTGCCCTGATCACTTGCCGTAACTCCCTGTCCGTTCACCCAGAGACTGCCACCCGCTCCCTTACAAGGGCCGCCCCCTTGTATAGTAGCTCAGAGGTTCCGCCTCCCGGACCCGTTACAGTTTGCTCGGGCCATGGAACTCGGTGGCACCCAAGCTCCCTCGCTCTCGGACCTCTGTCTTGAGCTGTCCCGTCAGAGGTCCCAACAGGAGGCCATCCTGGGTCACCTGCGGAATGTTAATACTCGCCTGAACACTCTGTCTGATCCACCAACAACCTCCGCCAGTGCCATATCTTGCAATCCGGCAGCTCCGCTGCCCACTAATACTATGGTATCCTACCCCGGACCCCGGCTCTCTGCACCTCCTCGCTTCGGAGGCGACCCCGTCCAGGCTCGGGGCTTCATAAATCAGTGCACCCTGCACTTTGAACTTTTGTCCCATCAGTTTAATTCCGACCGGGCCAAAATTGCCTTTATCATGTCCCATCTCACCGGGGAGGCCCTGGCCTGGCTAAATCCTCTATGGGAGAGAGGAGACCCCCTGGTGTCCAACTTGCCTGCTTTTCTCTCGGCTTTCCGGAAAGTCTTCGACGAACCCGGACGGAAGACCTCATCCGCATCCTCTCTGCTACGCCTCCGTCAGGAGGGTCTCACCGTGGGCCAATATGCCATACGGTTCCGCACCCTTGCCTCGGAGCTGGCCTGGGATAACGACGCTCTGGTATCCGTCTTCTGGGAGGGTCTGTCCGGTCGTATTAAAGATGAACTTGCTGGTCGGGACATTCCTACCTCTCTCGATGATCTAATAACCCTTGCCACCCGGATTGACCTACGGTTCCAGGAGCGTGCCAAAGAGGTCACCCGTGAGAGAAGGATTCCACGTTTAGCTCCTACTTTCCAGAAACCCGTCATTCCCTCCATCTCTCCCCAGGTACACTCTCCTGAGCCTATGCAGGTCGACCAGACCAAGATGGTCAAAACCCGTCAGGACTCACGCCGTGCCGAGGGGAGCTGCTTCTACTGTGGCAGTAAGGAGCACCGGATCCGTGCCTGCCCGGAGAGGTCGGGAAACGCCTGTGTCTAGGTTCGCTCAGAGAGGTCCACCTAGACAAGAATAAATCATCTCCATCCCTGCTGTTGTCAGTTTCGATCATCTACGGGGAGAACCGTTATTTCGAACTAGACCAACTTGACTCTGGAGCAGCCGGGAACCTTATTTCACAGTCCCTGGTTGAGAAATACCGCATCCCCACCAAACCTCTGGCTGTACCCTTGTCTGTCGCTGCCGTGGATGGGGGCCTCTTACCTCGCCCCATTCAACTCATCACCGAATCCATTACCCTGCAGGTGGGAATGCTGCATTCTGAAAGTATCTCCTTTCATGTTCTGCCTGGACTCTCTCACGCCCTCTTGCTAGGTCTGCCCTGGCTCCAGAGACATGCACCCGTGCTAGACTGGCAAACCGGAGAGGTCCTTCGCTGGGGACAAGACTGTCATAAAACCTGCCTGGTTCCCGTCCATCCCGTCCGTCCCTCTCCTACCCCAGCTAATCTACCTGGACTTCCGATTCCTTATTGGTCTTATGCAGATGTCTTTAATAAAAAGGAGGCAGAGACATTACCACCACATAGACCATACGACTGTCCCATCGATCTGCTACCCGGTACTACTCCTCCCCGTGGGCGTATCTATCCTTTATCCGCTGCTGAGACCCGGTCAATGTCCGAATATATTGAGGAGAATCTGGCCAGAGGATTCATCCGTAAATCTACCTCCCCGGCGGGAGCAGGCTTCTTTTTCGTCAAAAAGAAGGACGGCTCTCTCCATCCCTGTATAGACTATAGAGGCCTAAACCTGATCACGGTGAAGAATAAGTACCCCCTTCCGCTCATTCCAGAATTATTTGATCGCCTGAGGGGGGCTAGGATCTTCACCAAACTGGACCTTCGTGGGGCGTACAACCTGGTTCGTATTCGTCAGGGGGATGAATGGAAGACGGCATTCAACACCCGGGACGGCCACTATGAATACCTGGTAATGCCCTTTGGTCTCTGTAACGCTCCTGCCATCTTTCAAGAGTTGGTCAATGACATCTTCCGGGACCTTCTCTACTCCTGCGTAGTGGTGTACCTGGACGACATCTTGGTCTTCTCTCCGGATCTCCAGACTCACCGGAGGGACGTTCGTCAGGTCCTGCTCAGGCTAAGGCAGAACCATCTCTACGCTAAATTTGAGAAGTGCCTCTTTGAGCAGACCTCGCTTCCGTTTCTGGGCTACATTATCTCTCAGACCGGCCTACAAATGGATCCTGAGAAACTGTCTGCCATCGAGAAATGGCCCCGACCGGAGGGGTTGAAGGCCATTCAGCGATTCCTGGGCTTCGCCAACTACTACCGCCTCTTCATACCACACTTCTCTTCCCGGACGGCCCCAATTTCTGCGCTCACCCGTAAAGGTACTAATCCCAAAGAGTGGCCACCCGAAGCAGAGGAGGCCTTTCTTTCCCTTAAACAGGCCTTCTCTTCCGCCCCGGTGCTGCATCGCCCAGATGGCAACAAACAGTTCTTCCTGGAAGTTGACGCCTCCTCCTCTGGAGCCGGAGCGGTACTTACTCAAAAATCATCTTCCGGGAGGATGGTAACTTGTGGCTTCTTCTCTAAACTCTTCTCCTCCTCTGAGCGCAACTATTCCATAGGAGACCGAGAGTTATTGGCCATCAAACTGGCATTGGAGGAGTGGCGTTACCTGCTCGAGGGGGCTCTTCACCCGGTAATAATTTACACTGACCACAAGAACTTGGCTTACCTCCAGCATGCCCAGAGACTTAACCCGCGCCAAGCCCGGTGGTCCTTGTTTTTTGCTCGTTTTGATTTTGTCCTTCATTTTCGCCCGGCTGACAAAAACGTCAAGGCGGACGCCTTGTCTCGGTCCTTTCTGGTGTCTGATCTCGAGGAGGATCCGAAACATATCATCGATCCCGCCAGAGTAATGCAGGTGGCTCCCGTGAGTCTAAATCGTCTTCCTCCTGGTAAGACGTTCGTACCAGTACCTGATCGGGAGAAGATCCTACACTGGGGTCATTCGTCTAAACTAGCTGGCCACGCCGGTCAGAAAAAGACCCTCCAGCTTATTACCCGGCACTACTGGTGGCCTAACCTGCACAAGGATGTAATAGACTTTGTTTCTGCCTGTGTGTCCTGCGCCCGCAACAAAGTTCCGAGACACCTGCCGGCCGGCCGCCTCCTACCTCTGCCAGTACCTGCTGCCCCCTGGCAGCATATAGCGATGGACTTCATTACTGATCTACCCGTCTCTGCCGGTTGTACGGTCATTTGGGTGGTCGCTGACCGCTTCTCCAAGATGGCTCACTTCATTCCACTGCCAGGTCTTCCGTCTGCACCCGAGCTGGCTAAAGACTTTATCCGCCACATCTTCCGTCTTCATGGCCTGCCCCGTCACATCGTGTCGGATCGTGGGGTACAGTTCACTTCCCGTTTCTGGAGAGCCACTTGTAAATTGCTGGACGTCACCCTGGACTTCTCCTCCGCTTACCATCCACAGTCTAATGGTCAAGTGGAGCGGATCAATCAGAACCTGACCAGTTACCTTCGGCACTTCGTTAATGCCCACCATTCTGACTGGGTGGATCTCCTGCCATGGGCCGAATTCTCGTACAACAATCACGAGAGCGAGTCTTCCTCCAAATCCCCGTTTTTTGTAGTCTACGGTCAGCATCCTCGGATCCCGTTTCCCGTCTCCTCCTCGGCGGACAATCCGGCTGCGGAATCTCTTGTTAACAAATTTTCCTCCATATGGGAGAGTACCCGGTCCGCACTCCTTCTGTCATCCGAGCGTATGAAAAGACACGCTGACAAAAAACGTCTGGACCCTCCTCAATTCCGCCCTGGGGATAAAGTCTGGCTCTCGTCCAAATATGTCCGGCTCAAGATCCCTTCCTATAAGTTAGGGCCTCGGTTCATCGGCCCACTGGAGGTCATCAGTCAGATCAACCCGGTGGCCTATAAATTGAAACTCCCGGCCAACTTACGGATCCCTAACTCCTTCCATGTGTCTCTCCTCAAACCTGTGGTGCTTAACTCTTTTTCCAAGTCTACAGGTACGCCTCCTGCTCCGGTTTCTGCTGAGGACGAGTTTGAGGTAGAGAACATTCTTGCCACCAAAAGGGTAAGAGGAAAGACCTTTTTTCTGGTAGATTGGAAGGGGTTTGGTCCTGAGGAGAGAACGTGGGAGCCCCAGGAGAACATCCATGCCCCTCTCATCCTAGCTAAATTTCTGTCTGGCCTAAAAAAGGGGGGGCCTAAAGGGGGGGGTACTGTAGCGCTGGCGTCCCTGCCCTCTGCTAGGCAGGGACGCTGCTCCCCTCACCGCTCTGCTCCGTGCCCGGCGTCCTCTCCCCGCTCTGCTGTCGGCGCGCGCTCCTTCCCGGCGTCCTCCTCCCGCTCTGCTCTCGGCGCGCGCTCCTTCCCGGCCCCTGTGCTTAGGGCGCGCGCGCGCGCGCTCCCCTCCTCTTAAAGGGGCCGCGCGCGCCGTCCTAAGGAGTCCCCGGCCAATGGCCGGAGGACTTCATCATATATAAGGCACCTCCTCCAAAATGGAGGTGCCCGAGCAATGTTGTTTGCACCTGTGTCTCACCTGTGCTTCAGCCCTCAGGTCCCGTTGCCAGTTACCTGCCAGTTACCTGCCAGTTTCCTGCCAGTTTCCTGCTAGTTACCTGCCTGATTCCTGCCTGAATACTTGTTACCTGCCTGCCTGCCTGAGGTCCGACGGTCTGCCTTACAACTCCGGTCAGTCTGTCTAAGGACCAACTTGTCCGCTCACCTGGGAGCGCACATCAGCTACCTGCCTGCTTGCCTGAGGTCCGACGGTCTGCCTTACAACTCCGGTCAGTCTGTCTATGGACCAGCTTGCCCGCTCACCTGGGAGCGCTTCTCCGCTACCTGCCTGCTTGCCAGCCCGGAGGCTCCGTTGTCACGTGCTGTGACCACCAGCTATCTCAGAGACTCTTGCCCGCTCACCTGGGAGCGCATCTCCGTTACCTGCCTGCTTGCCAGCCCGGAGGTCCCGTTGTCACGTGCGGTGACCACCAGCTATTCCTGAGACTCTTGCCCGCTCACCTGGGAGCGCTTCTCCGTTACCTACCTGCCTGCCAGCCCGGAGGTTCCGCCGTCACGTGCCGTGACCACCTGCTATTCCAGAGACTCTCGCTTGCTCACCTGGGAGCACACATCTACCATCTGCCTGCTAGCCTACCCGGAGGCTCTGCCATCACAGGTCGTACCTACCCCTTACCCAGAGACTGCCCTGATCACTTGCCGTAACTCCCTGTCCGTTCACCCAGAGACTGCCACCCGCTCCCTTACAAGGGCCGCCCCCTTGTATAGTAGCTCAGCGGTTCCGCCTCCCGGACCCGTTACAGTGTGCACAGGTATATAAAGGCTCAGAGCCTATTATGACACGCGCAGCCAGCGTTCCATTGCCACATTCCATCTACTGCAGGCAGGATACCTGGCTGGCTGAATGTCGCTGAGAAGCTTACAGAGACCGCCATAAGCAACAGTTTAACAGAATGCCACAGACTAATCAACCAAACTTTTTGGGTTGGGTTCTCTTTTATAGTCTGCAGGCATTAAATGAAAGAAGTCAGTGTTCCAGCAGAGGGAGACAACGTTTCAGAAAAGGCATTGTAGCAAACCAAAAAAGAAATTTTAAGCGCAGCAGAGTAACCAGCGCACATACCTGTTAGCTCAGGTGAGTTTAAAAGGGTGCTGTTGATAACAAGGGCATTTGCTAAATAGATGGTGTGTGTGCAACAATATACTGAAAGGTCAATTATATTGTGCAGCTTATCTCACCACCTGTAGTTATTTAGGTGAAAGCTCCAAAATGCTTGCCTAATATGTCTGTTTATCCAAAAGGAAGTAAAAAGGGAGAGCTAGAAAGATAGCATTGCATCACATTACATGGCAATGCAATGCACAGTTGCTGAAGTTGAACCAAAATGAGCTTGTAATCTGGCTTCTGCAACTTTGAACATGAAAAATCCAATGAGGAGAAGAAAAGCAAAGCCAAAGAGTCCATCCCAAAATCCGACAAACAAGCAAAATGAACAAAAAACATTGAATTCAATTCTTTCTGATTTTAGAAACTGCATTAAAGAAGGGGTGCACCGGTCCTGGAGATACTGCAATACCAGGTCAATGCGTGGAGTGGACAGAGCAAGCTCTTTTTCCATCTCCCTGTTCTAAAAATCCATTTAATATATGGTCCCCAGATAGGGGACGTATCAGATATTAAACTGATAAGAACAGATACTACACTTGATCTTAGCCAAAAGGCCGAGAAGCGATAACCAGAATTGGTTTCAAACTACGGAGCCACCCAAGGATCCTGAAAAGTCCATTTGTGGAGATGAGCTCCTGGACTCCCGTTAAGAAGACATGTTGTCAACCTCTAGATCCCTTACATGCCTGCACTTTTCGGCTTGCTGCTGCTGCAATCCACGCGTTTTAGATCTGCATAACTCCACCTCTTTAAACACAGCACCTTCACCCCGTGCTGTTCCCACCCGCCTCAACACCGTTGGAAGGGAGGAGAACCAATTAAGGCGGGGGGTGGGGTGGAACGAGCAGCTGTCTACCCTTAGCAGGAGGGCTCCTGATTACATACCTCTCCTGCTGCTGCTGCTGCTGGCTGTCCAGCAGCAGACTGAAGGTGGCTGCTGCTGTGCACAGGTATATAAAGGCTCAGAGCCTATTATGACACGCGCAGCCAGCGTTCCATTGCCACATTCCATCTACTGCAGGCAGGATACCTGGCTGGCTGAATGTCGCTGAGAAGCTCACAGAGACCGCCATAAGCAACAGTTTAACAGAATGCCACAGACTAATCAACCAAACTTTTTGGGTTGGGTTCTCTTTTATAGTCTGCAGGCATTAAATGAAAGAAGTCAGTGTTCCAGCAGAGGGAGACAACGTTTCAGAAAAGGCATTGTAGCAAACCAAAAAAGAAATTTTAAGCGCAGCAGAGTAACCAGCGCACATACCTTTTAGCTCAGGTGAGTTTAAAAGGCTGCTGTTGATAACAAGGGCATTTGCTAAATAGATGGTGTGTGTGCAACAATATACTGAAAGGTCAATTATATTGTGCAGCTTATCTCACCACCTGTAGTTATTTAGGTGAAAGCTCCAAAATGCTTGCCTAATATGTCTGTTTATCCAAAAGGAAGTAAAAAGGGAGAGCTAGAAAGATAGCATTGCATCACATTACATGGCAATGCAATGCACAGTTGCTGAAGTTGAACCAAAATGAGCTTGTAATCTGGCTTCTGCAACTTTGAACATGAAAAATCCAATGAGGAGAAGAAAAGCAAAGCCAAAGAGTCCATCCCAAAATCCGACAAACAAGCAAAATGAACAAAAAACATTGAATTCAATTCTTTCTGATTTTAGAAACTGCATTAAAGAAGGGGTGCACCGGTCCTGGAGATACTGCAATACCAGGTCAATGCGTGGAGTGGACAGAGCAAGCTCTTTTTCCATCTCCCTGTTCTAAAAATCCATTTAATATATGGTCCCCAGATAGGGGACGTATCAGATATTAAACTGATAAGAACAGATACTACACTTGATCTTAGCCAAAAGGCCGAGAAGCGATAACCAGAATTGGTTTCAAACTACGGAGCCACCCAAGGATCCTGAAAAGTCCATTTGTGGAGATGAGCTCCTGGACTCCCGTTAAGAAGACATGTTGTCAACCTCTAGATCCCTTACATGCCTGCACTTTTCGGCTTGCTGCTGCTGCAATCCACGCGTTTTAGATCTGCATAACTCCACCTCTTTAAACACAGCACCTTCACCCCCTGCTGTTCCCACCCGCCTCAACACCGTTGGAAGGGAGGAGAACCAATTAAGGCGGGGGGTGGGGTGGAACGAGCAGCTGTCTACCCTTAGCAGGAGGGCTCCTGATTACATACCTCTCCTGCTGCTGCTGCTGCTGGCTGTCCAGCAGCAGACTGAAGGTGGCTGCTGCTGTGCACAGGTATATAAAGGCTCAGAGCCTATTATGACACGCGCAGCCAGCGTTCCATTGCCACATTCCATCTACTGCAGGCAGGATACCTGGCTGGCTGAATGTCGCTGAGAAGCTCACAGAGACCGCCATAAGCAACAGTTTAACAGAATGCCACAGACTAATCAACCAAACTTTTTGGGTTGGGTTCTCTTTTATAGTCTGCAGGCATTAAATGAAAGAAGTCAGTGTTCCAGCAGAGGGAGACAACGTTTCAGAAAAGGCATTGTAGCAAACCAAAAAAGAAATTTTAAGCGCAGCAGAGTAACCAGCGCACATACCTGTTAGCTCAGGTGAGTTTAAAAGGCTGCTGTTGATAACAAGGGCATTTGCTAAATAGATGGTGTGTGTGCAACAATATACTGAAAGGTCAATTATATTGTGCAGCTTATCTCACCACCTGTAGTTATTTAGGTGAAAGCTCCAAAATGCTTGCCTAATATGTCTGTTTATCCAAAAGGAAGTAAAAAGGGAGAGCTAGAAAGATAGCATTGCATCACATTACATGGCAATGCAATGCACAGTTGCTGAAGTTGAACCAAAATGAGCTTGTAATCTGGCTTCTGCAACTTTGAACATGAAAAATCCAATGAGGAGAAGAAAAGCAAAGCCAAAGAGTCCATCCCAAAATCCGACAAACAAGCAAAATGAACAAAAAACATTGAATTCAATTCTTTCTGATTTTAGAAACTGCATTAAAGAAGGGCCTGTGGAACCTCTCTGTAAGCAAATAGCAGGTGTGGGAGGTAACACTCCCAGTCGCGACCCTGGGTTTCAACCAGCATTTTTAACATCTGTTTGAGGGTACCGTTGAATCGCTCACACAAACCATTGGTCTGTGGGTGATACGCGCTCGATACCAAATGCTGCTCCTGCATTTTCTTACATAGGGCCTCCATTAAGTGTGACATGAACTGGGTCCCCTGGTTGGTAAGCATCTCCCTGGGAAATCCTACTCGCGAAAAGATGGCCAAGAGGGCATCCGCCACCTTATCCACCCTAATTGAGGACAGGGCTACTGCCTCCGGATACCGGGTAGCATAGTCTACCACGGTAAGGATGAAACATTTTCCAGAGCTGCTGGGTATGGCCAGTGGTCCCACAATGTCCACAGCAATCCTCTGGAAAGGCTCCTCTATCACTGGCAAGGAGATCAGGGGGGCTTTGGGGGCCGGCCCTGACTTTCCCACTCTTTGACATGTGGTACAGGAGCGACAGTAGTTCACCACATCTGTCCTCATTTTGGGCCAATAAAAGTGATGAGACAGCCGGGCCTTGGTTTTGCTGACCCCCAAGTGTCCAGCGAGTAGAATTTCATGGGCGATCCGCAACAACTCATCCCTGAATTGGTAGGGGACGACCAGGTGTCTTTCCCTCAGCCACTCCTGTTGGGGTGTACAGGGAACTGTCTACCGGTACAACCTCCCTTGGTCCCAGAATACCCTCTCCTTATCCGACTCGGAGGTGGGTTCCTCAGCGAGGCTCCTTAACGTCTCCAGGCTAGCATCTGAGTGCAGAGCTGCCTGAAACTCCTGGCTGGAGGAAACCAGAAATGAGGTTAAGGCCACATCCTCACTGGGACCCTCTGGGACCGGCCCTGGGTCCATACATGATCCTGTTATTCCTCTGCTCGAGAAGGGTCCAGAAGGCAGGGCGTTACTTGCATTCTGGGCACTCTGACTGCAGGTAACAGCGGCTATATAGGCCGTCTCCCCGGGGAATAACACCGTCTCATTAGCCTGCGAGGCCATGAGAACTACTTCTCCATCATCCTCCATTACCTCAGGCACAGTGCTACGTATGGGGCAGCGACTATCAGCCAGGTCACCTTCTGTTGTGACTAGTGTTGAGCCACCCCCGTAGTGTTCGAGTTCGGTTCGGTTCGTCGAACACCCGTGTGTTCGCCGAACTGTTCGTCGAACTGTTCGTCGAACACCTTCGAACACCGTTAAAACCAATGGCAGGCAAACAAAAACACATAGAAACACATAGAAAACACCTTCAAAGGTGTCCAAAAGCTGACAAACTGCTCAGAAGACACAACTAACACATGGAAAAGTGACAAGTACATATAGTCATGCGAAAAGAAAAGAGGTGGAGGAGTAAAAGGAGGGGGAGACACAGATATAGGCATGTCATGCCCTTCTAAAATCCAAAAAGTGAGAAGCCGAGACGGCCAGTCCGCTCCTGCCCGTGCCACCTCCGTGTCGCCGGGTTTGTGCCAGAGCCGCGGTGAACCCTGACGGCCAGCCCCCCTCTCCCAATACTGGTGCCTGTCCGCTGGTGGGTCGAGAGAGCCCCCCTGTGGTGGAGGCAGCTCTAAGCTTTTTAATTTAAATTGTCCCTCTAATTTGAATGAATACACTTTAAATCCATTTACAAGGATCTATTGGAGGGCAAGTCTCATGCCAGCAGCCGCGTAATTCCAGCTCCAGTAGCGTCCACTAAAGCTGCTGCAGTTAAAAAGCTTTTATAAGGATCGAGCTCGGCTGTCCACCGCAAGGCATCCTAGTGCCAGTCCCAGCCCCTATGCCTTGGGGTGCCTCCTGATGCTCTTCACTGAGTATCCCGTGGTCCCAAAGCATTTCCTTTGAAAAAATTAAGTGTCCAAACTACAGGTGGTGTAGCTTGCTTAACAGCCGGGATAATCCGCTGACTAGCAGACACTGCTACTAGGCACAAAGTATTTCCTGGGCTAGATGCAGTTAAAAATTTGTAAGTAGATACTCTCGTTGGATGCTGAGAAAGCATTCCATAGAGTCTCCTGGCACGCCATATATGATTCTCTTAAAAAGCTTGGGGTAGGGGTCTAGGGGACCCTTTTATAGCCAAAATCACGGCCCTGTATCACAATACGTCACCTAGGCTGAAGATAAATGGAACTGTAGCACCGAGGGCTCGGTTGCTACAGACGTATTGCACCTCACCCAGAGGTGTGATATCTCACTCTCAGATAAGGATGGAGTGTGGATCAGGACCCGACACCTGCATGCATTACACCACATTGCCGTGGGGCAGGGCGACCAATATGCCCCTGAGATGGGCACGACAGTCCCTGTCCCTGGCTGGAGTGGGGGGAGGGAACACTGAGGAAGGGGAACCCTGCAGTGCAGGAGCAGGGAGGAAGCAGTTCCTGGGTGCATTGAGAAGGGAGTATAAAAGGTGGGCACCATCTTAGTTCAGTGCAGAGAAGTCTGAGCAGAAGTGGCAGGGAGCAGGGGCTCTGCATGAGCTCTGCTCCGGAGGCGGGCCTAGTAACAGAGGCCCAGGCCTGCAAGAGGGAGAAGGAAGGAAGAGGAGCGGAGAAGGCTCCAGGAACGAGGAATGAAGGGATCCCAGGGGTGCGGACGGGCGAGTCGCCACCGCACGCCCGAATCCACCTGCGTGGAGGGGTCAGGCCAAAGGGGGAGACCGGTCCCCGAACTAGTGGAGGCAGGAAACGACCCTCAGCTAGAAACCGGAGGCTCTGACATTTTATGTGGCGCAGCCCCTTGCTCCACCCGCTAGGAAGGCACCACATAGGGTCAGGGAAACTGGCGCCAAGTTTACCAAGAGGAGGCCCGAGGCAGCCGGACAGAAGTGTTGGTAAGAAAGGCCAGACAAAGGACACACAAAGGGGGTCCTGTGAAGCGCTCCAAAGTTATCTGGGAGTTGTCTGAGCCCCTCACCTGGTGAGCACAGTACGACGTGGGCAGCCGTTACCTGCAGACGTGGTCTGGATAATAAGAACTGTGAGTAAAGGCCCTGAACTGCATCACTGACTCCGTGTCGTTACTGCTGCTGCCCTGCACCATCACCCCCATCCTCCGCATACACTGCCCTGAGGCTATACTCCTACCGTGGGGAGTTATGCTACGCTCTGCTGCACCCACAACACCAGCCTTAGCGGTCTGCCCTGTAGCGGCGGTTCACTCTGACCGCAATCCACGGGTGGCGTAGTCGGACATTTAAACATCAAAACCACATAAATAGTTCCGCCACTGGTTTGACCGCCCTGAGCCACGGAACCGGATCGCCGCCACGAAGACTACAACCACCAGCATCCACCAAAAAGGGTCCGGCTCCGGGTGTCCCAAGGCCCAGGGGGTGCGTCAGAACATTTTCATCACCTTTCACAATCACCAATGGGACAAGGCAGGGATGTCCTCTGTCCCCTCTCTTATACATCCTAGTGACGGAGCACCTGCTCTCATCAATTCGCCATAACCCCAATATTAGGTGGATTGAGGTGGGAGGCACCGAGTACAAGTGCTCTCTATTTGCTGATGATGTCCTAGTATATATCACTCAATCACATATATCCATCCCTGCTGTTATGGCTGAAATAGATCACTTTGTTACATGGTAAAATTTTAAAATCAATGCAGCGAAGTCTGAGGCCCTCGATGTCTCCCTCCCTAAATCCATATAGGATTCCATCCAGTCCAACTTTCCCTTTGCCTGGCCCTCACAGGGTATCAAATACTTAGGAATTCCTATTCATAGAGACCTCTCCCATCTATGTTATCTTAATTTTGGGCCCTTTATTGAACAATTCCATACAGACCACGGTTGGCAAGTTAGAACTGTAAGATTCACTACGTGAACCACTGGTGTTTTGTGGAAAAGCACATGTACACCGCGTTCCAAATTATTATGCAAAAAGTGTTTAGGAGCGATAAGGGAAGAATTTGTTTGTTTGTCAGTTAAACTCATTGATGGTGATGTGTGTCAGGGCTCTTTATATCACTGTAAGCAATTGCAGACACCTGTGCTAATTAGTTTGGCAGGTGTGTCCAATGAAAGGCAAGACTACTTAAGAAGGCTCTCTCACATTATTAAGCAGCCTACATTTTCTGCCAAAATGGGAAAGAAAAAGGATGTGTCGGCTGCTGAGAAGCAACAAATTGTGGAGTGTTTAGGTCAAGGCATGACTACAATCAACATTGTGCGATGATCAGGATGAAGTGTCTTGGCAATCAAGAAGTATGTAGCTGATTCACAGTACACACGTGTGCGTGCTGATAAGGGCAAATTGAGGACTCTTTCCTACAGGCAATTACGTCAGGTTGAAAGAGCAGCGGCAAAAAAGCCTTGTCATAGCAGCAGACAAGTTTTTGAAGCTGCTTGTGCCTCCAACGTCCCCCGAACAACAAGATGCAGGGTCCTTCAGAGGTTTGCAGCTGTGCATACGCCATCCTGTCGACCTCCTCTATCCACTTCACACAAGCAGAAATGGCTCCAGTGGGCCAAACATTACATGAAGACTGATTTCAAAACTGTTTTGTTCACGGATGAGTGCCGTGCAGCGCTCGATGGTCCAGATGAATGGAGTGGAGGATGGCTGGTTGATGGACACCCCACGCAAACACGGCTACAGCGCCAACAAGGAGGAGGTGGAGTAATGTTTTGGGCTGGAATCATGGGGAGAGAGATTGTCGGCCCCTTTAGGATCCCTGAAGGCGCTAAAGATGAACTCCATAATGTATGTGGATTTTCTCAAACAGCACTTCCTGCCATGGTTCAAGAAGAAGAACCGTGTATTTCACAGCAAGATCATTTTTCTGCATGATAATGCACCATCTCATGCTGCACATAAAACATCTGCATCTCTGGCTGATATGGGCATAAAAGGGGACAAACTTATGGTGTGACCCCCATGCTCCCCTGACCTCTACCCCATTCAGAACCTTTGGAGCATCATTAAAAGGAGTGTCTATGATGGCGGGAGGCAGTTCACATCTAAGCAACAGCTCTGGGAGGGTATTCTGTCCTCATGCAAAACAATTGAAGCAGAAACCATCCAAAACCTGACAAATTCAATGGACGAGAGAGTTCAGAAGCTCCTTTCGAACAAGGGGTCCTATGTGAAAATGTAACATCACCTAGAATAAAGTTTTGAGTTGAAAACTGTTTGATTTCAGTTTCTAACAACCTGCTAATGCTTATAATTTCAAAAATGACCATTTTTTTGGTCTTTATTAAAATGAAAAGGTTGATCGAAAAGTTTGGGGGATCTAAGAGTGTGGCAACCCAGTAGTCATGATTACTTCGAATTCTGACAATATGAGGGTCATGCTGCAGGTAGTGCAGCAAGAAGGCACTTATGTGTCTTGCGCATCTCGGAGCCCCAAAATTATTTTCCGGGCTAGATGCAGCTAAAAATTATTTTTAATTTTAAATCTGGTGAAGCTTATTATAGATGGCCTAATAGGATCAGTGCTGCACACTGCTACAAAGCCCAAATTATTTTCCAGTCAAGATACAGATAAACATGATTAGTAATTTGAAAGCTTAAAATGGTTGGTAGGGTGATTTTAACCAATCATCAAGCTTTTACTCTCCCCAGGATGACACAGGGGTAGAAAAGTCGTTTCGGATCCATGATTTGTTCATCTTTATGAACGTGAGTCTGTCTACATTATCAGTGGAGAGCCGCGTGCGCTTATCTGTCAGCACACCACCAGCAGCGCTGAACACACGTTCAGACAGAACGCTGGCTGCGGGGCATGACAAGATCTCCAAGGCGTAAGTGGCTAGCTCCGGCCATTTATCCAGATTGGAAGCCCAAAAAGAGCAAGGGTCCAGTGACACAGTCGTGGCTTCAATGTTTACTTGGAGATACTCCTGTACCATCGTCTCTAGGCGTTGACTATGTGTCAGACTTCTTGTCTCCTGTGGCCTTGCAAAGGATGGGCTAAAAAAGTGGTGAAATGATTCCGCAAAATTGATGTTACCAGCAGATACTGTGGTTCTGTTACGGTTTGAGTGCTGAACACTTGACGGTCCCACGGTTGGCAAGTTGGAACTGTGAGATTCACTACGTGCACCACTGGTATTTTGTGGAAAAGCACATGTAAGATTCTGCAACAGTCTCTGCTGATACTCCTGCATGCGTGCATCCCTTTCTATGGCAGGAATAATTTCTGCAAATTTACTTTTGTACCGGGGATCTAACAGTGTGGCAACCCAGTAGTCAGGATTATTTCTAATTCTCACAATTCGAGGGTCATGTTGCAGGTAGTGCAGCAAGAAGGCACTCATGTGTGTTGCGCATCCAGGAGCACCAAGTCCCTGTTGTGTTGGTGGCGAGGTAACAATCATGCTTCCTTCCTCTGTCCTCTCCCCCCAACCTCGCACAACAGAAATGTGATCAAGGTCTCCCTCATCTGATGAGTCTTCCATCAGTTCGTCCTCCACTTCTTCCTGGGCTCCTGCACCTTCCTCACTAGTTTGGCTGCTACCATGCGCCCTGGTAAAATCATCTCCCCCACCCTCACATGCCTGCCGCCTTGGTGCTGCCGACCGTCTGGACCTTGCAGATGTTAGCCCTTCCGCATACAACTCCTCCTCCTCTACTTCCTCCACCTCCTCTTGTGCCACCACCTGACTCCGAATTCTGTTTAACATGTGCTCCAGCATGTAAATCACCGGAATAGTCATGCTGATAATGGCATCGTCAGCACTAAACATCTTCGTCGCCATTTCAAAACTGTGCAGAAGGGTGCATAGGTCCCTGATCTGAGACCACTCCTCCAGCGTGATTTGCCCCACCTCTGAATCTCGTTGGCCCAGGCTATACGTCAGAACGTATTGCACCAGGGCTTGTCGGTGCTGCCACAGTCGCTGCAACATGTGCAGAGTTGAATTCCACCGGATAGGCACATCGCATTTTAGCCGGTGAAGTGGCAGGCCCAACGACTTCTGTAGAGATGTAAGTCGCTGAGCTGCGGGATGTGAACGGCGGAAGTGAGCACACAGTGACCGTGCCCTCTGCAGAAGGCCATCTAGTCTGGGATAGTGGGCTAAAAATTGCTGGACAACCAGGTTCAACACGTGAGCCATACAAGGCACGTGTGTGACATTGCCCCGGCGAAGGGCCGCACCCAGGTTTGCAGCATTGTCGCACACGGCCTTCCCTGGTTTCAGGTCCAGTGGAGACAACCATTCATGAAATTGGTTCTCCAGAGCTGACCACAACTCCTCAGCTGTGTGACTCACATTTCCCAGACATTTCAATGTAAAAACGTTGAGCCCTACTGCCAGCATAGTAAGGAGGTGTGCAGGATCCCTTCTGCGCAGTTAGAAAGCTTGTGGCATGACCAGACAGGCTTTGGGTGCAGGTGGAAGACCGAGAGGAGGTTGAGGAGGCAGAAGCAGTGGAGGAACTTTGACATAAAGAGGATTGACGCACAACTCGTGGGGACGGCAAGACTTGGACAGCAGCCCCTTGTCCTGCTATCACCATAGTTACCCAGTGCCCAGTCAGCGACATGTAACGCCCCTGTCCATGCCTACTCGTCCAAGTGTCTGTGGTGAAATGCACCCTGTCACACACAGAGTTTCTCAAAGAAGCGGTGATGTTGTGTGCGACATGCTGGTGGAGCGCAGGCACACCTTTCTTTGAGAAGTAGTGCCGACTGGGCATCTGGTACTGGGGCACTGCGACGGACATAAGGTCTCGAAAATCCTCTGTGTCCACCAGGCGGAAAGGCAGCATTTCTGTAGCCAAGAGCTTGCAGATGGTGAAATTCAACCTCTTAGCTTTCTCATGGCTAGGAGGAAATGGTCTTTTACTTGTCCACATCTGAGGGACCGAGGGCTGGCTATTGTGCTTAGACGGGGTTGATAAGGGTGTCCCCGGCAAACTGCCGGTCTGTGAGGAAGATGCAGGCGGACATGTTAGGTTGCCTTGATCCAAAGGTGGTGCTATCGATGTCGGACAGCGCTCAAGACCAGCTGGTGTTACCACCTCCAAAGAAAATGATGACCTGCCAATCACGCTGGCTGTTGCGGGTAAAGAGGTGGCAGGTCTGCGCCCCAAAACAGGTGTGACTGCTGTCCCCCCAGTCACAGAGGATGAAGAGGCCGCGGATGCACAAGATATGGCAGACGGTGGTTGGCCCGGCCGGCTAGGCCGCATTGTAGCACACTGAGCTTCCCACTGCAACTTATGCTTCATGTCCATGTGCCGGTTCATGCATGAAGTACTCAAACTATGTATTTTTTGGCCTCTACTTAGCTTTTGCTGACAAATGTTACAGATAACACGAGTTGGGTCATCTTTATCGATCTGAAAAAATGCCCAGGCTATGCAAGGCTTAGCACCCATGCGACCTGAAGAGCCACCACGACTTGTGGTGAGAGGCAGAGTTGTGTTTGAGGATGCAGTTGTTGACGTGCTTCCAGTACTACGTCTCTGTCCAGGAAGGCGCAACCTGACCTCGTCGTCACTAGCATCTTCCTCCACCTCCTCTGCTGACCTCAACTCTTGGCTGACTGTGGGTTGACAGTAAGTGGGATCTCCGACCTCATCATCATCACCCTGTGCGTTATCACACCCGTCGTCCTCAGAGCCAACCTGTTCCTGCCCTGACAAAAAACTAAAGTTGTCGCTCCAATCAGGTATTTGAGTCTTATCATCGTCTTCCTCATTGTCTCCACCAACAGGAGTTACAGTTTGGGAATGAGGGTCTACATTATGGTCAGAACCTTCTGCGTCTGGTCCTGGATCCGACTCATAAAGATTCTGGGCATCAGTGCAGATCATTTCCTCGTCTGGATTCACAGAAGCGCTGGAGTCGACCTCTGATTCCCAGGCTATAGTATGAGTAAACAGCTCTGCAGACTCAACCATCTGTTCTACCTCATACTCAGACGGGCAGCTGGAGATTTGGGAGCTGTGAGGAAGCAAGTGCGATTTGGGTGACACCTTTGAGGACTGGAGTATTTGTGATGTTGAAGTTGATGTGGAGGAGAGCCCACTTAAAGGAGCACTTGATATCCGTTGAAGCACCTGCTGTTTTTGTGCCTCATCTGGAATTTGTAGCGATTGGCGTGGCCGTAAGAAAGGGATCTTATCACATTGTCCGCTAAAAGAAGTAGACATTTTAGTTTGGCTGGAAGATGGTCTTTCTTCTGCACCTACCCCACGGACACAACCTTTTTTCCCCTTCCCAACACGCCTATTCCCCTTTCCACCAGCAGCAGGCCTTTTTCCACTCATTTTGGTGGTTAACTAATTCACAACTCTGGAGTTGTTTGCACAAAAAAACAATGGATGGTAACCGAGCAGAGCTGAGTGGCCAAACTGTGGTATTAGGCCAAAACTATTGGCTGGGTTAGATGCTGAAAAAAATTATTTTTAATTTGCAACCTGATGGAGGTCAGTATAGATGGACTAATAGACCAAGTCCCACACACCGCTAGAAGCCCAAATATTTTTTCAGAGCTAGATGCAGAAATTTTTTTTATTCAATTTGCAACCTGATGGAGGTCAGTATAGATGGACTAATAGACCAAGTCCCACACACTGCTAGAAGCCCAAATATTTTTTCAGAGCTAGATGCAGAAAAAAATTATTTTTAATTTGCAACCTGATGGAGGTCAGTATAGATGGACTAATAGACCAAGTCCCACACACCGCTAGAAGCCCAAATATTTTTTCAGAGCTAGATGCAGAAAAAAATTATATTCAATTTGCAACCTGCTGGAGGTCAGTATAGAAGGACTAATAGAACAAGTCCCACACACTGCTAGAAGCCCAAATATTTTTTCAGAGCTAAATGAAGAAAAAAATTATTTTTAATTTGCAACCTGATGGAGGTCAGTATAGATGGACTAATAGACCAAGTCCCACACACTGCTAGAAGCCCAAATAGTTTTTCAGAGCTAGATGCAGAAAAAAATTATTTTTAATTTGCAACCTGATGGAGGTCAGTATAGATGGACTAATAGAACAAGTCCCACACGCTGCTAGAAGCCCAAATATTTTTTCAGAGATAAATGAAGAAAAAAATTATTTTTAATTTGCAACCTGATGGAGGTCAGTATAGATGGACTAATAGACCAAGTCCCACACACTGCTAGAAGCCCAAATATTTTTTCAGAGCTAGATGCAGAAAAAAATTATTTTTAATTTGCAACCTGATGGAGGTCAGTATAGATGGACTAATAGACCAAGTCCCACACACTGCTAGAAGCCCAAATATTTTTTCAGAGCTAGATGCAGAAAAAAATTATTTTTAATTTGCAACCTGATGGAGGTCAGTATAGATGGACTAATAGAACAAGTCCCACACGCTGCTAGAAGCCCAAATATTTTTTCAGAGATAAATGAAGAAAAAAATTATTTTTAATTTGCAACCTTATGGAGGTCAGTATAGATGGACTAATAGACCAAGTCCCACACACTGCTAGAAGCCCAAATATTTTTTCAGAGCTAGATGCAGAAAAAAAATATTTTTAATTTGCAACCTGATGGAGGTCAGTATAGATGGACTAATAGAATGATGCTATGCCCAAAAGATTTTACTTCACTAGGTGCAGTAAAAAAATTGGTATTCTATACACAGGTGGTATATCTTGCAACACAGATAGGCTACTCCACTGACTAACACACTCTGCAATAGGCCAAAAAGGATTAGCTTTGCTAGATTCAGCCAAATGCTGTGAAAAAAACTTGCACAGCACTGGCACAGACCTGCCTGGCAAAAACTGATAGGAACTGATGTAACCTAGTCCTGAAAAGGACTCCAATTACAATTAGTCTTTACTCCCACAATGTATCTATTTAAGAGCACAGACCTGCTTGATAAAAGTCGTAGGAAATGCTGTAACCTAGTCCTTAAAAGGACTGCAATCACAACTATTCCCTACTCCCAAGCTATCTGTATATTTGTGCGAAAATTGGCTTGAAATTAACAAGGTATAGCGCACACAGCAACAGCGGTGCCGTCTAACACGCAGCTGCAGCAGTGAGAAAATGGTGGCGACGGGGAAAATGGCTTGGTCTTATAGGGCAAGGACATGTGACATACACTGCCAATCACACATGCCCTTGCTTGTGTGAAAAAAAGCACTTCGCTCCGTGTGTGCGCTGCTGATAGGCTGACAGATTGCACCTCCCCACTGCAAATGCGGGAAAGAGAAAAAAAAATGGAGATCTTCATTGTTCCTGCAGAGATCCATCCCCTGCCCCTCCCCCCGCCCCGCTGTACACTCAAACTGCGTATTAACATTAATTTTCATCATTACTGAGAAAAAATCCAGTTATGATTTTGGTGCACGAACAGTTATCGAACATAACCTCGAACAGCCGAATTTTTCTCAAATTGTTCGTGTTCGCCGACCGGCTCGAACACCGCCCAAAACAGCTCGAATTTGAGATTGGCGAACAGTTCGAGTAGAACAACGCTCATCTCTAGTTGTGACACTGGTCACTGGCACAGCACCACCTGCTTCATGGTCTTCGTGCCTCTCCCCATTACCCTTGGCACTGACATTTGCTCCTGCTAGGGGATCCTCAGCAACATCACCCCGCAGAGTGACATCGCTGAGTTCTCCTGCACCTTCCAATACAACATTATTAGTGTTGAGCGAACATGCTCGACACTGCTCGGTACTCGCCCGAGCATCACGCTACTCGGGATGTTCGGCGAGCTCCGAGCATTTCCGGGTTACTCGGGCGGGAGCTCGGGTCTCCGCCCTACATGTTTGGCGCTCTTTACAGAGCCAATGAACATGCAGGGATTGCCAGCCAGTCACTGTAATGCCGCAGCCATGTTGTTTGTGGGCATTACAGTGATTGGCTGGCCGCACAGCGTCACCTTGAGTATTTAAAACCGGGCGCCGCCATCTTGGACACAGTCGCTCCGGATCAGACAGTGTAGGCACAGCGCTGCTGATTTAGGGAGAGATATATGCTGCAAAATAGTTAGTGTAGGGTCTGTAAAGGCTGCCAGATCAAACAAACAGTCCTTCTCAGGACTAATATCCATCCCAGGTATATCAGGCAGGCAGGCAGGCTGTATAGGAGACGCAGTGGTTATACCAGCAAACGCTGCATTACAGTCCTGTGTGCTGCTCCTGTTGCTGAAATTGCTGGACTTAGCTCCAGGTCCCGGGGGCCAGGAAAAATCCTTTTTTTTATCTAAATCCTCTTTTTTTTTCCCTCCTTCACAATGTACAAATACCCATCTTATTAACCTTTTGGTGTCCCCCCCCCCCAAAAAAAAAAAGTGTGCCTCTGATTTTTCAGACACAAATATATCTGTTGAAAATAGTCTGGTGTAGGCCAGAGAAATAGAAGTGTGGTTTTGCAGTTCTATGGGCCATTTGTATCTAAAAAAAACAGTTTGAGTGTGTCGCTCACTGTTCAGCCGCAAATATATATATTTAAAAAAGTCTGGTATACACCAGTAAATTATTACTGTGGTTTTGATGTTCCACAGTAAAACATCTCTATTATCCTGTTTTTGGCATTTTTTGCTGTATAAAAATAATAATAGTGTCTCCCTGATTTTTCAGACACAAATATATCTGTTGAAAATAGTCTGGTGTAGGCCAGAGAGACAGAAGTGTGCTTTTGCTGTTCCACGGTAAAAAATCTCTATTATCCTGCTTTTTGCATTTTTTGCTGTAAAAAAAAAATAATAGTGTCTCCCTGATTTTTCAGACACAAATATATCTGTTGAAAATAGTCTGGTGTAGGCCCGAGAAATACAAGTGTGGTTTTGCAGTTCCACGGTTCAAACTTCTGTATTATCCACTTTTGGGCCATTTGTATCTAAAAAAAACAGTTTGAGTGTGTCGCTCACTGTTCAGCCGCAAATATATATATATTTTAAAAAGCCTGGTATACACCAGTAAATTATAATTGTGGTTTTGCCATCCCACGGTAAAAAATCTCTATTATTCAGGTTTTGGTAGTTTTTTCCGTAAAGAAAAACAGTAGTGTCTCCTGACTGTTGTGACACAAAAATATATCTGTTGAAAATAGTCTTGTGTAGGCCCGACATCCCAGTGTGGTTTCGCAGTTCCACGGGTCAAATCGCTGTACTATCCAGTTTTGGGCCTTTGGTATCTAAAAAAAAGCAGTTTGAGTGTGTCGCTCACTGTTGAGCCGCAAATATCTCTATTTAAAAAAGTGTGGTATACTCCAGTAAACAATAACTGTGGTTTTCCTCTTCCACGGTTCTAATCTACTCTTTATTACCCTTTTTCCATTGATAGTGCAAGTGTAAGCTATTTTACTTCATTTACAATGGGCAAGGTGCGTGGCAAGGGACGTGGAAGTGGACGTTTTGGTGATGGTTCGAGCAGAGGACGGGGCCGTGGCCAAGGTGAAAATGTGCCACAACCAACAGCCACATCTTCTCGCTCCCACTTCTTGACCGAATTACTAGGGAAGCACAGAACAACACCAGTATTGAGAACTGATCAGTGTGAACAGGTTATTAATTGGATAGCAGACAATACTTCCAGTTACCTGGGCACCACCACCTCCGGTCTGTCTTCCACACGGTCAACTCTTAGTAGCCGTGAGTCTCGACCGCATACTCCACCTCACCCTGATGCTCCTTCATCCCACCATGCCGAGTGTAGTCAGACAGCAAGTGATCCCACACTTGGACACTCTGAAGAGCTGTTCACTGGTCCATTTCCATATTTGGGCCCCTCGCCTGATACGCTTGAAGTGGTGGAAGAGGAGATCCCATGTTGCGATGCCCAAATATTTGAACAGCCACGGCCACAGGAAGTCGACGTTGGCAATCTGTCACAAGAGGTGGACGATGACGAGACACAATTGCCAGGAAGTGAGGAGGAGGATCGTGGTGCGCAAGTGGAAGATGAGGAGGTGGTGGATGATCTAGTAACTGACCCAACGTGGAAGGAGGACATGCAGAGTGAGGCCAGCAGCACACAGGGGGAGGGAGGCAGAGTACCCCAACAGGCAGGAAGAAGCAGTGTGGTGGCCGCAGACAGAAGGCAGGCAACCGTTCCCCGTAACACCAACACGAGGGACGTTGCCAGTACAAGCGGTAGGTCTTCCAGAGTCTGGAATTTTTTTAAAGACTCTGCTGATAACCCCAAAAAGGCCATATGTTCCACCTGCCATGCCAGCATCAGCAGGGGTGACAAAACTACCAGCCTGACCACCACCAGCATGATCAGGCACATGGCAGCAAAGCACCCGACTTTGTGGGGCGAAACCCAGGGTCCACGACCAGTGTCAGCGGGTGTCACCACTGCTTCTTCCACTGTTGTGCGTGCAATAGAACCCCCTGTTGTGTGTGCAAGGCAATCCCCTGTCCATACTGCATATAAAGATGCCCCCTCCTCTCAGTCTTCACTAGAGATGAGCGTTGTTCTACTCAAACTGTTCACCAATCTCAAATTCGAGCTGTTTTGGGCGGTGTTCGAGCCGTTCGGCGAACACGAACAATTTGAGAAAAATTCGGCTGTTCGAGGTTATGTTCGATAACTGTTCGTGCACCAAAATCATAACTGGATTTTTGCTCAGTAATGATGAAAATTAATGTTAATACGCAGTTTGAGTGTACAGCGGGGTGGGGGGAGGGGCAGGGGATGGATCTCTGCAGGAACAATGAAGATCTCCATTTTTTTTCTCTTTCCCGCATTTGCAGTGGGGAGGTGCAATCTGTCAGCCTATCAGCAGCGCACACACGGAGCGAAGTGCTTTTTTTCACACAAGCAAGGGCATGTGTCATTGGCAGTGTATGTCACATGTCCTTGCCCTATAAGACCAAGCCATTTTCCCCGTCGCCACCATTTTCTCACTGCTGCAGCTGCGTGTTAGACGGCACCGCTGTTGCTGTGTGCGCTATACCTTGTTAATTTCAAGCCAATTTTCGCACAAATCTACAGATAGCTTGGGAGTAGGGAATAGTTGTGATTGCAGTCCTTTTAAGGACTAGGTTACAGCATTTCCTACGACTTTTATCAGGCAGGTCTGTGCTCTTAAATAGATAGGTTGTGGGAGTAAAGACTAATTGTAATTGGAGTCCTTTTCAGGACTAGGTTACATCAGTTCCTATCAGTTTTTGCCAGGCAGGTCTGTGCCAGTGCTGTGCAAGTTTTTTTCACAGCATTTGGCTGAATCTAGCAAAGCTAATCCTTTTTGGCCTATTGCAGAGTGTGTTAGTCAGTGGAGTAGCCTATCTGTGTTGCAAGATATACCACCTGTGTATAGAATACCAATTTTTTTACTGCACCTAGTGAAGTAAAATCTTTTGGGCATAGCATCATTCTATTAGTCCATCTATACTGACCTCCATCAGGTTGCAAATTGAATATAATTTTTTTCTGCATCTAGCTCTGAAAAAATATTGGGCTTCTAGCTGTGTGTGGGACTTGTTCTATTAATCCATCTATACAGACCTCCATCAGGTTGCAAACTGAATATATTTTTTTCTGCATCTACCTCTGAAAAAATATTGGGCTTCTAGCTGTGTGTGGGACTTGTTCTATTAATCCATCTATACAGACCTCCATCAGGTTGCAAACTGAATATATTTTTTTCTGCATCTACCTCTGAAAAAATATTGGGCTTCTAGCTGTGTGTGGGACTTGTTCTATTAATCCATCTATACAGACCTCCATCAGGTTGCAAACTGAATATATATTTTTCTGCATCTACCTCTGAAAAAATATTCGGCTTCTAGCAGTGTGTGGGACTTGTTCTATTAATCCATCTATACAGACCTCCATCAGGTTGCAAACTGAATATATTTTTTTCTGCATCTACCTCTGAAAAAATATTGGGCTTCTAGCTGTGTGTGGGACTTGTTGTATTAGTCCATCTATACTGACCTCCATCAGGTTGCAAACTGAATATATTTTTTTCTGCATCTACCTCTGAAAAAATATTGTGCTTCTAGCTGTGTGTGGGACTTGTTCTATTAATCCATCTATACAGACCTCCATCAGGTTGCAAACTGAATATATTTTTTTCTGCATCTACCTCTGAAAAAATATTGGGCTTCTAGCTGTGTGTGGGAATTGTTCTATTAATCCATCTATACAGACCTCCATCAGGTTGCAAACTGAATATATTTTTTTCTGCATCTACCTCTGAAAAAATATTGGGCTTCTAGCTCTGTGTGGGACTTGTTCTATTAATCCATCTATACAGACCTCCATCAGGTTGCAAACTGAATATAATTTTTTTCTGCATCTACCTCTGAAAAAATATTTGGGCTTCTAGCTGTGTGTGGGACTTGTTCTATTAGTCCATCTATACTGACCTCCATAAGGTTTCAAACTGAATATAATTTTTTTCTGCATCTACCTCTGAAAAAATATTTGGCCTTCTAGCTGTGTGTGGGACTTGTTCTATTAGTCCATCTATACTGACCTCCATCAGGTTGCAAATTGAATATAATATTTTTCTGCATCTAGCTCTGAAAAAATGTTTGGCCTTCTAGCAGTGTGTGGGACTTGTTCTATTAGTCCATCTATACTGACCTCCATCAGGTTGCAAACTGAATATAATTTTTTTCTGCATCTACCTCTGAAAAAATATTTGGGCTTCTAGCTGTGTGTGGGACTTGTTCTATTAGTCCATCTATACTGACCTCCACAAGGTTGCAAACTGAATATAATTTTTTTCTGCATCTAGCTCTGAAAAAATGTTTGGCCTTCTAGCAGTGTGTGGGACTTGTTCTATTAGTCCATCTATACTGACCTCCATCAGGTTGCAAACTGAATATAATTTTTTTCTGCATCTACCTCTGAAAAAATATTTGGGCTTCTAGCTGTATGTGGGACTTGTTCTATTAGTCCATCTATACTGACCTCCATAAGGTTGCAAACTGAATATAATTTTTTTCTGCATCTACCTCTGAAAAAATATTTGGCCTTCTAGCTGTGTGTGGGACTTGTTCTATTAGTCCATCTATACTGACCTCCATCAGGTTGCAAACTGAACATAATTTTTTTCTGCATCTACCTCTGAAAAAATATTTGGGCTTCTAGCTGTGTGTGGGACTTGTTCTATTAGTCCATCTATACTGACCTCCATAAGGTTGCAAACTGAATATAATTTTTTTCTGCATCTACCTCTGAAAAAATATTTGGCCTTCTAGCTGTGTGTGGGACTTGTTCTATTAGTCCATCTATACTGACCTCCATCAGGTTGCAAATTGAATATAATATTTTTCTGCATCTAGCTCTGAAAAAATGTTTGGCCTTCTAGCAGTGTTCTGGGACTTGCTCTATTAGTCCATCTATACTGACCTCCATCAGGTTGCAAACTGAATATATTTTTTTCTGCATCTACCTCTGAAAAAATATTGGGCTTCTAGCTGTGTGTGGGACTTGTTCTATTAATCCATCTATACAGACCTCCATCAGGTTGCAAACTGAATATATTTTTTTCTGCATCTACCTCTGAAAAAATATTGGGCTTCTAGCTGTGTGTGGGACTTGTTCTATTAATCCATCTATACTGACCTCCATCAGGTTGCAAATTGAATATAATATTTTTCTGCATCTAGCTCTGAAAAAATGTTTGGCCTTCTAGCAGTGTGTGGGACTTGTTCTATTAGTCCATCTATACTGACCTCCATCAGGTTGCAAACTGAATATAATTTTTTTCTGCATCTACCTCTGAAAAAATATTTGGGCTTCTAGCTGTGTGTGGGACTTGTTCTATTAGTCCATCTATAGTGACCTCCATAAGGTTGCAAACTGAATATAATTTTTTTCTGCATCTACCTCTGAAAAAATATTTGGCCTTCTAGCTGTGTGTGGGACTTGTTCTATTAGTCCATCTATACTGACCTCCATCAGGTTGCAAATTGAATATAATATTTTTCTGCATCTAGCTCTGAAAAAATGTTTGGCCTTCTAGCAGTGTGTGGGACTTGTTCTATTAGTCCATCTATACTGACCTCCATCAGGTTGCAAATTGAATATAATATTTTTCTGCATCTAGCTCTGAAAAAATGTTTGGCCTTCTAGCAGTGTGTGGGACTTGTTCTATTAATCCATCTATACTGACCTCCATCAGGTTGCAAACTGAATATAATTTTTTTCTGCATCTACCTCTGAAAAAATATTTGGCCTTCTAGCTGTGTGTGGGACTTGTTCTATCAGTCCATCTATACTGACCTCCATCAGGTTGCAAATTGAATATAATATTTTTCTGCATCTAGCTCTGAAAAAATGTTTGGCCTTCTAGCAGTATGTGGGACTTGTTCTATTAGTCCATCTATACTGACCTCCATCAGGTTGCAAACTGAATATATTTTTTTCTGCATCTACCTCTGAAAAAATATTGGGCTTCTAGCTGTGTGTGGGACTTGTTCTATTAATCCATCTATACAGACCTCCATCAGGTTGCAAACTGAATATATTTTTTTCTGCATCTACCTCTGAAAAAATATTGGGCTTCTAGCTGTGTGTGGGACTTGTTCTATTAATCCATCTATACAGACCTCCATCAGGTTGCAAACTGAATATAATTTTTTTCTGCATCTACCTCTGAAAAAATATTTGGGCTTCTAGCTGTGTGTGGGACTTGTTCTATTAGTCCATCTATACTGACCTCCATAAGGTTGCAAACTGAATATAATTTTTTTCTGCATCTAGCACTGAAAAAATATTTGGCCTTCTAGCAGTGTGTGGGACTTGTTCTATTAGTCATCTATACTGACCTCCATCAGGTTGCAAATTCAAAATAATTTTTTGTCTGCACCTACCTCTGAAAAAATATTTGGCCTTCTAGCAGTGTGTGGGACTTGTTCTATTAATCCATCTATACTGACCTCCATCAGGTTGCAAACTGAATATAATTTTTTTCTGCATCTAACTCTGAAAAAATATTTGGCCTTCTAGCAGTGTGTGGGTCTCATTATGTTAGGCCATCTATACCAAGCTCCACCAGCTTTTCAATTAATAATAATTTTTCGCTGCATCTAGCCCTGAAAATAATTTTTCTTCCCAATAGTGGTAGCAATAGAAATATGGGGCGCGCTCCTGGCTTACAAAAATATACGCTTCATAACAAAAAACACCAGCTTAGCGCACTGCATTAATAAGATGGCATCATCGTCTCTCCCAGTGCTAGGCCTACTACCCAGGCTAGCATTCCTGTGCCTAAAACACAATGTATGGGTCCGCGCTAGCCACTATGCTGAGGGGTTTAAAGCTGCTGCTAACGCTTTATAACAATTCAATTGGCAGATTTTCACAGAGCTCTTCCACAAGGCCCACCCATCGGGACAACAGTTGCCCACCTTCCCTATGGGATCTAGTGGCGAATAGTTGATGCCATTAATCAGAGCGTCAGTTGCCCCGTCGACGTGGCAAGCATACGGTAAGGCATGGGAAGAGTGGACACGACTAGTAGCAGGCAGACGGGTTGACCAATGTGAACAAGCCAGATCACAAGTCACCATAGAATTTCTCCACCAGCTAATGATGAGGGGCATATCAGGGGCGTCAGCGCAGCGGTGTCTGACCGGAGTAGCATTTCACTTCCAACTACTGAATTGGGGAGATGTGACAAAGATTCATCATCAGACAATCCATAAAAGGGTGGAAAAGGGGTCAGCCAAGTCAGGAGTGTAGACGTCCCGTCCCGTGTCACTAAAACTGATTTCTCACATCATATCCCTAACACCATTAACATGACACTCACAATTTGAAGCAACACTACTGTCTACTGCATTTGTGATCGCCTTCTTCGGGGCGCTATGCATAAGCGAATTAGTCCCTCAATCCAAAATTAGCACCAGTGGAGGCTTATTACACCAGGACGTAGTCATAGGCAATAATGCAATACGTCTACGCATACACAAATCGAAAATGGTTCCAGCGGGCAGGGGCACTTGGGTACTTCTACAACCCACAAGCGGTACACTGAGTCGGGTAACAATAGTAAAACCATATCTAACCATCAGATCACAAAGTAATTTGTTCCTATCACACATTGATGGGACGCCATTATCAAGATACCAGTTCCAAGCTATATTTAATAAATGCATAACATCGGCAGGGAACCACCCCAAAGATTACGGGACACACTCATTCCGCATAGACGCGGCCACAGAAGCAGCAAGAGCAGGACTGTCAGAAACGGAAGTTCAGAGGATAGAGAGATGGTGATCCACGTGTTTGGCAAGATACATAAGACCGGACTTGTTATCCTAACGTGGTTTGTTTCTTTTACAGGTGACGCTAAGCCAACAGTGTGGGTGATAGGCCACTCGTATATATATTGGGCAGATTAAAGGGCGAAAGTTCGCCCAGGCGGGAGGAAATTAGAGTTTCATAACACATGTTTCAACTGGAGAGGTATTAGAGGCCTGCTATGGCCACAGGTACTAATGGAGGTAATCAAGGTAGGGAGAGAGGCAAGATGTCTGGTCATCTTAGTTATACAGGCCGGGGGAAACAACCTAGGTCATCACAAGAGCGCATAACTAATGGCAATAATGAAACTAGACACTGAGCGCTTCAGAGAATTTTTCACAAAACTAGCTATAGTATGGTCAGAGATTGTGCCGATAGCGGTATGGCAAGGTGCGCGAGACATCACGGCCATCGAACGGACAAGGCGGGTAATAAATATTCGGATGGCAAAATTTAGAAGAGACAGAGGCGGTGTAGTGGTACGACACCGACAACTGGAAGGAGATAAAGCAGGCCTCATACGGCCCGACGGTGTTCACTTAATGGATATTGGACTGGACATATTCCTGTCAGGACTCCAGGACGGAGTGGAACAAGCGTTAAGAGTGATGGGTGGGGGTCAGAGTCCTGCATACGAGTACGCAGGATCCTCCGTGGCCTGGAAATAGAAAGGACATGTTGGAGAGTTACACTTGTTGGCCAAGTTGCCGGAGTGGAGACCCAGGGCATGCTGCAACAAGCTGAATTATTTTAGAAATAAAATGTCTTTCTAATGGAATGAGTATAAAGAGTTAATAAAGCTGTGACCGATCCTCACCCATCCAGTTGTAAGAGTTACATTATTGTATTGTCAAGGAAAGGGGGGCGGTAGGGGGGCTGAGCGTCTGGGTTTGGTTGGGAGTCCCCACAGTCTGCCTAGGCTAGATGCATTTAAAAATTCTTATTAGATACACAGGCGGTGCAGCTTGCTTCGCAGCTGGGCTACTACGCCCAAAGTATTGCCTAGGCTAGATGCAGTTAAAAATTCTACGCTGACTAGCAGACACTGAAGATTTGGAGCAGACTTCTGAGTAAACAGCTCTTCAGACTCAATCATCTCAATCATCTGTGTTACCCCAAGCCATAGTGTATGTAGTTTCTTACAGTTAAAAGGGGGGGGGGAGCGACCCAACCCACCTGGAATTGACGATGCCAACGTCACGTAAGACACAGCAAGGGGACTCCAAAAAGAGTTTCCATTTTTTCCCAAAATTGTGGCACAGACACCACTTAACCCTAGAACGCATACCTGGGGCCTCGCAGTCCCGCCCTGTTAATTGTTTTCTATTTTCTGCAAGATTACTTTAGTTAGAATTTTGAAACTCTAGGTATTCTTCATGTATATAGTTGTTTGTCATTTGAGTTTGACTTATTCAATGTTATTTGCACACGGGCCTAAAAGGCCCCAGGTATATGAAAGTGTAGATTTTTATGGTCATGCGTTCTAGGGTTAAGTGGCATCAATTGCCCCACAGTTGCTTAAAACGGTTGGTGAGGTGATATTACCAAATCCTCAAGCTTTTAGCCTCCCAAGGATAACACAGGATTAGAAAAGTCCTTGCGAATCCATGATTTGTTCATCTTTATGAACGTGAGTCTGTCTACATTCTCAGTGGACAGCCGCGTGCGCTTATCTGTCAGCACACCATCAGCAGAGCTGAACACACGTTCAGAGAGAACACTGGCTGCAGGGCATGACAAGATCTCCAAGGCGTGAGTGGCGAGCTCCGGCCATTTTTCCAGATTGGAATACCAAAATGAGCAAGGGTCCAGTGACACAGTCATGGCTTCGATGTTCACTTGGAGATACTCCTGCACCATCCTCTCTAGGCATTGACTATGTGTCAGACTTCTTGTCTCCTGTGGCCTTGCAAAGGATGGTCTAAAAAAGTGGTGAAACGATTTCACAAAATTGCTGTTACCAGCAGATACTGTGTTACTGTTACGGTTTGAGTGATGAAGACTCGACAGTCCCGCGGTTGGCAAGTTAGAACTGTGAGATTCACTTCGTGCATCACTGGTGTTTTGTGGAAAAGCACATGTAAGATTCTGCAACAGCGTCTGCAGATACTCCTGCATGCGTCAATCCCTTTTTATGGCAGGAATTATTTCGGCAAATTTACTTTTGTACCGGGGATCTAAGAGTGTGGCAACCCAGTAGTCGAGATTACTTCGAATTCTGCAATCTGAGGGTCATGTTGCAGGTAGTGCAGCAAGAAGGCACTCATGTGTCTTGCGCATCCAGGAGGACCAAGTCCTTGTTGTGTTGGTAGCGAGGTAAGAATCATGCTTCTTTCCTCAGCCCTCTCCCCCCAACCTCGCACAACAGAAATGTGATCAAGGTCTCCCTCATCTGAGTCTTCCATGCCCATCGCCAGTTCATCCTCCACTTCTTCCTCGGCTCCTGCACCTTCCTCAACAGTTTGGCTGCTACCATGCGCCCTGTTTAATCCCTCTCCCCCACCCTCCCATGCCTGCCTCCTTGGTGCTGCCAACCGTCTGGACCTTGGAGATGTTATCCCTTCCGCATACGACTCCTCCTCTACTTCCTCCACCTCCTCTTGTCCGACCACCTGACTCTGAATTCTGTTTAATGTGTGCTCCAGCATGTAAATCACCGGAATAGTTATGCTGATAATGGCATCGTCGTCAGCACTAAACATCTTCGTCGCCATTTCAAAACTGTGCAGAAAGGTGTGTGGCGCCCCTGAGGGTGCAGTCACCACAGAGTTACTGCATCTCACCCAGAGGTGTGGTATCTCACCCTCAGGTAAGGAAGGCGTATGGCTCGGGACCCTAACACCTGCATCCAACACATACCCGCAGTGGGGTTAGGGCGAGATTGCTCCTAAGGGAGAGCACAGTCCCAGGTCCCTAGCTGGTGGGAGGATCCTATGTAGTGGGTGCTTAGGGGAGCAGCTTAGGGGAGCACATGACAGGGAGAGTATAAATAGGAAGCCATCTTAGAAAGAGCAAGCCAGTCAGAGGAGGAAAAGTGACAGGAGCAGAGGCTCGGCATGAGCTCTGCTCCGGAGGCGGGCCTAGCCTGGGAGGCCCAGGACTGAAGGAGAGAAGAGAGGAGTGGGAGCAGGAAGGCTCCAGGAACCGAAGGGACCCTAGGGCTACGGGCCGTGCAGAAGGCCACCTGTACTCCCGCTGCTACCAGGAGGTAGAGGGGTCAGGCCAGATAAGGGGAACCGGTCCCTCAACTAGAGGAGAAACAGCAAGGCTCAACTAGAAACCGGAGGCTGCAGCATTTCATGTACTGCAGGCAAAAGTCCACACCAGTCTCACTAAGAAGGTAGCCACATAGGACCCAGGGGACAGAACACAAGTCGCCCGCCAAGGCCCGAGGATACCGGATAGAAGTGTCACTGGGTGTGAGGTGCAGGGAGAAGGCCAGAGAAAGGACACACAGAAGGGGGTCCTGCTAAGTACTCCGGAGCTATCTGGGGGTGGACTGAGCCCCTCACTGAGTACGCACAGCACGACGGGTGAGATAGCTCTGGTACCTGTAATCTGGACTGCAACAACTGTGAGTAAAGATCTTGGGACTGCATCACACGGACTCTGTGTTCATTACTGACTCCCTGCACTACAACCACCATCATCCACCCACACTGCCCTGAAGCTACACTCTTCCTGTGGTGAGTAATAATACCATTGCAGCAAAACCACCAGCTTCAGAGTACTGTTCCGCAGCGGCGGCCCCTTTGGCCGCACTCCACAGGTGGCGTAGTCGGACATTATAAAATCCATATATACAAATTACCGTTGGATTGACCGCCCTGGGTCACGGACCGGGTCACCGCCACAGTGACTACAACCCCCAGCGTCTACCGGCCCGGCTCCGGGTACCCCACGGCCCAGGGGGCGCGTCAACTTCATAGGTCCCTGATCTGAGACCACTCCTGCTGTGTGATTTGCCCCACCTCTGGATCTCGTTGGCCCAGGCTATACGTCAGAAACTATTGCACCAGGGCTTGTCGGTGCTGCCACAGTCGCTGCAACATGTGCAGAGTTGAATTCCACCGTGTCGGCACATCGCATTTCAGCCGGTGAACTGGCAGGCCCAACGACTTCTGTAGAGATGTAAGTCGTTGAGCTGTGGGATGCGAACGGCGGAAGTGAGCACACAGCGACCGTGCCCTCTGCAGAAGGCCATCTAGTCCGGGATAGTGGGCTAAAAATTTATGGACAACCAGGTTCAACACGTGAGCCATACAAGGCACGTGTGTAACATTGCCCCGGCGAAGGGCCGCACCCAGGTTTGCAGCATTGTCGCACACGGCCTTCCCTGGTTGCAGGTCCAGTGGAGACAACCATTCATGAAACTGGGTCTCCAGAGCTGACCACAAGTCCTCAGCTGTGTGACTCACATTTCCCAGACATTTCAAAGTAAACACTGATGCCGTTGAGCCCTGCTGCCAGCATAGTAAGGAGGTGCGCAGTTAGAAAGCAGGTGGCATTACCAGACAGGCTTTGGGTGCAGGTGGAGGACCGAGAGGAGGTTGAGGAGGCAGAAGCAGTGGAGGAACTTCTAGATAAAGAGGATTGACGTACAACTCGCGGGGACGGCAAGACTTGGACAGCAGCCCCTTGTCCTGCTGTCACCATAGTTACCCAGTGCCCTGTCAGCGACATGTAACGCCCCTGTCCATGCCTACTCGTCCAAGTGTCTGTGGTGAAATGCACCCTGTCACACACAGAGTTTCTCAAAGAAGCGGTGATGTTGTGTGCGACATGCTGGTGGAGCGCAGGCACACCTTTCTTTGAGAAGTAGTGCCGACTGGGCATCTGGTACTGGGGCACTGCGACGGACATAAGGTCTCAAAAATCCACTGTGTCCTCCAGGCGGAAAGGCAGCATTTCTGTAGCCAACAGCTTGCAGATGGTGAAATTCAACCTCTTAGCTTTCTCATGGCTAGGAGGAAATGGTCTTTTACTTGTCCACATCTGAGGGACCGAGGGCTGGCTGTTGTGCTTTGACGGGGTTGAGTAGGGTGTCCCTGGCAAACTGCCGGTCTGTGAGGAAGATGCAGGCGGACATGTTAGGTTGCCTTGATCCAAAGGTGGTGCTCTCGATGTCAGAGAGCTCTCAACACCAGCAGGTGTTTCCACTTCCCAATGAACTGACGACCTGCCAATCACACTGGCTGTTGCAGGTAAAGAGGTGGCAGGTCTGCGTCCAAAAACATGTGTGACTGCTGTCCCCCCAGTCACAGAGGATGAAGAGGCCGCGGATGCACAAGACGGGGCAGACGGTGGTTGGCCCAGCCTGCTAGGCCGCATTGTAGCACAGTGAGCTTCCCACTGCAACTTATGCTTCATATCCATGTGACGGTACATGCATGAAGTACTCAAACTATGGATTTTTTGGCCTCTACTTAGCTTTTGGTGACAAATATTACAGATAACACGAGTTGGGTCATCCTTATCGATCTGAATAAATGCCCAGGCTATGCAAGGCTTAGAGCCCATGCGACCTGAAGAGCCACTACGACTTGTGGTCAGAGGCGGAGTTGTGGTTGAGGATGCAGTTGTTGACGTGCTTCCAGTACTCCGTCTCTGTCCAGGAAGGCGCAACCTAACCTCGTCGTCAATAGCATCTGTGACGCCCCGCTGCGCTTGGTATCACAGATCCTAGAAGAGTGTATTGATGGAATCCTCCACAAGAGGCCCCCATAAACATTCACACATCTCCACCTTCCACCTCAGACCAGCAGAGGGAGCCCGTTAGGGATATAAATAGGGAAGGTGGAGCTAGGCAGTTCAGTTCCTCTGAAGAGTTCCTGCAGTAGAGAAGCCTAAGAGAGGTCAGTCTGCAGTGGAGCTCAGTCTAGTCTAGAGAACTCAGTTAATAGTTCAGCAGTGGAGCACGAGGCTCCTGCTAGCTAGATTCAGGGAGCCCAGATAGAGCTTAAGGTGTGCCGGCGTCATAAGATCGGTGAAGCGCGGCAAGCTGCCGTTAGTGTGTATAGCCTATTGAGGGCCCGAGTAGGCCGAAGGCGAGTGGCGAGTTAGTACATAAGGGGCAGAGGAGCTTAACCAGCTCACCCCGAAGCATTTACCGGACACCGGATCCGAGCTTACCGGGATCTCTATGACCCAGTAAGGCATAACCGGAATCCCTGGAGAACTACAAGTCCCAGGATCGCTAAGGTGCTGATACGTAACAGAGCCAGGAGACGCTTAGGCCCCGCATACTGGGAGCGTGAACTTCAAGAGAAGGCCCTACCACAAGGTCAGCCAGCGCAGGACAGAGACAAAGTTAGGCCTAGCTCCAGGCAGGTCAGAAACTTACTGCGCAGAGGCAAGAAACAGGAGGCCCTACACCCGCTCATTGGGGAGGATCCTGATATGCACCCTTCACCCTACAGTGCTCCAGGATGTGCCTGAATTTCCTCCAGTAAAAGGTACTGAAGTGACTACCGTGTCCGTTTCCGTTCTTGCTCTGACCCAGCTGGGTCTCGCCTGTCCTGCATTCCCCCTGCATACGCTGCCCTGAGACCTAGCTCCACCTGTGGGGAGCTATACCATCGAGCTGCCTTATCACGGGCCTCAGTGGACTGCTGCAGCGCTGGTGCTTCTCACCAGATACCACAGGTGGTGTCACAAACTCTTATAAAATTAACAATTATCCACCCTTTTAAAGAGTGACCCCAGGGTACGGGCCAGGGAGCCGACCACCGCGACATCCCAAAGGCCAGGCAAAGGCAAGGGTGACCTCATCGACTGGCTGACTGTGGGTTGACAGTAAGTGGGATCTCCAACCTTGTCATCATCACCCTGTGTGTTATCACACCCGTCGTCCTCAAAGCCAACCTCTTCCTGCCCTGACCGAAAAATCAAGTTGTCGCTCCAATCAGGTATTTGAGTCTCATCATCGTCTTCATCATTGTCTCCACCAACAGGAGTTACAGTTTGGGAACGAGGGTCTACATTATGCTCAGAACCTTCTTCATCTGGTCCTGGATCCGACTTATAAAGATTCTGGGCATCAGTGCAGATCATTTCCTCGTCTGGATTATCAGAAGCTCTGGAGCAGACCTCCGTTTCCCAGGCTATAGTATGAGTAAACAGCTGTGCAGACTCAACCATCTGTGTTACCCCATACTCAGACGGGCAGCTGGAGACTTGGGAGCTGTGAGGAAGCAAGTGCGATTGGGGTGACACCTCTGAGGACTGGAGTATTTGTGATGTTGAAGTTGAGGTGGAGGAGAGCCCACTTGAAGGAGCACTTGATATCCGCTGAAGCACCTGCTGTTTTTGTGCCTCATCTGGAATTTGTAGCGATGGGCGTGTCCGTAACAAAGGGATCGTATCACATTGTCCACGAAAAGAAGTCGACATGTTAGTTTGGCTGGAAGATGGTCTTTCCTCTGCAGATGTTACTCCCCCCCCACCGCGGGGGGCTCGACCCACCAGCGGACAGGCACCAGTATTAGGAGAGGGGGGCTGGCCGTCAGGGTCCACCGCGGCTCTGGCACAAACCCGTCGACACGGAGGTGGCACGGGCAGGAACGGACTGGCCGTGTCGGCTTCTCACTTTTTGGATTTTAGAAGGGCATGACATGCCTATATCTGTGTCTCCCCCTCCTTTTACTCCTCCACCTCTTTTATTTTCGCATGACTATATGTACTTGTCATTTTTCCATGTGTTAGTTATGTCTTCTGAGCAGTTTGTCAGCTTTTGGACACCTTTGAAGGTGTTTTCTATGTGTTTCTATGTGTTTTTGTTTGCCTGCCATTGGTTTTAACGGTGTTCGAAGGTGTTCGACGAACAGTTCGACGAACAGTTTGGCGAACACACGGGTGTTCGATGAACCGAACCGAACTCGAACACTACGGGGGTGGCTCAACACTAGTCTTCACTTGTTATGGCAGTTTCTCAAGAAACAGCATCTACGTCCACGTCCACGTCCCACCGCAGCGTTCAATTGTCCATATCCCAGACCTTTGAACGAAAGCGGAAATTCGCAGCTAATGCCCCACAGGCCACAGTCCTAAATTCGCACATTTCACGACTGCTTGCATTGGAAATGCTGCCTTTTAGGCTGGTGGAGACGGAATCCTTCCGCAATCTTATGGCGGTGGCCGTCCCTCGGTACTCGGTCCCCTGCCGACACTATTTTGCCCGGTGTGCCATCCCCGCACTACACAAGCACGTGTCCCAAAGCATCTGCCGTGCCCTCAACAATGCAGTTACTGGGAGAGTCCACCTGACAACGGACACGTGGACAAGTGCTTGTGGCCAGGGACGGTACATCTCTCTGACGGCACACTGGGTAAACATAGTGGAAGCCGGGACCTAGTCGGACCTTGGGACGGAACACATCCTCCCCACACCGAGGATTGCGGGCCCTATGTCAGTCAGAGTTGCCCCCACAGTGTACAGCTCCTGCGCATCCTCCTCCTACTCCTCCTCCTCATGTTCAGCCTCCATCTCAGATATCACCACTAGTGTTGAGCCACCCCCGTAGTGTTCGGGTTCGGTTCGGTTCGTCGAACACCGGGATGTTCGAGGAACTGTTCGTCGAACTGTTCGTCGAACACCTTAGAACACCATCGAACACCGTTAAAACCAATGGCAGGCAAACAAAAACACATAGAAACACATAGAAAACACCTGCAAAGGTGTCCAAAAGCTGACAAACTGCTCAGAAGACACTCTCTTTAAAAAAGCCGGCCGGCAAATTCAGCAGCGACATACACCGGTACCCGACAATTTAGACAAGAAGGAATAGAGCATCACACATAGATTAGATAGATAGAAACATGTCAGTCACACATATAAGAAGCACAGTGACAGTGTTGGTTACTGCACTTGTCATTTAGTGTAAAGGATTTATTAAAAAAAATATTAGTGTTTTCATGCACCGTCTCTTTAAAAAAGCCGGCCGGTAATTCAGCATCTGTACCCGACAATTTAGAACAGAAAGAATAGAGCTTCACACATAGATTAGATAGATAGAAACATGTCAGTCACATATATAATAAGTACAGTGATAGTGTTGCTTACTGTACTTGTCATTTAGTGTAAAGGATTTATTTAAAAAAATAATAGTGTTTTCATGCACTGTCTCTTTAAAAAAGCCGGCCGGCAATTCAGCAGCGGTACCCGACAATTTAGAACAGAAAGATAGAGCATCACACATAGATTAGATAGATAGAAACATGTCAGTCACATATATATGAAGTACAGTGATAGTGTTGGTTACTGTACTTGTCATTTAGTATTAAAATAAAGGATTTATTATTAAAAAAATTGGCGTGGGGTTCCCCTTAATTTTAGGCTCTAGCGGAGGTTAAGCAGACGGCTGGGGCAGATGTTTGAAGCCTGGGAAGGGGGTAATACCCACGGAGCTTCCCAGGCTACTAATATCAGCCCCCAGCTGAATACATAGCCTTTACTAGCTATTAAAATGGGGGACCCCCCAAAAAAAATGACGTGGGGTCCCCCCTAATTTAATAGCTAGCAAAGGCTAGGCAGACAGCTGGGGGCTGATATTAATAGCCCAGGAAGGGAGCCATGAATATTGGCCCCCTCCCAGGGTAGAAACACCAGCCGTCAGCAGCCCCAGAAATGGCGCATTCATAGGATGCGCCAATTCTGGCACTTAGCCACAAATGGACTTTTCAGGATCCTTGGGTGGCTCCGTAGTTTGAAACCAATTCTGGTTATCGCTTCTCGGCCTTTTGGCTAAGATCAAGTGTAGTATCTGTTCTTATCAGTTTAATATCTGATACGTCCCCTATCTGGGGACCATATATTAAATGGATTTTTAGAACAGGGAGATGGAAAAAGAGCTTGCTCTGTCCACTCCACGCATTGACCTGGTATTGCAGTATCTCCAGGACCGGTGCACCCCTTCTTTAATGCAGTTTCTAAAATCAGAAAGAATTGAATTCAATGTTTTTTGTTCATTTTGCTTGTTTGTCGGATTTTGGGATGGACTCTTTGGCTTTGCTTTTCTTCTCCTCATTGGATTTTTCATGTTCAAAGTTGCAGAAGCCAGATTACAAGCTCATTTTGGTTCAACTTCAGCAACTGTGCATTGCATTGCCATGTAATGTGATGCAATGCTATCTTTCTAGCTCTCCCTTTTTACTTCCTTTTGGATAAACAGACATATTAGGCAAGCATTTTGGAGCTTTCACCTAAATAACTACAGGTGGTGAGATAAGCTGCACAATATAATTGACCTTTCAGTATATTGTTGCACACACACCATCTATTTAGCAAATGCCCTTGTTATCAACAGCAGCCTTTTAAACTCACCTGAGCTAACAGGTATGTGCGCTGGTTACTCTGCTGCGCTTAAAATTTCTTTTTTGGTTTGCTACAATGCCTTTTCTGAAACGTTGTCTCCCTCTGCTGGAACACTGACTTCTTTCATTTAATGCCTGCAGACTATAAAAGAGAACCCAACCCAAAAAGTTTGGTTGATTAGTCTGTGGCATTCTGTTAAACTGTTGCTTATGGCGGTCTCTGTGAGCTTCTCAGCGACATTCAGCCAGCCAGGTATCCTGCCTGCAGTAGATGGAATGTGGCAATGGAACGCTGGCTGCGCGTGTCATAATAGGCTCTGAGCCTTTATATACCTGTGCACAGCAGCAGCCACCTTCAGTCTGCTGCTGGACAGCCAGCAGCAGCAGCAGCAGGAGAGGTATGTAATCAGGAGCCCTCCTGCTAAGGGTAGACAGCTGCTCGTTCCACCCCACCCCCCGCCTTAATTGGTTCTCCTCCCTTCCAACGGTGTTGAGGCGGGTGGGAACAGCAGGGGGTGAAGGTGCTGTGTTTAAAGAGGTGGAGTTATGCAGATCTAAAACGCGTGGATTGCAGCAGCAGCAAGCCGAAAAGTGCAGGCATGTAAGGGATCTAGAGGTTGACAACATGTCTTCTTAACGGGAGTCCAGGAGCTCATCTCCACAAATGGACTTTTCAGGATCCTTGGGTGGCTCCGTAGTTTGAAACCAATTCTGGTTATCGCTTCTCGGCCTTTTGGCTAAGATCAAGTGTAGTATCTGTTCTTATCAGTTTAATATCTGATACGTCCCCTATCTGGGGACCATATATTAAATGGATTTTTAGAACAGGGAGATGGAAAAAGAGCTTGCTCTGTCCACTCCACGCATTGACCTGGTATTGCAGTATCTCCAGGACCGGTGCACCCCTTCTTTAATGCAGTTTCTAAAATCAGAAAGAATTGAATTCAATGTTTTTTGTTCATTTTGCTTGTTTGTCGGATTTTGGGATGGACTCTTTGGCTTTGCTTTTCTTCTCCTCATTGGATTTTTCATGTTCAAAGTTGCAGAAGCCAGATTACAAGCTCATTTTGGTTCAACTTCAGCAACTGTGCATTGCATTGCCATGTAATGTGATGCAATGCTATCTTTCTAGCTCTCCCTTTTTACTTCCTTTTGGATAAACAGACATATTAGGCAAGCATTTTGGAGCTTTCACCTAAATAACTACAGGTGGTGAGATAAGCTGCACAATATAATTGACCTTTCAGTATATTGTTGCACACACACCATCTATTTAGCAAATGCCCTTGTTATCAACAGCAGCCTTTTAAACTCACCTGAGCTAACAGGTATGTGCGCTGGTTACTCTGCTGCGCTTAAAATTTCTTTTTTGGTTTGCTACAATGCCTTTTCTGAAACGTTGTCTCCCTCTGCTGGAACACTGACTTCTTTCATTTAATGCCTGCAGACTATAAAAGAGAACCCAACCCAAAAAGTTTGGTTGATTAGTCTGTGGCATTCTGTTAAACTGTTGCTTATGGCGGTCTCTGTGAGCTTCTCAGCGACATTCAGCCAGCCAGGTATCCTGCCTGCAGTAGATGGAATGTGGCAATGGAACGCTGGCTGCGCGTGTCATAATAGGCTCTGAGCCTTTATATACCTGTGCACAGCAGCAGCCACCTTCAGTCTGCTGCTGGACAGCCAGCAGCAGCAGCAGCAGGAGAGGTATGTAATCAGGAGCCCTCCTGCTAAGGGTAGACAGCTGCTCGTTCCACCCCACCCCCCGCCTTAATTGGTTCTCCTCCCTTCCAACGGTGTTGAGGCGGGTGGGAACAGCAGGGGGTGAAGGTGCTGTGTTTAAAGAGGTGGAGTTATGCAGATCTAAAACGCGTGGATTGCAGCAGCAGCAAGCCGAAAAGTGCAGGCATGTAAGGGATCTAGAGGTTGACAACATGTCTTCTTAACGGGAGTCCAGGAGCTCATCTCCACAAATGGACTTTTCAGGATCCTTGGGTGGCTCCGTAGTTTGAAACCAATTCTGGTTATCGCTTCTCGGCCTTTTGGCTAAGATCAAGTGTAGTATCTGTTCTTATCAGTTTAATATCTGATACGTCCCCTATCTGGGGACCATATATTAAATGGATTTTTAGAACAGGGAGATGGAAAAAGAGCTTGCTCTGTCCACTCCACGCATTGACCTGGTATTGCAGTATCTCCAGGACCGGTGCACCCCTTCTTTAATGCAGTTTCTAAAATCAGAAAGAATTGAATTCAATGTTTTTTGTTCATTTTGCTTGTTTGTCGGATTTTGGGATGGACTCTTTGGCTTTGCTTTTCTTCTCCTCATTGGATTTTTCATGTTCAAAGTTGCAGAAGCCAGATTACAAGCTCATTTTGGTTCAACTTCAGCAACTGTGCATTGCATTGCCATGTAATGTGATGCAATGCTATCTTTCTAGCTCTCCCTTTTTACTTCCTTTTGGATAAACAGACATATTAGGCAAGCATTTTGGAGCTTTCACCTAAATAACTACAGGTGGTGAGATAAGCTGCACAATATAATTGACCTTTCAGTATATTGTTGCACACACACCATCTATTTAGCAAATGCCCTTGTTATCAACAGCAGCCTTTTAAACTCACCTGAGCTAACAGGTATGTGCGCTGGTTACTCTGCTGCGCTTAAAATTTCTTTTTTGGTTTGCTACAATGCCTTTTCTGAAACGTTGTCTCCCTCTGCTGGAACACTGACTTCTTTCATTTAATGCCTGCAGACTATAAAAGAGAACCCAACCCAAAAAGTTTGGTTGATTAGTCTGTGGCATTCTGTTAAACTGTTGCTTATGGCGGTCTCTGTGAGCTTCTCAGCGACATTCAGCCAGCCAGGTATCCTGCCTGCAGTAGATGGAATGTGGCAATGGAACGCTGGCTGCGCGTGTCATAATAGGCTCTGAGCCTTTATATACCTGTGCACAGCAGCAGCCACCTTCAGTCTGCTGCTGGACAGCCAGCAGCAGCAGCAGCAGGAGAGGTATGTAATCAGGAGCCCTCCTGCTAAGGGTAGACAGCTGCTCGTTCCACCCCACCCCCCGCCTTAATTGGTTCTCCTCCCTTCCAACGGTGTTGAGGCGGGTGGGAACAGCAGGGGGTGAAGGTGCTGTGTTTAAAGAGGTGGAGTTATGCAGATCTAAAACGCGTGGATTGCAGCAGCAGCAAGCCGAAAAGTGCAGGCATGTAAGGGATCTAGAGGTTGACAACATGTCTTCTTAACGGGAGTCCAGGAGCTCATCTCCACAAATGGACTTTTCAGGATCCTTGGGTGGCTCCGTAGTTTGAAACCAATTCTGGTTATCGCTTCTCGGCCTTTTGGCACGATCCTTGTGATTGGTGTCAGGAGGCAGGTTCGTGATCACTGGAATTCTTTCTCGGCCTTTTCCGATTGGAACTGCTGCTATTGGGAAGGAAGGAAGGTGTTTCTCGTACCTTTCGGCGTGGAAGGAATTCTGGATCGTGGAGGAGGATTTCTTCAGGACTGGAGTTCTGGACGCTGCTGAACAGAAGGGATCGAGTCTGGTGCTGTTATTTTTGGACGTCATCGGGCTTTCTTTTGAATTTTCTCTGTGTGGAAATGGAGATGAATTTGGATCAGGACGATGCCTACATGAAGGACACCATCCGGTTTGTGGTGAGTGTGGAATTTAGGCAAGTTAAAAACTTGGACTTTTTGTACAGGAAAGTCTTTACTCCTATCTTGCATATCAGCAAGGATGAGTACTTTTGTGTTCAGTCATTTTCTAACAGAGGAGTACACGATGTGACTTTGAGAGGTGCTGGTGTATGTGAGAGGGTTTTTTCCAGTTTTAGATATGCTGCAGCCTGTGAGCATAGTGAGGTATTGGAAGGAATTTCAGCCACGCCTCGCTTTCAATTTGATCAAAGGATGCTAACAATACATATGTATAACCCTTTCATATCTGATGAGCAAGTGACTTCATACTTAAGAAGGTTTTGCTCCGTATTAATTATGAAAAAACGTTGTACGACTGGTTTTGGGGCCTGGAACGGCAAGAGACTGTATCAGGTCGTTTTTAAAAAGGACCCGTCAGTGGAGGGGGGTGTCTTAAGACCCCCACCAGTCGTGTTCATAAATAGAGATAGAGGCTTTTTGTTTTTTTCTAATATGCCACCATATTGTAAACGATGTCGGAAATATGGCCATATGGATGAAAATTGCGCCCCTTGTGAAGTATGTTCTGGCCCGGTTCATCAGGCGAGAGAGTGCCCAATGCAAGCCAGGCAAACATCTGAGGCTGATGCTGAAGATAAACAAGGGGATGGTGGGCAGATGGAGGATGGAGGATCAGAAAGTTCTTCTAATGTGGCGCAGGAAGTAGAGGTTCTGGCACCTCTAAGTAATAGAGAAAAAAGAGAAGAGAGGAAGAAAGCTGAAGAAAAGAAGAAAGAAGAAAGGAAGAAGGAAGAAAAGAAGAAGGAAGTAAAGAAGAAGGAAGAAAAGAAGAAGGAAGACAAGAAGAAGGAAGACAAGAAGAAAGAAGATAAAAAGAAAGAAGGAGAGAGGAAAGAAGATGGAAGAGAGGAAGGAACATTGGAAGAGGAAAAGGAGGGGCAACAAGGTATTGTGGATACAGTTGCTGCTCTGGCGGTATTATCAGAGATGTCGTCAGGGATTCCTTGTGCCCAGGAAAATATGGACTTAAGTTCAAAATCTTTGAAAAGGAGTACATGGGAAGAAGAGCAACAGGAGATCATGGAGGACTTGGGTGGGAAAAAATCTCGTGGTGACGCGTCTTCTTTGTTTGGGGATGTATCTCCCTCAAGTTCTTCTGATCAAGAATCCTTAATTGTGGATGTGAAATCACCTTTGGTAGATGAGGGCGGAGGGATTAGCCCTGGGCCTATTACTAGAAGATGATTACTGTTGTATCCCTGAATGTTCAGGGGTTGAACAATTTATACAAACGCACTGCATTATATGATTTTTTGAATAATGAGAAATGCGATTTTATTTTTTTACAAGAATGTAATTTAGAAAGGAAAATGAGCTATGAATATTTACGTGGAATATGGAAGGGTAACATGGTTTTTTCTGGTGGGAATGAATTGAAAAGTGATGGGGTGGGTTTTTTGTGCTCTAGTGAGTGGGAGGTGGTGAAGTATGAGGAAATTTACCCTGGTCGTATTCTATGTGTAGAAGTAATGAGGGAGGGTAAAAGGGTGCGTTGTTTTAATATTTATGCTCATACTGAGAAAAATCAAAGATTACATTTATTCGAGATTTTACAGCTTTTTTTATCAGGTGCGGATCCGATTTTAATTGGTGGGGATTTTAACTGCCAGTTAAATAATGTACGGGATGGGTCGGTAACCTGCCTTAAGAACATAATTTCTGCCTTCAGTTTAAAGGATGCATGGGCTATGGATGGTAGTAAAAAAGAATTTGAAGTTACGTGGTCAAACAGAGGTTTTACGTCTAGGATTGATCACTTTTTTATGTCTGATTCTTTTAAATGTTCCTCTTTTAAGACAAGTATTAATCCTTTTTCGGATCATAAGTTATTGGGATGCACTTTAGCAATAGACCCTTGCGGTAAGAAAAAACCTTCGCATTGGAAACTGAATGTTTCTTTATTACAGGGGGAGAATTTTAAAGAAGACTTTAAGGTTTTTTATAATGAATTAAAACTTAACAAAAAGGGTTTTAAGTGTATTTTAGACTGGTGGGATTTTATGAAGGGTAAGATCAGAACCTTCTTTGTTAAATTGGGAAAGAGGAAAGCGTATGAGAAAAGGCAGTTTTATGATGCGTTAAATGCTAATTTGCAGTGTTATTATTATTTTCAAAACAATGGAGTTAATATGGACAGCAGTATTAGTGAGGTAAAGGAGAAAATTCAGAATGCACTAAAAGAGAAGGGAAAAGAAATCATCTTCAACTCTAGGGTAAAGGTCCTGGATGAGGATGAGAAATGCACTAAGTTTTTCTTTAAAAAAATATGTGGAAAAAAGGATTTTATTGAGGTCTTAGAGGGTGAGGTGAGCCCAGAAGGGAAAGCATTGCAGGCCAAAATATTTTATGATGATCTGTTTTCTCGAAAAAAGATTGATGAATCATTGAAAAACCATTTTTTAGAGGTTCTGGATAAAGCTCTTAGTGAGGAAGAAAAATTACTTTTATCTAGGGAGTTTACTAAGGAGGAGATATTTAATACTATTTGCACTTTACAAAATCAGAAGACACCAGGTGTGGATGGCCTCCCTGTGGAGTTTTACAGGGTTGTGTGGGATATTATAGGGGAAGATTTTTATGAGTTGTTTTCAGAAGTGGAGTCCTCTTTTAATATTCCCAAGTCATGGGCAGAAGGCCTTATTGTTTTATTATATAAAAAAGGAGGAAAAGAACTGATTAAAAATTGGAGGCCTATTACGCTGCTAAATACAGACTATAAAGTATATGCAAAACTATTGGCCAATAGATTAAAGAGTGTGATAGGGTCGGTTATTGAGGTGGATCAGTCTTGTGCAGTCCCGAATCGTAAGATTACCGACACGCTAATCTTACTGAGAGATATAATATGGGATGTGGCTGATAGGAAGCAGGACTTGGCCCTTGTTTCCCTTGATTTTGAGAAGGCATATGATAGGGTTGCTCATGAGTTTTTATTTGCCGTTTTAAAAAAAATAGGATGTCCTGGTGTTTTTATTGAACGTATTAAATGTCTGTATAAGTTATGTTTTAGTAAGATTTCTATTAATGGTTTTTTATCGGAAAATATTAATATTAATTGTGGGGTTAAGCAGGGGTGCCCCCTGTCGCCTATACTTTTCATTTGTGCAATAGAACCCCTTTTAACTGCTTTTAGGAAAGATAAAGTTATTAATGGCTTTTTTATTCCTGGCAGTAGGAATGACCAAGTGAAGGTTTTAGCTTATATGGATGATGTGTCAGTTTTAGTGCGGGACATTAAGAGTCTTCATAGAGTTTTAAGGACAGTTGTGTGGTTTGGTGGAGCATCTGGTTTTAAAATAAATTTAGAAAAATCAGGTGTTTTAACTATGGGTAAATTTCTTTTAAATTCGGATTGCATGCTGATGAGAGTAATGGAAATTAAAGTTTTAGGGGTATTTTTTACAGAGACATGTGGGAATGTGAGGAATTGGGAGTCCCTGCTTGAAAGGGTAAGGAAAAAGATTGATTTTTGGAACTTGAGAAGTTTAACAATGGAAGGCAAAATCTTGATAATAAAGCAGGTCTTACTTCCGATAATTTTATACATTTCAACTGTTTTTATACCTCCTATTAATGTAATGAAAAAGATAATTAAGTTATGTTTTAATTTCCTATGGAAGTCAAAAATGGAAAGGGTAAAAAGGGAAGAGTTGTACAAAATTAAAGGGAAAGGAGGGAAAGGCTTCCCAGACATCAGAACCTTCATTTATGCCAAGTATTTAGCTAATTGCATATGCACTTTATTAGGACCAGTTTCTAGGCTGAAAACCTTTTTAACATACAATTTGGGTTTTTTTATTAGGAAATACAAATGGTTACAAATGCATTTGGATCGGCCATATAAGTTTATGCCATCTGGGAATTATATTATTTTAGAAAGAATTCTGAGGGATTTTAAATTAATGAATATAGATCTTAAAATACTTGGAAATCATAAGAACATTTTAAAAGTCTTAGAAAGCAGGGTGATAGCTAGTCCGGTAGAGCGATTTTCCGATAATGTTGTAGATAAAATTTGGATTAATGCAAATTTTAAGTGTTTGACTAATGAACACAAGGACTTAATATGGTGTAGTATTAAAGACTGTCTGCCAACTCGAGATTTCCAATATAGAAGAGGATTGGTACGGTTTGAAAAATGCCCAAGACGTAAATGTGCTGCTAGCGAAACAGCTATGCACATTTTTTGGAACTGTTGTTATGCGCAATTAGTATGGAGAAAGATTAGTAATTTAGTTAAAGCTCTAAGTGGTGTTAATTTTCTAGATTTTAATAGGATTTTTTACGGGTTGGGTGTCAAGGATGAAGTGTTCAAGGTTGTATGGATAATTTTATCTTGTGTGAAAATGGCGCTTTGGAAAACTCGGAATATTTTGATTTTTAAACATAAGGAAGTATCGGTACAAGAATGTATTAAGTTATGCCTAAGTTATATGTTTTTATATTTCTGGAGAGATAAGGTGTTGTTTGGTGATAAAAAAGCTAATGAAATTTGGAAGCAAAAAGATTGGAATGTACTTACCTTGTGATGTTCTTGTTGCACCATATGTACCCCCCTGTAAAAAATGGAAATTCTAAAGTTAAAACGAAAATAAACTGGAATATGGAAAATAATATAAGCTGTAAATTTACAACAACAAAAAAAGGGAAAAAAAAAAAAAAGATCCAGTTTGCTATCTACAATGAGGAAACTTTTAAGTTTGAAACCATTTTAACATGATGACTTGTGATGGTGGACTTAAAGATCTGAGTAGAAAAAAAAAAAAAACAAAAAAAAAAAAAAATCTGTTCTTATCAGTTTAATATCTGATACGTCCCCTATCTGGGGACCATATATTAAATGGATTTTTAGAACAGGGAGATGGAAAAAGAGCTTGCTCTGTCCACTCCACGCATTGACCTGGTATTGCAGTATCTCCAGGACCGGTGCACCCCTTCTTTAATGCAGTGTCTAAAATCAGAAAGAATTGAATTCAATGTTTTTTGTTCATTTTGCTTGTTTGTCGGATTTTGGGATGGACTCTTTGGCTTTGCTTTTCTTCTCCTCATTGGATTTTTCATGTTCAAAGTTGCAGAAGCCAGATTACAAGCTCATTTTGGTTCAACTTCAGCAACTGTGCATTGCATTGCCATGTAATGTGATGCAATGCTATCTTTCTAGCTCTCCCTTTTTACTTCCTTTTGGATAAACAGACATATTAGGCAAGCATTTTGGAGCTTTCACCTAAATAACTACAGGTGGTGAGATAAGCTGCACAATATAATTGACCTTTCAGTATATTGTTGCACACACACCATCTATTTAGCAAATGCCCTTGTTATCAACAGCAGCCTTTTAAACTCACCTGAGCTAACAGGTATGTGCGCTGGTTACTCTGCTGCGCTTAAAATTTCTTTTTTGGTTTGCTACAATGCCTTTTCTGAAACGTTGTCTCCCTCTGCTGGAACACTGACTTCTTTCATTTAATGCCTGCAGACTATAAAAGAGAACCCAACCCAAAAAGTTTGGTTGATTAGTCTGTGGCATTCTGTTAAACTGTTGCTTATGGCGGTCTCTGTGAGCTTCTCAGCGACATTCAGCCAGCCAGGTATCCTGCCTGCAGTAGATGGAATGTGGCAATGGAACGCTGGCTGCGCGTGTCATAATAGGCTCTGAGCCTTTATATACCTGTGCACAGCAGCAGCCACCTTCAGTCTGCTGCTGGACAGCCAGCAGCAGCAGCAGCAGGAGAGGTATGTAATCAGGAGCCCTCCTGCTAAGGGTAGACAGCTGCTCGTTCCACCCCACCCCCCGCCTTAATTGGTTCTCCTCCCTTCCAATGGTGTTGAGGCGGGTGGGAACAGCAGGGGGTGAAGGTGCTGTGTTTAAAGAGGTGGAGTTATGCAGATCTAAAACGCGTGGATTGCAGCAGCAGCAAGCCGAAAAGTGCAGGCATGTAAGGGATCTAGAGGTTGACAACATGTCTTCTTAACGGGAGTCCAGGAGCTCATCTCCACAAATGGACTTTTCAGGATCCTTGGGTGGCTCCGTAGTTTGAAACCAATTCTGGTTATCGCTTCTCGGCCTTTTGGCTAAGATCAAGTGTAGTATCTGTTCTTATCAGTTTAATATCTGATACGTCCCCTATCTGGGGACCATATATTAAATGGATTTTTAGAACAGGGAGATGGAAAAAGAGCTTGCTCTGTCCACTCCACGCATTGACCTGGTATTGCAGTATCTCCAGGACCGGTGCACCCCTTCTTTAATGCAGTTTCTAAAATCAGAAAGAATTGAATTCAATGTTTTTTGTTCATTTTGCTTGTTTGTCGGATTTTGGGATGGACTCTTTGGCTTTGCTTTTCTTCTCCTCATTGGATTTTTCATGTTCAAAGTTGCAGAAGCCAGATTACAAGCTCATTTTGGTTCAACTTCAGCAACTGTGCATTGCATTGCCATGTAATGTGATGCAATGCTATCTTTCTAGCTCTCCCTTTTTACTTCCTTTTGGATAAACAGACATATTAGGCAAGCATTTTGGAGCTTTCACCTAAATAACTACAGGTGGTGAGATAAGCTGCACAATATAATTGACCTTTCAGTATATTGTTGCACACACACCATCTATTTAGCAAATGCCCTTGTTATCAACAGCAGCCTTTTAAACTCACCTGAGCTAACAGGTATGTGCGCTGGTTACTCTGCTGCGCTTAAAATTTCTTTTTTGGTTTGCTACAATGCCTTTTCTGAAACGTTGTCTCCCTCTGCTGGAACACTGACTTCTTTCATTTAATGCCTGCAGACTATAAAAGAGAACCCAACCCAAAAAGTTTGGTTGATTAGTCTGTGGCATTCTGTTAAACTGTTGCTTATGGCGGTCTCTGTGAGCTTCTCAGCGACATTCAGCCAGCCAGGTATCCTGCCTGCAGTAGATGGAATGTGGCAATGGAACGCTGGCTGCGCGTGTCATAATAGGCTCTGAGCCTTTATATACCTGTGCACAGCAGCAGCCACCTTCAGTCTGCTGCTGGACAGCCAGCAGCAGCAGCAGCAGGAGAGGTATGTAATCAGGAGCCCTCCTGCTAAGGGTAGACAGCTGCTCGTTCCACCCCACCCCCCGCCTTAATTGGTTCTCCTCCCTTCCAATGGTGTTGAGGCGGGTGGGAACAGCAGGGGGTGAAGGTGCTGTGTTTAAAGAGGTGGAGTTATGCAGATCTAAAACGCGTGGATTGCAGCAGCAGCAAGCCGAAAAGTGCAGGCATGTAAGGGATCTAGAGGTTGACAACATGTCTTCTTAACGGGAGTCCAGGAGCTCATCTCCACAAATGGACTTTTCAGGATCCTTGGGTGGCTCCGTAGTTTGAAACCAATTCTGGTTATCGCTTCTCGGCCTTTTGGCTAAGATCAAGTGTAGTATCTGTTCTTATCAGTTTAATATCTGATACGTCCCCTATCTGGGGACCATATATTAAATGGATTTTTAGAACAGGGAGATGGAAAAAGAGCTTGCTCTGTCCACTCCACGCATTGACCTGGTATTGCAGTATCTCCAGGACCGGTGCACCCCTTCTTTAATGCAGTTTCTAAAATCAGAAAGAATTGAATTCAATGTTTTTTGTTCATTTTGCTTGTTTGTCGGATTTTGGGATGGACTCTTTGGCTTTGCTTTTCTTCTCCTCATTGGATTTTTCATGTTCAAAGTTGCAGAAGCCAGATTACAAGCTCATTTTGGTTCAACTTCAGCAACTGTGCATTGCATTGCCATGTAATGTGATGCAATGCTATCTTTCTAGCTCTCCCTTTTTACTTCCTTTTGGATAAACAGACATATTAGGCAAGCATTTTGGAGCTTTCACCTAAATAACTACAGGTGGTGAGATAAGCTGCACAATATAATTGACCTTTCAGTATATTGTTGCACACACACCATCTATTTAGCAAATGCCCTTGTTATCAACAGCAGCCTTTTAAACTCACCTGAGCTAACAGGTATGTGCGCTGGTTACTCTGCTGCGCTTAAAATTTCTTTTTTGGTTTGCTACAATGCCTTTTCTGAAACGTTGTCTCCCTCTGCTGGAACACTGACTTCTTTCATTTAATGCCTGCAGACTATAAAAGAGAACCCAACCCAAAAAGTTTGGTTGATTAGTCTGTGGCATTCTGTTAAACTGTTGCTTATGGCGGTCTCTGTGAGCTTCTCAGCGACATTCAGCCAGCCAGGTATCCTGCCTGCAGTAGATGGAATGTGGCAATGGAACGCTGGCTGCGCGTGTCATAATAGGCTCTGAGCCTTTATATACCTGTGCACAGCAGCAGCCACCTTCAGTCTGCTGCTGGACAGCCAGCAGCAGCAGCAGCAGGAGAGGTATGTAATCAGGAGCCCTCCTGCTAAGGGTAGACAGCTGCTCGTTCCACCCCACCCCCCGCCTTAATTGGTTCTCCTCCCTTCCAACGGTGTTGAGGCGGGTGGGAACAGCAGGGGGTGAAGGTGCTGTGTTTAAAGAGGTGGAGTTATGCAGATCTAAAACGCGTGGATTGCAGCAGCAGCAAGCCGAAAAGTGCAGGCATGTAAGGGATCTAGAGGTTGACAACATGTCTTCTTAACGGGAGTCCAGGAGCTCATCTCCACAAATGGACTTTTCAGGATCCTTGGGTGGCTCCGTAGTTTGAAACCAATTCTGGTTATCGCTTCTCGGCCTTTTGGCTAAGATCAAGTGTAGTATCTGTTCTTATCAGTTTAATATCTGATACGTCCCCTATCTGGGGACCATATATTAAATGGATTTTTAGAACAGGGAGATGGAAAAAGAGCTTGCTCTGTCCACTCCACGCATTGACCTGGTATTGCAGTATCTCCAGGACCGGTGCACCCCTTCTTTAATGCAGTTTCTAAAATCAGAAAGAATTGAATTCAATGTTTTTTGTTCATTTTGCTTGTTTGTCGGATTTTGGGATGGACTCTTTGGCTTTGCTTTTCTTCTCCTCATTGGATTTTTCATGTTCAAAGTTGCAGAAGCCAGATTACAAGCTCATTTTGGTTCAACTTCAGCAACTGTGCATTGCATTGCCATGTAATGTGATGCAATGCTATCTTTCTAGCTCTCCCTTTTTACTTCCTTTTGGATAAACAGACATATTAGGCAAGCATTTTGGAGCTTTCACCTAAATAACTACAGGTGGTGAGATAAGCTGCACAATATAATTGACCTTTCAGTATATTGTTGCACACACACCATCTATTTAGCAAATGCCCTTGTTATCAACAGCAGCCTTTTAAACTCACCTGAGCTAACAGGTATGTGCGCTGGTTACTCTGCTGCGCTTAAAATTTCTTTTTTGGTTTGCTACAATGCCTTTTCTGAAACGTTGTCTCCCTCTGCTGGAACACTGACTTCTTTCATTTAATGCCTGCAGACTATAAAAGAGAACCCAACCCAAAAAGTTTGGTTGATTAGTCTGTGGCATTCTGTTAAACTGTTGCTTATGGCGGTCTCTGTGAGCTTCTCAGCGACATTCAGCCAGCCAGGTATCCTGCCTGCAGTAGATGGAATGTGGCAATGGAACGCTGGCTGCGCGTGTCATAATAGGCTCTGAGCCTTTATATACCTGTGCACAGCAGCAGCCACCTTCAGTCTGCTGCTGGACAGCCAGCAGCAGCAGCAGCAGGAGAGGTATGTAATCAGGAGCCCTCCTGCTAAGGGTAGACAGCTGCTCGTTCCACCCCACCCCCCGCCTTAATTGGTTCTCCTCCCTTCCAACGGTGTTGAGGCGGGTGGGAACAGCAGGGGGTGAAGGTGCTGTGTTTAAAGAGGTGGAGTTATGCAGATCTAAAACGCGTGGATTGCAGCAGCAGCAAGCCGAAAAGTGCAGGCATGTAAGGGATCTAGAGGTTGACAACATGTCTTCTTAACGGGAGTCCAGGAGCTCATCTCCACAAATGGACTTTTCAGGATCCTTGGGCGGCTCCGTAGTTTGAAACCAATTCTGGTTATCGCTTCTCGGCCTTTTGGCTAAGATCAAGTGTAGTATCTGTTCTTATCAGTTTAATATCTGATACGTCCCCTATCTGGGGACCATATATTAAATGGATTTTTAGAACAGGGAGATGGAAAAAGAGCTTGCTCTGTCCACTCCACGCATTGACCTGGTATTGCAGTATCTCCAGGACCGGTGCACCCCTTCTTTAATGCAGTGTCTAAAATCAGAAAGAATTGAATTCAATGTTTTTTGTTCATTTTGCTTGTTTGTCGGATTTTGGGATGGACTCTTTGGCTTTGCTTTTCTTCTCCTCATTGGATTTTTCATGTTCAAAGTTGCAGAAGCCAGATTACAAGCTCATTTTGGTTCAACTTCAGCAACTGTGCATTGCATTGCCATGTAATGTGATGCAATGCTATCTTTCTAGCTCTCCCTTTTTACTTCCTTTTGGATAAACAGACATATTAGGCAAGCATTTTGGAGCTTTCACCTAAATAACTACAGGTGGTGAGATAAGCTGCACAATATAATTGACCTTTCAGTATATTGTTGCACACACACCATCTATTTAGAAAATGCCCTTGTTATCAACAGCAGCCTTTTAAACTCACCTGAGCTAACAGGTATGTGCGCTGGTTACTCTGCTGCGCTTAAAATTTCTTTTTTGGTTTGCTACAATGCCTTTTCTGAAACGTTGTCTCCCTCTGCTGGAACACTGACTTCTTTCATTTAATGCCTGCAGACTATAAAAGAGAACCCAACCCAAAAAGTTTGGTTGATTAGTCTGTGGCATTCTGTTAAACTGTTGCTTATGGCGGTCTCTGTGAGCTTCTCAGCGACATTCAGCCAGCCAGGTATCCTGCCTGCAGTAGATGGAATGTGGCAATAGAACGCTGGCTGCGCGTGTCATAATAGGCTCTGAGCCTTTATATACCTGTGCACAGCAGCAGCCACCTTCAGTCTGCTGCTGGACAGCCAGCAGCAGCAGCAGCAGGAGAGGTATGAAATCAGGAGCCCTCCTGCTAAGGGTAGACAGCTGCTCGTTCCACCCCACCCCCCGCCTTAATTGGTTCTCCTCCCTTCCAACGGTGTTGAGGCGGGTGGGAACAGCAGGGGGTGAAGGTGCTGTGTTTAAAGAGGTGGAGTTATGCAGATCTAAAACGCGTGGATTGCAGCAGCAGCAAGCCGAAAAGTGCAGGCATGTAAGGGATCTAGAGGTTGACAACATGTCTTCTTAACGGGAGTCCAGGAGCTCATCTCCACAAATGGACTTTTCAGGATCCTTGGGTGGCTCCGTAGTTTGAAACCAATTCTGGTTATCGCTTCTCGGCCTTTTGGCTAAGATCAAGTGTAGTATCTGTTCTTATCAGTTTAATATCTGATACGTCCCCTATCTGGGGACCATATATTAAATGGATTTTTAGAACAGGGAGATGGAAAAAGAGCTTGCTCTGTCCACTCCACGCATTGACCTGGTATTGCAGCATCTCCAGGACCGGTGCACCCCTTCTTTAATGCAGTTTCTAAAATCAGAAAGAATTGAATTCAATGTTTTTTGTTCATTTTGCTTGTTTGTCGGATTTTGGGATGGACTCTTTGGCTTTGCTTTTCTTCTCCTCATTGGATTTTTCATGTTCAAAGTTGCAGAAGCCAGATTACAAGCTCATTTTGGTTCAACTTCAGCAACTGTGCATTGCATTGCCATGTAATGTGATGCAATGCTATCTTTCTAGCTCTCCCTTTTTACTTCCTTTTGGATAAACAGACATATTAGGCAAGCATTTTGGAGCTTTCACCTAAATAACTACAGGTGGTGAGATAAGCTGCACAATATAATTGACCTTTCAGTATATTGTTGCACACACACCATCTATTTAGCAAATGCCCTTGTTATCAACAGCAGCCTTTTAAACTCACCTGAGCTAACAGGTATGTGCGCTGGTTACTCTGCTGCGCTTAAAATTTCTTTTTTGGTTTGCTACAATGCCTTTTCTGAAACGTTGTCTCCCTCTGCTGGAACACTGACTTCTTTCATTTAATGCCTGCAGACTATAAAAGAGAACCCAACCCAAAAAGTTTGGTTGATTAGTCTGTGGCATTCTGTTAAACTGTTGCTTATGGCGGTCTCTGTGAGCTTCTCAGCGACATTCAGCCAGCCAGGTATCCTGCCTGCAGTAGATGGAATGTGGCAATGGAACGCTGGCTGCGCGTGTCATAATAGGCTCTGAGCCTTTATATACCTGTGCACAGCAGCAGCCACCTTCAGTCTGCTGCTGGACAGCCAGCAGCAGCAGCAGCAGGAGAGGTATGTAATCAGGAGCCCTCCTGCTAAGGGTAGACAGCTGCTCGTTCCACCCCACCCCCCGCCTTAATTGGTTCTCCTCCCTTCCAACGGTGTTGAGGCGGGTGGGAACAGCAGGGGGTGAAGGTGCTGTGTTTAAAGAGGTGGAGTTATGCAGATCTAAAACGCGTGGATTGCAGCAGCAGCAAGCCGAAAAGTGCAGGCATGTAAGGGATCTAGAGGTTGACAACATGTCTTCTTAACGGGAGTCCAGGAGCTCATCTCCACAAATGGACTTTTCAGGATCCTTGGGTGGCTCCGTAGTTTGAAACCAATTCTGGTTATCGCTTCTCGGCCTTTTGGCTAAGATCAAGTGTAGTATCTGTTCTTATCAGTTTAATATCTGATACGTCCCCTATCTGGGGACCATATATTAAATGGATTTTTAGAACAGGGAGATGGAAAAAGAGCTTGCTCTGTCCACTCCACGCATTGACCTGGTATTGCAGTATCTCCAGGACCGGTGCACCCCTTCTTTAATGCAGTTTCTAAAATCAGAAAGAATTGAATTCAATGTTTTTTGTTCATTTTGCTTGTTTGTCGGATTTTGGGATGGACTCTTTGGCTTTGCTTTTCTTCTCCTCATTGGATTTTTCATGTTCAAAGTTGCAGAAGCCAGATTACAAGCTCATTTTGGTTCAACTTCAGCAACTGTGCATTGCATTGCCATGTAATGTGATGCAATGCTATCTTTCTAGCTCTCCCTTTTTACTTCCTTTTGGATAAACAGACATATTAGGCAAGCATTTTGGAGCTTTCACCTAAATAACTACAGGTGGTGAGATAAGCTGCACAATATAATTGACCTTTCAGTATATTGTTGCACACACACCATCTATTTAGCAAATGCCCTTGTTATCAACAGCAGCCTTTTAAACTCACCTGAGCTAACAGGTATGTGCGCTGGTTACTCTGCTGCGCTTAAAATTTCTTTTTTGGTTTGCTACAATGCCTTTTCTGAAACGTTGTCTCCCTCTGCTGGAACACTGACTTCTTTCATTTAATGCCTGCAGACTATAAAAGAGAACCCAACCCAAAAAGTTTGGTTGATTAGTCTGTGGCATTCTGTTAAACTGTTGCTTATGGCGGTCTCTGTGAGCTTCTCAGCGACATTCAGCCAGCCAGGTATCCTGCCTGCAGTAGATGGAATGTGGCAATGGAACGCTGGCTGCGCGTGTCATAATAGGCTCTGAGCCTTTATATACCTGTGCACAGCAGCAGCCACCTTCAGTCTGCTGCTGGACAGCCAGCAGCAGCAGCAGCAGGAGAGGTATGTAATCAGGAGCCCTCCTGCTAAGGGTAGACAGCTGCTCGTTCCACCCCACCCCCCGCCTTAATTGGTTCTCCTCCCTTCCAACGGTGTTGAGGCGGGTGGGAACAGCAGGGGGTGAAGGTGCTGTGTTTAAAGAGGTGGAGTTATGCAGATCTAAAACGCGTGGATTGCAGCAGCAGCAAGCCGAAAAGTGCAGGCATGTAAGGGATCTAGAGGTTGACAACATGTCTTCTTAACGGGAGTCCAGGAGCTCATCTCCACAAATGGACTTTTCAGGATCCTTGGGCGGCTCCGTAGTTTGAAACCAATTCTGGTTATCGCTTCTCGGCCTTTTGGCTAAGATCAAGTGTAGTATCTGTTCTTATCAGTTTAATATCTGATACGTCCCCTATCTGGGGACCATATATTAAATGGATTTTTAGAACAGGGAGATGGAAAAAGAGCTTGCTCTGTCCACTCCACGCATTGACCTGGTATTGCAGTATCTCCAGGACCGGTGCACCCCTTCTTTAATGCAGTGTCTAAAATCAGAAAGAATTGAATTCAATGTTTTTTGTTCATTTTGCTTGTTTGTCGGATTTTGGGATGGACTCTTTGGCTTTGCTTTTCTTCTCCTCATTGGATTTTTCATGTTCAAAGTTGCAGAAGCCAGATTACAAGCTCATTTTGGTTCAACTTCAGCAACTGTGCATTGCATTGCCATGTAATGTGATGCAATGCTATCTTTCTAGCTCTCCCTTTTTACTTCCTTTTGGATAAACAGACATATTAGGCAAGCATTTTGGAGCTTTCACCTAAATAACTACAGGTGGTGAGATAAGCTGCACAATATAATTGACCTTTCAGTATATTGTTGCACACACACCATCTATTTAGAAAATGCCCTTGTTATCAACAGCAGCCTTTTAAACTCACCTGAGCTAACAGGTATGTGCGCTGGTTACTCTGCTGCGCTTAAAATTTCTTTTTTGGTTTGCTACAATGCCTTTTCTGAAACGTTGTCTCCCTCTGCTGGAACACTGACTTCTTTCATTTAATGCCTGCAGACTATAAAAGAGAACCCAACCCAAAAAGTTTGGTTGATTAGTCTGTGGCATTCTGTTAAACTGTTGCTTATGGCGGTCTCTGTGAGCTTCTCAGCGACATTCAGCCAGCCAGGTATCCTGCCTGCAGTAGATGGAATGTGGCAATAGAACGCTGGCTGCGCGTGTCATAATAGGCTCTGAGCCTTTATATACCTGTGCACAGCAGCAGCCACCTTCAGTCTGCTGCTGGACAGCCAGCAGCAGCAGCAGCAGGAGAGGTATGAAATCAGGAGCCCTCCTGCTAAGGGTAGACAGCTGCTCGTTCCACCCCACCCCCCGCCTTAATTGGTTCTCCTCCCTTCCAACGGTGTTGAGGCGGGTGGGAACAGCAGGGGGTGAAGGTGCTGTGTTTAAAGAGGTGGAGTTATGCAGATCTAAAACGCGTGGATTGCAGCAGCAGCAAGCCGAAAAGTGCAGGCATGTAAGGGATCTAGAGGTTGACAACATGTCTTCTTAACGGGAGTCCAGGAGCTCATCTCCACAAATGGACTTTTCAGGATCCTTGGGTGGCTCCGTAGTTTGAAACCAATTCTGGTTATCGCTTCTCGGCCTTTTGGCTAAGATCAAGTGTAGTATCTGTTCTTATCAGTTTAATATCTGATACGTCCCCTATCTGGGGACCATATATTAAATGGATTTTTAGAACAGGGAGATGGAAAAAGAGCTTGCTCTGTCCACTCCACGCATTGACCTGGTATTGCAGCATCTCCAGGACCGGTGCACCCCTTCTTTAATGCAGTTTCTAAAATCAGAAAGAATTGAATTCAATGTTTTTTGTTCATTTTGCTTGTTTGTCGGATTTTGGGATGGACTCTTTGGCTTTGCTTTTCTTCTCCTCATTGGATTTTTCATGTTCAAAGTTGCAGAAGCCAGATTACAAGCTCATTTTGGTTCAACTTCAGCAACTGTGCATTGCATTGCCATGTAATGTGATGCAATGCTATCTTTCTAGCTCTCCCTTTTTACTTCCTTTTGGATAAACAGACATATTAGGCAAGCATTTTGGAGCTTTCACCTAAATAACTACAGGTGGTGAGATAAGCTGCACAATATAATTGACCTTTCAGTATATTGTTGCACACACACCATCTATTTAGCAAATGCCCTTGTTATCAACAGCAGCCTTTTAAACTCACCTGAGCTAACAGGTATGTGCGCTGGTTACTCTGCTGCGCTTAAAATTTCTTTTTTGGTTTGCTACAATGCCTTTTCTGAAACGTTGTCTCCCTCTGCTGGAACACTGACTTCTTTCATTTAATGCCTGCAGACTATAAAAGAGAACCCAACCCAAAAAGTTTGGTTGATTAGTCTGTGGCATTCTGTTAAACTGTTGCTTATGGCGGTCTCTGTGAGCTTCTCAGCGACATTCAGCCAGCCAGGTATCCTGCCTGCAGTAGATGGAATGTGGCAATGGAACGCTGGCTGCGCGTGTCATAATAGGCTCTGAGCCTTTATATACCTGTGCACAGCAGCAGCCACCTTCAGTCTGCTGCTGGACAGCCAGCAGCAGCAGCAGCAGGAGAGGTATGTAATCAGGAGCCCTCCTGCTAAGGGTAGACAGCTGCTCGTTCCACCCCACCCCCCGCCTTAATTGGTTCTCCTCCCTTCCAACGGTGTTGAGGCGGGTGGGAACAGCAGGGGGTGAAGGTGCTGTGTTTAAAGAGGTGGAGTTATGCAGATCTAAAACGCGTGGATTGCAGCAGCAGCAAGCTGAAAAGTGCAGGCATGTAAGGGATCTAGAGGTTGACAACATGTCTTCTTAACGGGAGTCCAGGAGCTCATCTCCACAAATGGACTTTTCAGGATCCTTGGGTGGCTCCGTAGTTTGAAACCAATTCTGGTTATCGCTTCTCGGCCTTTTGGCTAAGATCAAGTGTAGTATCTGTCCTTATCAGTTTAATATCTGATACGTCCCCTATCTGGGGACCATATATTAAATGGATTTTTAGAACAGGGAGATGGAAAAAGAGCTTGCTCTGTCCACTCCACGCATTGACCTGGTATTGCAGTATCTCCAGGACCGGTGCACCCCTTCTTTAATGCAGTTTCTAAAATCAGAAAGAATTGAATTCAATGTTTTTTGTTCATTTTGCTTGTTTGTCGGATTTTGGGATGGACTCTTTGGCTTTGCTTTTCTTCTCCTCATTGGATTTTTCATGTTCAAAGTTGCAGAAGCCAGATTACAAGCTCATTTTGGTTCAACTTCAGCAACTGTGCATTGCATTGCCATGTAATGTGATGCAATGCTATCTTTCTAGCTCTCCCTTTTTACTTCCTTTTGGATAAACAGACATATTAGGCAAGCATTTTGGAGCTTTCACCTAAATAACTACAGGTGGTGAGATAAGCTGCACAATATAATTGACCTTTCAGTATATTGTTGCACACACACCATCTATTTAGCAAATGCCCTTGTTATCAACAGCAGCCTTTTAAACTCACCTGAGCTAACAGGTATGTGCGCTGGTTACTCTGCTGCGCTTAAAATTTCTTTTTTGGTTTGCTACAATGCCTTTTCTGAAACGTTGTCTCCCTCTGCTGGAACACTGACTTCTTTCATTTAATGCCTGCAGACTATAAAAGAGAACCCAACCCAAAAAGTTTGGTTGATTAGTCTGTGGCATTCTGTTAAACTGTTGCTTATGGCGGTCTCTGTGAGCTTCTCAGCGACATTCAGCCAGCCAGGTATCCTGCCTGCAGTAGATGGAATGTGGCAATGGAACGCTGGCTGCGCGTGTCATAATAGGCTCTGAGCCTTTATATACCTGTGCACAGCAGCAGCCACCTTCAGTCTGCTGCTGGACAGCCAGCAGCAGCAGCAGCAGGAGAGGTATGTAATCAGGAGCCCTCCTGCTAAGGGTAGACAGCTGCTCGTTCCACCCCACCCCCCGCCTTAATTGGTTCTCCTCCCTTCCAACGGTGTTGAGGCGGGTGGGAACAGCAGGGGGTGAAGGTGCTGTGTTTAAAGAGGTGGAGTTATGCAGATCTAAAACGCGTGGATTGCAGCAGCAGCAAGCCGAAAAGTGCAGGCATGTAAGGGATCTAGAGGTTGACAACATGTCTTCTTAACGGGAGTCCAGGAGCTCATCTCCACAAATGGACTTTTCAGGATCCTTGGGTGGCTCCGTAGTTTGAAACCAATTCTGGTTATCGCTTCTCGGCCTTTTGGCTAAGATCAAGTGTAGTATCTGTTCTTATCAGTTTAATATCTGATACGTCCCCTATCTGGGGACCATATATTAAATGGATTTTTAGAACAGGGAGATGGAAAAAGAGCTTGCTCTGTCCACTCCACGCATTGACCTGGTATTGCAGTATCTCCAGGACCGGTGCACCCCTTCTTTAATGCAGTGTCTAAAATCAGAAAGAATTGAATTCAATGTTTTTTGTTCATTTTGCTTGTTTGTCGGATTTTGGGATGGACTCTTTGGCTTTGCTTTTCTTCTCCTCATTGGATTTTTCATGTTCAAAGTTGCAGAAGCCAGATTACAAGCTCATTTTGGTTCAACTTCAGCAACTGTGCATTGCATTGCCATGTAATGTGATGCAATGCTATCTTTCTAGCTCTCCCTTTTTACTTCCTTTTGGATAAACAGACATATTAGGCAAGCATTTTGGAGCTTTCACCTAAATAACTACAGGTGGTGAGATAAGCTGCACAATATAATTGACCTTTCAGTATATTGTTGCACACACACCATCTATTTAGCAAATGCCCTTGTTATCAACAGCAGCCTTTTAAACTCACCTGAGCTAACAGGTATGTGCGCTGGTTACTCTGCTGCGCTTAAAATTTCTTTTTTGGTTTGCTACAATGCCTTTTCTGAAACGTTGTCTCCCTCTGCTGGAACACTGACTTCTTTCATTTAATGCCTGCAGACTATAAAAGAGAACCCAACCCAAAAAGTTTGGTTGATTAGTCTGTGGCATTCTGTTAAACTGTTGCTTATGGCGGTCTCTGTGAGCTTCTCAGCGACATTCAGCCAGCCAGGTATCCTGCCTGCAGTAGATGGAATGTGGCAATGGAACGCTGGCTGCGCGTGTCATAATAGGCTCTGAGCCTTTATATACCTGTGCACAGCAGCAGCCACCTTCAGTCTGCTGCTGGACAGCCAGCAGCAGCAGCAGCAGGAGAGGTATGTAATCAGGAGCCCTCCTGCTAAGGGTAGACAGCTGCTCGTTCCACCCCACCCCCCGCCTTAATTGGTTCTCCTCCCTTCCAACGGTGTTGAGGCGGGTGGGAACAGCAGGGGGTGAAGGTGCTGTGTTTAAAGAGGTGGAGTTATGCAGATCTAAAACGCGTGGATTGCAGCAGCAGCAAGCTGAAAAGTGCAGGCATGTAAGGGATCTAGAGGTTGACAACATGTCTTCTTAACGGGAGTCCAGGAGCTCATCTCCACAAATGGACTTTTCAGGATCCTTGGGTGGCTCCGTAGTTTGAAACCAATTCTGGTTATCGCTTCTCGGCCTTTTGGCTAAGATCAAGTGTAGTATCTGTCCTTATCAGTTTAATATCTGATACGTCCCCTATCTGGGGACCATATATTAAATGGATTTTTAGAACAGGGAGATGGAAAAAGAGCTTGCTCTGTCCACTCCACGCATTGACCTGGTATTGCAGTATCTCCAGGACCGGTGCACCCCTTCTTTAATGCAGTTTCTAAAATCAGAAAGAATTGAATTCAATGTTTTTTGTTCATTTTGCTTGTTTGTCGGATTTTGGGATGGACTCTTTGGCTTTGCTTTTCTTCTCCTCATTGGATTTTTCATGTTCAAAGTTGCAGAAGCCAGATTACAAGCTCATTTTGGTTCAACTTCAGCAACTGTGCATTGCATTGCCATGTAATGTGATGCAATGCTATCTTTCTAGCTCTCCCTTTTTACTTCCTTTTGGATAAACAGACATATTAGGCAAGCATTTTGGAGCTTTCACCTAAATAACTACAGGTGGTGAGATAAGCTGCACAATATAATTGACCTTTCAGTATATTGTTGCACACACACCATCTATTTAGCAAATGCCCTTGTTATCAACAGCAGCCTTTTAAACTCACCTGAGCTAACAGGTATGTGCGCTGGTTACTCTGCTGCGCTTAAAATTTCTTTTTTGGTTTGCTACAATGCCTTTTCTGAAACGTTGTCTCCCTCTGCTGGAACACTGACTTCTTTCATTTAATGCCTGCAGACTATAAAAGAGAACCCAACCCAAAAAGTTTGGTTGATTAGTCTGTGGCATTCTGTTAAACTGTTGCTTATGGCGGTCTCTGTGAGCTTCTCAGCGACATTCAGCCAGCCAGGTATCCTGCCTGCAGTAGATGGAATGTGGCAATGGAACGCTGGCTGCGCGTGTCATAATAGGCTCTGAGCCTTTATATACCTGTGCACAGCAGCAGCCACCTTCAGTCTGCTGCTGGACAGCCAGCAGCAGCAGCAGCAGGAGAGGTATGTAATCAGGAGCCCCCCTGCTAAGGGTAGACAGCTGCTCATTCCACCCCACCCCCCGCCTTAATTGGTTCTCCTCCCTTCCAACGGTGTTGAGGCGGGTGGGAACAGCAGGGGGTGAAGGTGCTGTGTTTAAAGAGGTGGAGTTATGCAGATCTAAAACGCGTGGATTGCAGCAGCAGCAAGCCGAAAAGTGCAGGCATGTAAGGGATCTAGAGGTTGACAACATGTCTTCTTAACGGGAGTCCAGGAGCTCATCTCCACAAATGGACTTTCAGGATCCTTGGGTGGCTTCGTAGTTTGAAACCAATTCTGGTTATCGCTTCTCAGCCTTTTGGCTAAGATCAAGTGTAGTATCTGTTCTTATCAGTTTAATATCTGATACGTCCCCTATCTGGGGACCATATATTAAATGGATTTTTAGAACAGGGAGATGGAAAAAGAGCTTGCTCTGTCCACTCCACGCATTGACCTGGTATTGCAGTATCTCCAGGACCGGTGCACCCCTTCTTTAATGCAGTTTCTAAAATCAGAAAGAATTGAATTCAATGTTTTTTGTTCATTTTGCTTGTTTGTCGGATTTTGGGATGGACTCTTTGGCTTTGCTTTTCTTCTCCTCATTGGATTTTTCATGTTCAAAGTTGCAGAAGCCAGATTACAAGCTCATTTTGGTTCAACTTCAGCAACTGTGCATTGCATTGCCATGTAATGTGATGCAATGCTATCTTTCTAGCTCTCCCTTTTTACTTCCTTTTGGATAAACAGACATATTAGGCAAGCATTTTGGAGCTTTCACCTAAATAACTACAGGTGGTGAGATAAGCTGCACAATATAATTGACCTTTCAGTATATTGTTGCACACACACCATCTATTTAGCAAATGCCCTTGTTATCAACAGCAGCCTTTTAAACTCACCTGAGCTAACAGGTATGTGCGCTGGTTACTCTGCTGCGCTTAAAATTTCTTTTTTGGTTTGCTACAATGCCTTTTCTGAAACGTTGTCTCCCTCTGCTGGAACACTGACTTCTTTCATTTAATGCCTGCAGACTATAAAAGAGAACCCAACCCAAAAAGTTTGGTTGATTAGTCTGTGGCATTCTGTTAAACTGTTGCTTATGGCGGTCTCTGTGAGCTTCTCAGCGACATTCAGCCAGCCAGGTATCCTGCCTGCAGTAGATGGAATGTGGCAATGGAACGCTGGCTGCGCGTGTCATAATAGGCTCTGAGCCTTTATATACCTGTGCACAGCAGCAGCCACCTTCAGTCTGCTGCTGGACAGCCAGCAGCAGCAGCAGCAGGAGAGGTATGTAATCAGGAGCCCTCCTGCTAAGGGTAGACAGCTGCTCGTTCCACCCCACCCCCCGCCTTAATTGGTTCTCCTCCCTTCCAACGGTGTTGAGGCGGGTGGGAACAGCAGGGGGTGAAGGTGCTGTGTTTAAAGAGGTGGAGTTATGCAGATCTAAAACGCGTGGATTGCAGCAGCAGCAAGCCGAAAAGTGCAGGCATGTAAGGGATCTAGAGGTTGACAACATGTCTTCTTAACGGGAGTCCAGGAGCTCATCTCCACAAATGGACTTTTCAGGATCCTTGGGTGGCTCCGTAGTTTGAAACCAATTCTGGTTATCGCTTCTCGGCCTTTTGGCTCAGATCAAGTGTCTGGACATCAGGTTCCTTGAGTGCTAGCCCTCGGCCTTCCAGCATCGCCACTCCGGTGGCTTAAGCTGGATGCTGCTATAGGGGGAGAGTGAGGAGGAAACGGGAAGGCGATTTCCGTGGCTGACTATGGGAGTCAAGCTGAAATTTGCTGGGACCGGGGACCCCCGGGTCAAGAATGGATTTCGCATTGAGATTTCCGAGGAGAAGAAGGGACATTTTTCCATGTCCTACCTGGTGAATGCCATCTTCTATGAAGCATTGAAGATTAAGAAGTCGGACATTCTTTGCCTGCAGGAATTTAGAAGTCATGGAAGGTATGTGCTGGTTCTTTCTACTATGGCTGCTTGCCAAAATCTTTATAGAACCTTGAAAGGCCATACTGAGAACTCCCTCCTAGATGGACTCACTTTTACTGTCCTCTATTCAAAGGGGGATGTTCCTGTTGTTGTGTTTATGCACAATCCCTTTATCCCCCAGGAGGACATTACTGTATTCTTGAGGAGGCATTGTACTTATGTGCATTTTTCCCACAAGATCTCGAATGAAGAAGGCTTGTGGACTGGCAAATACAAGTACTTTGTTCGTTTTGCTACAGACCCCGAGGGGCCAGGGGGCATACATTATCCTCCTATGAGTTTCTCTATTGGGAGAGACACTGGTTTCTTGTACTTTCCTGATGCTCCTTTTTTCTGCAGAAGATGTAACAAGTATGGTCATGTCCAGGAGTCCTGCAGGTATCCGCCAACCTGCAGGAGGTGTAACACGTCTGGTCATATGGCGAAAGACTGCAAGAACCAGGTAAAGTGTGATGCTTGTGGTGAGGAGGGGCATGTTCTTAGGCAGTGTCAAGCTAGAACCACTCCTAAGTCTTTTGCTCAAGTGGTCGCGGAGGGGCCTGCTGTTCCTTCGACTTCTACTAGGGTTCCACAAGGTCCCCTTCCGGATGTCGGGGAGGCAACTGCTCCCCAAGAGGAAGAGGATGGCACTCAGATGGACGACATATTTGAAGATGCCCAGCTTCAGCCTCCTGCGTCAGGAGGCTTTGACATGGTGATTCCAGAGGTGATGTCACCTTTCCCTCCCCAGTTTGGTGTCCGTGGTGAGGGGGAAATGGACTTGTCCAATTCTCCTGTCATATCTTGGTGCAATACTGCTTCAGAGGAGATCGGGGGCGGTGGCCAAGGGGACTTGTCTGCTGTCCGTTTCTCTGATGAGGAGGATCCTGATGTGGTCAAGAAGAAGCCAAGGACTGAGTGTTCATCCATTGCTGCCGTGTGTGATAGCCCGGTGGACTCTCGTGCTTACCCGTCAGATGTATTTTCTCCTGACATTGTTACATTTGGCATTCAGCCAGATGGTAATAGCTTTGCTTTGCTTGATGAAGTTTGAGTTGATGTTTTCTTTCTTTTTTTTTCAGGTTATGTGTGATCCCCTTTAGTTATGCCGCATCATTCTGGATGGGACATTGTGTCCCTTAATGTTAGGCAAATTAGATCTGTTACCCGAAGAACAACAGTTCTGGATTATCTAAAGGGTTTGAGTGCAGATGTCTATTGTCTACAAGAGTGTGGGATTACTGAATCTCCAGGGGATAAGGACTGGCCTTATGGCCAGTATGTTTGGTCGGGGTCCAGCTTTAACAAAAATGATGGTGTGGGGATTTTAGTTGGTAATAAGAATATTACTATTGATAGTTACACGGTTGTGGAGGTGGGTCGCTGCATTATTGTTTTTTTGAGTTATAGGGGGTGGAAGGTTAGAATGATTAATTTATATTGTCCTACTAAAAAAGAGGAGCGGCTTGCTCTTCTTGAGAAATTGAGTTTTTTTCTCCCTGGAAAAATTCCTACAGTTTTTGTTGGTGACTGTAATTGTGTCACAGAAGGTAATGTGGACATTACGGGAAAAAAGTTATCTCAACTTATTTCTGATTTTTCTTTCTTAGACGCTGCAATACTTGAGTATGGTATTCCACCACCGCCTACATATTATGCTGACCGTGGTAATATTTCATCGAGGATAGATAGGATGTTATTTTCCAAAAATATGGTTTGTTCAAGTTATGTTCAACATAAGGTACCTTTTTCTGATCATGAGTGTTTGCGTGGAGTTTTTAGTGCGAATGGGGACATGGTGTTTGGGGGTGGGGTTTGGAAATTGAATACGAGGTTGTTGGAGGATGAGGAGGTGATGAGTGAGTTGGAGAAAAGGTATGCAAGTTGGAGGTGGCGTAAGCGTGATTTTGGTAGTGTGCTTGAATGGTGGGATTGGGTGAAATTACAGTTAAAAACTTTCTTTAAAAAATGGGGCTACAAAAAAGCTGCCAGATATCGTAATAGATTTAATGACTTAAGTAGACGGATTGATTGGTTGCGTGGGTGTGTTAGGAAAGGAATGGATATGTCTGATCAGCTTGAGGTTGCTAAGAATGAGTTAAAATGTCTTCTGGATGAAAAAGGTAAAGAGATTATTTACCGTACCAAGTTAGAGCATTTGGAAAAGAATGAAAAGTGCACCAGGTACTTTTTTAAAAAAATGAATGGAAGGAAGTTGGATTTGAGTGAAGTGGTAGGTGAAGATGGATCTAGTGTGGTTGGGAAGAATGTGTTGAATGAGGTGAATGGCTTCTATAGTAAGTTGTACGATGAGAAATGGATTGATCCTGGACTTGTGTCGCATGTATTGAGTGGTATGGAGAAGAGACTTGGTTCGGATGAATGTGATGCTTTGTGTGAGGATGTTATTTTGGATGAGGTGAGGAATGTTGTTATGAGTGCTAAAAAGAATAAGACGCCTGGGAAGGATGGGTTGCCTGTGGAGCTGTATGTGAAAGCTTGGGAGTTTTTGGGTAAGGACTTGACTGAGGTTTGTAGGTATATGTGGATGAATGGTGTTTTGTGTGACAGTATGAAAGAGGGTATAGTGGTTCTTGTGTTTAAGAAGGGTGAGAAAAAGCGTTTGGAGAACTGGAGACCCATATCATTGCTTAACGCTGATTATAAGGTCTACAGTAAATTGTTAGCAAATCGTATGCGTGAGGTGATTGGTAGGGTTGTGGAGGATGACCAAGTGTGTGCCGTGCCTGGTCGGAGTATAAGTGATAATTTGTTATTGTTAAGGGATATGCTTGGGGATTGTAAGACTAGAAAGCAGAAGTGTATGGTGTTAGCAATTGATTTCGAAAAGGCTTTTGATAGAGTTTCGCATGTGTTTCTGTTTAAAGTATTGGAGAGGATGGGTTTCCCTAGGGTTTTTCTGAATGGAGTTAAGTCTTTATATGATTATGTGTCAAGTGAGTTTTTAGTGAATGGATGGTTGTCTGACAAAGTGATGATTAGGTCTGGTGTAAGACAGGGGTGCCCTATGTCCCCTGTCTTGTTTGTATGTGTGATTGAGCCTTTGCTGTGTTTAGTGAGACGTGAGAAAATGATGAGAGGATTCTTAGTGCCTGGGAGTGGTGGTAAGCATGTGAAGGTGTTAGGTTACATGGATGATGTTGTGATGGTGAGTGAAAGTATGGCTTCAATGAGTAGGGTGAGGTTGCTTTTGGATTTTTTCTGTGGTGCATCAGGTTTTAGAGTTAACTGGACTAAGTGTAGTTTCAAATGCTTTGGAGATGACAGTATTCGTATGGAAGGTGTTAAGTATGAGGAGAGTGCAATTAAGGTTTTAGGGGTATTTTTCAATGATGATCTGAAAGGAAATGAGAGTTGGGACGAGTGTGGTATGCGTGTTGAGCGAAAATTGAATTTTTGGAGAATGAGAGATCTTTCTTTGCGGGGCAAAGTTCTAGTTATCAAAGCAGTGATCTTACCCATTCTGCTTTTTGTGGCCATAATTTTTCCATCCCCTTTTAGGAAAGTGAAGAGAGTTGAGAAAATGATTTTTTCCTTTTTCTGGTGCAGCAAGATGGAGAAGCTGAAGAGGGAAAGCCTTTATAAGGCCTGCCAGCATGGTGGTTTGGGATTTCCTAATGTTGAGGTTTTTTTAGGGCTCCATTATATTAAGACGATTGTGGTATTGTTGGGTAAAGGTAATAAGGGTGCATGTATGGCAAGTTATTCTGCAGGATGGATGTTGTATGGGTTAGGTTGGAGAAAGAGGGATGCGAGAGTGCCTGTGTCTTTTAAGTGTCCGGTGTGGTATGAGGTGATTGAGAAGTTTGTCAAGAAGTATGATTTGCTGAGTGTGCCGGTGGATGAGTTTAGAATGACTAAGAGGGTGTATAGGAAATTGTGTGCAAATGAGGTCGAGTCTAATATTGTTGGTTTGAGAGGGAATGAGGTTGCGGATGCTTGGAGAAAGTTGGGTATGTATGGGATGTCCAACAAACAGAAGGATGTAGTGTGGATGGCGTTTCACAATATTCTTCCAGTGAGAGACGTTCAAAAGAAGAGAGGTTTGATTAGGTCGGATGTTTGTCCAAGAGATGGATGTAATGGTTGTGAGACGGTTATGCATCTGATGTGGAATTGTGATTTTGCGCAAGACGTGTGGAAATGTGTAGGGGGGTTGTGTAGGAGTTTGGCAGGAGTGACTTTTGTGGATTGGCGTGTGGTTATGTTTGGTATTGGTGCAAGTGGACGTGTAAAGGAGAGAGTTTTGTGGTTAATTATGGCTTGTGTGTTAGAAAGTTTGTGGGATGTGAGGAATCTTTGTGTATTTAAAAGGAAATCAATTACAGTAAATGAATGTATTAGGATTATTCTTTCTAGGCTATTTTTGATTTACAAGATGGATAGTAGTAGCGGTGGTGGAACAGATGCCGAGGGAATATGGAAATTTAAAAAGTGGAGGCATATTGTAAAATTTCAGTGATCTTTTGGTTTATATTAATAAGATGTTCTTCTTTCTGTAATATTAGGTTACTTTATGCTTAATAAATATGGTCATGATGATGAGAAGTTTTTTTTGCAACAGTTTTGGTATATCCTACTGATTTGCTATAAAACTAACCTGAATGGTTTAAAAAAAAAAAAAAAAATCTGTTCTTATCAGTTTAATATCTGATACGTCCCCTATCTGGGGACCATATATTAAATGGATTTTTAGAACAGGGAGATGGAAAAAGAGCTTGCTCTGTCCACTCCACGCATTGACCTGGTATTGCAGTATCTCCAGGACCGGTGCACCCCTTCTTTAATGCAGTTTCTAAAATCAGAAAGAATTGAATTCAATGTTTTTTGTTCATTTTGCTTGTTTGTCGGAATTTGGGATAGACTCTTTGGCTTTGCTTTTCTTCTCCTCATTGGATTTTTCATGTTCAAAGTTGCAGAAGCCAGATTACAAGCTCATTTTGGTTCAACTTCAGCAACTGTGCATTGCATTGCCATGTAATGTGATGCAATGCTATCTTTCTAGCTCTCCCTTTTTACTTCCTTTTGGATAAACAGACATATTAGGCAAGCATTTTGGAGCTTTCACCTAAATAACTACAGGTGGTGAGATAAGCTGCACAATATAATTGACCTTTCAGTATATTGTTGCACACACACCATCTATTTAGCAAATGCCCTTGTTATCAACAGCAGCCTTTTAAACTCACCTGAGCTAACAGGTATGTGCGCTGGTTACTCTGCTGCGCTTAAAATTTCTTTTTTGGTTTGCTACAATGCCTTTTCTGAAACGTTGTCTCCTTCTGCTGGAACACTGACTTCTTTCATTTAATGCCTGCAGACTATAAAAGAGAACCCAACCCAAAAAGTTTGGTTGATTAGTCTGTGGCATTCTGTTAAACTGTTGCTTATGGCGGTCTCTGTGAGCTTCTCAGCGACATTCAGCCAGCCAGGTATCCTGCCTGCAGTAGATGGAATGTGGCAATGGAACGCTGGCTGCGCGTGTCATAATAGGCTCTGAGCCTTTATATACCTGTGCACAGCAGCAGCCACCTTCAGTCTGCTGCTGGACAGCCAGCAGCAGCAGCAGCAGGAGAGGTATGTAATCAGGAGCCCTCCTGCTAAGGGTAGACAGCTGCTCGTTCCACCCCACCCCCCGCCTTAATTGGTTCTCCTCCCTTCCAACGGTGTTGAGGCGGGTGGGAACAGCAGGGGGTGAAGGTGCTGTGTTTAAAGAGGTGGAGTTATGCAGATCTAAAACGCGTGGATTGCAGCAGCAGCAAGCCGAAAAGTGCAGGCATGTAAGGGATCTAGAGGTTGACAACATGTCTTCTTAACGGGAGTCCAGGAGCTCATCTCCACAAATGGACTTTTCAGGATCCTTGGGTGGCTCCGTAGTTTGAAACCAATTCTGGTTATCGCTTCTCGGCCTTTTGGCTAAGATCAAGTGTAGTATCTGTTCTTATCAGTTTAATATCTGATACGTCCCCTATCTGGGGACCATATATTAAATAGATTTTTAGAACAGGGAGATGGAAAAAGAGCTTGCTCTGTCCACTCCACACATTGACCTGGTATTGCAGTATCTCCAGGACCGGTGCACCCCTTCTTTAATGCAGTTTCTAAAATCAGAAAGAATTGAATTCAATGTTTTTTGTTCATTTTGCTTGTTTGTCGGATTTTGGGATGGACTCTTTGGCTTTGCTTTTCTTCTCCTCATTGGATTTTTCATGTTCAAAGTTGCAGAAGCCAGATTACAAGCTCATTTTGGTTCAACTTCAGCAACTGTGCATTGCATTGCCATGTAATGTGATGCAATGCTATCTTTCTAGCTCTCCCTTTTTACTTCCTTTTGGATAAACAGACATATTAGGCAAGCATTTTGGAGCTTTCACCTAAATAACTACAGGTGGTGAGATAAGCTGCACAATATAATTGACCTTTCAGTATATTGTTGCACACACACCATCTATTTAGCAAATGCCCTTGTTATCAACAGCAGCCTTTTAAACTCACCTGAGCTAACAGGTATGTGCGCTGGTTACTCTGCTGCGCTTAAAATTTCTTTTTTGGTTTGCTACAATGCCTTTTCTGAAACGTTGTCTCCTTCTGCTGGAACACTGACTTCTTTCATTTAATGCCTGCAGACTATAAAAGAGAACCCAACCCAAAAAGTTTGGTTGATTAGTCTGTGGCATTCTGTTAAACTGTTGCTTATGGCGGTCTCTGTGAGCTTCTCAGCGACATTCAGCCAGCCAGGTATCCTGCCTGCAGTAGATGGAATGTGGCAATGGAACGCTGGCTGCGCGTGTCATAATAGGCTCTGAGCCTTTATATACCTGTGCACAGCAGCAGCCACCTTCAGTCTGCTGCTGGACAGCCAGCAGCAGCAGCAGGAGAGGTATGTAATCAGGAGCCCTCCTGCTAAGGGTAGACAGCTGCTCGTTCCACCCCACCCCCCGCCTTAATTGGTTCTCCTCCCTTCCAACGGTGTTGAGGCGGGTGGGAACAGCAGGGGGTGAAGGTGCTGTGTTTAAAGAGGTGGAGTTATGCAGATCTAAAACGCGTGGATTGCAGCAGCAGCAAGCCGAAAAGTGCAGGCATGTAAGGGATCTAGAGGTTGACAACATGTCTTCTTAACGGGAGTCCAGGAGCTCATCTCCACAAATGGACTTTTCAGGATCCTTGGGTGGCTCCGTAGTTTGAAACCAATTCTGGTTATCGCTTCTCGGCCTTTTGGCTAAGATCAAGTGTAGTATCTTTCGAAAAGGCGGTTTTGGATGTTTGCCGCCCTAGTAGATTGATACATTATGCACACTGGGGTTTAGGCGCTTGTTAGTACGCCAGGTGGCTAATATAGTCATCTGGTGGAAAGCATGGCCCCCCAGGATCGACGCCATTGGGCCGGGGAAGATCGAAAGCCCGAAGTGTGAAGTGCCCCAGGAGTGGTGACCCTGGGGTGCCTTAACTCACTGGGATTGGGAACCCCACTTGAGTTTATGGCACATTTGCACTAGCACTTCAATATTTCTTTCTTCACACACACCCTTATTCCGGGCCTTCTGGCCTTAGGATGGGGAATTTTTCAATTCCCGGTCGAAGGTCCGGGCAGTATTATACTGTGAAACCTTCACTATTTATTTAATTTTTTTTGTCACTGTGTGTCCACTTTTTCACGTGTGTCCACGTCCTTACTAGGATTTTGTCGGGATGCGGTTCCCTTACGGGTTCAACTCTTGGCAGGTCTCGGGGGGGAGTGTGTGGCCATCAGGTTCCGCTCCCCCCTGAACCCCCCTGGCTCTCCTCTTTCGGGAGGAGAGCGTTGTTGGCTCCCCTCTTCCGGGAGGGGAGCACAGTCTTTGGCTCCCAGTGCCTTGCTCGGGTGAGAACTCGGGCAGGTATTGAGGGTAAGATTGGGTCGCCTCTGGCTCCGGCTGGAGGTGGCTATTTGTCCCTGTGCCTCGCTGTGGCCTTCTGGCTCGGAGGGACGGGGAATGGTTTGGGGGACCCTTCTCCTTTTGGAGAGGGTTTCAAGAAGACCAGCATCCTAGTGCACTTTTTTTTGTGGCACTTGTCACTTTTTTAAGCGCACTCGGGTTTTGTACACGAATTCGGGCTTTCAAAAAAAAAAAAAATCTGTTCTTATCAGTTTAATATCTGATACGTCCCCTATCTGGGGACCATATATTAAATGGATTTTTAAAACAGGGAGATGGAAAAAGAGCTTGCTCTGTCCACTCCACGCATTGACCTGGTATTGCAGTATCTCCAGGACCGGTGCACCCCTTCTTTAATGCAGTTTCTAAAATCAGAAAGAATTGAATTCAATGTTTTTTGTTCATTTTGCTTGTTTGTCGGATTTTGGGATGGACTCTTTGGCTTTGCTTTTCTTCTCCTCATTGGATTTCTCATGTTCAAAGTTGCAGAAGCCAGATTACAAGCTCATTTTGGTTCAACTTCAGCAACTGTGCATTGCATTGCCATGTAATGTGATGCAATGCTATCTTTCTAGCTCTCCCTTTTTACTTCCTTTTGGATAAACAGACATATTAGGCAAGCATTTTGGAGCTTTCACCTAAATAACTACAGGTGGTGAGATAAGCTGCACAATATAATTGACCTTTCAGTATATTGTTGCACACACACCATCTATTTAGCAAATGCCCTTGTTATCAACAGCAGCCTTTTAAACTCACCTGAGCTAACAGGTATGTGCGCTGGTTACTCTGCTGCGCTTAAAATTTCTTTTTTGGTTTGCTACAATGCCTTTTCTGAAACGTTGTCTCCTTCTGCTGGAACACTGACTTCTTTCATTTAATGCCTGCAGACTATAAAAGAGAACCCAACCCAAAAAGTTTGGTTGATTAGTCTGTGGCATTCTGTTAAACTGTTGCTTATGGCGGTCTCTGTGAGCTTCTCAGCGACATTCAGCCAGCCAGGTATCCTGCCTGCAGTAGATGGAATGTGGCAATGGAACGCTGGCTGCGCGTGTCATAATAGGCTCTGAGCCTTTATATACCTGTGCACAGCAGCAGCCACCTTCAGTCTGCTGCTGGACAGCCAGCAGCAGCAGCAGCAGGAGAGGTATGTAATCAGGAGCCCTCCTGCTAAGGGTAGACAGCTGCTCGTTCCACCCCACCCCCCGCCTTAATTGGTTCTCCTCCCTTCCAACGGTGTTGAGGCGGGTGGGAACAGCAGGGGGTGAAGGTGCTGTGTTTAAAGAGGTGGAGTTATGCAGATCTAAAACGCGTGGATTGCAGCAGCAGCAAGCCGAAAAGTGCAGGCATGTAAGGGATCTAGAGGTTGACAACATGTCTTCTTAACGGGAGTCCAGGAGCTCATCTCCACAAATGGACTTTTCAGGATCCTTGGGTGGCTCCGTAGTTTGAAACCAATTCTGGTTATCGCTTCTCGGCCTTTTGGCTAAGATCAAGTGTAGTATCTGTTCTTATCAGTTTAATATCTGATACGTCCCCTATCTGGGGACCATATATTAAATGGATTTTTAAAACAGGGAGATGGAAAAAGAGCTTGCTCTGTCCACTCCACGCATTGACCTGGTATTGCAGTATCTCCAGGACCGGTGCACCCCTTCTTTAATGCAGTTTCTAAAATCAGAAAGAATTGAATTCAATGTTTTTTGTTCATTTTGCTTGTTTGTCGGATTTTGGGATGGACTCTTTGGCTTTGCTTTTCTTCTCCTCATTGGATTTTTCATGTTCAAAGTTGCAGAAGCCAGATTACAAGCTCATTTTGGTTCAACTTCAGCAACTGTGCATTGCATTGCCATGTAATGTGATGCAATGCTATCTTTCTAGCTCTCCCTTTTTACTTCCTTTTGGATAAACAGACATATTAGGCAAGCATTTTGGAGCTTTCACCTAAATAACTACAGGTGGTGAGATAAGCTGCACAATATAATTGACCTTTCAGTATATTGTTGCACACACACCATCTATTTAGCAAATGCCCTTGTTATCAACAGCAGCCTTTTAAACTCACCTGAGCTAACAGGTATGTGCGCTGGTTACTCTGCTGCGCTTAAAATTTCTTTTTTGGTTTGCTACAATGCCTTTTCTGAAACGTTGTCTCCTTCTGCTGGAACACTGACTTCTTTCATTTAATGCCTGCAGACTATAAAAGAGAACCCAACCCAAAAAGTTTGGTTGATTAGTCTGTGGCATTCTGTTAAACTGTTGCTTATGGCGGTCTCTGTGAGCTTCTCAGCGACATTCAGCCAGCCAGGTATCCTGCCTGCAGTAGATGGAATGTGGCAATGGAACGCTGGCTGCGCGTGTCATAATAGGCTCTGAGCCTTTATATACCTGTGCACAGCAGCAGCCACCTTCAGTCTGCTGCTGGACAGCCAGCAGCAGCAGCAGCAGGAGAGGTATGTAATCAGGAGCCCTCCTGCTAAGGGTAGACAGCTGCTCGTTCCACCCCACCCCCCGCCTTAATTGGTTCTCCTCCCTTCCAACGGTGTTGAGGCGGGTGGGAACAGCAGGGGGTGAAGGTGCTGTGTTTAAAGAGGTGGAGTTATGCAGATCTAAAACGCGTGGATTGCAGCAGCAGCAAGCCGAAAAGTGCAGGCATGTAAGGGATCTAGAGGTTGACAACATGTCTTCTTAACGGGAGTCGAGGAGCTCATCTCCACAAATGGACTTTTCAGGATCCTTGGGTGGCTCCGTAGTTTGAAACCAATTCTGGTTATCGCTTCTCGGCCTTTTGGCTAAGATCAAGTGTAGTATCTGTTCTTATCAGTTTAATATCTGATACGTCCCCTATCTAGGGACCATATATTAAATGGATTTTTAGAACAGGGAGATGGAAAAAGAGCTTGCTCTGTCCACTCCACGCATTGACCTGGTATTGCAGTATCTCCAGGACCGGTGCACCCCTTCTTTAATGCAGTTTCTAAAATCAGAAAGAATTGAATTCAATGTTTTTTGTTCATTTTGCTTGTTTGTCGGATTTTGGGATGGACTCTTTGGCTTTGCTTTTCTTCTCCTCATTGGATTTTTCATGTTCAAAGTTGCAGAAGCCAGATTACAAGCTCATTTTGGTTCAACTTCAGCAACTGTGCATTGCATTGCCATGTAATGTGATGCAATGCTATCTTTCTAGCTCTCCCTTTTTACTTCCTTTTGGATAAACAGACATATTAGGCAAGCATTTTGGAGCTTTCACCTAAATAACTACAGGTGGTGAGATAAGCTGCACAATATAATTGACCTTTCAGTATATTGTTGCACACACACCATCTATTTAGCAAATGCCCTTGTTATCAACAGCAGCCTTTTAAACTCACCTGAGCTAACAGGTATGTGCGCTGGTTACTCTGCTGCGCTTAAAATTTCTTTTTTGGTTTGCTACAATGCCTTTTCTGAAACGTTGTCTCCTTCTGCTGGAACACTGACTTCTTTCATTTAATGCCTGCAGACTATAAAAGAGAACCCAACCCAAAAAGTTTGGTTGATTAGTCTGTGGCATTCTGTTAAACTGTTGCTTATGGCGGTCTCTGTGAGCTTCTCAGCGACATTCAGCCAGCCAGGTATCCTGCCTGCAGTAGATGGAATGTGGCAATGGAACGCTGGCTGCGCGTGTCATAATAGGCTCTGAGCCTTTATATACCTGTGCACAGCAGCAGCCACCTTCAGTCTGCTGCTGGACAGCCAGCAGCAGCAGCAGCAGGAGAGGTATGTAATCAGGAGCCCTCCTGCTAAGGGTAGACAGCTGCTCGTTCCACCCCACCCCCCGCCTTAATTGGTTCTCCTCCCTTCCAACGGTGTTGAGGCGGCTGGGAACAGCAGGGGGTGAAGGTGCTGTGTTTAAAGAGGTGGAGTTATGCAGATCTAAAACGCGTGGATTGCAGCAGCAGCAAGCCGAAAAGTGCAGGCATGTAAGGGATCTAGAGGTTGACAACATGTCTTCTTAACGGGAGTCCAGGAGCTCATCTCCACAAATGGACTTTTCAGGATCCTTGGGTGGCTCCGTAGTTTGAAACCAATTCTGGCTATCGCTTCTCGGCCTTTTGGCTAAGATCAAGTGTAGTATCTGTTCTTATCAGTTTAATATCTGATACGTCCCCTATCTGGGGACCATATATTAAATGGATTTTTAGAACAGGGAGATGGAAAAAGAGCTTGCTCTGTCCACTCCACGCATTGACCTGGTATTGCAGTATCTCCAGGACCGGTGCACCCCTTCTTTAATGCAGTTTCTAAAATCAGAAAGAATTGAATTCAATGTTTTTTGTTCATTTTGCTTGTTTGTCGGATTTTGGGATGGACTCTTTGGCTTTGCTTTTCTTCTCCTCATTGGATTTTTCATGTTCAAAGTTGCAGAAGCCAGATTACAAGCTCATTTTGGTTCAACTTCAGCAACTGTGCATTGCATTGCCATGTAATGTGATGCAATGCTATCTTTCTAGCTCTCCCTTTTTACTTCCTTTTGGATAAACAGACATATTAGGCAAGCATTTTGGAGCTTTCACCTAAATAACTACAGGTGGTGAGATAAGCTGCACAATATAATTGACCTTTCAGTATATTGTTGCACACACACCATCTATTTAGCAAATGCCCTTGTTATCAACAGCAGCCTTTTAAACTCACCTGAGCTAACAGGTATGTGCGCTGGTTACTCTGCTGCGCTTAAAATTTCTTTTTTGGTTTGCTACAATGCCTTTTCTGAAACGTTGTCTCCTTCTGCTGGAACACTGACTTCTTTCATTTAATGCCTGCAGACTATAAAAGAGAACCCAACCCAAAAAGTTTGGTTGATTAGTCTGTGGCATTCTGTTAAACTGTTGCTTATGGCGGTCTCTGTGAGCTTCTCAGCGACATTCAGCCAGCCAGGTATCCTGCCTGCAGTAGATGGAATGTGGCAATGGAACGCTGGCTGCGCGTGTCATAATAGGCTCTGAGCCTTTCTATACCTGTGCACAGCAGCAGCCACCTTCAGTCTGCTGCTGGACAGCCAGCAGCAGCAGCAGCAGGAGAGGTATGTAATCAGGAGCCCTCCTGCTAAGGGTAGACAGCTGCTCGTTCCACCCCACCCCCCGCCTTAATTGGTTCTCCTCCCTTCCAACGGTGTTGAGGCGGGTGGGAACAGCAGGGGGTGAAGGTGCTGTGTTTAAAGAGGTGGAGTTATGCAGATCTAAAACGCGTGGATTGCAGCAGCAGCAAGCCGAAAAGTGCAGGCATGTAAGGGATCTAGAGGTTGACAACATGTCTTCTTAACGGGAGTCCAGGAGCTCATCTCCACAAATGGACTTTTCAGGATCCTTGGGTGGCTCCGTAGTTTGAAACCAATTCTGGTTATCGCTTCTCGGCCTTTTGGCTAAGATCAAGTGTAGTATCTGTTCTTATCAGTTTAATATCTGATACGTCCCCTATCTGGGGACCATATATTAAATGGATTTTTAGAACAGGGAGATGGAAAAAGAGCTTGCTCTGTCCACTCCACGCATTGACCTGGTATTGCAGTATCTCCAGGACCGGTGCACCCCTTCTTTAATGCAGTTTCTAAAATCAGAAAGAATTGAATTCAATGTTTTTTGTTCATTTTGCTTGTTTGTCGGATTTTGGGATGGACTCTTTGGCTTTGCTTTTCTTCTCCTCATTGGATTTTTCATGTTCAAAGTTGCAGAAGCCAGATTACAAGCTCATTTTGGTTCAACTTCAGCAACTGTGCATTGCATTGCCATGTAATGTGATGCAATGCTATCTTTCTAGCTCTCCCTTTTTACTTCCTTTTGGATAAACAGACATATTAGGCAAGCATTTTGGAGCTTTCACCTAAATAACTACAGGTGGTGAGATAAGCTGCACAATATAATTGACCTTTCAGTATATTGTTGCACACACACCATCTATTTAGCAAATGCCCTTGTTATCAACAGCAGCCTTTTAAACTCACCTGAGCTAACAGGTATGTGCGCTGGTTACTCTGCTGCGCTTAAAATTTCTTTTTTGGTTTGCTACAATGCCTTTTCTGAAACGTTGTCTCCTTCTGCTGGAACACTGACTTCTTTCATTTAATGCCTGCAGACTATAAAAGAGAACCCAACCCAAAAAGTTTGGTTGATTAGTCTGTGGCATTCTGTTAAACTGTTGCTTATGGCGGTCTCTGTGAGCTTCTCAGCGACATTCAGCCAGCCAGGTATCCTGCCTGCAGTAGATGGAATGTGGCAATGGAACGCTGGCTGCGCGTGTCATAATAGGCTCTGAGCCTTTATATACCTGTGCACAGCAGCAGCCACCTTCAGTCTGCTGCTGGACAGCCAGCAGCAGCAGCAGCAGGAGAGGTATGTAATCAGGAGCCCTCCTGCTAAGGGTAGACAGCTGCTCGTTCCACCCCACCCCCCCGCCTTAATTGGTTCTCCTCCCTTCCAACGGTGTTGAGGCGGGTGGGAACAGCAGGGGGTGAAGGTGCTGTGTTTAAAGAGGTGGAGTTATGCAGATCTAAAACGCGTGGATTGCAGCAGCAGCAAGCCGAAAAGTGCAGGCATGTAAGGGATCTAGAGGTTGACAACATGTCTTCTTAACGGGAGTCCAGGAGCTCATCTCCACAAATGGACTTTTCAGGATCCTTGGGTGGCTCCGTAGTTTGAAACCAATTCTGGTTATCGCTTCTCGGCCTTTTGGCTCAGATCTGTAATGGGTCTAGTCATTTGGCTGTCTGTGCGTTAACTCTTGGCCCTGTGGCATCGCCATTTTATGGCTTAAGCCACTTGCTGCTATAAGGAGTTGGCCAGTAGACACGACTAGCGATAATGGGACGCATTCGATACGCTGGGCCCGGTGAGGCTCGAGTGAAGTTTGGAATCCAGATTGATGTGGAAGAAGGCAAAGAAGGAATCTTTACCCTCAGCTTCGTGGTGAAGGAGATTTTGTTTGGACTCCTTGAAGTGAAGAAGGAAGAAATCTTGTGCCTCCAGCAATTCAAAAGCAAGTATAATCTTGTATTTACTTCTATGGCTGTTTGCAACAATTTCTATGATTGTTTGAAAAAGAATCTGGACAATCAATATTTGGATGGGCTGACTTTTGTCATCTTGTATTGCTCCAAAGAGGTACCTCTGACTGTTTTCATGTACAACCCACATGTGGACTTGGCTTTGATTTATGCCTTTCTAAATAGGCACTGCTATATTACCAAGGTGGCAGTAAAAGTCATGAATGAGGAGGAACTATGGACCGGTAAATATCGTTTCATGGTCAAGTTCCGGGAAAGTCCTGATGAACCAGGGGGTATACATTATCCTCCATCAAATTTTTCCATTGGGAGTGAGCGGGGTTACCTGTTCTTCCCCAATGCGCCCAGGTTTTGTCGTCATTGTAGGAGGTATGGCCATACTCAGGAAACATGCGACATCAGACAGATTATTTGCAGGAAGTGCAATGAGGTGGGTCATTCTTCCAATAATTGCAAAAATGAAATAGTCTGTAACCTCTGCGGAGAGAAGGGGCATGCCTTCAGAGACTGTATATTCCATCCTGGTTCATATGCGGGGGCAGCGGGAAGGGGAAGGAGAAGAAATGAATCTCCTGCACCCACAGCTACAACTCCGACTGCTCCAACTCCGACTGCTCCGATATCTACTCTGGCTTTCCTGGATGAGGAGGAGGCTCGGGTTGCTTTTCCAGAACTGGTTCGTGTGAATGTAAGAGGAAATATGGAGCTGGCACCTGAGCCACCGGTGCAGAGGGCCGCGTCTGTGGCTTCAGATGTCAGTGAGTCTGAGACGATAACTGATGATCGTATAGGCATGGAAGTGGCCCCGGTGGAGGATCTGGAGGCTGAAATTCCAGACATGATGGTTACATTGCAGGGGGAAGAAGAGTCTGATCTGACCAGAACACCGCATGTGGCCTGGAGCGATGTCGTTTCTGACCTTGAGGAGGAGGGAGGTCAGGGGGACTTTGACCCCCAGCGGCGGGATTATAGTTCAGATGAAGATGGAGGCGCTTCAGTGAAGAAAAAGAAGAAAACTGAACCATCCTTTTCCCCTTTAAGTGACTGCAGTGTGAGTCCAGCCCGGGTGTACCCTACTGCATCCGATCCCCAAGATGTGTCTTTTTTGGGGGAAGGCACAAACTACGATATCTGCACGTCCAGCGTCCTACCCCCAGAAGGGTTAGGATGATGTACAGGTGGGCATGTTGTCGTGACCTGCCACATCAAATTAATAGATGGGTGCCCAAGTTGCTCTCAGCATCTTGTCGCTAAATGTTCGGCTGATTAAATCTGAGTCGAGAAGAGTGGCAATTTTGGACTACTTGAGCAACTTGGATGCGGACGTATACTGTGTCCAGGAGTGTGGGATCTCCGATCCCTTAAGTGAAAATGCATGGCCTTTAGGTCAAAGTGTGTGGTCTGGTTCTGTATGTAATAAAAATTGTGGGGTAGGTGTTTTGGTGAAGGGTTATAGTGTTAAGATAGAAAGTTACATGGTGGTGGAGGCGGGGAGGTGTGTAATATGTAAGTTAAATTGTAGGGGGTGGAGGGTTAGGGTGGTAAATATGTATGCACCAATAGATAAAGGGGAGAGGCTGGAAATTTTTGAGAAATTATGTTTTTTTTTATCTGGCAAAATGCCAATAATTTTTGTTGGAGATTTCAATTGTGTGACGGAGGGGGATAAGATGGATGTTACAGGTAAAAGACTCAAGAGTCTTGTGGCGGATTTTTCCTTACAGGATGCTGCGGAAGTTTTTTTAGGTAATCCACCTCCTGCGACCTATAAGGCCGACAGGGGAGGCATAGAGTCTAGAATAGACCGTATCTTCTTTTCTTCACAAAATGTTATTTGTAGGAATTTCCAGCAGGAAGATGTTCCCTTCTCTGACCATGTGTGTTTGAGGGCACGTCTAGAAGGTAAGATTTCCTTTGTATATGGTGGTGGCGTGTGGAAACTTAATGTGCGTTTGCTGGAAGATAATAGGATCATGCGTGATTTTAGGCGAATGTATGTTAGGTGGAGGGATAAAAAAAGTGATTTCAGGAATGTGCTTGAGTGGTGGGACTGGATGAAGAGTGAGATTGGTTTTTTCTTTAGAAAAAGGGGCAGGAGGAAAGCAGCAATGAATAGAGCAAAATTTAATGATTTAAGCTCTAGACTGGAGTGGCTGAGGAAGTTAAGGATGATTGGAGTGGATGTGGATGTTTTGATGTGTCAAGTGAAAGAAGAGATTAAGAAATATATTGAGGGTAAAGGGAAAGAAATTATTTACCGTTCTAAGATTGAACATTTGGAGAAAAATGAGAAATGCACAAGGTTTTTTTTCAAAAAAGTTTTTGGGAAGAAAGTAGATATGGATGAGGTGGTGAATGGTGATGGGGTGTGTGTGAGTGGGAAGGATGTGATGCAGGAGGTGGTGTTGTTTTATAAGGAGTTGTATGGGGAAAAATGGGTTGATGATAGGATGTTGACTGATGCTTTGGGGTGTTTAGAAGGTTGTTTGGGTGAGGATGAACGTGAAATATTGGATGATGTAATTGTGTTGGATGAAGTTAAAAAAGTGGTGATGTCTGCGAGTAAGAATAAAACACCTGGGAAGGATGGACTGCCCGTGGAGTTATATGTTAAGGAATGGGACACGATGGGAAATGACTTATTGGAGGTGTGCCAGTATATGTTCACGGAGAATATGTTGAGTGAATCTATGAGAGATGGGGTGGTGGTTTTGGTTCATAAGAAAGGTGATAAAAAGGATTTGGGGAATTGGAGGCCAATCACCCTTTTGAATGCAGACTATAAGGTGTTTAGTAAATTGTTGGCTAGCCGGATGCGGGAAGTGATTGGCGGTGTGGTGGATGAAGATCAAGTGTGTGCAGTGCCTGGGAGAAGTATGACTGAAAATTTGGTGTTGTTGCGTGATGTGATTGGGGATTGTATGAGTCGTAAGCAGAAATGTTTGTTGTTTTCGGTTGATTTTGAAAAAGCTTTTGACCGTGTGTCACATAGCTTTATGTTTAAGGTTTTGTCTAAGATGGGTTATTCCAGGAATTTTGTAAACTGTGTTAGGAGTTTGTATTGTAATGTTTCAAGTGAATTTTTGGTGAATGGGTGGTTAAGTGAGAAAGTGAGAATTAAATCAGGAGTGCGTCAGGGGTGCCCTATGTCCCCTTTTTTGTTTATTAGTGTGATTGAAGTGTTGATGTGTATGGTTAGGAAGGATAAGGTTATGAGAGGTGTGATGATTCCTGGGAGTAATGGAAAGGATGTGAGAATTCTAGGTTACATGGATGATGTAGTGATTGTGAGTGGGAATATGGCTGCGATGAGTAGGGCAAGGTTGATATTAAGTTTGTTTTGTAGTGTCTCAGCTTTTAAGGTCAATTGGACTAAGAGTTCCTTTAAATGTTTTGGTGAGAGGAATGTACGGATGGATGGTGTGAGGTGTGAGGATGGTGCAATAAAGGTGCTTGGGATTAAGTTTAATGATGATTTGAAAGGAAATGAGAGTTGGGAAGATTGTGGGGTGAGAGTGGTGCGCAAGTTGAATTTTTGGCGAATGAGAGAATTAACTCTGACTGGGAAAGTTCTGATTATTAAGGCGGTTATTTTGCCTATTTTGTTGTTTGTTGCGAATGTATATCCTGCTGCTTTTAAGAAAATTAGGAAAACTGAGAAATTCATCTTTAATTTTCTTTGGGGAAGTCGCATGGAGAAATTGAAACGGGAATATGTCTATAAGTTATGTGTAAATGGTGGTTTGGATTTTCCAAATATTGATTTCTTTTTAGGGATTGGTTACGTGAAAATGGTGGTGGTGGTTCTAGGGAAAAGTAATAAGTGTGCTTATATGATGAAGTATTCGGCTGGATGGATGCTTTATGGCTTAAAGTGGGTCAAAAGGGATGCTAGAGTGCCTGTTGCTTTTAAGTGTCCTGTATGGTATGGTTGTGTTGAGAAATTTGTAAGGAAGTATGATTTGTTGTCCGTTAACATGAGTGATTTTAGGCAAAAGAAGAAAGTCATTAGGATGGTGCGTGAGCGTGAGGTGGTATGTAATATCAATGGGTTGAGAGGGGAGGAAGTAACCGAGATGTGGAGAAAATTAAGTATAGATGGTGTGACTAACAGACAGAGAGATATCGCTTGGATGATATTGCATGACATTTTGCCTGTTAGAGATGTGCAAAAGAAGAGGGATTTAGTTAAATCTGAGGTATGCCCGAGGGATGGATGTGGTTTGAGAGAGCATGTTAGACATATGGTATGGGATTGTGATTTTGCATATGATGTATGGAAGGGTATAGGGGGACTTTGCAAGGAATTGGTGGGTGTAAAGTATGTTAATTGGAAACTTGCTATGTTTGGGATGGGTGCATGTAGTAGAATTAAGGATAGGATTTTATGGTTGTTGGTGGTGTGTGTAATTGAAAGTTTGTGGGATGCGAGGAATTTGTTAGTTTTTAAAAGGAAGAAAATGTCAGTTAATGAATGTTTGAGATTGATTCTGTCACGTATGTATGTAATATACCTCTGGGATCAGGAACGTGGAAGTATTATAGATGCTGAAGGGATCTGGAAGTTTAAAAAGTGGAGGTTTTTGGTAAAGTTTAATTCGTAGTGTATAATGTACCTGATGATAAGGTTTGGTTTTATTTTTGATTATATACCAAGTGTGATGAAAGGCTAAGTGTCAATGAAAGGCTTTTGTAAGTCGATTTGATTGAGCTTATGCTCCGGCCTATCTGATTTGGTTAAAAAAAAAAAAAAAAAATCTGTTCTTATCAGTTTAATATCTGATACGTCCCCTATCTGGGGACCATATATTAAATGGATTTTTAGAACAGGGAGATGGAAAAAGAGCTTGCTCTGTCCACTCCACGCATTGACCTGGTATTGCAGTATCTCCAGGACCGGTGCACCCCTTCTTTAATGCAGTTTCTAAAATCAGAAAGAATTGAATTCAATGTTTTTTGTTCATTTTGCTTGTTTGTCGGATTTTGGGATGGACTCTTTGGCTTTGCTTTTCTTCTCCTCATTGGATTTTTCATGTTCAAAGTTGCAGAAGCCAGATTACAAGCTCATTTTGGTTCAACTTCAGCAACTGTGCATTGCATTGCCATGTAATGTGATGCAATGCTATCTTTCTAGCTCTCCCTTTTTACTTCCTTTTGGATAAACAGACATATTAGGCAAGCATTTTGGAGCTTTCACCTAAATAACTACAGGTGGTGAGATAAGCTGCACAATATAATTGACCTTTCAGTATATTGTTGCACACACACCATCTATTTAGCAAATGCCCTTGTTATCAACAGCAGCCTTTTAAACTCACCTGAGCTAACAGGTATGTGCGCTGGTTACTCTGCTGCGCTTAAAATTTCTTTTTTGGTTTGCTACAATGCCTTTTCTGAAACGTTGTCTCCTTCTGCTGGAACACTGACTTCTTTCATTTAATGCCTGCAGACTATAAAAGAGAACCCAACCCAAAAAGTTTGGTTGATTAGTCTGTGGCATTCTGTTAAACTGTTGCTTATGGCGGTCTCTGTGAGCTTCTCAGCGACATTCAGCCAGCCAGGTATCCTGCCTGCAGTAGATGGAATGTGGCAATGGAACGCTGGCTGCGCGTGTCATAATAGGCTCTGAGCCTTTATATACCTGTGCACAGCAGCAGCCACCTTCAGTCTGCTGCTGGACAGCCAGCAGCAGCAGCAGCAGGAGAGGTATGTAATCAGGAGCCCTCCTGCTAAGGGTAGACAGCTGCTCGTTCCACCCCACCCCCCGCCTTAATTGGTTCTCCTCCCTTCCAACGGTGTTGAGGCGGGTGGGAACAGCAGGGGGTGAAGGTGCTGTGTTTAAAGAGGTGGAGTTATGCAGATCTAAAACGCGTGGATTGCAGCAGCAGCAAGCCGAAAAGTGCAGGCATGTAAGGGATCTAGAGGTTGACAACATGTCTTCTTAACGGGAGTCCAGGAGCTCATCTCCACAAATGGACTTTTCAGGATCCTTGGGTGGCTCCGTAGTTTGAAACCAATTCTGGTTATCGCTTCTCGGCCTTTTGGCTAAGATCAAGTGTAGTATCTGTTCTTATCAGTTTAATATCTGATACGTCCCCTATCTGGGGACCATATATTAAATGGATTTTTAGAACAGGGAGATGGAAAAAGAGCTTGCTCTGTCCACTCCACGCATTGACCTGGTATTGCAGTATCTCCAGGACCGGTGCACCCCTTCTTTAATGCAGTTTCTAAAATCAGAAAGAATTGAATTCAATGTTTTTTGTTCATTTTGCTTGTTTGTCGGATTTTGGGATGGACTCTTTGGCTTTGCTTTTCTTCTCCTCATTGGATTTTTCATGTTCAAAGTTGCAGAAGCCAGATTACAAGCTCATTTTGGTTCAACTTCAGCAACTGTGCATTGCATTGCCATGTAATGTGATGCAATGCTATCTTTCTAGCTCTCCCTTTTTACTTCCTTTTGGATAAACAGACATATTAGGCAAGCATTTTGGAGCTTTCACCTAAATAACTACAGGTGGTGAGATAAGCTGCACAATATAATTGACCTTTCAGTATATTGTTGCACACACACCATCTATTTAGCAAATGCCCTTGTTATCAACAGCAGCCTTTTAAACTCACCTGAGCTAACAGGTATGTGCGCTGGTTACTCTGCTGCGCTTAAAATTTCTTTTTTGGTTTGCTACAATGCCTTTTCTGAAACGTTGTCTCCTTCTGCTGGAACACTGACTTCTTTCATTTAATGCCTGCAGACTATAAAAGAGAACCCAACCCAAAAAGTTTGGTTGATTAGTCTGTGGCATTCTGTTAAACTGTTGCTTATGGCGGTCTCTGTGAGCTTCTCAGCGACATTCAGCCAGCCAGGTATCCTGCCTGCAGTAGATGGAATGTGGCAATGGAACGCTGGCTGCGCGTGTCATAATAGGCTCTGAGCCTTTATATACCTGTGCACAGCAGCAGCCACCTTCAGTCTGCTGCTGGACAGCCAGCAGCAGCAGCAGCAGGAGAGGTATGTAATCAGGAGCCCTCCTGCTAAGGGTAGACAGCTGCTCGTTCCACCCCACCCCCCGCCTTAATTGGTTCTCCTCCCTTCCAACGGTGTTGAGGCGGGTGGGAACAGCAGGGGGTGAAGGTGCTGTGTTTAAAGAGGTGGAGTTATGCAGATCTAAAACGCGTGGATTGCAGCAGCAGCAAGCCGAAAAGTGCAGGCATGTAAGGGATCTAGAGGTTGACAACATGTCTTCTTAACGGGAGTCCAGGAGCTCATCTCCACAAATGGACTTTTCAGGATCCTTGGGTGGCTCCGTAGTTTGAAACCAATTCTGGTTATCGCTTCTCGGCCTTTTGGCTCAGATCTGTAATGGGTCTAGTCATTTGGCTGTCTGTGCGTTAACTCTTGGCCCTGTGGCATCGCCATTTTATGGCTTAAGCCACTTGCTGCTATAAGGAGTTGGCCAGTAGACACGACTAGCGATAATGGGACGCATTCGATACGCTGGGCCCGGTGAGGCTCGAGTGAAGTTTGGAATCCAGATTGATGTGGAAGAAGGCAAAGAAGGAATCTTTACCCTCAGCTTCGTGGTGAAGGAGATTTTGTTTGGACTCCTTGAAGTGAAGAAGGAAGAAATCTTGTGCCTCCAGCAATTCAAAAGCAAGTATAATCTTGTATTTACTTCTATGGCTGTTTGCAACAATTTCTATGATTGTTTGAAAAAGAATCTGGACAATCAATATTTGGATGGGCTGACTTTTGTCATCTTGTATTGCTCCAAAGAGGTACCTCTGACTGTTTTCATGTACAACCCACATGTGGACTTGGCTTTGATTTATGCCTTTCTAAATAGGCACTGCTATATTACCAAGGTGGCAGTAAAAGTCATGAATGAGGAGGAACTATGGACCGGTAAATATCGTTTCATGGTCAAGTTCCGGGAAAGTCCTGATGAACCAGGGGGTATACATTATCCTCCATCAAATTTTTCCATTGGGAGTGAGCGGGGTTACCTGTTCTTCCCCAATGCGCCCAGGTTTTGTCGTCATTGTAGGAGGTATGGCCATACTCAGGAAGCATGCGACATCAGACAGATTATTTGCAGGAAGTGCAATGAGGTGGGTCATTCTTCCAATAATTGCAAAAATGAAATAGTCTGTAACCTCTGCGGAGAGAAGGGGCATGCCTTCAGAGACTGTATATTCCATCCTGGTTCATATGCGGGGGCAGCGGGAAGGGGAAGGAGAAGAAATGAATCTCCTGCACCCACAGCTACAACTCCGACTGCTCCAACTCCGACTGCTCCGATATCTACTCTGGCTTTCCTGGATGAGGAGGAGGCTCGGGTTGCTTTTCCAGAACTGGTTCGTGTGAATGTAAGAGGAAATATGGAGCTGGCACCTGAGCCACCGGTGCAGAGGGCCGCGTCTGTGGCTTCAGATGTCAGTGAGTCTGAGACGATAACTGATGATCGTATAGGCATGGAAGTGGCCCCGGTGGAGGATCTGGAGGCTGAAATTCCAGACATGATGGTTACATTGCAGGGGGAAGAAGAGTCTGATCTGACCAGAACACCGCATGTGGCCTGGAGCGATGTCGTTTCTGACCTTGAGGAGGAGGGAGGTCAGGGGGACTTTGACCCCCAGCGGCGGGATTATAGTTCAGATGAAGATGGAGGCGCTTCAGTGAAGAAAAAGAAGAAAACTGAACCATCCTTTTCCCCTTTAAGTGACTGCAGTGTGAGTCCAGCCCGGGTGTACCCTACTGCATCCGATCCCCAAGATGTGTCTTTTTTGGGGGAAGGCACAAACTACGATATCTGCACGTCCAGCGTCCTACCCCCAGAAGGGTTAGGATGATGTACAGGTGGGCATGTTGTCGTGACCTGCCACATCAAATTAATAGATGGGTGCCCAAGTTGCTCTCAGCATCTTGTCGCTAAATGTTCGGCTGATTAAATCTGAGTCGAGAAGAGTGGCAATTTTGGACTACTTGAGCAACTTGGATGCGGACGTATACTGTGTCCAGGAGTGTGGGATCTCCGATCCCTTAAGTGAAAATGCATGGCCTTTAGGTCAAAGTGTGTGGTCTGGTTCTGTATGTAATAAAAATTGTGGGGTAGGTGTTTTGGTGAAGGGTTATAGTGTTAAGATAGAAAGTTACATGGTGGTGGAGGCGGGGAGGTGTGTAATATGTAAGTTAAATTGTAGGGGGTGGAGGGTTAGGGTGGTAAATATGTATGCACCAATAGATAAAGGGGAGAGGCTGGAAATTTTTGAGAAATTATGTTTTTTTTTATCTGGCAAAATGCCAATAATTTTTGTTGGAGATTTCAATTGTGTGACGGAGGGGGATAAGATGGATGTTACAGGTAAAAGACTCAAGAGTCTTGTGGCGGATTTTTCCTTACAGGATGCTGCGGAAGTTTTTTTAGGTAATCCACCTCCTGCGACCTATAAGGCCGACAGGGGAGGCATAGAGTCTAGAATAGACCGTATCTTCTTTTCTTCACAAAATGTTATTTGTAGGAATTTCCAGCAGGAAGATGTTCCCTTCTCTGACCATGTGTGTTTGAGGGCACGTCTAGAAGGTAAGATTTCCTTTGTATATGGTGGTGGCGTGTGGAAACTTAATGTGCGTTTGCTGGAAGATAATAGGATCATGCGTGATTTTAGGCGAATGTATGTTAGGTGGAGGGATAAAAAAAGTGATTTCAGGAATGTGCTTGAGTGGTGGGACTGGATGAAGAGTGAGATTGGTTTTTTCTTTAGAAAAAGGGGCAGGAGGAAAGCAGCAATGAATAGAGCAAAATTTAATGATTTAAGCTCTAGACTGGAGTGGCTGAGGAAGTTAAGGATGATTGGAGTGGATGTGGATGTTTTGATGTGTCAAGTGAAAGAAGAGATTAAGAAATATATTGAGGGTAAAGGGAAAGAAATTATTTACCGTTCTAAGATTGAACATTTGGAGAAAAATGAGAAATGCACAAGGTTTTTTTTCAAAAAAGTTTTTGGGAAGAAAGTAGATATGGATGAGGTGGTGAATGGTGATGGGGTGTGTGTGAGTGGGAAGGATGTGATGCAGGAGGTGGTGTTGTTTTATAAGGAGTTGTATGGGGAAAAATGGGTTGATGATAGGATGTTGACTGATGCTTTGGGGTGTTTAGAAGGTTGTTTGGGTGAGGATGAACGTGAAATATTGGATGATGTAATTGTGTTGGATGAAGTTAAAAAAGTGGTGATGTCTGCGAGTAAGAATAAAACACCTGGGAAGGATGGACTGCCCGTGGAGTTATATGTTAAGGAATGGGACACGATGGGAAATGACTTATTGGAGGTGTGCCAGTATATGTTCACGGAGAATATGTTGAGTGAATCTATGAGAGATGGGGTGGTGGTTTTGGTTCATAAGAAAGGTGATAAAAAGGATTTGGGGAATTGGAGGCCAATCACCCTTTTGAATGCAGACTATAAGGTGTTTAGTAAATTGTTGGCTAGCCGGATGCGGGAAGTGATTGGCGGTGTGGTGGATGAAGATCAAGTGTGTGCAGTGCCTGGGAGAAGTATGACTGAAAATTTGGTGTTGTTGCGTGATGTGATTGGGGATTGTATGAGTCGTAAGCAGAAATGTTTGTTGTTTTCGGTTGATTTTGAAAAAGCTTTTGACCGTGTGTCACATAGCTTTATGTTTAAGGTTTTGTCTAAGATGGGTTATTCCAGGAATTTTGTAAACTGTGTTAGGAGTTTGTATTGTAATGTTTCAAGTGAATTTTTGGTGAATGGGTGATTAAGTGAGAAAGTGAGAATTAAATCAGGAGTGCGTCAGGGGTGCCCTATGTCCCCTTTTTTGTTTATTAGTGTGATTGAAGTGTTGATGTGTATGGTTAGGAAGGATAAGGTTATGAGAGGTGTGATGATTCCTGGGAGTAATGGAAAGGATGTGAGAATTCTAGGTTACATGGATGATGTAGTGATTGTGAGTGGGAATATGGCTGCGATGAGTAGGGCAAGGTTGATATTAAGTTTGTTTTGTAGTGTCTCAGCTTTTAAGGTCAATTGGACTAAGAGTTCCTTTAAATGTTTTGGTGAGAGGAATGTACGGATGGATGGTGTGAGGTGTGAGGATGGTGCAATAAAGGTGCTTGGGATTAAGTTTAATGATGATTTGAAAGGAAATGAGAGTTGGGAAGATTGTGGGGTGAGAGTGGTGCGCAAGTTGAATTTTTGGCGAATGAGAGAATTAACTCTGACTGGGAAAGTTCTGATTATTAAGGCGGTTATTTTGCCTATTTTGTTGTTTGTTGCGAATGTATATCCTGCTGCTTTTAAGAAAATTAGGAAAACTGAGAAATTCATCTTTAATTTTCTTTGGGGAAGTCGCATGGAGAAATTGAAACGGGAATATGTCTATAAGTTATGTGTAAATGGTGGTTTGGATTTTCCAAATATTGATTTCTTTTTAGGGATTGGTTACGTGAAAATGGTGGTGGTGGTTCTAGGGAAAAGTAATAAGTGTGCTTATATGATGAAGTATTCGGCTGGATGGATGCTTTATGGCTTAAAGTGGGTCAAAAGGGATGCTAGAGTGCCTGTTGCTTTTAAGTGTCCTGTATGGTATGGTTGTGTTGAGAAATTTGTAAGGAAGTATGATTTGTTGTCCGTTAACATGAGTGATTTTAGGCAAAAGAAGAAAGTCATTAGGATGGTGCGTGAGCGTGAGGTGGTATGTAATATCAATGGGTTGAGAGGGGAGGAAGTAACCGAGATGTGGAGAAAATTAAGTATAGATGGTGTGACTAACAGACAGAGAGATATCGCTTGGATGATATTGCATGACATTTTGCCTGTTAGAGATGTGCAAAAGAAGAGGGATTTAGTTAAATCTGAGGTATGCCCGAGGGATGGATGTGGTTTGAGAGAGCATGTTAGACATATGGTATGGGATTGTGATTTTGCATATGATGTATGGAAGGGTATAGGGGGACTTTGCAAGGAATTGGTGGGTGTAAAGTATGTTAATTGGAAACTTGCTATGTTTGGGATGGGTGCATGTAGTAGAATTAAGGATAGGATTTTATGGTTGTTGGTGGTGTGTGTAATTGAAAGTTTGTGGGATGCGAGGAATTTGTTAGTTTTTAAAAGGAAGAAAATGTCAGTTAATGAATGTTTGAGATTGATTCTGTCACGTATGTATGTAATATACCTCTGGGATCAGGAACGTGGAAGTATTATAGATGCTGAAGGGATCTGGAAGTTTAAAAAGTGGAGGTTTTTGGTAAAGTTTAATTCGTAGTGTATAATGTACCTGATGATAAGGTTTGGTTTTATTTTTGATTATATACCAAGTGTGATGAAAGGCTAAGTGTCAATGAAAGGCTTTTGTAAGTCGATTTGATTGAGCTTATGCTCCGGCCTATCTGATTTGGTTAAAAAAAAAAAAAAAAAATCTGTTCTTATCAGTTTAATATCTGATACGTCCCCTATCTGGGGACCATATATTAAATGGATTTTTAGAACAGGGAGATGGAAAAAGAGCTTGCTCTGTCCACTCCACGCATTGACCTGGTATTGCAGTATCTCCAGGACCGGTGCACCCCTTCTTTAATGCAGTTTCTAAAATCAGAAAGAATTGAATTCAATGTTTTTTGTTCATTTTGCTTGTTTGTCGGATTTTGGGATGGACTCTTTGGCTTTGCTTTTCTTCTCCTCATTGGATTTTTCATGTTCAAAGTTGCAGAAGCCAGATTACAAGCTCATTTTGGTTCAACTTCAGCAACTGTGCATTGCATTGCCATGTAATGTGATGCAATGCTATCTTTCTAGCTCTCCCTTTTTACTTCCTTTTGGATAAACAGACATATTAGGCAAGCATTTTGGAGCTTTCACCTAAATAACTACAGGTGGTGAGATAAGCTGCACAATATAATTGACCTTTCAGTATATTGTTGCACACACACCATCTATTTAGCAAATGCCCTTGTTATCAACAGCAGCCTTTTAAACTCACCTGAGCTAACAGGTATGTGCGCTGGTTACTCTGCTGCGCTTAAAATTTCTTTTTTGGTTTGCTACAATGCCTTTTCTGAAACGTTGTCTCCTTCTGCTGGAACACTGACTTCTTTCATTTAATGCCTGCAGACTATAAAAGAGAACCCAACCCAAAAAGTTTGGTTGATTAGTCTGTGGCATTCTGTTAAACTGTTGCTTATGGCGGTCTCTGTGAGCTTCTCAGCGACATTCAGCCAGCCAGGTATCCTGCCTGCAGTAGATGGAATGTGGCAATGGAACGCTGGCTGCGCGTGTCATAATAGGCTCTGAGCCTTTCTATACCTGTGCACAGCAGCAGCCACCTTCAGTCTGCTGCTGGACAGCCAGCAGCAGCAGCAGCAGGAGAGGTATGTAATCAGGAGCCCTCCTGCTAAGGGTAGACAGCTGCTCGTTCCACCCCACCCCCCGCCTTAATTGGTTCTCCTCCCTTCCAACGGTGTTGAGGCGGGTGGGAACAGCAGGGGGTGAAGGTGCTGTGTTTAAAGAGGTGGAGTTATGCAGATCTAAAACGCGTGGATTGCAGCAGCAGCAAGCCGAAAAGTGCAGGCATGTAAGGGATCTAGAGGTTGACAACATGTCTTCTTAACGGGAGTCCAGGAGCTCATCTCCACAAATGGACTTTTCAGGATCCTTGGGTGGCTCCGTAGTTTGAAACCAATTCTGGTTATCGCTTCTCGGCCTTTTGGCTAAGATCAAGTGTAGTATCTGTTCTTATCAGTTTAATATCTGATACGTCCCCTATCTGGGGACCATATATTAAATGGATTTTTAGAACAGGGAGATGGAAAAAGAGCTTGCTCTGTCCACTCCACGCATTGACCTGGTATTGCAGTATCTCCAGGACCGGTGCACCCCTTCTTTAATGCAGTTTCTAAAATCAGAAAGAATTGAATTCAATGTTTTTTGTTCATTTTGCTTGTTTGTCGGATTTTGGGATGGACTCTTTGGCTTTGCTTTTCTTCTCCTCATTGGATTTTTCATGTTCAAAGTTGCAGAAGCCAGATTACAAGCTCATTTTGGTTCAACTTCAGCAACTGTGCATTGCATTGCCATGTAATGTGATGCAATGCTATCTTTCTAGCTCTCCCTTTTTACTTCCTTTTGGATAAACAGACATATTAGGCAAGCATTTTGGAGCTTTCACCTAAATAACTACAGGTGGTGAGATAAGCTGCACAATATAATTGACCTTTCAGTATATTGTTGCACACACACCATCTATTTAGCAAATGCCCTTGTTATCAACAGCAGCCTTTTAAACTCACCTGAGCTAACAGGTATGTGCGCTGGTTACTCTGCTGCGCTTAAAATTTCTTTTTTGGTTTGCTACAATGCCTTTTCTGAAACGTTGTCTCCTTCTGCTGGAACACTGACTTCTTTCATTTAATGCCTGCAGACTATAAAAGAGAACCCAACCCAAAAAGTTTGGTTGATTAGTCTGTGGCATTCTGTTAAACTGTTGCTTATGGCGGTCTCTGTGAGCTTCTCAGCGACATTCAGCCAGCCAGGTATCCTGCCTGCAGTAGATGGAATGTGGCAATGGAACGCTGGCTGCGCGTGTCATAATAGGCTCTGAGCCTTTATATACCTGTGCACAGCAGCAGCCACCTTCAGTCTGCTGCTGGACAGCCAGCAGCAGCAGCAGCAGGAGAGGTATGTAATCAGGAGCCCTCCTGCTAAGGGTAGACAGCTGCTCGTTCCACCCCACCCCCCGCCTTAATTGGTTCTCCTCCCTTCCAACGGTGTTGAGGCGGGTGGGAACAGCAGGGGGTGAAGGTGCTGTGTTTAAAGAGGTGGAGTTATGCAGATCTAAAACGCGTGGATTGCAGCAGCAGCAAGCCGAAAAGTGCAGGCATGTAAGGGATCTAGAGGTTGACAACATGTCTTCTTAACGGGAGTCCAGGAGCTCATCTCCACAAATGGACTTTTCAGGATCCTTGGGTGGCTCCGTAGTTTGAAACCAATTCTGGTTATCGCTTCTCGGCCTTTTGGCTCAGATCTGTAATGGGTCTAGTCATTTGGCTGTCTGTGCGTTAACTCTTGGCCCTGTGGCATCGCCATTTTATGGCTTAAGCCACTTGCTGCTATAAGGAGTTGGCCAGTAGACACGACTAGCGATAATGGGACGCATTCGATACGCTGGGCCCGGTGAGGCTCGAGTGAAGTTTGGAATCCAGATTGATGTGGAAGAAGGCAAAGAAGGAATCTTTACCCTCAGCTTCGTGGTGAAGGAGATTTTGTTTGGACTCCTTGAAGTGAAGAAGGAAGAAATCTTGTGCCTCCAGCAATTCAAAAGCAAGTATAATCTTGTATTTACTTCTATGGCTGTTTGCAACAATTTCTATGATTGTTTGAAAAAGAATCTGGACAATCAATATTTGGATGGGCTGACTTTTGTCATCTTGTATTGCTCCAAAGAGGTACCTCTGACTGTTTTCATGTACAACCCACATGTGGACTTGGCTTTGATTTATGCCTTTCTAAATAGGCACTGCTATATTACCAAGGTGGCAGTAAAAGTCATGAATGAGGAGGAACTATGGACCGGTAAATATCGTTTCATGGTCAAGTTCCGGGAAAGTCCTGATGAACCAGGGGGTATACATTATCCTCCATCAAATTTTTCCATTGGGAGTGAGCGGGGTTACCTGTTCTTCCCCAATGCGCCCAGGTTTTGTCGTCATTGTAGGAGGTATGGCCATACTCAGGAAGCATGCGACATCAGACAGATTATTTGCAGGAAGTGCAATGAGGTGGGTCATTCTTCCAATAATTGCAAAAATGAAATAGTCTGTAACCTCTGCGGAGAGAAGGGGCATGCCTTCAGAGACTGTATATTCCATCCTGGTTCATATGCGGGGGCAGCGGGAAGGGGAAGGAGAAGAAATGAATCTCCTGCACCCACAGCTACAACTCCGACTGCTCCAACTCCGACTGCTCCGATATCTACTCTGGCTTTCCTGGATGAGGAGGAGGCTCGGGTTGCTTTTCCAGAACTGGTTCGTGTGAATGTAAGAGGAAATATGGAGCTGGCACCTGAGCCACCGGTGCAGAGGGCCGCGTCTGTGGCTTCAGATGTCAGTGAGTCTGAGACGATAACTGATGATCGTATAGGCATGGAAGTGGCCCCGGTGGAGGATCTGGAGGCTGAAATTCCAGACATGATGGTTACATTGCAGGGGGAAGAAGAGTCTGATCTGACCAGAACACCGCATGTGGCCTGGAGCGATGTCGTTTCTGACCTTGAGGAGGAGGGAGGTCAGGGGGACTTTGACCCCCAGCGGCGGGATTATAGTTCAGATGAAGATGGAGGCGCTTCAGTGAAGAAAAAGAAGAAAACTGAACCATCCTTTTCCCCTTTAAGTGACTGCAGTGTGAGTCCAGCCCGGGTGTACCCTACTGCATCCGATCCCCAAGATGTGTCTTTTTTGGGGGAAGGCACAAACTACGATATCTGCACGTCCAGCGTCCTACCCCCAGAAGGGTTAGGATGATGTACAGGTGGGCATGTTGTCGTGACCTGCCACATCAAATTAATAGATGGGTGCCCAAGTTGCTCTCAGCATCTTGTCGCTAAATGTTCGGCTGATTAAATCTGAGTCGAGAAGAGTGGCAATTTTGGACTACTTGAGCAACTTGGATGCGGACGTATACTGTGTCCAGGAGTGTGGGATCTCCGATCCCTTAAGTGAAAATGCATGGCCTTTAGGTCAAAGTGTGTGGTCTGGTTCTGTATGTAATAAAAATTGTGGGGTAGGTGTTTTGGTGAAGGGTTATAGTGTTAAGATAGAAAGTTACATGGTGGTGGAGGCGGGGAGGTGTGTAATATGTAAGTTAAATTGTAGGGGGTGGAGGGTTAGGGTGGTAAATATGTATGCACCAATAGATAAAGGGGAGAGGCTGGAAATTTTTGAGAAATTATGTTTTTTTTTATCTGGCAAAATGCCAATAATTTTTGTTGGAGATTTCAATTGTGTGACGGAGGGGGATAAGATGGATGTTACAGGTAAAAGACTCAAGAGTCTTGTGGCGGATTTTTCCTTACAGGATGCTGCGGAAGTTTTTTTAGGTAATCCACCTCCTGCGACCTATAAGGCCGACAGGGGAGGCATAGAGTCTAGAATAGACCGTATCTTCTTTTCTTCACAAAATGTTATTTGTAGGAATTTCCAGCAGGAAGATGTTCCCTTCTCTGACCATGTGTGTTTGAGGGCACGTCTAGAAGGTAAGATTTCCTTTGTATATGGTGGTGGCGTGTGGAAACTTAATGTGCGTTTGCTGGAAGATAATAGGATCATGCGTGATTTTAGGCGAATGTATGTTAGGTGGAGGGATAAAAAAAGTGATTTCAGGAATGTGCTTGAGTGGTGGGACTGGATGAAGAGTGAGATTGGTTTTTTCTTTAGAAAAAGGGGCAGGAGGAAAGCAGCAATGAATAGAGCAAAATTTAATGATTTAAGCTCTAGACTGGAGTGGCTGAGGAAGTTAAGGATGATTGGAGTGGATGTGGATGTTTTGATGTGTCAAGTGAAAGAAGAGATTAAGAAATATATTGAGGGTAAAGGGAAAGAAATTATTTACCGTTCTAAGATTGAACATTTGGAGAAAAATGAGAAATGCACAAGGTTTTTTTTCAAAAAAGTTTTTGGGAAGAAAGTAGATATGGATGAGGTGGTGAATGGTGATGGGGTGTGTGTGAGTGGGAAGGATGTGATGCAGGAGGTGGTGTTGTTTTATAAGGAGTTGTATGGGGAAAAATGGGTTGATGATAGGATGTTGACTGATGCTTTGGGGTGTTTAGAAGGTTGTTTGGGTGAGGATGAACGTGAAATATTGGATGATGTAATTGTGTTGGATGAAGTTAAAAAAGTGGTGATGTCTGCGAGTAAGAATAAAACACCTGGGAAGGATGGACTGCCCGTGGAGTTATATGTTAAGGAATGGGACACGATGGGAAATGACTTATTGGAGGTGTGCCAGTATATGTTCACGGAGAATATGTTGAGTGAATCTATGAGAGATGGGGTGGTGGTTTTGGTTCATAAGAAAGGTGATAAAAAGGATTTGGGGAATTGGAGGCCAATCACCCTTTTGAATGCAGACTATAAGGTGTTTAGTAAATTGTTGGCTAGCCGGATGCGGGAAGTGATTGGCGGTGTGGTGGATGAAGATCAAGTGTGTGCAGTGCCTGGGAGAAGTATGACTGAAAATTTGGTGTTGTTGCGTGATGTGATTGGGGATTGTATGAGTCGTAAGCAGAAATGTTTGTTGTTTTCGGTTGATTTTGAAAAAGCTTTTGACCGTGTGTCACATAGCTTTATGTTTAAGGTTTTGTCTAAGATGGGTTATTCCAGGAATTTTGTAAACTGTGTTAGGAGTTTGTATTGTAATGTTTCAAGTGAATTTTTGGTGAATGGGTGGTTAAGTGAGAAAGTGAGAATTAAATCAGGAGTGCGTCAGGGGTGCCCTATGTCCCCTTTTTTGTTTATTAGTGTGATTGAAGTGTTGATGTGTATGGTTAGGAAGGATAAGGTTATGAGAGGTGTGATGATTCCTGGGAGTAATGGAAAGGATGTGAGAATTCTAGGTTACATGGATGATGTAGTGATTGTGAGTGGGAATATGGCTGCGATGAGTAGGGCAAGGTTGATATTAAGTTTGTTTTGTAGTGTCTCAGCTTTTAAGGTCAATTGGACTAAGAGTTCCTTTAAATGTTTTGGTGAGAGGAATGTACGGATGGATGGTGTGAGGTGTGAGGATGGTGCAATAAAGGTGCTTGGGATTAAGTTTAATGATGATTTGAAAGGAAATGAGAGTTGGGAAGATTGTGGGGTGAGAGTGGTGCGCAAGTTGAATTTTTGGCGAATGAGAGAATTAACTCTGACTGGGAAAGTTCTGATTATTAAGGCGGTTATTTTGCCTATTTTGTTGTTTGTTGCGAATGTATATCCTGCTGCTTTTAAGAAAATTAGGAAAACTGAGAAATTCATCTTTAATTTTCTTTGGGGAAGTCGCATGGAGAAATTGAAACGGGAATATGTCTATAAGTTATGTGTAAATGGTGGTTTGGATTTTCCAAATATTGATTTCTTTTTAGGGATTGGTTACGTGAAAATGGTGGTGGTGGTTCTAGGGAAAAGTAATAAGTGTGCTTATATGATGAAGTATTCGGCTGGATGGATGCTTTATGGCTTAAAGTGGGTCAAAAGGGATGCTAGAGTGCCTGTTGCTTTTAAGTGTCCTGTATGGTATGGTTGTGTTGAGAAATTTGTAAGGAAGTATGATTTGTTGTCCGTTAACATGAGTGATTTTAGGCAAAAGAAGAAAGTCATTAGGATGGTGCGTGAGCGTGAGGTGGTATGTAATATCAATGGGTTGAGAGGGGAGGAAGTAACCGAGATGTGGAGAAAATTAAGTATAGATGGTGTGACTAACAGACAGAGAGATATCGCTTGGATGATATTGCATGACATTTTGCCTGTTAGAGATGTGCAAAAGAAGAGGGATTTAGTTAAATCTGAGGTATGCCCGAGGGATGGATGTGGTTTGAGAGAGCATGTTAGACATATGGTATGGGATTGTGATTTTGCATATGATGTATGGAAGGGTATAGGGGGACTTTGCAAGGAATTGGTGGGTGTAAAGTATGTTAATTGGAAACTTGCTATGTTTGGGATGGGTGCATGTAGTAGAATTAAGGATAGGATTTTATGGTTGTTGGTGGTGTGTGTAATTGAAAGTTTGTGGGATGCGAGGAATTTGTTAGTTTTTAAAAGGAAGAAAATGTCAGTTAATGAATGTTTGAGATTGATTCTGTCACGTATGTATGTAATATACCTCTGGGATCAGGAACGTGGAAGTATTATAGATGCTGAAGGGATCTGGAAGTTTAAAAAGTGGAGGTTTTTGGTAAAGTTTAATTCGTAGTGTATAATGTACCTGATGATAAGGTTTGGTTTTATTTTTGATTATATACCAAGTGTGATGAAAGGCTAAGTGTCAATGAAAGGCTTTTGTAAGTCGATTTGATTGAGCTTATGCTCCGGCCTATCTGATTTGGTTAAAAAAAAAAAAAAAAAAAAAAAAAATCTGTTCTTATCAGTTTAATATCTGATACGTCCCCTATCTGGGGACCATATATTAAATGGATTTTTAGAACAGGGAGATGGAAAAAGAGCTTGCTCTGTCCACTCCACGCATTGACCTGGTATTGCAGTATCTCCAGGACCGGTGCACCCCTTCTTTAATGCAGTTTCTAAAATCAGAAAGAATTGAATTCAATGTTTTTTGTTCATTTTGCTTGTTTGTCGGATTTTGGGATGGACTCTTTGGCTTTGCTTTTCTTCTCCTCATTGGATTTTTCATGTTCAAAGTTGCAGAAGCCAGATTACAAGCTCATTTTGGTTCAACTTCAGCAACTGTGCATTGCATTGCCATGTAATGTGATGCAATGCTATCTTTCTAGCTCTCCCTTTTTACTTCCTTTTGGATAAACAGACATATTAGGCAAGCATTTTGGAGCTTTCACCTAAATAACTACAGGTGGTGAGATAAGCTGCACAATATAATTGACCTTTCAGTATATTGTTGCACACACACCATCTATTTAGCAAATGCCCTTGTTATCAACAGCAGCCTTTTAAACTCACCTGAGCTAACAGGTATGTGCGCTGGTTACTCTGCTGCGCTTAAAATTTCTTTTTTGGTTTGCTACAATGCCTTTTCTGAAACGTTGTCTCCTTCTGCTGGAACACTGACTTCTTTCATTTAATGCCTGCAGACTATAAAAGAGAACCCAACCCAAAAAGTTTGGTTGATTAGTCTGTGGCATTCTGTTAAACTGTTGCTTATGGCGGTCTCTGTGAGCTTCTCAGCGACATTCAGCCAGCCAGGTATCCTGCCTGCAGTAGATGGAATGTGGCAATGGAACGCTGGCTGCGCGTGTCATAATAGGCTCTGAGCCTTTCTATACCTGTGCACAGCAGCAGCCACCTTCAGTCTGCTGCTGGACAGCCAGCAGCAGCAGCAGCAGGAGAGGTATGTAATCAGGAGCCCTCCTGCTAAGGGTAGACAGCTGCTCGTTCCACCCCACCCCCCGCCTTAATTGGTTCTCCTCCCTTCCAACGGTGTTGAGGCGGGTGGGAACAGCAGGGGGTGAAGGTGCTGTGTTTAAAGAGGTGGAGTTATGCAGATCTAAAACGCGTGGATTGCAGCAGCAGCAAGCCGAAAAGTGCAGGCATGTAAGGGATCTAGAGGTTGACAACATGTCTTCTTAACGGGAGTCCAGGAGCTCATCTCCACAAATGGACTTTTCAGGATCCTTGGGTGGCTCCGTAGTTTGAAACCAATTCTGGTTATCGCTTCTCGGCCTTTTGGCTAAGATCAAGTGTAGTATCTGTTCTTATCAGTTTAATATCTGATACGTCCCCTATCTGGGGACCATATATTAAATGGATTTTTAGAACAGGGAGATGGAAAAAGAGCTTGCTCTGTCCACTCCACGCATTGACCTGGTATTGCAGTATCTCCAGGACCGGTGCACCCCTTCTTTAATGCAGTTTCTAAAATCAGAAAGAATTGAATTCAATGTTTTTTGTTCATTTTGCTTGTTTGTCGGATTTTGGGATGGACTCTTTGGCTTTGCTTTTCTTCTCCTCATTGGATTTTTCATGTTCAAAGTTGCAGAAGCCAGATTACAAGCTCATTTTGGTTCAACTTCAGCAACTGTGCATTGCATTGCCATGTAATGTGATGCAATGCTATCTTTCTAGCTCTCCCTTTTTACTTCCTTTTGGATAAACAGACATATTAGGCAAGCATTTTGGAGCTTTCACCTAAATAACTACAGGTGGTGAGATAAGCTGCACAATATAATTGACCTTTCAGTATATTGTTGCACACACACCATCTATTTAGCAAATGCCCTTGTTATCAACAGCAGCCTTTTAAACTCACCTGAGCTAACAGGTATGTGCGCTGGTTACTCTGCTGCGCTTAAAATTTCTTTTTTGGTTTGCTACAATGCCTTTTCTGAAACGTTGTCTCCTTCTGCTGGAACACTGACTTCTTTCATTTAATGCCTGCAGACTATAAAAGAGAACCCAACCCAAAAAGTTTGGTTGATTAGTCTGTGGCATTCTGTTAAACTGTTGCTTATGGCGGTCTCTGTGAGCTTCTCAGCGACATTCAGCCAGCCAGGTATCCTGCCTGCAGTAGATGGAATGTGGCAATGGAACGCTGGCTGCGCGTGTCATAATAGGCTCTGAGCCTTTATATACCTGTGCACAGCAGCAGCCACCTTCAGTCTGCTGCTGGACAGCCAGCAGCAGCAGCAGCAGGAGAGGTATGTAATCAGGAGCCCTCCTGCTAAGGGTAGACAGCTGCTCGTTCCACCCCACCCCCCGCCTTAATTGGTTCTCCTCCCTTCCAACGGTGTTGAGGCGGGTGGGAACAGCAGGGGGTGAAGGTGCTGTGTTTAAAGAGGTGGAGTTATGCAGATCTAAAACGCGTGGATTGCAGCAGCAGCAAGCCGAAAAGTGCAGGCATGTAAGGGATCTAGAGATTGACAACATGTCTTCTTAATGGGAGTCCAGGAGCTCATCTCCACAAATGGACTTTTCAGGATCCTTGGGTGGCTCCGTAGTTTGAAACCAATTCTGGTTATCGCTTCTCGGCCTTTTGGCTAAGATCAAGTGTAGTATCTGTTCTTTTAAGAACACAAGAGCTACGATCTACACTTGACGAGAGCGATCGAACTCGGAAGGAGAAGAGCTTCGGAGCCCAGCTGACATCGGAGAAGGAAGGCGGATATCGGTGGGAGGAAGAAGCTCTAAAGAATCCAGAAGAAGACGAAGACTCGGAGAAGAATCGGGCTGTCCTGTGGAATCTTCGAGGAAGAAAATCATCGAGACAAAGACCTTTCGGGGAATTTGTCCAGAACACGACGGGAGAAGAATCTGCATAGCTCCACCCATTCCGGGAAGAGTTCCAGATCCAGCTCCAAGAAGTAACTGCAGGAGGAAAGCCATGGCAAGCGCTGCGAGGAAGGCCGAAAAGAAGAGCCTGGAGCAGGGGACAGCCAGGAGGGCCCAGCCAGGAGCCGATTCTGACCCCAAGGACTCTGCCTCCACGACTGGCCAGCAGAAGGGACCCCAGAAGCCCCGCCACGAAGCTCCAGCCCTGGAGCCATGGATGCGGCAGACGGTGGCCCTGAAGCTGAAGGAAGTGGATGGGAGGGTGCCAGACATGTCCTCGAACGTGTTCTGCCAGAAGATGCTGCTGGATCGAGGCTTCTCCAGGTCGGACACCCTCAGCATCCAGACCTTCTTGACGGGGATCTTCTTCGTCACCTTCGCCACTGTGAACACCTGCAGGAGGTTCTGGGAAATGGTAAGCGCAAAAGGACCGGATAATTCTTTCTCTGCCTTTACAGGTAGCTGCCCTATCCAGAGGGACGAAAGGAGGATCACGGTCTCCATGCGCAACCCGCACACCCCAGGCCAAGACATCTGTACCTTCCTGAGACGCTTCTGTTTGGTTGTGAAGGAACCCTCTCACATCCTGAATGGACTCGGCTTCTGGACAGGTAAGTGGTCGGTGACCGTTAGACTTCACAGGGACCTGGCGTACTCAGACGGACTTCGGCACCTTCCCCCGACATTCTCCCTGGGCAACTCCTACGGCCTCATCTATTACCCGGACATGCCGCGGAACTGCAGGAGATGCGGCAAGAACGGCCACGAGATGAAGGACTGCAAGGAGGATGCCTGCAGGATTTGTCGAGTGACGGGACACAGCTCGAAGGACTGCCCGAAGAAGACATCCTGCAACCTGTGTGGGCTGGCAGCTCATCTGTACAAGGATTGCCCCAAGCGTGAGAGATCCTGGGCATCGGTGGTTGCGACGACCCCAGCTACGGAGGACAAGGCCCCGACGACCAGGCCTGTGAAGGTCAAGGACGCGACGACCAAGGCCCCAGCGGCCAAGGCCGAGACGACCAAGGCCAAAGCGGTCAAGGAGTCGGTGGCCAAAGCCCCAGCGACGGTCCCAGCAGCTCCGAAGCAGAAGAAAAAGTCAAAGGAGGGTAAGAGTTCTGTCACCCCTCTCTCGATCCCTCCCCCTGCCACCCCCGTCCAATTCCCCCCCACCCCGGCCACCCCTGCTGAGGATTCCACTTCCTCTTCCTCCTTCCCCTACTCCTCAGCAGGTGTCCTTTCCCCTGCCCCGGCAGCCACTCTCCCTCCCCAGACCATGGTAGCGGTGGAATTAACCTTTCCTCCACCCGCCGCTATCTATTCCGAGGAGGATTTTCCCCTTCTTGTCTCCCCAGTTCCAACCCGGGGAAAGAGGAAGGTGGAGGACAGCCCTGCTACTGAATCCTCCAAAAAGAAGATTCTGGATTTCGTAGGCGAAAAGGAGGATACCCTCCCTGAGCCAGAAGAGATGGAGCACATGGTTGAGACCCTGGTGGCCGAGCCAGAAGAGGAGGAACTGGTGGTCGCCGAGATCGAGGCCGCGCTGCTTGACCAGATGGAGGAAGAGGGCCTGCTGGTGATCCCGTCACCAGCAGTCAACACCGACGAGGGACCACCCGACCGGAGTGGTAACTAAGGTGTATTGCCTGCGCTAACTTTTTCTTTTTTCCCTACATGATGGCTAATATTAACTTATTTTCCATTAATGTCAGGAGCATCAAGGACAAGTTCAGACGTCAGACTATTTATGCCTTCCTTACTTCCCAGTTGTGTGATGTTTATATGTTGCAGGAATGTTCCCTTCCCTCCTCTAGGTCCTTCAAACATCTGGCCAGGGAGTGGTCCCACGGTCCATCCTACTGGTCCGGTGGGGGTGACTGCAAGTCTGCGGGGGTCGCAATTCTGATCAGGGGGGGCGCATTCACGCTTGAGTCCGTCCAGGAGCTCATCTGCGGCAGGGCTCTTGTTGTAGATGGCAACTGGGCGGGAGAACCTGTCAGGTTCATCAACGTGTATGCGTCCCCACTGAAGAATGAGCGTTTGGAGCTTTTCCAGACCCTGCGGCTTCAGCTTGCCACCACCAGGACCTTAGTGATGGCCGGGGATTTCAACTGCCCCATCGAGGAGGATGGTCGTAGTTCTGGCACATCTGCCAAGTTGGACATCACGTCCAAGCTGCTCATCGAGATGGTAACCGAGGCCTCTCTTCAGGACGTGGTGGGCTCCATGGGGAGAGGCTCCACGAACTATTCGTGGAGCCGACCCGATGGCTCACTCCGCTCCAGGATTGACTTTGTGTTCACCTCTCGGGCAGTCAGGCAGAGTAGGCACTCGATGGTCTCCTGCTTCTTCTCCGACCACAGAGCCATTCACTTACAAGGTGTCCTCGGCGACGGTTTTCCGTCCGGCCCCGGCTCCTGGAAGCTGAATTGTGCTCTGCTGGCTCAGGATGAAGTCGTGGAGGAGCTGAGAGCAGCCTACGCAATGTGGCAGTCCTACAAGGGTAGCTTCCAAACAGTCTCTGATTGGTGGGAATATGTTAAACTTGAGTTTCGCTGTTTCTTTCAGGCCAAGGGTCGACAACAGGCGTGTGAGAAGAGGAGGGACTTCAGAGGGCTGCAGCGCGAGCTGCGGTCGCTGCAGGACCTTCTTCACTGCGGCTGGGACGTGAGGGAGGAGCTGGAGGAGACCAAGAAGAGCCTGAAAAGGCACTTTGAGGAGGAGTCCAAGCGAATCGTCTTCCGTTCCAAAGTGGAGAATCTGGAGAAGGGTGAGAAATGTAACTCATTCTTTTTCAGAAAACTTCATGCCGGTCACACGCCCCTGAACGAGCTGCGAGACGAGAGCGGAAACATGCGACGTGGGAAGGAGGACGTGATGAGGGTCGTCAGCGACTTCTACAGCGAACTCTACTCCCACAAGACTACCGACCCCGACGCTGCTGATAAGTTCCTGTCAGGTATCACTAACCATCTTGATCCTGCAGGCACGGCAGCTTTGGACAAACCTCTGATGGTGGGCGAATTGCTCTCTGCCGCTAAATCCTTTAGGACCGGCAGGACCCCGGGCAGTGATGGTCTTCCAGCGGAGCTCTATGTAGCGCTGGGAGACCTCATCTGTCCGGACCTGTTGGACCTGTACGAGGAGATGGTGGTGGAGGGTAGAATGCCTCCATCTTTGAGGGAAGGAATGGTCACGATCCTGTACAAGCGGAAGGGAGAGAGGTGCGACCTGAGGAATTGGCGTCCCATCACTCTGCTCAACGTGGACTACAAGATCCTGGCCAAGACGATGGCGACACGACTTAAGACGGTCATCGGACGGATCATCCACCTGGACCAGACCTGCGGCATCCCTGGACGTCGCATCGCAGACAGCCTCGCTCTCGTGCGGGACACGGTCGAGTACATCAAGGTCCGCCGCGCACACGCGGCCCTGGTCTCCTTGGATCAGGAGAAGGCCTTCGACCGGGTTTCCCACGAGTTCATGGGCCGAGCTCTGCACCGGTTAGGTTTGGGTAACATGTTTTGTTCGTATGTCCGTCTGATGTATTTTGATATCCACAGCTCGGTGTTGGTGAACGGCTGGAAGACTGACCCCTTCCCTGTCCTCTCTGGGGTCAGACAAGGCTGCCCTCTATCACCTCTTCTTTTTGTTTGTGTTATAGAACTCTTCGCAGAGGCTATCCGGCAGAATGGAGAGATCAGAGGGATCACCGCACCGGGTCCGGGACGACACGAGTTCAAGTGCTCGCTCTACATGGACGACGTCACCGTCTTCTGCGCTGATCGTGGTTCAGTCGACGCCCTCGTCCAGACGTGTGAGAGGTTCGGCCGGGCTTCAGGGGCCAAAGTCAACTGCAGGAAGTCGGAAGCCATGCTCTTCGGGGATTGGCAGCCGGCCTCCTCCGCCCCCTTCCCCTTCAACATTCAACCGGATTTCCTCAAGGTGCTGGGAGTCTGGTTCGGGAAGGAAGGAGCGGCCCTCAAGTCCTGGCAAGAACGCTTGGCCAAGGTGAAGCAACGGATCGGACTCTGGAGCCTCAGACACCTCACTTGTGAGGGTAAGGCACTCGTCCTGCGTAATGAGGTCCTGCCCGTCTTGCAGTACACGGCGCAGGCCTGGCCCCCACACGTCACTGTGTGCAGGGCCATTACCAGGACAGTGTTTCACTTTGTCTGGGGATCCAAGATGGACAGAGTCAGGCGGGCCGTCATGTACAAGGAGCCTCGCAAGGGTGGGAAGGGCGTTCCAGATATCCCCACCCTCCTGCGATCCTCTTTTGTGTGTGATTGTGTCCGCCGGACTTTGCAAGTCAAGAATGGCTCCGCGGGCAGGTCCATGTCTCGCTTCTTCCTGCTTCCTCTTTGGAGGCGACTCGGCTGGGACAAGTGGGACAGCTCCTTCCCCTACAACTGGACGACGCCATGGTTCTACGGAGACGTCGTTCGATTTGTGGGGGAGCATCAACTGGAGGGACTCAAGCCCGACTTGTGGAAGCCCAAAACTATCCACAAGCTAATCAGAGCCAAGGATGACGTGGAGAACATCACAGGACTTCACCAGGACACGCTGGAGACTGTGTGGACAAATGTGTCGTCTGACAGGCTGACCAACGGGCACAAGGACTTGTCGTGGATGGCGATTCAGGGCGGACTGCCCGTCCGGTCATTCATGCATGCCCGGAACCTGTGCAAGACCCGGTACTGCCCAAGGTGCCCCTTCGTGGAGGAAACATCTTTGCACACTTTTTGGGACTGCGGATTTGCACAGCGCCTATTGACTGCACTTGAGGACGACCTGAGGAACTCTGTCCCCAGGGCGAGCCTATCGCACCATTCTGTGCTTTACGGACTCTTCCCTGGGGTTCATACCGTCGGAGCCATCCAGGAGGCTTGGCGCCTTATGAACTGCTTCAAGGATGCCGTTTGGGTCGCCAGGAACCGGCTCATCTTGAGGAGGGAGAGGATGTCCATCCAGGACTGCCGCAGGCTGATCCACAGCCTGCTCAGAGACTATTCCATCATGGACGGTCCGGAGGACGAGGATGAGGACTAAACCCCTCCTCCCCCTCTCCCCTTATGTGTCTTGTCTTTCAATAAAGCTTCGGGCCTGTGATTTTCCCCTCCCCATCCCCTTTTTCCCAATCCCCATCCCTTATCACGGTTCGTCGTACTGTATTGATTGACATGCTTTTTCTTTCAGATTGAGTGTTTTGTGTAGCATAGGGGTGTGATGTGTCTAGTTAGTGCGTCGTATCCTCATGCTATGTAAATATGATGTAGAATTCTGTGTGTACTGGGCTGCGGCACTGTACACTGTCTGTTAACTTATTTTTTGTGCTAATAAAAGATATATTCAATCAAAAAATCTGTTCTTATCAGTTTAATATCTGATACGTCCCCTATCTGGGGACCATATATTAAATGGATTTTTAGAACAGGGAGATGGAAAAAGAGCTTGCTCTGTCCACTCCACGCATTGACCTGGTATTGCAGTATCTCCAGGACCGGTGCACCCCTTCTTTAATGCAGTTTCTAAAATCAGAAAGAATTGAATTCAATGTTTTTTGTTCATTTTGCTTGTTTGTCGGATTTTGGGATGGACTCTTTGGCTTTGCTTTTCTTCTCCTCATTGGATTTTTCATGTTCAAAGTTGCAGAAGCCAGATTACAAGCTCATTTTGGTTCAACTTCAGCAACTGTGCATTGCATTGCCATGTAATGTGATGAAATGCTATCTTTCTAGCTCTCCCTTTTTACTTCCTTTTGGATAAACAGACATATTAGGCAAGCATTTTGGAGCTTTCACCTAAATAACTACAGGTGGTGAGATAAGCTGCACAATATAATTGACCTTTCAGTATATTGTTGCACACACACCATCTATTTAGCAAATGCCCTTGTTATCAACAGCAGCCTTTTAAACTCACCTGAGCTAACAGGTATGTGCGCTGGTTACTCTGCTGCGCTTAAAATTTCTTTTTTGGTTTGCTACAATGCCTTTTCTGAAACGTTGTCTCCTTCTGCTGGAACACTGACTTCTTTCATTTAATGCCTGCAGACTATAAAAGAGAACCCAACCCAAAAAGTTTGGTTGATTAGTCTGTGGCATTCTGTTAAACTGTTGCTTATGGCGGTCTCTGTGAGCTTCTCAGCGACATTCAGCCAGCCAGGTATCCTGCCTGCAGTAGATGGAATGTGGCAATGGAACGCTGGCTGCGCGTGTCATAATAGGCTCTGAGCCTTTATATACCTGTGCACAGCAGCAGCCACCTTCAGTCTGCTGCTGGACAGCCAGCAGCAGCAGCAGCAGGAGAGGTATGTAATCAGGAGCCCTCCTGCTAAGGGTAGACAGCTGCTCGTTCCACCCCACCCCCCGCCTTAATTGGTTCTCCTCCCTTCCAACGGTGTTGAGGCGGGTGGGAACAGCAGGGGGTGAAGGTGCTGTGTTTAAAGAGGTGGAGTTATGCAGATCTAAAACGCGTGGATTGCAGCAGCAGCAAGCCGAAAAGTGCAGGCATGTAAGGGATCTAGAGGTTTACAACATGTCTTCTTAACGGGAGTCCAGGAGCTCATCTCCACAAATGGACTTTTCAGGATCCTTGGGTGGCTCCGTAGTTTGAAACCAATTCTGGTTATCGCTTCTCGGCCTTTTGGCTAAGATCAAGTGTAGTATCTGTTCTTATCAGTTTAATATCTGATACGTCCCCTATCTGGGGACCATATATTAAATGGATTTTTAGAACAGGGAGATGGAAAAAGAGCTTGCTCTGTCCACTCCATGCATTGACCTGGTATTGCAGTATCTCCAGGACCGGTGCACCCCTTCTTTAATGCAGTTTCTAAAATCAGAAAGAATTGAATTCAATGTTTTTTGTTCATTTTGCTTGTTTGTCGGATTTTGGGATGGACTCTTTGGCTTTGCTTTTCTTCTCCTCATTGGATTTTTCATGTTCAAAGTTGCAGAAGCCAGATTACAAGCTCATTTTGGTTCAACTTCAGCAACTGTGCATTGCATTGCCATGTAATGTGATGCAATGCTATCTTTCTAGCTCTCCCTTTTTACTTCCTTTTGGATAAACAGACATATTAGGCAAGCATTTTGGAGCTTTCACCTAAATAACTACAGGTGGTGAGATAAGCTGCACAATATAATTGACCTTTCAGTATATTGTTGCACACACACCATCTATTTAGCAAATGCCCTTGTTATCAACAGCAGCCTTTTAAACTCACCTGAGCTAACAGGTATGTGCGCTGGTTACTCTGCTGCGCTTAAAATTTCTTTTTTGGTTTGCTACAATGCCTTTTCTGAAACGTTGTCTCCTTCTGCTGGAACACTGACTTCTTTCATTTAATGCCTGCAGACTATAAAAGAGAACCCAACCCAAAAAGTTTGGTTGATTAGTCTGTGGCATTCTGTTAAACTGTTGCTTATGGCGGTCTCTGTGAGCTTCTCAGCGACATTCAGCCAGCCAGGTATCCTGCCTGCAGTAGATGGAATGTGGCAATGGAACGCTGGCTGCGCGTGTCATAATAGGCTCTGAGCCTTTATATACCTGTGCACAGCAGCAGCCACCTTCAGTCTGCTGCTGGACAGCCAGCAGCAGCAGGAGAGGTATGTAATCAGGAGCCCTCCTGCTAAGGGTAGACAGCTGCTCGTTCCACCCCACCCCCCGCCTTAATTGGTTCTCCTCCCTTCCAACGGTGTTGAGGCGGGTGGGAACAGCAGGGGGTGAAGGTGCTGTGTTTAAAGAGGTGGAGTTATGCAGATCTAAAACGCGTGGATTGCAGCAGCAGCAAGCCGAAAAGTGCAGGCATGTAAGGGATCTAGAGGTTGACAACATGTCTTCTTAACGGGAGTCCAGGAGCTCATCTCCACAAATGGACTTTTCAGGATCCTTGGGTGGCTCCGTAGTTTGAAACCAATTCTGGTTATCGCTTCTCGGCCTTTTGGCTAAGATCAAGTGTAGTATCTGTTCTTATCAGTTTAATATCTGATACGTCCCCTATCTGGGGACCATATATTAAATGGATTTTTAGAACAGGGAGATGGAAAAAGAGCTTGCTCTGTCCACTCCACGCATTGACCTGGTATTGCAGTATCTCCAGGACCGGTGCACCCCTTCTTTAATGCAGTTTCTAAAATCAGAAAGAATTGAATTCAATGTTTTTTGTTCATTTTGCTTGTTTGTCGAATTTTGGGATGGACTCCTTGGCTTTGCTTTTCTTCTCCTCATTGGATTTTTCATGTTCAAAGTTGCAGAAGCCAGATTACAAGCTCATTTTGGTTCAACTTCAGCAACTGTGCATTGCATTGCCATGTAATGTGATGCAATGCTATCTTTCTAGCTCTCCCTTTTTACTTCCTTTTGGATAAACAGACATATTAGGCAAGCATTTTGGAGCTTTCACCTAAATAACTACAGGTGGTGAGATAAGCTGCACAATATAATTGACCTTTCAGTATATTGTTGCACACACACCATCTATTTAGCAAATGCCCTTGTTATCAACAGCAGCCTTTTAAACTCACCTGAGCTAACAGGTATGTGCGCTGGTTACTCTGCTGCGCTTAAAATTTCTTTTTTGGTTTGCTACAATGCCTTTTCTGAAACGTTGTCTCCTTCTGCTGGAACACTGACTTCTTTCATTTAATGCCTGCAGACTATAAAAGAGAACCCAACCCAAAAAGTTTGGTTGATTAGTCTGTGGCATTCTGTTAAACTGTTGCTTATGGCGGTCTCTGTGAGCTTCTCAGCGACATTCAGCCAGCCAGGTATCCTGCCTGCAGTAGATGGAATGTGGCAATGGAACGCTGGCTGCGCGTGTCATAATAGGCTCTGAGCCTTTATATACCTGTGCACAGCAGCAGCCACCTTCAGTCTGCTGCTGGACAGCCAGCAGCAGCAGCAGCAGGAGAGGTATGTAATCAGGAGCCCTCCTGCTAAGGGTAGACAGCTGCTCGTTCCACCCCACCCCCCGCCTTAATTGGTTCTCCTCCCTTCCAACAGTGTTGAGGCGGGTGGGAACAGCAGGGGGTGAAGGTGCTGTGTTTAAAGAGGTGGAGTTATGCAGATCTAAAACGCGTGGATTGCAGCAGCAGCAAGCCGAAAAGTGCAGGCATGTAAGGGATCTAGAGGTTGACAACATGTCTTCTTAACGGGAGTCCAGGAGCTCATCTCCACAAATGGACTTTTCAGGATCCTTGGGTGGCTCCGTAGTTTGAAACCAATTCTGGTTATCGCTTCTCGGCCTTTTGGCTAAGATCAAGTGTAGTATCTGTTCTTATCAGTTTAATATCTGATACGTCCCCTATCTGGGGACCATATATTAAATGGATTTTTAGAACAGGGAGATGGAAAAAGAGCTTGCTCTGTCCACTCCACGCATTGACCTGGTATTGCAGTATCTCCAGGACCGGTGCACCCCTTCTTTAATGCAGTTTCTAAAATCAGAAAGAATTGAATTCAATGTTTTTTGTTCATTTTGCTTGTTTGTCGGATTTTGGGATGGACTCTTTGGCTTTGCTTTTCTTCTCCTCATTGGATTTTTCATGTTCAAAGTTGCAGAAGCCAGATTACAAGCTCATTTTGGTTCAACTTCAGCAACTGTGCATTGCATTGCCATGTAATGTGATGCAATGCTATCTTTCTAGCTCTCCCTTTTTACTTCCTTTTGGATAAACAGACATATTAGGCAAGCATTTTGGAGCTTTCACCTAAATAACTACAGGTGGTGAGATAAGCTGCACAATATAATTGACCTTTCAGTATATTGTTGCACACACACCATCTATTTAGCAAATGCCCTTGTTATCAACAGCAGCCTTTTAAACTCACCTGAGCTAACAGGTATGTGCGCTGGTTACTCTGCTGCGCTTAAAATTTCTTTTTTGGTTTGCTACAATGCCTTTTCTGAAACGTTGTCTCCTTCTGCTGGAACACTGACTTCTTTCATTTAATGCCTGCAGACTATAAAAGAGAACCCAACCCAAAAAGTTTGGTTGATTAGTCTGTGGCATTCTGTTAAACTGTTGCTTATGGCGGTCTCTGTGAGCTTCTCAGCGACATTCAGCCAGCCAGGTATCCTGCCTGCAGTAGATGGAATGTGGCAATGGAACGCTGGCTGCGCGTGTCATAATAGGCTCTGAGCCTTTATATACCTGTGCACAGCAGCAGCCACCTTCAGTCTGCTGCTGGACAGCCAGCAGCAGCAGCAGCAGGAGAGGTATGTAATCAGGAGCCCTCCTGCTAATGGTAGACAGCTGCTCGTTCCACCCCACCCCCCGCCTTAATTGGTTCTCCTCCCTTCCAACGGTGTTGAGGCGGGTGGGAACAGCAGGGGGTGAAGGTGCTGTGTTTAAAGAGGTGGAGTTATGCAGATCTAAAACGCGTGGATTGCAGCAGCAGCAAGCCGAAAAGTGCAGGCATGTAAGGGATCTAGAGGTTGACAACATGTCTTCTTAACGGGAGTCCAGGAGCTCATCTCCACAAATGGACTTTTCAGGATCCTTGGGTGGCTCCGTAGTTTGAAACCAATTCTGGTTATCGCTTCTCGGCCTTTTGGCTAAGATCAAGTGCAGTGATCTACCGGTTGCTGCCTTGGTCTTGGCTGAGAGGTGCCTTGGGTACCCGGCTCCTTGGCCTCGGGGGATCGCTGCATGTAGCAGTGCGGCTTCACCCCCTTGCTGCTTTTGGGGAGCCGGATTAGTCCCTGGGCAACGAGGGGCGATCAGCCTGCCTGCTTTTTTTAAGTAGGCGAGGAGGATTTTTGCCACGTTTGGTGTGAAGATATGGACGGGAGAAGCCCAAATATGCTGACCTGTGAAGAGGTCCCAGTTTTTGCAAGACTGAAGAATGCAGTGCGGTTTATTTTTTTGGATCCAGAGAAGAAGAAGTCTGGCTTGTTTTTTTTGGTAGAGAAGATTTTGTTTGGACTATTGGAAGTTCAAATGGAACAAGTTTTGTCTATGTTGGAGTTCCCGAAGAGAGGGATATATGATGTTATTTTTTGTTCAGAAGATATCTTTTCTGACTTTTGGAAGAGAATGGATCTAGTGAAGGAAGATTCGATACTTGAAGGTGTTTTTTTTGTGTCGCATTTTCCTAGGAAGGAAAGGCTAATAGTAATAAGGATGTATAGTCCTTTCATATTGGAAGAAGAGATCATGACCTTTTTATCCCGGTACTGTGAGAAAGTGAGTTCTGCTGGCAAAATGTTTAACCGATATGGTTTTTGGACCACGAGGTGGAGGTTCCTGGTCAAGTTCAAGGAAAGTTCGGATGGTGTTGTGGTACTCCCACCAAGTAGATTCAAAATCGGGACAGTTAATGGAGATATGTTCTTTACAGGTATGCCGAAGTTTTGTAGGCGTTGTAAACAGTATGGCCATGAAAAGGATTCCTGTACATTACAGTGGTGTGCCAAGTGTGAAGAAGTGGGACATAAGGCAGAGAATTGTGAAAAAAGTAAGAAATGTAATCTATGTGGTGGCAGTGGTCATTTATATGATTGCTGTCCTGTCAATAAAAGGGAGGAGAAGTCAGTTGACAAGGAAGATGGAAATGAAGAAGAGTCTGAAGCTGCCCCCCATGATGAAACGGAAGAGAACATATCTCAAAAGAAGGAGGAACAAATAAGAGATATAAGAAAAGAAGGTGATCATATGGAAGAAGATACTGAGAGTGATATCACAGGCGTTGAGATTGAAAATACTAGCTTGGAAGAAGAAGTGGAGGTGGATAGGGAGTCAGAAGATCAGGAGGAAAGTGAGTCCTCCAGTCAGGATGAAAAGGAAGGTGCTGTAAGTAATATGGAAGAGGAGGAGGAGGGTGAAGAAACTAGTGAAGAAGAAAGAGAGGATGTCGCATGTGAAGCCAGAGAAGAAATTGAAGGAGTTTTGTCATCTGGGAAGGACTCTAGTGAAGCAAAGGATGTTTCAGAAAAAAATATGAGGGAGATGGAGGAGAGACAAGAAGTGTTGAAAATGCTAGAGAGTTGTGAAGGGGGGAGTCAGGCTAGTCTAAGGCGCAAAGTGTGGAATAACATTTATAGCGATATGCATCGTTTTTTTTCAACTTACAGAATACCTCAGTCGTTGGCTAAAGAGGTAGAAGAAGCTTGGGATGGTCGGTTTCTGGATGGAAGGCTTTTGAATGCCTTGGCAGCATATGGCCTGAAGAGAGGAATGTTGCCTTAAATCGTAATGGTAAAGATTGCAATGTTGTGATGTAAAGAATATGGAATAACTGTATTGTGATAATATAAACGTATATATATAAAATAAGATTGGAAAAATGGATATATGACCCACAATGATGGATAACAACCTAATACCATTTGGAAATCATTGCAAAGCATGAAATGGTAAATATGGGACTTGTAATCTGAGTGGAAAAAAAAAAAAAAAAAAAAAAAAATCTGTTCTTATCAGTTTAATATCTGATACGTCCCCTATCTGGAGACCATATATTAAATGGATTTTTAGAACAGGGAGATGGAAAAAGAGCTTGCTCTGTCCACTCCACGCATTGACCTGGTATTGCAGTATCTCCAGGACCGGTGCACCCCTTCTTTAATGCAGTTTCTAAAATCAGAAAGAATTGAATTCAATGTTTTTTGTTCATTTTGTTTGTTTGTCGGATTTTGGGATGGACTCTTTGGCTTTGCTTTTCTTCTCCTCATTGGATTTTTCATGTTCAAAGTTGCAGAAGCCAGATTACAAGCTCATTTTGGTTCAACTTCAGCAACTGTGCATTGCATTGCCATGTAATGTGATGCAATGCTATCTTTCTAGCTCTCCCTTTTTACTTCCTTTTGGATAAACAGACATATTAGGCAAGCATTTTGGAGCTTTCACCTAAATAACTACAGGTGGTGAGATAAGCTGCACAATATAATTGACCTTTCAGTATATTGTTGCACACACACCATCTATTTAGCAAATGCCCTTGTTATCAACAGCAGCCTTTTAAACTCACCTGAGCTAACAGGTATGTGCGCTGGTTACTCTGCTGCGCTTAAAATTTCTTTTTTGGTTTGCTACAATGCCTTTTCTGAAACGTTGTCTCCTTCTGCTGGAACACTGACTTCTTTCATTTAATGCCTGCAGACTATAAAAGAGAACCCAACCCAAAAAGTTTGGTTGATTAGTCTGTGGCATTCTGTTAAACTGTTGCTTATGGCGGTCTCTGTGAGCTTCTCAGCGACATTCAGCCAGCCAGGTATCCTGCCTGCAGTAGATGGAATGTGGCAATGGAACGCTGGCTGCGCGTGTCATAATAGGCTCTGAGCCTTTATATACCTGTGCACAGCAGCAGCCACCTTCAGTCTGCTGCTGGACAGCCAGCAGCAGCAGCAGCAGGAGAGGTATGTAATCAGGAGCCCTCCTGCTAAGGGTAGACAGCTGCTCGTTCCACCCCACCCCCCGCCTTAATTGGTTCTCCTCCCTTCCAACGGTGTTGAGGCGGGTGGGAACAGCAGGGGGTGAAGGTGCTGTGTTTAAAGAGGTGGAGTTATGCAGATCTAAAACGCGTGGATTGCAGCAGCAGCAAGCCGAAAAGTGCAGGCATGTAAGGGATCTAGAGGTTGACAACATGTCTTCTTAACGGGAGTCCAGGAGCTCATCTCCACAAATGGACTTTTCAGGATCCTTGGGTGGCTCCGTAGTTTGAAACCAATTCTGGTTATCGCTTCTCGGCCTTTTGGCTAAGATCAAGTGTAGTATCTGTTCTTATCAGTTTAATATCTGATACGTCCCCTATCTGGGGACCATATATTAAATGGATTTTTAGAACAGGGAGATGGAAAAAGAGCTTGCTCTGTCCACTCCACGCATTGACCTGGTATTGCAGTATCTCCAGGACCGGTGCACCCCTTCTTTAATGCAGTTTCTAAAATCAGAAAGAATTGAATTCAATGTTTTTTGTTCATTTTGCTTGTTTGTCGAATTTTGGGATGGACTCTTTGGCTTTGCTTTTCTTCTCCTCATTGGATTTTTCATGTTCAAAGTTGCAGAAGCCAGATTACAAGCTCATTTTGGTTCAACTTCAGCAACTGTGCATTGCATTGCCATGTAATGTGATGCAATGCTATCTTTCTAGCTCTCCCTTTTTACTTCCTTTTGGATAAACAGACATATTAGGCAAGCATTTTGGAGCTTTCACCTAAATAACTACAGGTGGTGAGATAAGCTGCACAATATAATTGACCTTTCAGTATATTGTTGCACACACACCATCTATTTAGCAAATGCCCTTGTTATCAACAGCAGCCTTTTAAACTCACCTGAGCTAACAGGTATGTGCGCTGGTTACTCTGCTGCGCTTAAAATTTCTTTTTTGGTTTGCTACAATGCCTTTTCTGAAACGTTGTCTCCTTCTGCTGGAACACTGACTTCTTTCATTTAATGCCTGCAGACTATAAAAGAGAACCCAACCCAAAAAGTTTGGTTGATTAGTCTGTGGCATTCTGTTAAACTGTTGCTTATGGCGGTCTCTGTGAGCTTCTCAGCGACATTCAGCCAGCCAGGTATCCTGCCTGCAGTAGATGGAATGTGGCAATGGAACGCTGGCTGCGCGTGTCATAATAGGCTCTGAGCCTTTATATACCTGTGCACAGCAGCAGCCACCTTCAGTCTGCTGCTGGACAGCCAGCAGCAGCAGCAGCAGGAGAGGTATGTAATCAGGAGCCCTCCTGCTAAGGGTAGACAGCTGCTCGTTCCACCCCACCCCCCGCCTTAATTGGTTCTCCTCCCTTCCAACGGTGTTGAGGCGGGTGGGAACAGCAGGGGGTGAAGGTGCTGTGTTTAAAGAGGTGGAGTTATGCAGATCTAAAACGCGTGGATTGCAGCAGCAGCAAGCCGAAAAGTGCAGGCATGTAAGGGATCTAGAGGTTGACAACATGTCTTCTTAACGGGAGTCCAGGAGCTCATCTCCACAAATGGACTTTTCAGTATCCTTGGGTGGCTCCATAGTTTGAAACCAATTCTGGTTATCGCTTCTCGGCCTTTTGGCTAAGATCAAGTGTAGTATCTGTTCTTATCAGTTTAATATCTGATACGTCCCCTATCTGGGGACCATATATTAAATGGATTTTTAGAACAGGGAGATGGAAAAAGAGCTTGCTCTGTCCACTCCACGCATTGACCTGGTATTGCAGTATCTCCAGGACCGGTGCACCCCTTCTTTAATGCAGTTTCTGAAATCAGAAAATATTGAATTCAATGTTTTTTGTTCATTTTGCTTGTTTGTCGGATTTTGGGATGGACTCTTTGGCTTTGCTTTTCTTCTCCTCATTGGATTTTTCATGTTCAAAGTTGCAGAAGCCAGATTACAAGCTCATTTTGGTTCAACTTCAGCAACTGTGCATTGCATTGCCATGTAATGTGATGCAATGCTATCTTTCTAGCTCTCCCTTTTTACTTCCTTTTGGATAAACAGACATATTAGGCAAGCATTTTGGAGCTTTCACCTAAATAACTACAGGTGGTGAGATAAGCTGCACAATATAATTGACCTTTCAGTATATTGTTGCACACACACCATCTATTTAGCAAATGCCCTTGTTATCAACAGCAGCCTTTTAAACTCACCTGAGCTAACAGGTATGTGCGCTGGTTACTCTGCTGCGCTTAAAATTTCTTTTTTGGTTTGCTACAATGCCTTTTCTGAAACGTTGTCTCCTTCTGCTGGAACACTGACTTCTTTCATTTAATGCCTGCAGACTATAAAAGAGAACCCAACCCAAAAAGTTTGGTTGATTAGTCTGTGGCATTCTGTTAAACTGTTGCTTATGGCGGTCTCTGTGAGCTTCTCAGCGACATTCAGCCAGCCAGGTATCCTGCCTGCAGTAGATGGAATGTGGCAATGGAACGCTGGCTGCGCGTGTCATAATAGGCTCTGAGCCTTTATATACCTGTGCACAGCAGCAGCCACCTTCAGTCTGCTGCTGGACAGCCAGCAGCAGCAGCAGCAGCAGGAGAGGTATGTAATCAGGAGCCCTCCTGCTAAGGGTAGACAGCTGCTCGTTCCACCCCACCCCCCGCCTTAATTGGTTCTCCTCCCTTCCAACGGTGTTGAGGCGGGTGGGAACAGCAGGGGGTGAAGGTGCTGTGTTTAAAGAGGTGGAGTTATGCAGATCTAAAACGCGTGGATTGCAGCAGCAGCAAGCCGAAAAGTGCAGGCATGTAAGGGATCTAGAGGTTGACAACATGTCTTCTTAACGGGAGTCCAGGAGCTCATCTCCACAAATAGACTTTTCAGGATCCTTGGGTGGCTCCGTAGTTTGAAACCAATTCTGGTTATCGCTTCTCGGCCTTTTGGCTAAGATCAAGTGTAGTATCTGTTCTTATCAGTTTAATATCTGATACGTCCCCTATCTGGGGACCATATATTAAATGGATTTTTAGAACAGGGAGATGGAAAAAGAGCTTGCTCTGTCCACTCCACGCATTGACCTGGTATTGCAGTATCTCCAGGACCGGTGCACCCCTTCTTTAATGCAGTTTCTAAAATCAGAAAGAATTGAATTCAATGTTTTTTGTTCATTTTGCTTGTTTGTCGGATTTTGGGATGGACTCTTTGGCTTTGCTTTTCTTCTCCTCATTGGATTTTTCATGTTCAAAGTTGCAGAAGCCAGATTACAAGCTCATTTTGGTTCAACTTCAGCAACTGTGCATTGCATTGCCATGTAATGTGATGCAATGCTATCTTTCTAGCTCTCCCTTTTTACTTCCTTTTGGATAAACAGACATATTAGGCAAGCATTTTGGAGCTTTCACCTAAATAACTACAGGTGGTGAGATAAGCTGCACAATATAATTGACCTTTCAGTATATTGTTGCACACACACCATCTATTTAGCAAATGCCCTTGTTATCAACAGCAGCCTTTTAAACTCACCTGAGCTAACAGGTATGTGCGCTGGTTACTCTGCTGCGCTTAAAATTTCTTTTTTGGTTTGCTACAATGCCTTTTCTGAAACGTTGTCTCCCTCTGCTGGAACACTGACTTCTTTCATTTAATGCCTGCAGACTATAAAAGAGAACCCAACCCAAAAAGTTTGGTTGATTAGTCTGTGGCATTCTGTTAAACTGTTGCTTATGGCGGTCTCTGTGAGCTTCTCAGCGACATTCAGCCAGCCAGGTATCCTGCCTGCAGTAGATGGAATGTGGCAATGGAACGCTGGCTGCGCGCGTCATAATAGGCTCTGAGCCTTTATATACCTGTGCACAGCAGCAGCCACCTTCAGTCTGCTGCTGGACAGCCAGCAGCAGCAGCAGCAGGAGAGGTATGTAATCAGGAGCCCTCCTGCTAAGGGTAGACAGCTGCTCGTTCCACCCCACCCCCCGCCTTAATTGGTTCTCCTCCCTTCCAACGGTGTTGAGGCGGGTGGGAACAGCAGGGGGTGAAGGTGCTGTGTTTAAAGAGGTGGAGTTATGCAGATCTAAAACGCGTGGATTGCAGCAGCAGCAAGCCGAAAAGTGCAGGCATGTAAGGGATCTAGAGGTTGACAACATGTCTTCTTAACGGGAGTCCAGGAGCTCATCTCCACAAATGGACTTTTCAGGATCCTTGGGTGGCTCCGTAGTTTGAAACCAATTCTGGTTATCGCTTCTCGGCCTTTTGGCTAAGATCAAGTGTAGTATCTGTTCTTATCAGTTTAATATCTGATACGTCCCCTATCTGGGGACCATATATTAAATGGATTTTTAGAACAGGGAGATGGAAAAAGAGCTTGCTCTGTCCACTCCACGCATTGACCTGGTATTGCAGTATCTCCAGGACCGGTGCACCCCTTCTTTAATGCAGTTTCTAAAATCAGAAAGAATTGAATTCAATGTTTTTTGTTCATTTTGCTTGTTTGTCGGATTTTGGGATGGACTCTTTGGCTTTGCTTTTCTTCTCCTCATTGGATTTTTCATGTTCAAAGTTGCAGAAGCCAGATTACAAGCTCATTTTGGTTCAACTTCAGCAACTGTGCATTGCATTGCCATGTAATGTGATGCAATGCTATCTTTCTAGCTCTCCCTTTTTACTTCCTTTTGGATAAACAGACATATTAGGCAAGCATTTTGGAGCTTTCACCTAAATAACTACAGGTGGTGAGATAAGCTGCACAATATAATTGACCTTTCAGTATATTGTTGCACACACACCATCTATTTAGCAAATGCCCTTGTTATCAACAGCAGCCTTTTAAACTCACCTGAGCTAACAGGTATGTGCGCTGGTTACTCTGCTGCGCTTAAAATTTCTTTTTTGGTTTGCTACAATGCCTTTTCTGAAACGTTGTCTCCCTCTGCTGGAACACTGACTTCTTTCATTTAATGCCTGCAGACTATAAAAGAGAACCCAACCCAAAAAGTTTGGTTGATTAGTCTGTGGCATTCTGTTAAACTGTTGCTTATGGCGGTCTCTGTGAGCTTCTCAGCGACATTCAGCCAGCCAGGTATCCTGCCTGCAGTAGATGGAATGTGGCAATGGAACGCTGGCTGCGCGTGTCATAATAGGCTCTGAGCCTTTATATACCTGTGCACAGCAGCAGCCACCTTCAGTCTGCTGCTGGACAGCCAGCAGCAGCAGCAGCAGGAGAGGTATGTAATCAGGAGCCCTCCTGCTAAGGGTAGACAGCTGCTCGTTCCACCCCACCCCCCGCCTTAATTGGTTCTCCTCCCTTCCAACGGTGTTGAGGCGGGTGGGAACAGCAGGGGGTGAAGGTGCTGTGTTTAAAGAGGTGGAGTTATGCAGATCTAAAACGCGTGGATTGCAGCAGCAGCAAGCCGAAAAGTGCAGGCATGTAAGGGATCTAGAGGTTGACAACATGTCTTCTTAACGGGAGTCCAGGAGCTCATCTCCACAAATGGACTTTTCAGGATCCTTGGGTGGCTCCGTAGTTTGAAACCAATTCTGGTTATCGCTTCTCGGCCTTTTGGCTAAGATCAAGTGTAGTATCTGTTCTTATCAGTTTAATATCTGATACGTCCCCTATCTGGGGACCATATATTAAATGGATTTTTAGAACAGGGAGATGGAAAAAGAGCTTGCTCTGTCCACTCCACGCATTGACCTGGTATTGCAGTATCTCCAGGACCGGTGCACCCCTTCTTTAATGCAGTTTCTAAAATCAGAAAGAATTGAATTCAATGTTTTTTGTTCATTTTGCTTGTTTGTCGGATTTTGGGATGGACTCTTTGGCTTTGCTTTTCTTCTCCTCATTGGATTTTTCATGTTCAAAGTTGCAGAAGCCAGATTACAAGCTCATTTTGGTTCAACTTCAGCAACTGTGCATTGCATTGCCATGTAATGTGATGCAATGCTATCTTTCTAGCTCTCCTTTTTTACTTCCTTTTGGATAAACAGACATATTAGGCAAGCATTTTGGAGCTTTCACCTAAATAACTACAGGTGGTGAGATAAGCTGCACAATATAATTGACCTTTCAGTATATTGTTGCACACACACCATCTATTTAGCAAATGCCCTTGTTATCAACAGCAGCCTTTTAAACTCACCTGAGCTAACAGGTATGTGCGCTGGTTACTCTGCTGCGCTTAAAATTTCTTTTTTGGCTTGCTACAATGCCTTTTCTGAAACTTTGTCTCCCTCTGCTGGAACACTGACTTCTTTCATTTAATGCCTGCAGACTATAAAAGAGAACCCAACCCAAAAAGTTTGGTTGATTAGTCTGTGGCATTCTGTTAAACTGTTGCTTATGGCGGTCTCTGTGAGCTTCTCAGCGACATTCAGCCAGCCAGGTATCCTGCCTGCAGTAGATGGAATGTGGCAATGGAACGCTGGCTGCGCGTGTCATAATAGGCTCTGAGCCTTTATATACCTGTGCACAGCAGCAGCCACCTTCAGTCTGCTGCTGGACAGCCAGCAGCAGCAGCAGCAGGAGAGGTATGTAATCAGGAGCCCTCCTGCTAAGGGTAGACAGCTGCTCGTTCCACCCCACCCCCCGCCTTAATTGGTTCTCCTCCCTTCCAACGGTGTTGAGGCGGGTGGGAACAGCAGGGGGTGAAGGTGCTGTGTTTAAAGAGGTGGAGTTATGCAGATCTAAAACGCGTGGATTGCAGCAGCAGCAAGCCGAAAAGTGCAGGCATGTAAGGGATCTAGAGGTTGACAACATGTCTTCTTAACGGGAGTCCAGGAGCTCATCTCCACAAATGGACTTTTCAGGATCCTTGGGTGGCTCCGTAGTTTGAAACCAATTCTGGTTATCGCTTCTCGGCCTTTTGGCTGCGATCGTATGACTGTACCTTGATTGGTGCGAGTCTCCTGGAGGAATCCGGACCCTTTTGTGGAGGATTTTCTGCTTTTTCCTGTGGTATTCCATACCGACAGAATCCAAGATGTCTTTTGTGAAGAACACCATCCGTTTGTCCGTGGATCCATCTGACCAGAACAAGAACAACGTGGTTTTCATTGTCCAAGACATCGTTGAAGGCAAAGCTGGAGCAAGACGTTCTGAGATCTTCAGTGTCAACGAATTTTCACGTCAAGGTAATTATGACGTTACCTTTATGGACCAGGATGTTTGCCTTAATGTCTTTGAATGGCTCCGTGGTCACTCTAGTGACCCCTGCTTGGAAGGAGTTAGATGGGAACCTTTGTTTGGTCTGCAAGAAAAGGAGGTGACTGTGACTGTCTATAACCCTTTTACAGACCCTGAGCTGCTGGAGTGCTTCCTCTCTCGCTACTGTGAATATGTGCGGAAGGGAGTGAAGCAAGTCAATTGTCTAGGAATCTTTAACTGTCAGTATAAATTCCGTGTGAAATTGAAAAGGGATCCTGACAGTGTGGGGGGCTTTAGACACCCTCCATCAAATTTTTCCGTTGCAGGCCATAGAGGTTTCCTCTTTTACCCAGGCCAGCCCATGTTTTGCCGTAGATGCTTTTCTTTCGGACATACCATGGTAACATGCCTTAAAGGGCAGTGTTGCCGAAATTGCAGAAAGGAGGGGCATATGGCCAACCAGTGTCCAGAGGCCAAGTCCTGTGATGTCTGTGGGAGTAGTGATCACATGTATAAGGACTGTCCTATGAGTGCACCTAGACGTTCTGATAAAGAACAAAAGGAGGAGGAGCTGGAGAGGAGGCAGATGGCAAGCGCACTGAAAGTGCTGGAAAGATTGGAGAGGGAGGAGAGAGAGGGAAGGAGGCGGGAAACTGGTAGAGCCTCTCCCTCTACGGCGCCAGAGGAGGTGTCCCTGAGACCATGTTCTTCTTCTGCTGAAGAAATGAGGAAGAAGCGGAGGGAAGAAAAGGAGTTCTGGAGGGAAGTGGCAAAGGTGGAGAAAAAGGCAGTGTCTGCGAGAATATCTAGGAAAGTGGTGGAAGCAGAGCTGCCTGAGATGATGACTTTTGGAGAGGCAATGGACGCAACAGGATGTGAAGTGCAAATCTCGGAACCCGACAGTCCTGAACACCCTTCGGGTCCTGAAAACATTGAAGATTTTTCTTCGGAGGATGATAGGGGTGCAAAGAAGAGTCGTAGGGAGGATGGTGGGGGCAGTGATGATGCAGTTTTTAGTGAGCCTCAGAGGAAGATCAGAACTGCCAGAATGAGGAGTGTGGCTGGTGAAGCCAGCGGGTCGGAAACCAGCTGTTCTGTTCTGATGGCGGAGGAGGATAGTGGTGGTGCTGGATAGTGTCACCATATAATATTGTAAATGTTTTTTCTTTTTGTCCTCTTGTGAGCTTTGGTTTAGGCCAAAGGCTATTTCTTTGTGTAATTGGTGAAGGAGTAGAAGTATTATGGGATTTACCATAGTGTCCCAAAACGTAAGAGTGTTTAAAAGTAAAGTAAGAAGAGCTGCTATTTTTGAGTTTTTAGCTATGCAAAATGCATCTATTTTTTGTTTACAAGAATGTGGGGTAGTGGATGGTGTGAAAGGGGATGAATGGTCTTATGGAGCGTCTGTGTGGTCGGGGAGTGCATGTAATAAGAATGATGGTGTGGGTATTTTGGTTAAAGGAAGGGAGGTTGTTTTGAGTGATTATTTGGTTATTGAGGTGGGGAGATGTATCCTTGCTAATTTTGTATACAAGAATGTAAAGTTTTGTGTTATTAATGTTTATGCGCCAGTTGAAAAAAATGAGCGCAAAAATTTATTTGAAAAAATTAAGCTTTTTGTTCCAGGAAGAATACCTGTGGTAATTGTGGGTGATATGAACTGTGATGTGGGGAGAGTGAATGTGGATGTGTCTGGGAAAGCATTATTGGAGTTAGTGAATGATTTTGGGTTGTGTGATATGCAGCGCGTGTGTAACATGAATCCTTTGTTGAACACTTTCTTTTCTGAGAGTGGTAGGGTACAATCCAGATTGGATTATTGTTTTATTTCTAAAAATATGGTTTCTGTTAATTATAGGCAGGAAAACGTTCTTTTTTCAGATCATGTGTGTATGTTGTGTGAGTTGGATATAAAAGTTGATGGAGTGTTTGGGAGAGGATTGTGGAAGTTAAATGTTAAACTGTTAGAGAATGAAGATGTGAGAAAGGAGTATGAAAGGCGGTATGAAGAATGGTGTAAGCATAAAAATGAGTTTGGGAATGTTTGTGAGTGGTGGGACTGGGTGAAGAAACAAACAAAAATGTTCTTTAAAAATTTAGGATACAAGTATGCAGCAATTAAAAGAGAGAGTTTTGTTAAACTGAACGCGCGGTTGAGCGTTTTGTATAAGTTAAGGGAAGGAGGAGTTGAGGTGGAGGAGGATATTTTAGAGGTAAAAAAGGAGATTAGTGAGTTTTTGTTGGAGAGAGGGAGAAGCATAGTGTTTAGGGCAAAGATTGATAAGATGGAGCAGGATGAGAAATGTTCTCGGTTTTTCTTTAAAAAAGTTTTTGGAAAGAAACAGAGTATGAGCGTGGTGTATGGAGCAGATGGAAGTGAGGTGAGTGGAGAGGATATGTGTGAAGAGGTGGCTAAGTTTTATGAGGATCTGTATGCAGTGAAACAGAGGGATGAATGTTTGGAGAATGATGTTTTGAGTGTGTTAGAGAGTAAGTTGAGTGAAGCAGAAAGAGAGAGAGTGATGGGTGAGGTGACTGGTGATGAGGTATGGAAGGTTATGTGTAGTATGGCTTTGAATAAGACGCCGGGGGAGGATGGCCTCCCAGTAGAATTTTATCGTGTGATGTGGGGTGTGATTGGTAAGGACTTTGTGGATGTATGTAAGTATATGTGGGGAAACATGGAGGTGGCTGAGAGTATGCGTGCAGGTATGGTTGTGTTAATTCCTAAGAAAGGGGATTTGAAAAGTCTGAGGAATTGGAGGCCAATAACGTTACTTAATTGTGATTATAAAATCTATGCAAAACTTATGGCTAATAGGATGCGTGATGTGATAGAGAGTGTGATTGGGGATGAGCAGTGTTGTGCGGTACCTGGGAGGCGGATTCATGAGTGTGTGTGTATGTTAAGAGATTGTCTATGGGATTGCATGGGTCGTAAGAAGAGTGTATTTTTGTTAAGTTTGGATTTTGAAAAGGCTTATGATAGGTTGTCGCATGGTTTTTTGTTCAGAGTGTTGTTAAAAATGGGTTTTCCGGCTGATTTTGTTGGGCGAGTGAGAAGTTTGTATGCGGGTGTTTATAGCTGTGTTTTAATGAATGGGTATGTGGGTAGGAAAGTGAATGTGTTTTCGGGTGTGCGACAGGGGTGTCCTTTGTCCCCTGTAGCATTTATTTGTGCAATTGAGCCATTGTTGTGTATGCTGAGGAAAGATAAGGTAATTCGTGGTGTGCAAGTGCCGGGAGGTGGAGGAAAAGAATGGAAAGTGAGTGGTTATATGGATGACGTGTGTGTATTATGTGATTCTGAATGTTCGGTGAGGCGGGTGAAGTTGTTAGTGTCTATTTTTTGTGGTGCATCTGCGTTTAAAGTGAATTGGGAAAAGAGTGAGTGTAAGGGTTTTGGAGGCGGAAGTTTAAGTAGGGATGTAGGTGTGAATGTAGTGAATGGACCTATTAAAGTTTTGGGTGTGAAGTTTTCAGAGAGTTTGGATGGGAAAGAAAGTTGGGATGATGCGAAAGGAAAAGTTGAGCAGAAGTTGAATTTTTGGAAATTGAGGAGTTTATCGTTTTTTGGGAAGATTTTAATTGTTAAGAGTGTGGTGTTGCCAATATTTTTATATATTGCGGTAGTATTTCCACCAGGATATATGTGTATGAGAAGCTTGAATAGAATTTTATTTGTTTTTTTGTGGAACTCGAAAATGGAGAGAGCTAGGAGAGAAATTTTGGTTAAAAGAGTGGAAAAAGGTGGTTTGGGTTTTCCGAATTTGGACGTGTTTTTTGGTGTGAATATCGTTGTGTTTGTTTTGAAAGTGATTAGGGCGGATGGAAAGTTTTCATCTATGTGTAGGTATTTATTTGGAGCGTATTTGTTTCGTTTAAAGTGGCAAGAAAGGGATTTGCGATGTCCGATTGCTTTTGAGGTGCCTGTATGGTATGTGTGGGTTTATAAGTTTTTGGTGAGGTATGAACTGTGTGATGCAGATGTGAGATTGCTGGAGAATAAGAAGGCTGTGTATAGGATGATTGAATGTAGAGAGGTAGAATGTGGAATAAATATGGTTAGGGGTGGTGATGTGCAGAAGGTTTGGAAGAAAGTGCGGATGAGTGGTATGACCAACAAACAGAGTGAAGTTGTGTGGCAGTCTTTACATGGAGTATTACCTGTGAGAGAGTTTCAGAGGAATAGAGGTTTGGTGAGGAGTGAAATGTGTCCAAGAAATGGCTGTGGTGGAAGGGAAAGTGTGTTGCATGTTTTTTGGAATTGCCAGTATGCTAGAGATGTGATTGGGAGAATGGGGCCTTTGTGTAAAGAATTGTGTGGTGTGAATTTGTTGTCTTTTGAGTTGTTTATGTTTGGTTTGGGAATATGTGATGGGACGAAGGAAAGAGTCTTGTGGTTGATGCTTGCATGTATAAAGGAAGTGTTATGGGATGTGAGGAATGTGTATGTGTTTAAAAGGAAGGAAATTGCTGTAAAGGATAGTGTGAAGGTGATTTTGGGGAAGATGTATGTGTGTTTCCTATGGGACAAAAAGAGGAGAGGGGAAGTGGATGCAGAGGGAATATGGAAAGTTAAAAAGTGGAGATATATTGTTAGTACCTCTTGATTTTTCTTATTGTTGTTTTGAAATATGAAATAAATATTTCCGATGATGATGGGGACAGCAAATTGCGTATTGGATTTGACGCAGCTGTTTTGATGGAATTTTCCTTTGTCTGGTTTTCATAGACTGTGGAATTTCCTCGTCTGAGGAGAAAAAAAAAAAAAAAAAAAAAAAAAAAATCTGTTCTTATCAGTTTAATATCTGATACGTCCCCTATCTGGGGACCATATATTAAATGGATTTTTAGAACAGGGAGATGGAAAAAGAGCTTGCTCTGTCCACTCCACGCATTGACCTGGTATTGCAGTATCTCCAGGACCGGTGCACCCCTTCTTTAATGCAGTTTCTAAAATCAGAAAGAATTGAATTCAATGTTTTTTGTTCATTTTGCTTGTTTGTCGGATTTTGGGATGGACTCTTTGGCTTTGCTTTTCTTCTCCTCATTGGATTTTTCATGTTCAAAGTTGCAGAAGCCAGATTACAAGCTCATTTTGGTTCAACTTCAGCAACTGTGCATTGCATTGCCATGTAATGTGATGCAATGCTATCTTTCTAGCTCTCCCTTTTTACTTCCTTTTGGATAAACAGACATATTAGGCAAGCATTTTGGAGCTTTCACCTAAATAACTACAGGTGGTGAGATAAGCTGCACAATATAATTGACCTTTCAGTATATTGTTGCACACACACCATCTATTTAGCAAATGCCCTTGTTATCAACAGCAGCCTTTTAAACTCACCTGAGCTAACAGGTATGTGCGCTGGTTACTCTGCTGCGCTTAAAATTTCTTTTTTGGTTTGCTACAATGCCTTTTCTGAAACGTTGTCTCCTTCTGCTGGAACACTGACTTCTTTCATTTAATGCCTGCAGACTATAAAAGAGAACCCAACCCAAAAAGTTTGGTTGATTAGTCTGTGGCATTCTGTTAAACTGTTGCTTATGGCGGTCTCTGTGAGCTTCTCAGCGACATTCAGCCAGCCAGGTATCCTGCCTGCAGTAGATGGAATGTGGCAATGGAACGCTGGCTGCGCGTGTCATAATAGGCTCTGAGCCTTTATATACCTGTGCACAGCAGCAGCCACCTTCAGTCTGCTGCTGGACAGCCAGCAGCAGCAGCAGCAGGAGAGGTATGTAATCAGGAGCCCTCCTGCTAAGGGTAGACAGCTGCTCGTTCCACCCCACCCCCCGCCTTAATTGGTTCTCCTCCCTTCCAACGGTGTTGAGGCGGGTGGGAACAGCAGGGGGTGAAGGTGCTGTGTTTAAAGAGGTGGAGTTATGCAGATCTAAAACGCGTGGATTGCAGCAGCAGCAAGCCGAAAAGTGCAGGCATGTAAGGGATCTAGAGGTTGACAACATGTCTTCTTAACGGGAGTCCAGGAGCTCATCTCCACAAATGGACTTTTCAGGATCCTTGGGTGGCTCCGTAGTTTGAAACCAATTCTGGTTATCGCTTCTCGGCCTTTTGGCTAAGATCAAGTGTAGTATCTGTTCTTATCAGTTTAATATCTGATACGTCCCCTATCTGGGGACCATATATTAAATGGATTTTTAGAACAGGGAGATGGAAAAAGAGCTTGCTCTGTCCACTCCACGCATTGACCTGGTATTGCAGTATCTCCAGGACCGGTGCACCCCTTCTTTAATGCAGTTTCTAAAATCAGAAAGAATTGAATTCAATGTTTTTTGTTCATTTTGCTTGTTTGTCGGATTTTGGGATGGACTCTTTGGCTTTGCTTTTCTTCTCCTCATTGGATTTTTCATGTTCAAAGTTGCAGAAGCCAGATTACAAGCTCATTTTGGTTCAACTTCAGCAACTGTGCATTGCATTGCCATGTAATGTGATGCAATGCTATCTTTCTAGCTCTCCCTTTTTACTTCCTTTTGGATAAACAGACATATTAGGCAAGCATTTTGGAGCTTTCACCTAAATAACTACAGGTGGTGAGATAAGCTGCACAATATAATTGACCTTTCAGTATATTGTTGCACACACACCATCTATTTAGCAAATGCCCTTGTTATCAACAGCAGCCTTTTAAACTCACCTGAGCTAACAGGTATGTGCGCTGGTTACTCTGCTGCGCTTAAAATTTCTTTTTTGGTTTGCTACAATGCCTTTTCTGAAACGTTGTCTCCTTCTGCTGGAACACTGACTTCTTTCATTTAATGCCTGCAGACTATAAAAGAGAACCCAACCCAAAAAGTTTGGTTGATTAGTCTGTGGCATTCTGTTAAACTGTTGCTTATGGCGGTCTCTGTGAGCTTCTCAGCGACATTCAGCCAGCCAGGTATCCTGCCTGCAGTAGATGGAATGTGGCAATGGAACGCTGGCTGCGCGTGTCATAATAGGCTCTGAGCCTTTATATACCTGTGCACAGCAGCAGCCACCTTCAGTCTGCTGCTGGACAGCCAGCAGCAGCAGCAGCAGGAGAGGTATGTAATCAGGAGCCCTCCTGCTAAGGGTAGACAGCTGCTCGTTCCACCCCACCCCCCGCCTTATTTGGTTCTCCTCCCTTCCAACGGTGTTGAGGCGGGTGGGAACAGCAGGGGGTGAAGGTGCTGTGTTTAAAGAGGTGGAGTTATGCAGATCTAAAACGCGTGGATTGCAGCAGCAGCAAGCCGAAAAGTGCAGGCATGTAAGGGATCTAGAGGTTGACAACATGTCTTCTTAACGGGAGTCCAGGAGCTCATCTCCACAAATGGACTTTTCAGGATCCTTGGGTGGCTCCGTAGTTTGAAACCAATTCTGGTTATCGCTTCTCGGCCTTTTGGCTAAGATCAAGTGTAGTATCTGTTCTTATCAGTTTAATATCTGATACGTCCCCTATCTGGGGACCATATATTAAATGGATTTTTAGAACAGGGAGATGGAAAAAGAGCTTGCTCTGTCCACTCCACGCATTGACCTGGTATTGCAGTATCTCCAGGACCGGTGCACCCCTTCTTTAATGCAGTTTCTAAAATCAGAAAGAATTGAATTCAATGTTTTTTGTTCATTTTGCTTGTTTGTCGGATTTTGGGATGGACTCTTTGGCTTTGCTTTTCTTCTCCTCATTGGATTTTTCATGTTCAAAGTTGCAGAAGCCAGATTACAAGCTCATTTTGGTTCAACTTCAGCAACTGTGCATTGCATTGCCATGTAATGTGATGCAATGCTATCTTTCTAGCTCTCCCTTTTTACTTCCTTTTGGATAAACAGACATATTAGGCAAGCATTTTGGAGCTTTCACCTAAATAACTACAGGTGGTGAGATAAGCTGCACAATATAATTGACCTTTCAGTATATTGTTGCACACACACCATCTATTTAGCAAATGCCCTTGTTATCAACAGCAGCCTTTTAAACTCACCTGAGCTAACAGGTATGTGCGCTGGTTACTCTGCTGCGCTTAAAATTTCTTTTTTGGTTTGCTACAATGCCTTTTCTGAAACGTTGTCTCCTTCTGCTGGAACACTGACTTCTTTCATTTAATGCCTGCAGACTATAAAAGAGAACCCAACCCAAAAAGTTTGGTTGATTAGTCTGTGGCATTCTGTTAAACTGTTGCTTATGGCGGTCTCTGTGAGCTTCTCAGCGACATTCAGCCAGCCAGGTATCCTGCCTGCAGTAGATGGAATGTGGCAATGGAACGCTGGCTGCGCGTGTCATAATAGGCTCTGAGCCTTTATATACCTGTGCACAGCAGCAGCCACCTTCAGTCTGCTGCTGGACAGCCAGCAGCAGCAGCAGGAGAGGTATGTAATCAGGAGCCCTCCTGCTAAGGGTAGACAGCTGCTCGTTCCACCCCACCCCCCGCCTTAATTGGTTCTCCTCCCTTCCAACGGTGTTGAGGCGGGTGGGAACAGCAGGGGGTGAAGGTGCTGTGTTTAAAGAGGTGGAGTTATGCAGATCTAAAACGCGTGGATTGCAGCAGCAGCAAGCCGAAAAGTGCAGGCATGTAAGGGATCTAGAGGTTGACAACATGTCTTCTTAACGGGAGTCCAGGAGCTCATCTCCACAATGGACTTTTCAGGATCCTTGGGTGGCTCCGTAGTTTGAAACCAATTCTGGTTATCGCTTCTCGGCCTTTTCGCTAAGATCAAGTGTAGTATCTTTCGAAAAGGCGGTTTTGGATGTTGGCCGCCCTAGTAGATTGATACATTATGCACACTGGGGTTTAGGCGCTTGTTAGTACGCCAGTTGGCTAATATAGTCATCTGGTGGAAAGCATGGCCCCCCAGGATCGACGCCATTGGGCCGGGGAAGATCGAAAGCCCGAAGTGTGAAGTGCCCCAGGAGTGGTGACCCTGGGGTGCCTTAACTCACTGGGATTGGGAACCCCACTTGAGTTTATGGCACATTTGCACTAGCACTTCAATATTTCTTTCTTCACACACACCCTTATTCCGGGCCTTCTGGCCTTAGGATGGGGAATTTTTCAATTCCCGGTCGAAGGTCCGGGCAGTATTATACTGTGAAACCTTCACTATTTATTTAATTTTTTTTGTCACTGTGTGTCCACTTTTTCACGTGTGTCCACGTCCTTACTAGGATTTTGTCGGGATGCGGTTCCCTTACGGGTTCCTCTCTTGGCAGGTCTAGGGGGGGAGTGTGTGGCCATCAGGTTCCGCTCCCCCCTGAACCCCCCTGGCTCTCCTCTTTCGGGAGGAGAGCATTGTTGGCTCCCCTCTTCCGGGAGGGGAGCACAGTCTATGGCTCCCAGTGCCTTGCTCGGGTGAGAACTCGGGCAGGTATTGGGGGTAAGATTGGGTCGCCTCTGGCTCCGGCTGGAGGTGGCTATTTGTCCCTGTTCCTCGCTGTGGCCTTCTGTCTCGGAGGGACGGGGAATGGTTTGGGGGACCCTTCTCCTTTTGGAGAGGGTTTTAAGAAGACCAGCATCCTAGTGCACTTTTTTTGTGGCACTTGTCACTTTTTTAAGCGCACTCGGGTTTTGTACACGAATTCGGGCTTTCAAAAAAAAAAATCTGTTCTTATCAGTTTAATATCTGATACGTCCCCTATCTGGGGACCATATATTAAATGGATTTTTAGAACAGGGAGATGGAAAAAGAGCTTGCTCTGTCCACTCCACGCATTGACCTGGTATTGCAGTATCTCCAGGACCGGTGCACCCCTTCTTTAATGCAGTTTCTAAAATCAGAAAGAATTGAATTCAATGTTTTTTGTTCATTTTGCTTGTTTGTCGGATTTTGGGATGGACTCTTTGGCTTTGCTTTTCTTCTCCTCATTGGATTTTTCATGTTCAAAGTTGCAGAAGCCAGATTACAAGCTCATTTTGGTTCAACTTCAGCAACTGTGCATTGCATTGCCATGTAATGTGATGCAATGCTATCTTTCTAGCTCTCCCTTTTTACTTCCTTTTGGATAAACAGACATATTAGGCAAGCATTTTGGAGCTTTCACCTAAATAACTACAGGTGGTGAGATAAGCTGCACAATATAATTGACCTTTCAGTATATTGTTGCACACACACCATCTATTTAGCAAATGCCCTTGTTATCAACAGCAGCCTTTTAAACTCACCTGAGCTAACAGGTATGTGCGCTGGTTACTCTGCTGCGCTTAAAATTTCTTTTTTGGTTTGCTACAATGCCTTTTCTGAAACGTTGTCTCCTTCTGCTGGAACACTGACTTCTTTCATTTAATGCCTGCAGACTATAAAAGAGAACCCAACCCAAAAAGTTTGGTTGATTAGTCTGTGGCATTCTGTTAAACTGTTGCTTATGGCGGTCTCTGTGAGCTTCTCAGCGACATTCAGCCAGCCAGGTATCCTGCCTGCAGTAGATGGAATGTGGCAATGGAACGCTGGCTGCGCGTGTCATAATAGGCTCTGAGCCTTTATATACCTGTGCACAGCAGCAGCCACCTTCAGTCTGCTGCTGGACAGCCAGCAGCAGCAGCAGCAGGAGAGGTATGTAATCAGGAGCCCTCCTGCTAAGGGTAGACAGCTGCTCGTTCCACCCCACCCCCCGCCTTAATTGGTTCTCCTCCCTTCCAACGGTGTTGAGGCGGGTGGGAACAGCAGGGGGTGAAGGTGCTGTGTTTAAAGAGGTGGAGTTATGCAGATCTAAAACGCGTGGATTGCAGCAGCAGCAAGCCGAAAAGTGCAGGCATGTAAGGGATCTAGAGGTTGACAACATGTCTTCTTAACGGGAGTCCAGGAGCTCATCTCCACAAATGGACTTTTCAGGATCCTTGGGTGGCTCCGTAGTTTGAAACCAATTCTGGTTATCGCTTCTCGGCCTTTTGGCACGATCTATCAGGTTTACCTGTGTGGTCTTGCCTGTGAGGTGCTCTTGGTACCCTTTCTCTCGGCCTGGGGGGATCGTTCCTTTTCGGAGGGACTTAACCCCCCTGCTGCTATTGGGAGGAAGGATTAGTCCGGGAGCAATGGGAAGGGATCCCATGAAGGCTTGCGCCTTTCAGAGAGAAGAGTCGGTACGTTCCTGAGTGAAGGATGCCGGCAACGCTCACATATTCATCGGGTGATGCCCGGATGCGGAACACCGTGAGGATTGAAGTTGGAGCAGGATCGAGGACGGAGAAGAATTTGGATTACATCTGCCATAGGATTCTGCTTGGAGTTCTGGAGTTTCGGCGGGAAGACATATTCTGCTTCCAGGACAATGAGTACAAGGGGACTTACACCATCACCTTCAAGAGCCAGGGATGCTGTCACCAACTCGTACAAAAGGTAAATGAGAAAAACTACTTGGATGAATTGGATGGACTAACCTTTTGTCTCTTGTATGCCTATGACGAGATCCCTATCGTGGTGCATTTCCCGAACCCCTTTGTGGAAGCTGCAGACATCTCGACCTACCTTATCCGTTATTGTGACGATCTGAGATACCTGGGCACTGTGAAGAACGCGGTAGGCTTCTGGTGCGGCAAGAGGAGGTACATGGCCCGTCTAAAGAGGGACCCAAGCGGAGTGGGAGGAATGCTACACCCTCCCTCAACATTTGTGATCGGTAAGAGCAGAGGCTACTTATTTTACCCTGGAATGCCGGTATGTTGCAGGAACTGTGGACAAATGGGTCATACCCAAACGTCCTGCACAGGCAGGAAAGTAGACCGCTGCAATAATTGCAGCTGTTACGGACATTTAATGAAGGACTGTCCCGCTGGGAGGAAATGCAATCTTTGTGGTGAGGCGGGGCACATGTTCCGAGGATGCCCCAACAGGACCAGGACCAGGACCTACGCAGAAGCTGCATCTTCTGCAGCTGAGCCGATGCGCCCGCCGGTCTTCACTGGCGGGCCGGCGTCGGAGGGCGGTTCGAAGGGCGAGAAGGCTGGGATGGAGCAGGGAGCCGGAGGCCCCTCTGGGGCGGCCCCTGCATCGAAGTCCCTTAACGATGGGCGGACCTCGCATGGACCGGAGCGGAGGGGTCCTCCTTCTGGGAGGGTATCCTCCGTGTCGATGGTTCCCGATACCGATCCTGTTGGGCTGGAGGGTGGTGCCCCTGTGCGGTTGGCTACAGGGGACCACGCAGCGATGGCCTCAGGATCTTCCAGGGCGATTAGCCAGCCAGATGAGGGGGCTTTGCTTCTAGGTGGCGAACATCAGGGAATCGGTGTTGGTGATCTTATCCTGATGGACCAGTCTCTCCCCCTGGAGGAGGTGGAGGAAGAGGAGGACTGCACCAGTGACCTAGTGGAGTCTGCCCCGAAAAAGAGACGGAATGTCGAAGCCCCAGTGTCTCCTGGAATGTGGCTGGGAACCGTGACCTACGAGGGGGCAACCGCCGGCTCACAGAATATCGAGTCGTTTGGGTCCTCTAGCCCGGATGTCCTGGAGCAATTTGACATACAGGGCTTTGAGTCAGGTGTCCTCATGGAAGATCCACCACCCTGACCTATGAATGCCGACATTAAGACTTGTCTCACTGAATGTGAGGTCATTAAAGAGCCCAGTTCGTAGGGCTGCTCTATTCAAGTATTTAGAAACCGCTGACTTTGACATTTGTTTATTACAGGAATGCGGGATACAACATGCACTAAATTATAATGACATCAAGACAGATTGGAGACTGGGGCCCTCCATCTGGTCTGGCTCCAATGACAACAAGTCAGCGGGGGTGGGCTTCCTCTGTCGTGGGAGAAATATTACTGTAAATGCTGTCACAGAAATAGTACCAGGCAGAGTGGTTTTAGTGCATTTTAAATTTAATGGTTTTACCCTACGTGTAATGAATATTTATGCTCCCCCTGATAAGCAAGAGAGAATTAATTTATTTGGGATATTGCCATTGTACTGTACTGGGTCATCTCCCCTGATCGTAGGGGGTGATTTTAATTGTCTTTGTGCTAGTGAACAACGAGCGGGGGGTGACCCTTTACGCAAATTGGATAAGTCATGTCATCTATTGAAAGATTTTATAACTGATTTTAAATTATGCGATGCGTGGAGGTCACTCCTGCCGACGGACCCTGGTTATACGTGGTCCGGAAGAGGGGTGTCCTCCAGGATCGATTTTATTTTCCTATCAGATGACTTTAACCCTGTAAAATGTGTTTTAACATCAAATATATTTTCTGACCATAAGGGCTTGGAGGTGCACCTAGAATACCGGGATGAACAGAGGGTCAACAGGAGCCTCTGGCGTCTAAGTACTTACCTGCTGGAGGACCCTCTGATTCGACAAGACTTTGGTAAAGCCTATCAAGCCTGGCGGCGACAAAAACCTTCTGATGCCCCTATGGTAACCTGGTGGGAAAATTTGAAAAAAAAAGTCAGAATGTTTTTTATAAAAGCAGGGAGACGTAAAGCTAGAGAGAAAAAAAGATGTTTTAGTGATCTTAACACCAAACTACAAACACTTTTTAAATTCAAAGAGCTAGGGGTGGAGGTGGGAGATGATATTGCTAGCCTAAAAACTGAAATTCAGAACTGCATAGACACAAAGGGGAAAGAGATTATTTTTAACTCTAGAGTGCAGCACTTGGAGGAGGGGGAGAAGTGCTCTCGCTTCTTCTTCAAAAAAGTCATGGATAAAAGAGAAGTGATCACAAATCTAGAGGGTGAAACATCTATGCAGGGAATGTTGAATGCTACTTTTAACTTTTATAAGCATCTTTTTAGTAAAAAGTGTATAGATGAGTCCTTTTTATCTGATGCTCTTAATGATCTCGATTTTAAGTTAAATTTTACAGACCAGGAGTTTTTAGAACGCGATATTGTTTTAGAGGAATTATTTTATGTTTTTAAAAGTTTCTCTAAGGGTAAAGCACCTGGGTGTGACGGACTACCTGTAGAATTTTACCTTACTTTTTGGGACATTTTAAAAGAGGACCTTTTTATGCTTTTTAAAGAAGTTTTTATTTCTGAACAGTTGCCATTTTCGTGGAGGAGAGGAGTGGTGTCTTTGATATATAAAAAAGGTGATCGCAGTGCTCTAGCGAATTGGAGACCCATAACTCTCCTAAACGTTGATTACAAGGTACTTGCTAAGGTGGTTGCAAACCGGCTCAGGAGTGTCATTGCCAAACTAATCCAGCCTGAGCAGGTTTGTAGTGTACCAGGCAGAAGTATTTCAGAGGTTTTAAACGTATTAAGGGATGTAATTTGGTATTCCAGAGACCGGGGTCAAAATGTAGCTCTTTTAGCCCTAGATTTTGAAAAAGCTTTCGATAGAGTCTCTCATAGATTTCTTTTTAGAGTTTTAAAAAGAATGGGTATCCCTAATATGCTTTTAAATTGTATTAAGATTTTATATAAAAATTGTTTTAGTCAAATTTCTCTTAATGGCTTTTTAACAGATGGAGTTCCCCTTGAGTCCGGAGTGAAGCAGGGATGCCCCTTGTCGCCCATCCTGTTCATCTGCGCCATGGAGCCCCTGCTGAGCGCAATAAGGAAAGACAAAGTGATTAGAGGGGTTCCTGTTCCTGGCGGAGGTGGCAGTGATGTGAGAGTCTTTGGCTACATGGATGACGTGACGGTTGTGTGCGTGGACCCTGCTTCCCTCCGGAGGGCGGTGTTGCGCATTGAATTTTTTTCCCAGGCATCCGGGTTTAAACTTAATTTAAATAAATCTGAATGTCTGACTTTGGGATCCTGGGACACCGCCCAACTCCCGCAGCTCACTATAAAACGAGACAATGTAAAAATTCTTGGAGTTGTTTTTAACGAGGAGAATGTGGGAACTCAAAGCTGGGAGAATGTCATAGAAAAAATGTCAAAGAAAATATCATTTTGGGGTTTGAGGTCCCTAACAATGGAGGGGAAAATTTTAATTATAAAATCAGTGTTGTTACCCCTCATACTGTATATAGCTATGGTGTACCCCCCCTCTGATGTTTTAATTAAAAAAATGACTAGGATGATCTTTATGTTTTTATGGAACTCCAAAATGGAAAAATTAAGGCGGGAAATAATGAGGAAGAATAAAATGAACGGCGGAAGGGATGTCCCCGACTTACATATTTATTTGTATTTAAATTATTTCTGCTTTTGTTTCAAACATTTTAATGGTAATAGTGCGCTAAGTTATTTTTTAAAATATACTTGTGGGATGATTTTTAAAAGATGGTTTAAGTTGTCGTTGAATTCCCCTGTTTTACTATGCCCCCCCAAACACCAAGCAATCTTAGAAAAGACTGTTCGATTTTATAGCCTTGGTGATTTTAATATGGACATTTTTAAAGACCGCAAGAAGCTTTTATCTTTTCTGAGGAGGAATGAAGATGTGACCCCCATAGTAAATTTCTCAGAAGAGAGATCGAAGCAAGTTTGGAAGAATGTCTTCGGGAAATTCTTAGCAAATGGACATAAGGACATCGCATGGATGGTGGTCCACCAGTGCCTCCCCACCAGAGAATTTCAACACAGGAGAGGCCTGGTGGCCAGAGCAAAATGCCCCAGAGACTCATGTGTTAATGACGAAACCACCTTGCACCTTATGTGGAATTGCCCATTTGCACAGGAATTTTGGCACAAAGTTGGGATTCTTTTAAAATGGACTTGCGGTTTAAGAGATTTTAACCATGAATATGTTTTATATGGCCTTTTTAAATGTCCGACCCCTCAACAGTATTGTATATGTTGGTGTATGATTAACTGTTTTAAAGACGCCCTTTGGAAGGCACGCAATATTTTACTTTTTAAACGTGATGCTATTTCTGTGAAGGATTGTCTTAAAATTGCTTTTAGCCAGATGTATATTTATTACTTGAGGGATGTCAAATGTATTGGGAGAAGGGATGCCAATCGTATATGGGGTTTTTATGGGTGGAATTCTGTGTTTTATTAATGTATTGTTTGTGTTGCTGTTTTTGATTGTAAACCATCTTTTACGCACATAATAAAATATGTTGAAACCTGATCTGTTCTTATCAGTTTAATATCTGATACGTCCCCTATCTGGGGACCATATATTAAATGGATTTTTAGAACAGGGAGATGGAAAAAGAGCTTGCTCTGTCCACTCCACGCATTGACCTGGTATTGCAGTATCTCCAGGACCGGTGCACCCCTTCTTTAATGCAGTTTCTAAAATCAGAAAGAATTGAATTCAATGTTTTTTGTTCATTTTGCTTGTTTGTCGGATTTTGGGATGGACTCTTTGGCTTTGCTTTTCTTCTCCTCATTGGATTTTTCATGTTCAAAGTTGCAGAAGCCAGATTACAAGCTCATTTTGGTTCAACTTCAGCAACTGTGCATTGCATTGCCATGTAATGTGATGCAATGCTATCTTTCTAGCTCTCCCTTTTTACTTCCTTTTGGATAAACAGACATATTAGGCAAGCATTTTGGAGCTTTCACCTAAATAACTACAGGTGGTGAGATAAGCTGCACAATATAATTGACCTTTCAGTATATTGTTGCACACACACCATCTATTTAGCAAATGCCCTTGTTATCAACAGCAGCCTTTTAAACTCACCTGAGCTAACAGGTATGTGCGCTGGTTACTCTGCTGCGCTTAAAATTTCTTTTTTGGTTTGCTACAATGCCTTTTCTGAAACGTTGTCTCCTTCTGCTGGAACACTGACTTCTTTCATTTAATGCCTGCAGACTATAAAAGAGAACCCAACCCAAAAAGTTTGGTTGATTAGTCTGTGGCATTCTGTTAAACTGTTGCTTATGGCGGTCTCTGTGAGCTTCTCAGCGACATTCAGCCAGCCAGGTATCCTGCCTGCAGTAGATGGAATGTGGCAATGGAACGCTGGCTGCGCGTATCATAATAGGCTCTGAGCCTTTATATACCTGTGCACAGCAGCAGCCACCTTCAGTCTGCTGCTGGACAGCCAGCAGCAGCAGCAGCAGGAGAGGTATGTAATCAGGAGCCCTCCTGCTAAGGGTAGACAGCTGCTCGTTCCACCCCACCCCCCGCCTTAATTGGTTCTCCTCCCTTCCAACGGTGTTGAGGCGGGTGGGAACAGCAGGGGGTGAAGGTGCTGTGTTTAAAGAGGTGGAGTTATGCAGATCTAAAACGCGTGGATTGCAGCAGCAGCAAGCCGAAAAGTGCAGGCATGTAAGGGATCTAGAGGTTGACAACATGTCTTCTTAACGGGAGTCCAGGAACTCATCTCCACAAATGGACTTTTCAGGATCCTTGGGTGGCTCCGTAGTTTGAAACCAATTCTGGTTATCGCTTCTCGGCCTTTTGGCTAAGATCAAGTGTAGTATCTGTTCTTATCAGTTTAATATCTGATACGTCCCCTATCTGGGGACCATATATTAAATGGATTTTTAGAACAGGGAGATGGAAAAAGAGCTTGCTCTGTCCACTCCACGCATTGACCTGGTATTGCAGTATCTCCAGGACCGGTGCACCCCTTCTTTAATGCAGTTTCTAAAATCAGAAAGAATTGAATTCAATGTTTTTTGTTCATTTTGCTTGTTTGTCGGATTTTGGGATGGACTCTTTGGCTTTGCTTTTCTTCTCCTCATTGGATTTTTCATGTTCAAAGTTGCAGAAGCCAGATTACAAGCTCATTTTGGTTCAACTTCAGCAACTGTGCATTGCATTGCCATGTAATGTGATGCAATGCTATCTTTCTAGCTCTCCCTTTTTACTTCCTTTTGGATAAACAGACATATTAGGCAAGCATTTTGGAGCTTTCACCTAAATAACTACAGGTGGTGAGATAAGCTGCACAATATAATTGACCTTTCAGTATATTGTTGCACACACACCATCTATTTAGCAAATGCCCTTGTTATCAACAGCAGCCTTTTAAACTCACCTGAGCTAACAGGTATGTGCGCTGGTTACTCTGCTGCGCTTAAAATTTCTTTTTTGGTTTGCTACAATGCCTTTTCTGAAACGTTGTCTCCTTCTGCTGGAACACTGACTTCTTTCATTTAATGCCTGCAGACTATAAAAGAGAACCCAACCCAAAAAGTTTGGTTGATTAGTCTGTGGCATTCTGTTAAACTGTTGCTTATGGCGGTCTCTGTGAGCTTCTCAGCGACATTCAGCCAGCCAGGTATCCTGCCTGCAGTAGATGGAATGTGGCAATGGAACGCTGGCTGCGCGTGTCATAATAGGCTCTGAGCCTTTATATACCTGTGCACAGCAGCAGCCACCTTCAGTCTGCTGCTGGACAGCCAGCAGCAGCAGCAGCAGGAGAGGTATGTAATCAGGAGCCCTCCTGCTAAGGGTAGACAGCTGCTCGTTCCACCCCACCCCCCGCCTTAATTGGTTCTCCTCCCTTCCAACGGTGTTGAGGCGGGTGGGAACAGCAGGGGGTGAAGGTGCTGTGTTTAAAGAGGTGGAGTTATGCAGATCTAAAACGCGTGGATTGCAGCAGCAGCAAGCCGAAAAGTGCAGGCATGTAAGGGATCTAGAGGTTGACAACATGTCTTCTTAACGGGAGTCCAGGAGCTCATCTCCACAAATGGACTTTTCAGGATCCTTGGGTGGCTCCGTAGTTTGAAACCAATTCTGGTTATCGCTTCTCGGCCTTTTGGCTAAGATCAAGTGTAGTATCTGTTCTTATCAGTTTAATATCTGATACGTCCCCTATCTGGGGACCATATATTAAATGGATTTTTAGAACAGGGAGATGGAAAAAGAGCTTGCTCTGTCCACTCCACGCATTGACCTGGTATTGCAGTATCTCCAGGACCGGTGCACCCCTTCTTTAATGCAGTTTCTAAAATCAGAAAGAATTGAATTCAATGTTTTTTGTTCATTTTGCTTGTTTGTCGGATTTTGGGATGGACTCTTTGGCTTTGCTTTTCTTCTCCTCATTGGATTTTTCATGTTCAAAGTTGCAGAAGCCAGATTACAAGCTCATTTTGGTTCAACTTCAGCAACTGTGCATTGCATTGCCATGTAATGTGATGCAATGCTATCTTTCTAGCTCTCCCTTTTTACTTCCTTTTGGATAAACAGACATATTAGGCAAGCATTTTGGAGCTTTCACCTAAATAACTACAGGTGGTGAGATAAGCTGCACAATATAATTGACCTTTCAGTATATTGTTGCACACACACCATCTATTTAGCAAATGCCCTTGTTATCAACAGCAGCCTTTTAAACTCACCTGAGCTAACAGGTATGTGCGCTGGTTACTCTGCTGCGCTTAAAATTTCTTTTTTGGTTTGCTACAATGCCTTTTCTGAAACGTTGTCTCCTTCTGCTGGAACACTGACTTCTTTCATTTAATGCCTGCAGACTATAAAAGAGAACCCAACCCAAAAAGTTTGGTTGATTAGTCTGTGGCATTCTGTTAAACTGTTGCTTATGGCGGTCTCTGTGAGCTTCTCAGCGACATTCAGCCAGCCAGGTATCCTGCCTGCAGTAGATGGAATGTGGCAATGGAACGCTGGCTGCGCGTGTCATAATAGGCTCTGAGCCTTTATATACCTGTGCACAGCAGCAGCCACCTTCAGTCTGCTGCTGGACAGCCAGCAGCAGCAGGAGAGGTATGTAATCAGGAGCCCTCCTGCTAAGGGTAGACAGCTGCTCGTTCCACCCCACCCCCCGCCTTAATTGGTTCTCCTCCCTTCCAACGGTGTTGAGGCGGGTGGGAACAGCAGGGGGTGAAGGTGCTGTGTTTAAAGAGGTGGAGTTATGCAGATCTAAAACGCGTGGATTGCAGCAGCAGCAAGCCGAAAAGTGCAGGCATGTAAGGGATCTAGAGGTTGACAACATGTCTTCTTAACGGGAGTCCAGGAGCTCATCTCCACAAATGGACTTTTCAGGATCCTTGGGTGGCTCCGTAGTTTGAAACCAATTCTGGTTATCGCTTCTCGGCCTTTTGGCTAAGATCAAGTGCTTTATTGCAGGAGATTGTGGTTGAAGGGCACTCGGGTACCCCTCTCCTTGGCCTGGCAGGATCGTCCACTTTGGTGGACTTAACCTGCTTGCTGCTATTAGGGAGAGGGCTTAGTCCCAGGGTAACGAGTTGCGATCCCCCAGCTTCCAGGTGTTTTTCGCTGCAAGAACACTGGGAGCGCAGATTGCAAGCGGCTGCAATTTGCAACCTTGTTGCGTTTTTCCATGGAGGTTGACCCTAACCTCGTGCCTCTTTATGCAAGGCTAAAAAACTCTATCCGAGTTCACTTCACGGCGGGTGGCTCGGATATGAGGAAATTAGGGTATGTAGTCCAGGACGTGCTCAGGAACCTTCTTGGCGTACAAAGGAATGAAATTCTCTCCATCCAGGATTATCCCAGAAGAGGTGACTGTGACATCACATTCACCGGAGAAGGTATTTTTAGAGATGTACTAGAAAAGTTAAAAAAAGTTGAAAATAGTCCTGTTTTGAAAGGGATACAAATTGTTGAGCACGTCCTGGATGAGGTAAGACTGGTTATTGTAAAAATATTTTCGCCCTTTGTTTCTGCTCCAGAAGTAATGTCATTTCTAGCAATTTATTTTAAAAGTGTTAAATGTATTGGGAAGATATTAAACGAATATAACATATGGACATCTAAGTGGAAATTCCTTGTGAAGTGTACAAGAGATCCAAATACACCAGGTGGTATACGGCTCCCCCCTGCCCGTTTCAAAATTGGGCAAACAAATGGGGATTTCTTCTTTTCTGGGATGCCAGTATATTGCAGAAATTGTGGGCGCTATGGTCATTCAAAAGAAAACTGTCATGTATCATGTAGAAATTGTGCTAGTGAAGAACATGAGACAAAAGAATGCCCTAAGGAAAAGAAATGCAGTTTTTGCCAGACTCCAGGTCACTTTTATTTTTCTTGCCCTCACAGATTTCGGGAAGATGAGCAAAAGGGGAAGTCCAAGACGTCCGACCAAGGACCAAAAGATCAGACCACCCCTCAGGAGGAGGAACAACAACCTGGAGCCTCTGGAGACAATAAGGGCGTACCAAATAGTGAAGTGTCTCCAGAGTCTATGACAGGTAAAATACCAAATCCCAAAACCTGGCTGCAGGACCTGCGGGAGTCCAAAAGGAGGGCTGAGAAGGAGCAGAAGGGCACTACTGGTAAGGTCAAAAGGGACCGGCAAAAGGCCGACACAGAAGCCCATGCCCAGTCTGGGTCTCCTAGTGCTGAGGGCGCTGAGTGGATAAAGGTGGGTCCTAAGAAAAAGAAAAAGGGTGGTTCGGAGGAGGCAGCAGGAGGTGAACAGATGGACACTTCTCCAGAAGGGGACGTGGACGCTGGACCCTCAGGGGTTTCGGTCTCCGCTGCTACAGGTGGGGACCGGGATCTTGCTGCCTCTGAAGAGTCAGAGGCTCTGCCTTGTGCGCAACCTCCTCCTATAGGACGACCTTCTACAGGTCAAACAGGGGCGGCGGAACCCCTCGGGGACCCACCTGATGAGGAACTGCATGGCCAGCCAATGGAGACCCAGCGGGTTCTGCCAGCCAGCCCTCCGAGCTATGCCAGTGTAGCGTCGGGTTTATATAAATGTGGTAATCTTTCCTCCTCCACGGAGACTCTCGTGACGATACTATCAGATGAGGAGGGAGGCGCAAGCCCAGTGGTCTGATCAGGTTCATCGGACAGGTAAATCCGTTGCTCTTAGTTACCTAAGTAAAATTTCTACATTTTCTAATGATGGCTGAACTCAAAGGTATTTCCCTCAACGTGAGAGGCATAAAATCTAACACGAGAAGAACTGCTCTTTTTAATTTTTTTACGTGTTTTACTGCATCTGTATTTTTTCTGCAAGAATGTAATATCCCACATGAAATGTCATATCAAAAATATAAAGATGAGTGGAAGTGTGGGCCATCTGTCTGGTCCGGATCGAATGCTGCAGGATCAGCGGGTGTAGCCATACTTTTTAAAGGGAACGTTTTAATTGATTTTATTCAGGAAATTTTACCAGGTCGTATTTTATTAGTGAAAGCTTTTATTGATGGTATTAGATGGCAGTTTTTAAATTTTTATGGATCCCCAGAGAAAAATGAAAGAGCCGAAATGCTTGATCTTTTACCATTATTTATTAATAACTCTGAACCTTTTATCTTAGCAGGGGATTTTAATTGTGTTTTAAAAGGTGAAAACCGGCGCTCCAGCTCTGTAAGCAGGAACTACGATAAAACCTCAGGTATGCTACATGATATAGTCAAAGATGCTAAATTGATAGACATATATAAAGAGTGTCATAGTGACAGCACAGAGGACGCCGGTTTCACTTGGAGCAATTCTAATTGTAGCTCTAGGATTGATTTTATTTTTGGTTCAGATAAAACAATACCTGCCAAATGTGAAGTTTTAACTAATATATTTTCAGACCATAAACTTTTATCCTTTACCATAAAAGTAAATGACAACAAAAAATGTGGTAAGAAAAGCTGGAAAATGAACGTATCCCTTTTAACCGACTCGCAGATTTTATCAGATTTTATTGAGTTTTATAGGAAATGTAGAAAAGGGAAAAAAACAAGTGAGACTATGAGTGTATGGTGGGATAGAATGAAAGTAAAAATAAAAGACTTTTTTATTAAAAAGAGTATATGTAGAGCCAAAGAAAAATATGAAGAATATAGAATTTTAAATACCCGCCTACAAACATTATTTAAGCTCAGAGACAATGGGATAGATGTACAACTTGATATTTCAAACTTAAAAGAAGAGATTTCAAAATGGCTAGAACAAAAAGGAAAAGAGATAATTTTTCGTTCTAGAGTACAACATATAGAAGAAAATGAAAAGTGTTCCAGATATTTTTTTAGGAAAAATAAAAAAGAAAAAGTGATAATTGACCATATAGATGGTGAGAATAATCTAAAAAATATGCTGGGTAAAGTTGAGGTTTTTTTTTCTAATCTTTTTAATGGAAAATATATAGATAATAAATTAATGGATGATTCGCTGCAAGGACTAACAGCTGTTTTAGATCCCGCATCCCAAGAGTTTTTATCCCAAGTTTTAACGGAACAAGAAGTGTTAAAAACTATTAAAAGTTTTAAAACTGGAAAGGTCCCTGGTCCTGATGGCATCCCAATAGAATTTTATGTATGTTTTTATGATATTTTAAAAGATGATTTGTTTTATTTGTTTACTGAGGTTTTTAATAATAAGGTTTTATTAAATTCCTGGAAGAAAGGTGAAGTCTCCCTCCTATACAAAAAAGGCGATAAATCAAAATTAGAAAACTGGAGACCAATAACACTTTTAAATTGTGACTATAAAATAATGGCTAAAATTTGTGCAAATCGTCTAAAAGAAGTCATCAGCAAAGTTATTCATTCTAATCAAGTGTGTGGGGTGCCGGGGCGCAGTATATGGGACAATCTGAATTTAGTGAAAGACTGTATTGAGGATGTGAAAGACAGAAAGGGGAAAATGGCGATTTTATCTATTGATTTTGAAAAAGCATTTGACCGTGTCTCACACTTTTATCTTTTTAAAGTTTTAGAGAAAATGGGCATACCAGAAGGGTTTTTACTATCGCTTAAAGCATTTTACAAGGATTGTACAAGTAAGATTTTAGTGAATGGTTTTAAGACACAAGAGGTATTTTTACGGTCAGGGGTGAAACAGGGATGCCCTCTGTCCCCCCTACTGTTTATCTGTGCACTGGAACCAATGTTATGTGCAATACGCCAAAATAAACAGATATGCGGTGTCCCTCTGCCTGGAAGCGGTGGTTTGGAGGCCAAGGTTGTAGGCTACATGGATGACGTGGCGGTCTTGTGTACAGATGCACCATCACTTACGGCCACTCTCCATCAAGTGCAATCCTTTTGCCTAGCTTCTGGTTTTAAAATCAATTTTAATAAGTGTAACATTTTAAGTGTTGGGGGGATGATTTTACGTGATGTACCAATTAATGTCTCCGAATCCATTTCCATTTTAGGTATATCATTCACTGAAAATAATGATGGTTATAATAGTTGGGAAACAGTTATACAGAAAGTAAATACGAAAATATGTATGTGGAACATGAGGAGACTTACAATGGAGGGTAAAGTATTGGTTTTAAAGATGGTGATTTTACCTCTTTTATTGTATCTTAGCATGGTTTTCCCCCCGCCTGTTAATGTTTTAAAAAAGATAACCAAAACCTGTTTTACCTTCTTTTGGAACTCAAAAATGGAAAAGCTGAAAAGAGAAATCGTGATGAAATCAAAAGTAAAAGGTGGTAAAGATTTTCCAGATTTTAATAGGTTTCTTTTAATCCATCTGTTCGTTTACTGTTTTAATGCCCTTTTTAAGAATCACTATTGGTCCTTTTTTATGCGTTTTAATACAGGATTTTTTATGAGAAAGTTTGGATGGTATGAAGTTAATATATCTGTGCCCCATGCTTTTAATTTGTCGACGCATTATGAGATTTTAAGGAAAATAGTGTCCAATTTTAATTTAGGGACTAAGAAAATAGAGGAATTAAGAAATAGTAAGAAACTAATTAAAGAAATACGTAAAAGTGAGGAAATATGTAATGTTGACAGATATGATGATGACAAATCTATGTCTATCTGGAAAATGATTAACGTTTTTTATCTTTTTAATGAACAGAGAGATCTGGCTTGGAGTTGCATGCACCGCTGTCTTCCTTGCCGGGCATTCCAATACAGAAGAGGATTTGTGAGGTCTGCCATCTGCCCAAGAGCCGGATGCCAAGACGAGGAAACGGTGGAACATCTATTATGGACATGTAATTTTGCAAAGGATTTCTGGAGAAGACTGCTCCCCCTACTGGAAAGGGTGGCAGACCTCAAGGACTTTACATATAAAACTGTGCTATACGGACTTATGGAATGCCCCACAATGGACCAGTACACAATGGCTTGGAAGACAGTGAACTGCGCCAAGTCATCTCTCTGGAAAGCGCGCAACATTGCTATTTTTAAACAAGATGTTTTATCAGTGAATGATGTTTTAAGTTTATGTTTATGTGAAATGTATACTTATTATTTAATTGACAAAAAGAAGAATGTACATATTTCCAAAAAATGGCTTGTTGACCAATGGAACCTAATTATTTAAAATCTTTGTATTTTTTTGTTTTGTAAATTTCATTTGTCTTTTAACGTTTGGTATTTGTGTAATTATGCTTGTAATTTGTTAAAGTTTTAATAAACGGTTTTATCCCTCTGCAGGGGATAGCCAAATTAAAAAAAATCTGTTCTTATCAGTTTAACATCTGATACGTCCCCTATCTGGGGACCATATATTAAATGGATTTTTAGAACAGGGAGATGGAAAAAGAGCTTGCTCTGTCCACTCCACGCATTGACCTGGTATTGCAGTATCTCCAGGACCGGTGCACCCCTTCTTTAATGCAGTTTCTAAAATCAGAAAGAATTGAATTCAATGTTTTTTGTTCATTTTGCTTGTTTGTCGGATTTTGGGATGGACTCTTTGGCTTTGCTTTTCTTCTCCTCATTGGATTTTTCATGTTCAAAGTTGCAGAAGCCAGATTACAAGCTCATTTTGGTTCAACTTCAGCAACTGTGCATTGCATTGCCATGTAATGTGATGCAATGCTATCTTTCTAGCTCTCCCTTTTTACTTCCTTTTGGATAAACAGACATATTAGGCAAGCATTTTGGAGCTTTCACCTAAATAACTACAGGTGGTGAGATAAGCTGCACAATATAATTGACCTTTCAGTATATTGTTGCACACACACCATCTATTTAGCAAATGCCCTTGTTATCAACAGCAGCCTTTTAAACTCACCTGAGCTAACAGGTATGTGCGCTGGTTACTCTGCTGCGCTTAAAATTTCTTTTTTGGTTTGCTACAATGCCTTTTCTGAAACGTTGTCTCCTTCTGCTGGAACACTGACTTCTTTCATTTAATGCCTGCAGACTATAAAAGAGAACCCAACCCAAAAAGTTTGGTTGATTAGTCTGTGGCATTCTGTTAAACTGTTGCTTATGGCGGTCTCTGTGAGCTTCTCAGCGACATTCAGCCAGCCAGGTATCCTGCCTGCAGTAGATGGAATGTGGCAATGGAACGCTGGCTGCGCGTGTCATAATAGGCTCTGAGCCTTTATATACCTGTGCACAGCAGCAGCCACCTTCAGTCTGCTGCTGGACAGCCAGCAGCAGCAGCAGCAGGAGAGGTATGTAATCAGGAGCCCTCCTGCTAAGGGTAGACAGCTGCTCGTTCCACCCCACCCCCCGCCTTAATTGGTTCTCCTCCCTTCCAATGGTGTTGAGGCGGGTGGGAACAGCAGGGGGTGAAGGTGCTGTGTTTAAAGAGGTGGAGTTATGCAGATCTAAAACGCGTGGATTGCAGCAGCAGCAAGCCGAAAAGTGCAGGCATGTAAGGGATCTAGAGGTTGACAACATGTCTTCTTAACGGGAGTCCAGGAGCTCATCTCCACAAATGGACTTTTCAGGATCCTTGGGTGGCTCCGTAGTTTGAAACCAATTCTGGTTATCGCTTCTCGGCCTTTTGGCTAAGATCAAGTGTAGTATCTGTTCTTATCAGTTTAATATCTGATACGTCCCCTATCTGGGGACCATATATTAAATGGATTTTTAGAACAGGGAGATGGAAAAAGAGCTTGCTCTGTCCACTCCACGCATTGACCTGGTATTGCAGTATCTCCAGGACCGGTGCACCCCTTCTTTAATGCAGTTTCTAAAATCAGAAAGAATTGAATTCAATGTTTTTTGTTCATTTTGCTTGTTTGTCGGATTTTGGGATGGACTCTTTGGCTTTGCTTTTCTTCTCCTCATTGGATTTTTCATGTTCAAAGTTGCAGAAGCCAGATTACAAGCTCATTTTGGTTCAACTTCAGCAACTGTGCATTGCATTGCCATGTAATGTGATGCAATGCTATCTTTCTAGCTCTCCCTTTTTACTTCCTTTTGGATAAACAGACATATTAGGCAAGCATTTTGGAGCTTTCACCTAAATAACTACAGGTGGTGAGATAAGCTGCACAATATAATTGACCTTTCAGTATATTGTTGCACACACACCATCTATTTAGCAAATGCCCTTGTTATCAACAGCAGCCTTTTAAACTCACCTGAGCTAACAGGTATGTGCGCTGGTTACTCTGCTGCGCTTAAAATTTCTTTTTTGGTTTGCTACAATGCCTTTTCTGAAACGTTGTCTCCTTCTGCTGGAACACTGACTTCTTTCATTTAATGCCTGCAGACTATAAAAGAGAACCCAACCCAAAAAGTTTGGTTGATTAGTCTGTGGCATTCTGTTAAACTGTTGCTTATGGCGGTCTCTGTGAGCTTCTCAGCGACATTCAGCCAGCCAGGTATCCTGCCTGCAGTAGATGGAATGTGGCAATGGAACGCTGGCTGCGCGTGTCATAATAGGCTCTGAGCCTTTATATACCTGTGCACAGCAGCAGCCACCTTCAGTCTGCTGCTGGACAGCCAGCAGCAGCAGCAGCAGGAGAGGTATGTAATCAGGAGCCCTCCTGCTAAGGGTAGACAGCTGCTCATTCCACCCCACCCCCCGCCTTAATTGGTTCTCCTCCCTTCCAACGGTGTTGAGGCGGGTGGGAACAGCAGGGGGTGAAGGTGCTGTGTTTAAAGAGGTGGAGTTATGCAGATCTAAAACGCGTGGATTGCAGCAGCAGCAAGCCGAAAAGTGCAGGCATGTAAGGGATCTAGAGGTTGACAACATGTCTTCTTAACGGGAGTCCAGGAGCTCATCTCCACAAATGGACTTTTCAGGATCCTTGGGTGGCTCCGTAGTTTGAAACCAATTCTGGTTATCGCTTCTCGGCCTTTTGGCTAAGATCAAGTGCTTTATTGCAGGAGATTGTGGTTGAAGGGCACTCGGGTACTCCTCTCCTTGGCCTGGCAGGATCGTCCACTTTGGTGGACTTAACCTGCTTGCTGCTATTAGGGAGAGGGCTTAGTCCCAGGGTAACGAGTTGCGATCCCCCAGCTTCCAGGTGTTTTTCGCTGCAAGAACACTGGGAGCGCAGATTGCAAGCGGCTGCAACTTGCAACCTTGTTGCGTTTTTCCATGGAGGTTGACCCTAACCTCGTGCCTCTTTATGCGAGGCTAAAAAACTCTATCCGAGTTCACTTCACGGCGGGTGGCTCGGATATGAGGAAATTAGGGTATGTAGTCCAGGACGTGCTCAGGAACCTTCTTGGCGTACAAAGGAATGAAATTCTCTCCATCCAGGATTATCCCAGAAGAGGTGACTATGACATCACATTCACCGGAGAAGGTATTTTTAGAGATGTACTAGAAAAGTTAAAAAAAGTTGAAAATAGTCCTGTTTTGAAAGGGATACAAATTGTTGAGCATGTCCTGGATGAGGTAAGACTGGTTATTGTAAAAATATTTTCGCCCTTTGTTTCTGCTCCAGAAGTAATGTCATTTCTAGCAATTTATTTTAAAAGTGTTAAATGTATTGGGAAGATATTAAACGAATATAACATATGGACATCTAAGTGGAAATTCCTTGTGAAGTGTACAAGAGATCCAAATACACCAGGTGGTATACGGCTCCCCCCTGCCCGTTTCAAAATTGGGCAAACAAATGGGGATTTCTTCTTTTCTGGGATGCCAGTATATTGCAGAAATTGTGGGCGCTATGGTCATTCAAAAGAAAACTGTCATGTATCATGTAGAAATTGTGCTAGTGAAGAACATGAGACAAAAGAATGCCCTAAGGAAAAGAAATGCAGTTTTTGCCAGACTCCAGGTCACTTTTATTTTTCTTGCCCTCACAGATTTCGGGAAGATGAGCAAAAGGGGAAGTCCAAGACGTCCGACCAAGGACCAAAAGATCAGACCACCCCTCAGGAGGAGGAACAACAACCTGGAGCCTCTGGAGACAATAAGGGCGTACCAAATAGTGAAGTGTCTCCAGAGTCTATGACAGGTAAAATACCAAATCACAAAACCTGGCTGCAGGACCTGCGGGAGTCCAAAAGGAGGGCTGAGAAGGAGCAGAAGGGCACTACTGGTAAGGTCAAAAGGGACCGGCAAAAGGCCGACACAGAAGCCCATGCCCAGTCTGGGTCTCCTAGTGCTGAGGGCGCTGAGTGGATAAAGGTGGGTCCTAAGAAAAAGAAAAAGGGTGGTTCGGAGGAGGCAGCAGGAGGTGAACAGATGGACACTTCTCCAGAAGGGGACGTGGACGCTGGACCCTCAGGGGTTTCGGTCTCCGCTGCTACAGGTGGGGACCGGGATCTTGCTGCCTCTGAAGAGTCAGAGGCTCTGCCTTGTGCGCAACCTCCTCCTATAGGACGACCTTCTACAGGTCAAACAGGGGCGGCGGAACCCCTCGGGGACCCACCTGATGAGGAACTGCATGGCCAGCCAATGGAGACCCAGCGGGTTCTGCCAGCCAGCCCTCCGAGCTATGCCAGTGTAGCGTCGGGTTTATATAAATGTGGTAATCTTTCCTCCTCCACGGAGACTCTCGTGACGATACTATCAGATGAGGAGGGAGGCGTAAGCCCAGTGGTCTGATCAGGTTCATCGGACAGGTAAATCCGTTGCTCTTAGTTACCTAAGTAAAATTTCTACATTTTCTAATGATGGCTGAACTCAAAGGTATTTCCCTCAACGTGAGAGGCATAAAATCTAACACGAGAAGAACTGCTCTTTTTAATTTTTTTACGTGTTTTACTGCATCTGTATTTTTTCTGCAAGAATGTAATATCCCACATGAAATGTCATATCAAAAATATAAAGATGAGTGGAAGTGTGGGCCATCTGTCTGGTCCGGATCGAATGCTGCAGGATCAGCGGGTGTAGCCATACTTTTTAAAGGGAACGTTTTAATTGATTTTATTCAGGAAATTTTACCAGGTCGTATTTTATTAGTGAAAGCTTTTATTGATGGTATTAGATGGCAGTTTTTAAATTTTTATGGATCCCCAGAGAAAAATGAAAGAGCCGAAATGCTTGATCTTTTACCATTATTTATTAATAACTCTGAACCTTTTATCTTAGCAGGGGATTTTAATTGTGTTTTAAAAGGTGAAAACCGGCGCTCCAGCTCTGTAAGCAGGAACTACGATAAAACCTCAGGTATGCTACATGATATAGTCAAAGATGCTAAATTGATAGACATATATAAAGAGTGTCATAGTGACAGCACAGAGGACGCCGGTTTCACTTGGAGCAATGCTAATTGTAGCTCTAGGATTGATTTTATTTTTGGTTCAGATAAAACAATACCTGCCAAATGTGAAGTTTTAGCTAATATATTTTCAGACCATAAACTTTTATCCTTTACCATAAAAGTAAATGACAACAAAAAATGTGGTAAGAAAAGCTGGAAAATGAATGTATCCCTTTTAACCGACCCGCAGATTTTATCAGATTTTATTGAGTTTTATAGGAAATGTAGAAAAGGGAAAAAAACAAATGAGACTATGAGTGTATGGTGGGATAGAATGAAAGTAAAAATAAAAGACTTTTTTATTAAAAAGAGTATATGTAGAGCCAAAGAAAAATATGAAGAATATAGAATTTTAAATACCCGCCTACAAACATTATTTAAGCTCAGAGACAATGGGATAGATGTACAACTTGATATTTCAAACTTAAAAGAAGAGATTTCAAAATGGCTAGAACAAAAAGGAAAAGAGATCATTTTTCGTTCTAGAGTACAACATATAGAAGAAAATGAAAAGTGTTCCAGATATTATTTTAGGAAAAATAAAAAAGAAAAAGTGATAATTGACCATATAGATGGTGAGAATAATATAAAAAATATGCTGGGTAAAGTTGAGGTTTTTTTTTCTAATCTTTTTAATGGAAAAAATATAGATAATAAATTAATGGATGATTCGCTGCAAGGACTAACAGCTGTTTTAGATCCCGCATCCCAAGAGATTTTATCCCAAGTTTTAACGGAACAAGAAGTGTTAAAAACTATTAAAAGTTTTAAAACTGGAAAGGTCCCTGGTCCTGATGGCATCCCAATAGAATTTTATGTATGTTTTTATGATATTTTAAAAGATGATTTGTTTTATTTGTTTACTGAGGTTTTTAATAATAAGGTTTTATTAAATTCCTGGAAGAAAGGTGAAGTCTCCCTCCTATACAAAAAAGGTGATAAATCAAAATTAGAAAACTGGAGACCAATAACACTTTTAAATTGTGACTATAAAATAATGGCTAAAATTTGTGCAAATCGTCTAAAAGAAGTCATCAGCAAAGTTATTCATTCTAATCAAGTGTGTGGGGTGCCGGGGCGCAGTATATGGGACAATCTGAATTTAGTGAAAGACTGTATTGAGGATGTGAAAGACAGAAAGGGGAAAATGGCGATTTTATCTATTGATTTTGAAAAAGCATTTGACCGTGTCTCACACTTTTATCTTTTTAAAGTTTTAGAGAAAATGGGCATACCAGAAGGGTTTTTACTATCGCTTAAAGCATTTTACAAGGATTGTACAAGTAAGATTTTAGTGAATGGTTTTAAGACACAAGAGGTATTTTTACGGTCAGGGGTGAAACAGGGATGCCCTCTGTCCCCCTTACTGTTTATCTGTGCACTGGAACCAATGTTATGTGCAATACGCCAAAATAAACAGATATGCGGTGTCCCTCTGCCTGGAAGCGGTGGTTTGGAGGCCAAGGTTGTAGGCTACATGGATGACGTGGCGGTCTTGTGTACAGATGCACCATCACTTACGGCCACTCTCCATCAAGTGCAATCCTTTTGTCTAGCTTCTGGTTTTAAAATCAATTTTAATAAGTGTAACATTTTAAGTGTTGGGGGGATGATTTTACGTGATGTACCAATTAATGTCTCCGAATCCATTTCCATTTTAGGTATATCATTCACTGAAAATAATGATGGTTATAATAGTTGGGAAACAGTTACACAGAAAGTAAATACGAAAATATGTATGTGGAACATGAGGAGACTTACAATGGAGGGTAAAGTATTGGTTTTAAAGATGGTGATTTTACCTCTTTTATTGTATCTTAGCATGGTTTTCCCCCCGCCTGTTAATGTTTTAAAAAAGATAACCAAAACCTGTTTTACCTTCTTTTGGAACTCAAAAATGGAAAAGCTGAAAAGAGAAATCGTGATGAAATCAAAAGTAAAAGGTGGTAAAGATTTTCCAGATTTTAATAGGTTTCTTTTAATCCATCTGTTCGTTTACTGTTTTAATGCCCTTTTTAAGAATCACTATTGGTCCTTTTTTATGCGTTTTAATACAGGATTTTTTATGAGAAAGTTTGGATGGTATGAAGTTAATATATCTGTGCCCCATGCTTTTAATTTGTCGACGCATTATGAGATTTTAAGGAAAATAGTGTCCGATTTTAATTTAGGGACTAAGAAAATAGAGGAATTAAGAAATAGTAAGAAACTAATTAAAGAAATACGTAAAAGTGAGGAAATATGTAATGTTGACAGATATGATGATGACAAATCTATGTCTATCTGGAAAATGATTAACGTTTTTTATCTTTTTAATGAACAGAGAGATCTGGCTTGGAGTTGCATGCACCGCTGTCTTCCTTGCCGGGCATTCCAATACAGAAGAGGATTTGTGAGGTCTGCTATCTGCCCAAGAGCCGGATGCCAAGACGAGGAAACGGTGGAACATCTATTATGGACATGTAATTTTGCAAAGGATTTCTGGAGAAGACTGCTCCCCCTACTGGAAAGGGTAGCAGACCTCAAGGACTTTACATATAAAACTGTGCTATACGGACTTATGGAATGCCCCACAATGGACCAGTACACAATGGCTTGGAAGACAGTGAACTGCGCCAAGTCATCTCTCTGGAAAGCGCGCAACATTGCTATTTTTAAACAAGATGTTTTATCAGTGAATGATGTTTTAAGTTTATATTTATGTCAAATGTATACTTATTATTTAATTGACAAAAAGAAGAATGTACATATTTCCAAAAAATGGCTTGTTGACCAATGGAACCTAATTATTTAAAATCTTTGTATTTTTTTGTTTTGTAAATTTCATTTGTCTTTTAACGTTTGGTATTTGTGTAATTATGCTTGTAATTTGTTAAAGTTTTAATAAACGGTTTTATCCCTCTGCAGGGGATAGCCAAATTAAAAAAAAAAAAAAAATCTGTTCTTATCAGTTTAATATCTGATACGTCCCCTATCTGGGGACCATATATTAAATGGATTTTTAGAACAGGGAGATGGAAAAAGAGCTTGCTCTGTCCACTCCACGCATTGACCTGGTATTGCAGTATCTCCAGGACCGGTGCACCCCTTCTTTAATGCAGTTTCTAAAATCAGAAAGAATTGAATTCAATGTTTTTTGTTCATTTTGCTTGTTTGTCGGATTTTGGGATGGACTCTTTGGCTTTGCTTTTCTTCTCCTCATTGGATTTTTCATGTTCAAAGTTGCAGAAGCCAGATTACAAGCTCATTTTGGTTCAACTTCAGCAACTGTGCATTGCATTGCCATGTAATGTGATGCAATGCTATCTTTCTAGCTCTCCCTTTTTACTTCCTTTTGGATAAACAGACATATTAGGCAAGCATTTTGGAGCTTTCACCTAAATAACTACAGGTGGTGAGATAAGCTGCACAATATAATTGACCTTTCAGTATATTGTTGCACACACACCATCTATTTAGCAAATGCCCTTGTTATCAACAGCAGCCTTTTAAACTCACCTGAGCTAACAGGTATGTGCGCTGGTTACTCTGCTGCGCTTAAAATTTCTTTTTTGGTTTGCTACAATGCCTTTTCTGAAACGTTGTCTCCTTCTGCTGGAACACTGACTTCTTTCATTTAATGCCTGCAGACTATAAAAGAGAACCCAACCCAAAAAGTTTGGTTGATTAGTCTGTGGCATTCTGTTAAACTGTTGCTTATGGCGGTCTCTGTGAGCTTCTCAGCGACATTCAGCCAGCCAGGTATCCTGCCTGCAGTAGATGGAATGTGGCAATGGAACGCTGGCTGCGCGTGTCATAATAGGCTCTGAGCCTTTATATACCTGTGCACAGCAGCAGCCACCTTCAGTCTGCTGCTGGACAGCCAGCAGCAGCAGCAGCAGGAGAGGTATGTAATCAGGAGCCCTCCTGCTAAGGGTAGACAGCTGCTCGTTCCACCCCACCCCCCGCCTTAATTGGTTCTCCTCCCTTCCAACGGTGTTGAGGCGGGTGGGAACAGCAGGGGGTGAAGGTGCTGTGTTTAAAGAGGTGGAGTTATGCAGATCTAAAACGCGTGGATTGCAGCAGCAGCAAGCCGAAAAGTGCAGGCATGTAAGGGATCTAGAGGTTGACAACATGTCTTCTTAACGGGAGTCCAGGAGCTCATCTCCACAAATGGACTTTTCAGGATCCTTGGGTGGCTCCGTAGTTTGAAACCAATTCTGGTTATCGCTTCTCGGCCTTTTGGCTAAGATCAAGTGTAGTATCTGTTCTTATCAGTTTAATATCTGATACGTCCCCTATCTGGGGACCATATATTAAATGGATTTTTAGAACAGGGAGATGGAAAAAGAGCTTGCTCTGTCCACTCCACGCATTGACCTGGTATTGCAGTATCTCCAGGACCGGTGCACCCCTTCTTTAATGCAGTTTCTAAAATCAGAAAGAATTGAATTCAATGTTTTTTGTTCATTTTGCTTGTTTGTCGGATTTTGGGATGGACTCTTTGGCTTTGCTTTTCTTCTCCTCATTGGATTTTTCATGTTCAAAGTTGCAGAAGCCAGATTACAAGCTCATTTTGGTTCAACTTCAGCAACTGTGCATTGCATTGCCATGTAATGTGATGCAATGCTATCTTTCTAGCTCTCCCTTTTTACTTCCTTTTGGATAAACAGACATATTAGGCAAGCATTTTGGAGCTTTCACCTAAATAACTACAGGTGGTGAGATAAGCTGCACAATATAATTGACCTTTCAGTATATTGTTGCACACACACCATCTATTTAGCAAATGCCCTTGTTATCAACAGCAGCCTTTTAAACTCACCTGAGCTAACAGGTATGTGCGCTGGTTACTCTGCTGCGCTTAAAATTTCTTTTTTGGTTTGCTACAATGCCTTTTCTGAAACGTTGTCTCCTTCTGCTGGAACACTGACTTCTTTCATTTAATGCCTGCAGACTATAAAAGAGAACCCAACCCAAAAAGTTTGGTTGATTAGTCTGTGGCATTCTGTTAAACTGTTGCTTATGGCGGTCTCTGTGAGCTTCTCAGCGACATTCAGCCAGCCAGGTATCCTGCCTGCAGTAGATGGAATGTGGCAATGGAACGCTGGCTGCGCGTGTCATAATAGGCTCTGAGCCTTTATATACCTGTGCACAGCAGCAGCCACCTTCAGTCTGCTGCTGGACAGCCAGCAGCAGCAGCAGCAGGAGAGGTATGTAATCAGGAGCCCTCCTGCTAAGGGTAGACAGCTGCTCGTTCCACCCCACCCCCCGCCTTAATTGGTTCTCCTCCCTTCCAACGGTGTTGAGGCGGGTGGGAACAGCAGGGGGTGAAGGTGCTGTGTTTAAAGAGGTGGAGTTATGCAGATCTAAAACGCGTGGATTGCAGCAGCAGCAAGCCGAAAAGTGCAGGCATGTAAGGGATCTAGAGGTTGACAACATGTCTTCTTAACGGGAGTCCAGGAGCTCATCTCCACAAATGGACTTTTCAGGATCCTTGGGTGGCTCCGTAGTTTGAAACCAATTCTGGTTATCGCTTCTCGGCCTTTTGGCTAAGATCAAGTGTAGTATCTGTTCTTATCAGTTTAATATCTGATACGTCCCCTATCTGGGGACCATATATTAAATGGATTTTTAGAACAGGGAGATGGAAAAAGAGCTTGCTCTGTCCACTCCACGCATTGACCTGGTATTGCAGTATCTCCAGGACCGGTGCACCCCTTCTTTAATGCAGTTTCTAAAATCAGAAAGAATTGAATTCAATGTTTTTTGTTCATTTTGCTTGTTTGTCGGATTTTGGGATGGACTCTTTGGCTTTGCTTTTCTTCTCCTCATTGGATTTTTCATGTTCAAAGTTGCAGAAGCCAGATTACAAGCTCATTTTGGTTCAACTTCAGCAACTGTGCATTGCATTGCCATGTAATGTGATGCAATGCTATCTTTCTAGCTCTCCCTTTTTACTTCCTTTTGGATAAACAGACATATTAGGCAAGCATTTTGGAGCTTTCACCTAAATAACTACAGGTGGTGAGATAAGCTGCACAATATAATTGACCTTTCAGTATATTGTTGCACACACACCATCTATTTAGCAAATGCCCTTGTTATCAACAGCAGCCTTTTAAACTCACCTGAGCTAACAGGTATGTGCGCTGGTTACTCTGCTGCGCTTAAAATTTCTTTTTTGGTTTGCTACAATGCCTTTTCTGAAACGTTGTCTCCTTCTGCTGGAACACTGACTTCTTTCATTTAATGCCTGCAGACTATAAAAGAGAACCCAACCCAAAAAGTTTGGTTGATTAGTCTGTGGCATTCTGTTAAACTGTTGCTTATGGCGGTCTCTGTGAGCTTCTCAGCGACATTCAGCCAGCCAGGTATCCTGCCTGCAGTAGATGGAATGTGGCAATGGAACGCTGGCTGCGCGTGTCATAATAGGCTCTGAGCCTTTATATACCTGTGCACAGCAGCAGCCACCTTCAGTCTGCTGCTGGACAGCCAGCAGCAGCAGCAGCAGGAGAGGTATGTAATCAGGAGCCCTCCTGCTAAGGGTAGACAGCTGCTCGTTCCACCCCACCCCCCGCCTTAATTGGTTCTCCTCCCTTCCAACGGTGTTGAGGCGGGTGGGAACAGCAGGGGGTGAAGGTGCTGTGTTTAAAGAGGTGGAGTTATGCAGATCTAAAACGCGTGGATTGCAGCAGCAGCAAGCCGAAAAGTGCAGGCATGTAAGGGATCTAGAGGTTGACAACATGTCTTCTTAACGGGAGTCCAGGAGCTCATCTCCACAAATGGACTTTTCAGGATCCTTGGGTGGCTCCGTAGTTTGAAACCAATTCTGGTTATCGCTTCTCGGCCTTTTGGCTAAGATCAAGTGTAGTATCTTTCGAAAAGGCGGTTTTGGATGTTGGCCGCCCTAGTAGATTGATACATTATGCACACTGGGGTTTAGGCGCTTGTTAGTACGCCAGGTGGCTAATATAGTCATCTGCTGGAAAGCATGGCCCCCCAGGATCGACGCCATTGGGCCGGGGAAGATCGAAAGCCCGAAGTGTGAAGTGCCCCAGGAGTGGTGACCCTGGGGTGCCTCAACTCACTGGGATTGGGAACCCCACTTGAGTTTATGGCACATTTGCACTAGCACTTCAATATTTCTTTCTTCACACACACCCTTATTCCGGGCCTTCTGGCCTTAGGATGGGGAATTTTTCAATTCCCGGTCGAAGGTCCGGGCAGTATTATACTGTGAAACCTTCACTATTTATTTAATTTTTTTGTCACTGTGTGTCCACTTTTTCACGTGTGTCCACGTCCTTACTAGGATTTTGTCGGGATGCGGTTCCCTTACGGGTTCCTCTCTTGGCAGGTCTAGGGGGGGAGTGTGTGGCCATCAGGTTCCGCTCCCCCCTGAACCCCCTGGCTCTCCTCTTTCTGGAGGAGAGCGTTGTTGGCTCCCCTCTTCCGGGAGGGGAGCACAGTCTTTGGCTCCCAGTGCCTTGCTCGGGTGAGAACTCGGGCAGGTGCTGGGGGTAAGATTGGGTCGCCTCTGGCTCCGGCTGGAGGTGGCTATTTGTCCCTGTTCCTCGCTGTGGCCTTCTGGCTCGGAGGGACGGGGAATGGTTTGGGGGACTCTTCTCCTTTTGGAGAGGGTTTCAAGAAGACCAGCATCCTAGTGCACTTTTTTTGTGGCACTTGTCACTTTTTTAAGCGCACTCGGGTTTTGTACACGAATTCGGGCTTTCGAAAAAAAAAAAAAAAAAAAAATCTGTTCTTATCAGTTTAATATCTGATACGTCCCCTATCTGGGGACCATATATTAAATGGATTTTTAGAACAGGGAGATGGAAAAAGAGCTTGCTCTGTCCACTCCACGCATTGACCTGGTATTGCAGTATCTCCAGGACCGGTGCACCCCTTCTTTAATGCAGTTTCTAAAATCAGAAAGAATTGAATTCAATGTTTTTTGTTCATTTTGCTTGTTTGTCGGATTTTGGGATGGACTCTTTGGCTTTGCTTTTCTTCTCCTCATTGGATTTTTCATGTTCAAAGTTGCAGAAGCCAGATTACAAGCTCATTTTGGTTCAACTTCAGCAACTGTGCATTGCATTGCCATGTAATGTGATGCAATGCTATCTTTCTAGCTCTCCCTTTTTACTTCCTTTTGGATAAACAGACATATTAGGCAAGCATTTTGGAGCTTTCACCTAAATAACTACAGGTGGTGAGATAAGCTGCACAATATAATTGACCTTTCAGTATATTGTTGCACACACACCATCTATTTAGCAAATGCCCTTGTTATCAACAGCAGCCTTTTAAACTCACCTGAGCTAACAGGTATGTGCGCTGGTTACTCTGCTGCGCTTAAAATTTCTTTTTTGGTTTGCTACAATGCCTTTTCTGAAACGTTGTCTCCTTCTGCTGGAACACTGACTTCTTTCATTTAATGCCTGCAGACTATAAAAGAGAACCCAACCCAAAAAGTTTGGTTGATTAGTCTGTGGCATTCTGTTAAACTGTTGCTTATGGCGGTCTCTGTGAGCTTCTCAGCGACATTCAGCCAGCCAGGTACCCTGCCTGCAGTAGATGGAATGTGGCAATGGAACGCTGGCTGCGCGTGTCATAATAGGCTCTGAGCCTTTATATACCTGTGCACAGCAGCAGCCACCTTCAGTCTGCTGCTGGACAGCCAGCAGCAGCAGCAGCAGGAGAGGTATGTAATCAGGAGCCCTCCTGCTAAGGGTAGACAGCTGCTCGTTCCACCCCACCCCCCGCCTTAATTGGTTCTCCTCCCTTCCAACGGTGTTGAGGCGGGTGGGAACAGCAGGGGGTGAAGGTGCTGTGTTTAAAGAGGTGGAGTTATGCAGATCTAAAACGCGTGGATTGCAGCAGCAGCAAGCCGAAAAGTGCAGGCATGTAAGGGATCTAGAGGTTGACAACATGTCTTCTTAACGGGAGTCCAGGAGCTCATCTCCACAAATGGACTTTTCAGGATCCTTGGGTGGCTCCGTAGTTTGAAACCAATTCTGGTTATCGCTTCTCGGCCTTTTGGCTAAGATCAAGTGTAGTATCTTTCGAAAAGGCGGTTTTGGATGTTGGCCGCCCTAGTAGATTGATACATTATGCACACTGGGGTTTAGGCGCTTGTTAGTACGCCAGGTGGCTAATAGAGTCATCTGGTGGAAAGCATGGCCCCCCAGGATCGACGCCATTGGGCCGGGGAAGATCGAAAGCCCGAAGTGTGAAGTGCCCCAGGAGTGGTGACCCTGGGGTGCCTTAACTCACTGGGATTGGGATCCCCACTTGAGTTTATGGCACATTTGCACAAGCACTTCAAATTTTCTTTCTTCGCACACACCCTTATTCCGGGCCTTCTGGCCTTAGGATGGGGAATTTTTCAATTCCCGGTCGAAGGTCCGGGCAGTATTATACTGTGAAACCTTCACTATTTATTTAATTTCTTTGTCACTGTGTGTCCACTTATTCACGTGTGTCACGTCCTACTAGGATTTTGTCGGGATGCGGTTCCCTTACGGGTTCCTCTCTTGGCAGGTCTAGGGGGGGAGTGTGTGGCCATCAGGTTCCGCTCCCCCCTGAACCCCCCTGGCTCTCCTCTTTCGGGAGGAGAGCGTTGTTGGCTCCCCTCTTCCGGGAGGGGAGCACAGTCTTTGGCTCCCAGTGCCTTGCTCGGGTGAGAACTCGGGCAGGTGCTGGGGGTAAGATTGGGTCGCCTCTGGCTTCGGCTGGAGGTGGCTTTTTGTCCCTGTTCCTCGCTGTGGCCTTTTGGCTCGGAGGGACGGGGAATGGTTTGGGGGACCCTTCTCCTTTTGGAGAGGGTTTCAAGAAGACCAGCATCCTAGTGCACTTTTTTTGTGGCACTTGTCACTTTTTTAAGCGCACTCGGGTTTTGTACACGAATTCGGGCTTTCACAAAAAAAAAAAAAAAAAAAAATCTGTTCTTATCAGTTTAATATCTGATACGTCCCCTATCTGGGGACCATATATTAAATGGATTTTTAGAACAGGGAGATGGAAAAAGAGCTTGCTCTGTCCACTCCACGCATTGACCTGGTATTGCAGTATCTCCAGGACCGGTGCACCCCTTCTTTAATGCAGTTTCTAAAATCAGAAAGAATTGAATTCAATGTTTTTTGTTCATTTTGCTTGTTTGTCGGATTTTGGGATGGACTCTTTGGCTTTGCTTTTCTTCTCCTCATTGGATTTTTCATGTTCAAAGTTGCAGAAGCCAGATTACAAGCTCATTTTGGTTCAACTTCAGCAACTGTGCATTGCATTGCCATGTAATGTGATGCAATGCTATCTTTCTAGCTCTCCCTTTTTACTTCCTTTTGGATAAACAGACATATTAGGCAAGCATTTTGGAGCTTTCACCTAAATAACTACAGGTGGTGAGATAAGCTGCACAATATAATTGACCTTTCAGTATATTGTTGCACACACACCATCTATTTAGCAAATGCCCTTGTTATCAACAGCAGCCTTTTAAACTCACCTGAGCTAACAGGTATGTGCGCTGGTTACTCTGCTGCGCTTAAAATTTCTTTTTTGGTTTGCTACAATGCCTTTTCTGAAACGTTGTCTCCTTCTGCTGGAACACTGACTTCTTTCATTTAATGCCTGCAGACTATAAAAGAGAACCCAACCCAAAAAGTTTGGTTGATTAGTCTGTGGCATTCTGTTAAACTGTTGCTTATGGCGGTCTCTGTGAGCTTCTCAGCGACATTCAGCCAGCCAGGTATCCTGCCTGCAGTAGATGGAATGTGGCAATGGAACGCTGGCTGCGCGTGTCATAATAGGCTCTGAGCCTTTATATACCTGTGCACAGCAGCAGCCACCTTCAGTCTGCTGCTGGACAGCCAGCAGCAGCAGCAGCAGCAGGAGAGGTATGTAATCAGGAGCCCTCCTGCTAAGGGTAGACAGCTGCTCGTTCCACCCCACCCCCCGCCTTAATTGGTTCTCCTCCCTTCCAACGGTGTTGAGGCGGGTGGGAACAGCAGGGGGTGAAGGTGCTGTGTTTAAAGAGGTGGAGTTATGCAGATCTAAAACGCGTGGATTGCAGCAGCAGCAAGCCGAAAAGTGCAGGCATGTAAGGGATCTAGAGGTTGACAACATGTCTTCTTAACGGGAGTCCAGGAGCTCATCTCCACAAATGGACTTTTCAGGATCCTTGGGTGGCTCCGTAGTTTGAAACCAATTCTGGTTATCGCTTCTCGGCCTTTTGGCTAAGATCAAGTGTAGTATCTGTTCTTATCAGTTTAATATCTGATACGTCCCCTATCTGGGGACCATATATTAAATGGATTTTTAGAACAGGGAGATGGAAAAAGAGCTTGCTCTGTCCACTCCACGCATTGACCTGGTATTGCAGTATCTCCAGGACCGGTGCACCCCTTCTTTAATGCAGTTTCTAAAATCAGAAAGAATTGAATTCAATGTTTTTTGTTCATTTTGCTTGTTTGTCGGATTTTGGGATGGACTCTTTGGCTTTGCTTTTCTTCTCCTCATTGGATTTTTCATGTTCAAAGTTGCAGAAGCCAGATTACAAGCTCATTTTGGTTCAACTTCAGCAACTGTGCATTGCATTGCCATGTAATGTGATGCAATGCTATCTTTCTAGCTCTCCCTTTTTACTTCCTTTTGGATAAACAGACATATTAGGCAAGCATTTTGGAGCTTTCACCTAAATAACTACAGGTGGTGAGATAAGCTGCACAATATAATTGACCTTTCAGTATATTGTTGCACACACACCATCTATTTAGCAAATGCCCTTGTTATCAACAGCAGCCTTTTAAACTCACCTGAGCTAACAGGTATGTGCGCTGGTTACTCTGCTGCGCTTAAAATTTCTTTTTTGGTTTGCTACAATGCCTTTTCTGAAACGTTGTCTCCTTCTGCTGGAACACTGACTTCTTTCATTTAATGCCTGCAGACTATAAAAGAGAACCCAACCCAAAAAGTTTGGTTGATTAGTCTGTGGCATTCTGTTAAACTGTTGCTTATGGCGGTCTCTGTGAGCTTCTCAGCGACATTCAGCCAGCCAGGTATCCTGCCTGCAGTAGATGGAATGTGGCAATGGAACGCTGGCTGCGCGTGTCATAATAGGCTCTGAGCCTTTATATACCTGTGCACAGCAGCAGCCACCTTCAGTCTGCTGCTGGACAGCCAGCAGCAGCAGCAGCAGGAGAGGTATGTAATCAGGAGCCCTCCTGCTAAGGGTAGACAGCTGCTCGTTCCACCCCACCCCCCGCCTTAATTGGTTCTCCTCCCTTCCAACGGTGTTGAGGCGGGTGGGAACAGCAGGGGGTGAAGGTGCTGTGTTTAAAGAGGTGGAGTTATGCAGATCTAAAACGCGTGGATTGCAGCAGCAGCAAGCCGAAAAGTGCAGGCATGTAAGGGATCTAGAGGTTGACAACATGTCTTCTTAACGGGAGTCCAGGAGCTCATCTCCACAAATGGACTTTTCAGGATCCTTGGGTGGCTCCGTAGTTTGAAACCAATTCTGGTTATCGCTTCTCGGCCTTTTGGCTAAGATCAAGTGTAGTATCTGTTCTTATCAGTTTAATATCTGATACGTCCCCTATCTGGGGACCATATATTAAATGGATTTTTAGAACAGGGAGATGGAAAAAGAGCTTGCTCTGTCCACTCCACGCATTGACCTGGTATTGCAGTATCTCCAGGACCGGTGCACCCCTTCTTTAATGCAGTTTCTAAAATCAGAAAGAATTAAATTCAATGTTTTTTGCTCATTTTGCTTGTTTGTCGGATTTTGGGATGGACTCTTTGGCTTTGCTTTTCTTCTCCTCATTGGATTTTTCATGTTCAAAGTTGCAGAAGCCAGATTACAAGCTCATTTTGGTTCAACTTCAGCAACTGTGCATTGCATTGCCATGTAATGTGATGCAATGCTATCTTTCTAGCTCTCCCTTTTTACTTCCTTTTGGATAAACAGACATATTAGGCAAGCATTTTGGAGCTTTCACCTAAATAACTACAGGTGGTGAGATAAGCTGCACAATATAATTGACCTTTCAGTATATTGTTGCACACACACCATCTATTTAGCAAATGCCCTTGTTATCAACAGCAGCCTTTTAAACTCACCTGAGCTAACAGGTATGTGCGCTGGTTACTCTGCTGCGCTTAAAATTTCTTTTTTGGTTTGCTACAATGCCTTTTCTGAAACGTTGTCTCCTTCTGCTGGAACACTGACTTCTTTCATTTAATGCCTGCAGACTATAAAAGAGAACCCAACCCAAAAAGTTTGGTTGATTAGTCTGTGGCATTCTGTTAAACTGTTGCTTATGGCGGTCTCTGTGAGCTTCTCAGCGACATTCAGCCAGCCAGGTATCCTGCCTGCAGTAGATGGAATGTGGCAATGGAACGCTGGCTGCGCGTGTCATAATAGGCTCTGAGCCTTTATATACCTGTGCACAGCAGCAGCCACCTTCAGTCTGCTGCTGGACAGCCAGCAGCAGCAGCAGGAGAGGTATGTAATCAGGAGCCCTCCAGCTAAGGGTAGACAGCTGCTGTTCCACCCCACCCCCCGCCTTAATTGGTTCTCCTCCCTTCCAACGGTGTTGAGGCGGGTGGGAACAGCAGGGGGTGAAGGTGCTGTGTTTAAAGAGGTGGAGTTATGCAGATCTAAAACGCGTGGATTGCAGCAGCAGCAAGCCGAAAAGTGCAGGCATGTAAGGGTTCTAGAGGTTGACAACATGTCTTCTTAACGGGAGTCCAGGAGCTCATCTCCACAAATGGACTTTTCAGGATCCTTGGGTGGCTCCGTAGTTTGAAACCAATTCTGGTTATCGCTTCTCGGCCTTTTGGCTAAGATCAAGTGTAGTATCTGTTCTTATCAGTTTAATATCTGATACGTCCCCTATCTGGGGACCATATATTAAATGGATTTTTAGAACAGGGAGATGGAAAAAGAGCTTGCTCTGTCCACTCCACGCATTGACCTGGTATTGCAGTATCTCCAGGACCGGTGCACCCCTTCTTTAATGCAGTTTCTAAAATCAGAAAGAATTGAATTCAATGTTTTTTGTTCATTTTGCTTGTTTGTCGGATTTTGGGATGGACTCTTTGGCTTTGCTTTTCTTCTCCTCATTGGATTTTTCATGTTCAAAGTTGCAGAAGCCAGATTACAAGCTCATTTTGGTTCAACTTCAGCAACTGTGCATTGCATTGCCATGTAATGTGATGCAATGCTATCTTTCTAGCTCTCCCTTTTTACTTCCTTTTGGATAAACAGACATATTAGGCAAGCATTTTGGAGCTTTCACCTAAATAACTACAGGTGGTGAGATAAGCTGCACAATATAATTGACCTTTCAGTATATTGTTGCACACACACCATCTATTTAGCAAATGCCCTTGTTATCAACAGCAGCCTTTTAAACTCACCTGAGCTAACAGGTATGTGCGCTGGTTACTCTGCTGCGCTTAAAATTTCTTTTTTGGTTTGCTACAATGCCTTTTCTGAAACGTTGTCTCCTTCTGCTGGAACACTGACTTCTTTCATTTAATGCCTGCAGACTATAAAAGAGAACCCAACCCAAAAAGTTTGGTTGATTAGTCTGTGGCATTCTGTTAAACTGTTGCTTATGGCGGTCTCTGTGAGCTTCTCAGCGACATTCAGCCAGCCAGGTATCCTGCCTGCAGTAGATGGAATGTGGCAATGGAACGCTGGCTGCGCGTGTCATAATAGGCTCTGAGCCTTTATATACCTGTGCACAGCAGCAGCCACCTTCAGTCTGCTGCTGGACAGCCAGCAGCAGCAGCAGCAGGAGAGGTATGTAATCAGGAGCCCTCCTGCTAAGGGTAGACAGCTGCTCGTTCCACCCCACCCCCCGCCTTAATTGGTTCTCCTCCCTTCCAACGGTGTTGAGGCGGGAGGGAACAGCAGGGGGTGAAGGTGCTGTGTTTAAAGAGGTGGAGTTATGCAGATCTAAAACGCGTGGATTGCAGCAGCAGCAAGCCGAAAAGTGCAGGCATGTAAGGGATCTAGAGGTTGACAACATGTCTTCTTAACGGGAGTCCAGGAGCTCATCTCCACAAATGGACTTTTCAGGATCCTTGGGTGGCTCCGTAGTTTGAAACCAATTCTGGTTATCGCTTCTCGGCCTTTTGGCTAAGATCAAGTGTAGTATCTGTTCTTATCAGTTTAATATCTGATACGTCCCCTATCTGGGGACCATATATTAAATGGATTTTTAGAACAGGGAGATGGAAAAAGAGCTTGCTCTGTCCACTCCACGCATTGACCTGGTATTGCAGTATCTCCAGGACCGGTGCACCCCTTCTTTAATGCAGTTTCTAAAATCAGAAAGAATTGAATTCAATGTTTTTTGTTCATTTTGCTTGTTTGTCGGATTTTGGGATGGACTCTTTGGCTTTGCTTTTCTTCTCCTCATTGGATTTTTCATGTTCAAAGTTGCAGAAGCCAGATTACAAGCTCATTTTGGTTCAACTTCAGCAACTGTGCATTGCATTGCCATGTAATGTGATGCAATGCTATCTTTCTAGCTCTCCCTTTTTACTTCCTTTTGGATAAACAGACATATTAGGCAAGCATTTTGGAGCTTTCACCTAAATAACTACAGGTGGTGAGATAAGCTGCACAATATAATTGACCTTTCAGTATATTGTTGCACACACACCATCTATTTAGCAAATGCCCTTGTTATCAACAGCAGCCTTTTAAACTCACCTGAGCTAACAGGTATGTGCGCTGGTTACTCTGCTGCGCTTAAAATTTCTTTTTTGGTTTGCTACAATGCCTTTTCTGAAACGTTGTCTCCTTCTGCTGGAACACTGACTTCTTTCATTTAATGCCTGCAGACTATAAAAGAGAACCCAACCCAAAAAGTTTGGTTGATTAGTCTGTGGCATTCTGTTAAACTGTTGCTTATGGCGGTCTCTGTGAGCTTCTCAGCGACATTCAGCCAGCCAGGTATCCTGCCTGCAGTAGATGGAATGTGGCAATGGAACGCTGGCTGCGCGTGTCATAATAGGCTCTGAGCCTTTATATACCTGTGCACAGCAGCAGCCACCTTCAGTCTGCTGCTGGACAGCCAGCAGCAGCAGCAGCAGGAGAGGTATGTAATCAGGAGCCTTCCTGCTAAGGGTAGACAGCTGCTCGTTCCACCCCACCCCCCGCCTTAATTGGTTCTCCTCCCTTCCAACGGTGTTGAGGCGGGTGGGAACAGCAGGGGGTGAAGGTGCTGTGTTTAAAGAGGTGGAGTTATGCAGATCTAAAACGCGTGGATTGCAGCAGCAGCAAGCCGAAAAGTGCAGGCATGTAAGGGATCTAGAGGTTGACAACATGTCTTCTTAACGGGAGTCCAGGAGCTCATCTCCACAAATGGACTTTTCAGGATCCTTGGGTGGCTCCGTAGTTTGAAACCAATTCTGGTTATCGCTTCTCGGCCTTTTGGCTAAGATCAAGTGTAGTATCTGTTCTTATCAGTTTAATATCTGATACGTCCCCTATCTGGGGACCATATATTAAATGGATTTTTAGAACAGGGAGATGGAAAAAGAGCTTGCTCTGTCCACTCCACGCATTGACCTGGTATTGCAGTATCTCCAGGACCGGTGCACCCCTTCTTTAATGCAGTTTCTAAAATCAGAAAGAATTGAATTCAATGTTTTTTGTTCATTTTGCTTGTTTGTCGGATTTTGGGATGGACTCTTTGGCTTTGCTTTTCTTCTCCTCATTGGATTTTTCATGTTCAAAGTTGCAGAAGCCAGATTACAAGCTCATTTTGGTTCAACTTCAGCAACTGTGCATTGCATTGCCATGTAATGTGATGCAATGCTATCTTTCTAGCTCTCCCTTTTTACTTCCTTTTGGATAAACAGACATATTAGGCAAGCATTTTGGAGCTTTCACCTAAATAACTACAGGTGGTGAGATAAGCTGCACAATATAATTGACCTTTCAGTATATTGTTGCACACACACCATCTATTTAGCAAATGCCCTTGTTATCAACAGCAGCCTTTTAAACTCACCTGAGCTAACAGGTATGTGCGCTGGTTACTCTGCTGCGCTTAAAATTTCTTTTTTGGTTTGCTACAATGCCTTTTCTGAAACGTTGTCTCCTTCTGCTGGAACACTGACTTCTTTCATTTAATGCCTGCAGACTATAAAAGAGAACCCAACCCAAAAAGTTTGGTTGATTAGTCTGTGGCATTCTGTTAAACTGTTGCTTATGGCGGTCTCTGTGAGCTTCTCAGCGACATTCAGCCAGCCAGGTATCCTGCCTGCAGTAGATGGAATGTGGCAATGGAACGCTGGCTGCGCGTGTCATAATAGGCTCTGAGCCTTTATATACCTGTGCACAGCAGCAGCCACCTTCAGTCTGCTGCTGGACAGCCAGCAGCAGCAGCAGCAGGAGAGGTATGTAATCAGGAGCCCTCCTGCTAAGGGTAGACAGCTGCTCGTTCCACCCCACCCCCCGCCTTAATTGGTTCTCCTCCCTTCCAACGGTGTTGAGGCGGGTGGGAACAGCAGGGGGTGAAGGTGCTGTGTTTAAAGAGGTGGAGTTATGCAGATCTAAAACGCGTGGATTGCAGCAGCAGCAAGCCGAAAAGTGCAGGCATGTAAGGGATCTAGAGGTTGACAACATGTCTTCTTAACGGGAGTCCAGGAGCTCATCTCCACAAATGGACTTTTCAGGATCCTTGGGTGGCTCCGTAGTTTGAAACCAATTCTGGTTATCGCTTCTCGGCCTTTTGGCTAAGATCAAGTGTAGTATCTGTTCTTATCAGTTTAATATCTGATACGTCCCCTATCTGGGGACCATATATTAAATGGATTTTTAGAACAGGGAAATGGAAAAAGAGCTTGCTCTGTCCACTCCACGCATTGACCTGGTATTGCAGTATCTCCAGGACCGGTGCACCCCTTCTTTAATGCAGTTTCTAAAATCAGAAAGAATTGAATTCAATGTTTTTTGTTCATTTTGCTTGTTTGTCGGATTTTGGGATGGACTCTTTGGCTTTGCTTTTCTTCTCCTCATTGGATTTTTCATGTTCAAAGTTGCAGAAGCCAGATTACAAGCTCATTTTGGTTCAACTTCAGCAACTGTGCATTGCATTGCCATGTAATGTGATGCAATGCTATCTTTCTAGCTCTCCCTTTTTACTTCCTTTTGGATAAACAGACATATTAGGCAAGCATTTTGGAGCTTTCACCTAAATAACTACAGGTGGTGAGATAAGCTGCACAATATAATTGACCTTTCAGTATATTGTTGCACACACACCATCTATTTAGCAAATGCCCTTGTTATCAACAGCAGCCTTTTAAACTCACCTGAGCTAACAGGTATGTGCGCTGGTTACTCTGCTGCGCTTAAAATTTCTTTTTTGGTTTGCTACAATGCCTTTTCTGAAACGTTGTCTCCTTCTGCTGGAACACTGACTTCTTTCATTTAATGCCTGCAGACTATAAAAGAGAACCCAACCCAAAAAGTTTGGTTGATTAGTCTGTGGCATTCTGTTAAACTGTTGCTTATGGCGGTCTCTGTGAGCTTCTCAGCGACATTCAGCCAGCCAGGTATCCTGCCTGCAGTAGATGGAATGTGGCAATGGAACGCTGGCTGCGCGTGTCATAATAGGCTCTGAGCCTTTATATACCTGTGCACAGCAGCAGCCACCTTCAGTCTGCTGCTGGACAGCCAGCAGCCGCAGCAGCAGGAGAGGTATGTAATCAGGAGCCCTCCTGCTAAGGGTAGACAGCTGCTCGTTCCACCCCACCCCCCGCCTTAATTGGTTCTCCTCCCTTCCAACGGTGTTGAGGCGGGTGGGAACAGCAGGGGGTGAAGGTGCTGTGTTTAAAGAGGTGGAGTTATGCAGATCTAAAACGCGTGGATTGCAGCAGCAGCAAGCCGAAAAGTGCAGGCATGTAAGGGATCTAGAGGTTGACAACATGTCTTCTTAACGGGAGTCCAGGAGCTCATCTCCACAAATGGACTTTTCAGGATCCTTGGGTGGCTCCGTAGTTTGAAACCAATTCTGGTTATCGCTTCTCGGCCTTTTGGCTAAGATCAAGTGTAGTATCTGTTCTTATCAGTTTAATATCTGATACGTCCCCTATCTGGGGACCATATATTAAATGGATTTTTAGAACAGGGAGATGGAAAAAGAGCTTGCTCTGTCCACTCCACGCATTGACCTGGTATTGCAGTATCTCCAGGACCGGTGCACCCCTTCTTTAATGCAGTTTCTAAAATCAGAAAGAATTAAATTCAATGTTTTTTGCTCATTTTGCTTGTTTGTCGGATTTTGGGATGGACTCTTTGGCTTTGCTTTTCTTCTCCTCATTGGATTTTTCATGTTCAAAGTTGCAGAAGCCAGATTACAAGCTCATTTTGGTTCAACTTCAGCAACTGTGCATTGCATTGCCATGTAATGTGATGCAATGCTATCTTTCTAGCTCTCCCTTTTTACTTCCTTTTGGATAAACAGACATATTAGGCAAGCATTTTGGAGCTTTCACCTAAATAACTACAGGTGGTGAGATAAGCTGCACAATATAATTGACCTTTCAGTATATTGTTGCACACACACCATCTATTTAGCAAATGCCCTTGTTATCAACAGCAGCCTTTTAAACTCACCTGAGCTAACAGGTATGTGCGCTGGTTACTCTGCTGCGCTTAAAATTTCTTTTTTGGTTTGCTACAATGCCTTTTCTGAAACGTTGTCTCCTTCTGCTGGAACACTGACTTCTTTCATTTAATGCCTGCAGACTATAAAAGAGAACCCAACCCAAAAAGTTTGGTTGATTAGTCTGTGGCATTCTGTTAAACTGTTGCTTATGGCGGTCTCTGTGAGCTTCTCAGCGACATTCAGCCAGCCAGGTATCCTGCCTGCAGTAGATGGAATGTGGCAATGGAACGCTGGCTGCGCGTGTCATAATAGGCTCTGAGCCTTTATATACCTGTGCACAGCAGCAGCCACCTTCAGTCTGCTGCTGGACAGCCAGCAGCAGCAGCAGCAGGAGAGGTATGTAATCAGGAGCCCTCCTGCTAAGGGTAGACAGCTGCTCGTTCCACCCCACCCCCCGCCTTAATTGGTTCTCCTCCCTTCCAACGGTGTTGAGGCGGGTGGGAACAGCAGGGGGTGAAGGTGCTGTGTTTAAAGAGGTGGAGTTATGCAGATCTAAAACGCGTGGATTGCAGCAGCAGCAAGCCGAAAAGTGCAGGCATGTAAGGGATCTAGAGGTTGACAACATGTCTTCTTAACGGGAGTCCAGGAGCTCATCTCCACAAATGGACTTTTCAGGATCCTTGGGTGGCTCCGTAGTTTGAAACCAATTCTGGTTATCGCTTCTCGGCCTTTTGGCTAAGATCAAGTGTAGTATCTGTTCTTATCAGTTTAATATCTGATACGTCCCCTATCTGGGGACCATATATTAAATGGATTTTTAGAACAGGGAAATGGAAAAAGAGCTTGCTCTGTCCACTCCACGCATTGACCTGGTATTGCAGTATCTCCAGGACCGGTGCACCCCTTCTTTAATGCAGTTTCTAAAATCAGAAAGAATTGAATTCAATGTTTTTTGTTCATTTTGCTTGTTTGTCGGATTTTGGGATGGACTCTTTGGCTTTGCTTTTCTTCTCCTCATTGGATTTTTCATGTTCAAAGTTGCAGAAGCCAGATTACAAGCTCATTTTGGTTCAACTTCAGCAACTGTGCATTGCATTGCCATGTAATGTGATGCAATGCTATCTTTCTAGCTCTCCCTTTTTACTTCCTTTTGGATAAACAGACATATTAGGCAAGCATTTTGGAGCTTTCACCTAAATAACTACAGGTGGTGAGATAAGCTGCACAATATAATTGACCTTTCAGTATATTGTTGCACACACACCATCTATTTAGCAAATGCCCTTGTTATCAACAGCAGCCTTTTAAACTCACCTGAGCTAACAGGTATGTGCGCTGGTTACTCTGCTGCGCTTAAAATTTCTTTTTTGGTTTGCTACAATGCCTTTTCTGAAACGTTGTCTCCTTCTGCTGGAACACTGACTTCTTTCATTTAATGCCTGCAGACTATAAAAGAGAACCCAACCCAAAAAGTTTGGTTGATTAGTCTGTGGCATTCTGTTAAACTGTTGCTTATGGCGGTCTCTGTGAGCTTCTCAGCGACATTCAGCCAGCCAGGTATCCTGCCTGCAGTAGATGGAATGTGGCAATGGAACGCTGGCTGCGCGTGTCATAATAGGCTCTGAGCCTTTATATACCTGTGCACAGCAGCAGCCACCTTCAGTCTGCTGCTGGACAGCCAGCAGCCGCAGCAGCAGGAGAGGTATGTAATCAGGAGCCCTCCTGCTAAGGGTAGACAGCTGCTCGTTCCACCCCACCCCCCGCCTTAATTGGTTCTCCTCCCTTCCAACGGTGTTGAGGCGGGTGGGAACAGCAGGGGGTGAAGGTGCTGTGTTTAAAGAGGTGGAGTTATGCAGATCTAAAACGCGTGGATTGCAGCAGCAGCAAGCCGAAAAGTGCAGGCATGTAAGGGATCTAGAGGTTGACAACATGTCTTCTTAACGGGAGTCCAGGAGCTCATCTCCACAAATGGACTTTTCAGGATCCTTGGGTGGCTCCGTAGTTTGAAACCAATTCTGGTTATCGCTTCTCGGCCTTTTGGCTAAGATCAAGTGTAGTATCTGTTCTTATCAGTTTAATATCTGATACGTCCCCTATCTGGGGACCATATATTAAATGGATTTTTAGAACAGGGAGATGGAAAAAGAGCTTGCTCTGTCCACTCCACGCATTGACCTGGTATTGCAGTATCTCCAGGACCGGTGCACCCCTTCTTTAATGCAGTTTCTAAAATCAGAAAGAATTAAATTCAATGTTTTTTGCTCATTTTGCTTGTTTGTCGGATTTTGGGATGGACTCTTTGGCTTTGCTTTTCTTCTCCTCATTGGATTTTTCATGTTCAAAGTTGCAGAAGCCAGATTACAAGCTCATTTTGGTTCAACTTCAGCAACTGTGCATTGCATTGCCATGTAATGTGATGCAATGCTATCTTTCTAGCTCTCCCTTTTTACTTCCTTTTGGATAAACAGACATATTAGGCAAGCATTTTGGAGCTTTCACCTAAATAACTACAGGTGGTGAGATAAGCTGCACAATATAATTGACCTTTCAGTATATTGTTGCACACACACCATCTATTTAGCAAATGCCCTTGTTATCAACAGCAGCCTTTTAAACTCACCTGAGCTAACAGGTATGTGCGCTGGTTACTCTGCTGCGCTTAAAATTTCTTTTTTGGTTTGCTACAATGCCTTTTCTGAAACGTTGTCTCCTTCTGCTGGAACACTGACTTCTTTCATTTAATGCCTGCAGACTATAAAAGAGAACCCAACCCAAAAAGTTTGGTTGATTAGTCTGTGGCATTCTGTTAAACTGTTGCTTATGGCGGTCTCTGTGAGCTTCTCAGCGACATTCAGCCAGCCAGGTATCCTGCCTGCAGTAGATGGAATGTGGCAATGGAACGCTGGCTGCGCGTGTCATAATAGGCTCTGAGCCTTTATATACCTGTGCACAGCAGCAGCCACCTTCAGTCTGCTGCTGGACAGCCAGCAGCAGCAGCAGGAGAGGTATGTAATCAGGAGCCCTCCAGCTAAGGGTAGACAGCTGCTGTTCCACCCCACCCCCCGCCTTAATTGGTTCTCCTCCCTTCCAACGGTGTTGAGGCGGGTGGGAACAGCAGGGGGTGAAGGTGCTGTGTTTAAAGAGGTGGAGTTATGCAGATCTAAAACGCGTGGATTGCAGCAGCAGCAAGCCGAAAAGTGCAGGCATGTAAGGGTTCTAGAGGTTGACAACATGTCTTCTTAACGGGAGTCCAGGAGCTCATCTCCACAAATGGACTTTTCAGGATCCTTGGGTGGCTCCGTAGTTTGAAACCAATTCTGGTTATCGCTTCTCGGCCTTTTGGCTAAGATCAAGTGTAGTATCTGTTCTTATCAGTTTAATATCTGATACGTCCCCTATCTGGGGACCATATATTAAATGGATTTTTAGAACAGGGAGATGGAAAAAGAGCTTGCTCTGTCCACTCCACGCATTGACCTGGTATTGCAGTATCTCCAGGACCGGTGCACCCCTTCTTTAATGCAGTTTCTAAAATCAGAAAGAATTGAATTCAATGTTTTTTGTTCATTTTGCTTGTTTGTCGGATTTTGGGATGGACTCTTTGGCTTTGCTTTTCTTCTCCTCATTGGATTTTTCATGTTCAAAGTTGCAGAAGCCAGATTACAAGCTCATTTTGGTTCAACTTCAGCAACTGTGCATTGCATTGCCATGTAATGTGATGCAATGCTATCTTTCTAGCTCTCCCTTTTTACTTCCTTTTGGATAAACAGACATATTAGGCAAGCATTTTGGAGCTTTCACCTAAATAACTACAGGTGGTGAGATAAGCTGCACAATATAATTGACCTTTCAGTATATTGTTGCACACACACCATCTATTTAGCAAATGCCCTTGTTATCAACAGCAGCCTTTTAAACTCACCTGAGCTAACAGGTATGTGCGCTGGTTACTCTGCTGCGCTTAAAATTTCTTTTTTGGTTTGCTACAATGCCTTTTCTGAAACGTTGTCTCCTTCTGCTGGAACACTGACTTCTTTCATTTAATGCCTGCAGACTATAAAAGAGAACCCAACCCAAAAAGTTTGGTTGATTAGTCTGTGGCATTCTGTTAAACTGTTGCTTATGGCGGTCTCTGTGAGCTTCTCAGCGACATTCAGCCAGCCAGGTATCCTGCCTGCAGTAGATGGAATGTGGCAATGGAACGCTGGCTGCGCGTGTCATAATAGGCTCTGAGCCTTTATATACCTGTGCACAGCAGCAGCCACCTTCAGTCTGCTGCTGGACAGCCAGCAGCAGCAGCAGCAGGAGAGGTATGTAATCAGGAGCCCTCCTGCTAAGGGTAGACAGCTGCTCGTTCCACCCCACCCCCCGCCTTAATTGGTTCTCCTCCCTTCCAACGGTGTTGAGGCGGGAGGGAACAGCAGGGGGTGAAGGTGCTGTGTTTAAAGAGGTGGAGTTATGCAGATCTAAAACGCGTGGATTGCAGCAGCAGCAAGCCGAAAAGTGCAGGCATGTAAGGGATCTAGAGGTTGACAACATGTCTTCTTAACGGGAGTCCAGGAGCTCATCTCCACAAATGGACTTTTCAGGATCCTTGGGTGGCTCCGTAGTTTGAAACCAATTCTGGTTATCGCTTCTCGGCCTTTTGGCTAAGATCAAGTGTAGTATCTGTTCTTATCAGTTTAATATCTGATACGTCCCCTATCTGGGGACCATATATTAAATGGATTTTTAGAACAGGGAGATGGAAAAAGAGCTTGCTCTGTCCACTCCACGCATTGACCTGGTATTGCAGTATCTCCAGGACCGGTGCACCCCTTCTTTAATGCAGTTTCTAAAATCAGAAAGAATTGAATTCAATGTTTTTTGTTCATTTTGCTTGTTTGTCGGATTTTGGGATGGACTCTTTGGCTTTGCTTTTCTTCTCCTCATTGGATTTTTCATGTTCAAAGTTGCAGAAGCCAGATTACAAGCTCATTTTGGTTCAACTTCAGCAACTGTGCATTGCATTGCCATGTAATGTGATGCAATGCTATCTTTCTAGCTCTCCCTTTTTACTTCCTTTTGGATAAACAGACATATTAGGCAAGCATTTTGGAGCTTTCACCTAAATAACTACAGGTGGTGAGATAAGCTGCACAATATAATTGACCTTTCAGTATATTGTTGCACACACACCATCTATTTAGCAAATGCCCTTGTTATCAACAGCAGCCTTTTAAACTCACCTGAGCTAACAGGTATGTGCGCTGGTTACTCTGCTGCGCTTAAAATTTCTTTTTTGGTTTGCTACAATGCCTTTTCTGAAACGTTGTCTCCTTCTGCTGGAACACTGACTTCTTTCATTTAATGCCTGCAGACTATAAAAGAGAACCCAACCCAAAAAGTTTGGTTGATTAGTCTGTGGCATTCTGTTAAACTGTTGCTTATGGCGGTCTCTGTGAGCTTCTCAGCGACATTCAGCCAGCCAGGTATCCTGCCTGCAGTAGATGGAATGTGGCAATGGAACGCTGGCTGCGCGTGTCATAATAGGCTCTGAGCCTTTATATACCTGTGCACAGCAGCAGCCACCTTCAGTCTGCTGCTGGACAGCCAGCAGCAGCAGCAGCAGGAGAGGTATGTAATCAGGAGCCTTCCTGCTAAGGGTAGACAGCTGCTCGTTCCACCCCACCCCCCGCCTTAATTGGTTCTCCTCCCTTCCAACGGTGTTGAGGCGGGTGGGAACAGCAGGGGGTGAAGGTGCTGTGTTTAAAGAGGTGGAGTTATGCAGATCTAAAACGCGTGGATTGCAGCAGCAGCAAGCCGAAAAGTGCAGGCATGTAAGGGATCTAGAGGTTGACAACATGTCTTCTTAACGGGAGTCCAGGAGCTCATCTCCACAAATGGACTTTTCAGGATCCTTGGGTGGCTCCGTAGTTTGAAACCAATTCTGGTTATCGCTTCTCGGCCTTTTGGCTAAGATCAAGTGTAGTATCTGTTCTTATCAGTTTAATATCTGATACGTCCCCTATCTGGGGACCATATATTAAATGGATTTTTAGAACAGGGAGATGGAAAAAGAGCTTGCTCTGTCCACTCCACGCATTGACCTGGTATTGCAGTATCTCCAGGACCGGTGCACCCCTTCTTTAATGCAGTTTCTAAAATCAGAAAGAATTGAATTCAATGTTTTTTGTTCATTTTGCTTGTTTGTCGGATTTTGGGATGGACTCTTTGGCTTTGCTTTTCTTCTCCTCATTGGATTTTTCATGTTCAAAGTTGCAGAAGCCAGATTACAAGCTCATTTTGGTTCAACTTCAGCAACTGTGCATTGCATTGCCATGTAATGTGATGCAATGCTATCTTTCTAGCTCTCCCTTTTTACTTCCTTTTGGATAAACAGACATATTAGGCAAGCATTTTGGAGCTTTCACCTAAATAACTACAGGTGGTGAGATAAGCTGCACAATATAATTGACCTTTCAGTATATTGTTGCACACACACCATCTATTTAGCAAATGCCCTTGTTATCAACAGCAGCCTTTTAAACTCACCTGAGCTAACAGGTATGTGCGCTGGTTACTCTGCTGCGCTTAAAATTTCTTTTTTGGTTTGCTACAATGCCTTTTCTGAAACGTTGTCTCCTTCTGCTGGAACACTGACTTCTTTCATTTAATGCCTGCAGACTATAAAAGAGAACCCAACCCAAAAAGTTTGGTTGATTAGTCTGTGGCATTCTGTTAAACTGTTGCTTATGGCGGTCTCTGTGAGCTTCTCAGCGACATTCAGCCAGCCAGGTATCCTGCCTGCAGTAGATGGAATGTGGCAATGGAACGCTGGCTGCGCGTGTCATAATAGGCTCTGAGCCTTTATATACCTGTGCACAGCAGCAGCCACCTTCAGTCTGCTGCTGGACAGCCAGCAGCAGCAGCAGCAGGAGAGGTATGTAATCAGGAGCCCTCCTGCTAAGGGTAGACAGCTGCTCGTTCCACCCCACCCCCCGCCTTAATTGGTTCTCCTCCCTTCCAACGGTGTTGAGGCGGGTGGGAACAGCAGGGGGTGAAGGTGCTGTGTTTAAAGAGGTGGAGTTATGCAGATCTAAAACGCGTGGATTGCAGCAGCAGCAAGCCGAAAAGTGCAGGCATGTAAGGGATCTAGAGGTTGACAACATGTCTTCTTAACGGGAGTCCAGGAGCTCATCTCCACAAATGGACTTTTCAGGATCCTTGGGTGGCTCCGTAGTTTGAAACCAATTCTGGTTATCGCTTCTCGGCCTTTTGGCTAAGATCAAGTGTAGTATCTGTTCTTATCAGTTTAATATCTGATACGTCCCCTATCTGGGGACCATATATTAAATGGATTTTTAGAACAGGGAAATGGAAAAAGAGCTTGCTCTGTCCACTCCACGCATTGACCTGGTATTGCAGTATCTCCAGGACCGGTGCACCCCTTCTTTAATGCAGTTTCTAAAATCAGAAAGAATTGAATTCAATGTTTTTTGTTCATTTTGCTTGTTTGTCGGATTTTGGGATGGACTCTTTGGCTTTGCTTTTCTTCTCCTCATTGGATTTTTCATGTTCAAAGTTGCAGAAGCCAGATTACAAGCTCATTTTGGTTCAACTTCAGCAACTGTGCATTGCATTGCCATGTAATGTGATGCAATGCTATCTTTCTAGCTCTCCCTTTTTACTTCCTTTTGGATAAACAGACATATTAGGCAAGCATTTTGGAGCTTTCACCTAAATAACTACAGGTGGTGAGATAAGCTGCACAATATAATTGACCTTTCAGTATATTGTTGCACACACACCATCTATTTAGCAAATGCCCTTGTTATCAACAGCAGCCTTTTAAACTCACCTGAGCTAACAGGTATGTGCGCTGGTTACTCTGCTGCGCTTAAAATTTCTTTTTTGGTTTGCTACAATGCCTTTTCTGAAACGTTGTCTCCTTCTGCTGGAACACTGACTTCTTTCATTTAATGCCTGCAGACTATAAAAGAGAACCCAACCCAAAAAGTTTGGTTGATTAGTCTGTGGCATTCTGTTAAACTGTTGCTTATGGCGGTCTCTGTGAGCTTCTCAGCGACATTCAGCCAGCCAGGTATCCTGCCTGCAGTAGATGGAATGTGGCAATGGAACGCTGGCTGCGCGTGTCATAATAGGCTCTGAGCCTTTATATACCTGTGCACAGCAGCAGCCACCTTCAGTCTGCTGCTGGACAGCCAGCAGCCGCAGCAGCAGGAGAGGTATGTAATCAGGAGCCCTCCTGCTAAGGGTAGACAGCTGCTCGTTCCACCCCACCCCCCGCCTTAATTGGTTCTCCTCCCTTCCAACGGTGTTGAGGCGGGTGGGAACAGCAGGGGGTGAAGGTGCTGTGTTTAAAGAGGTGGAGTTATGCAGATCTAAAACGCGTGGATTGCAGCAGCAGCAAGCCGAAAAGTGCAGGCATGTAAGGGATCTAGAGGTTGACAACATGTCTTCTTAACGGGAGTCCAGGAGCTCATCTCCACAAATGGATTTTTCAGGATCCTTGGGTGGCTCCGTAGTTTGAAACCAATTCTGGTTATCGCTTCTCGGCCTTTTGGCTAAGATCAAGTGTAGTATCTGTTCTTATCAGTTTAATATTTGATACGTCCCCTATCTGGGGACCATATATTAAATGGATTTTTAGAACAGGGAGATGGAAAAAGAGCTTGCTCTGTCCACTCCACGCATTGACCTGGTATTGCAGTATCTCCAGGACCGGTGCACCCCTTCTTTAATGCAGTTTCTAAAATCAGAAAGAATTGAATTCAATGTTTTTTGTTCATTTTGCTTGTTTGTCGGATTTTGGGATGGACTCTTTGGCTTTGCTTTTCTTCTCCTCATTGGATTTTTCATGTTCAAAGTTGCAGAAGCCAGATTACAAGCTCATTTTGGTTCAACTTCAGCAACTGTGCATTGCATTGCCATGTAATGTGATGCAATGCTATCTTTCTAGCTCTCCCTTTTTACTTCCTTTTGGATAAACAGACATATTAGGCAAGCATTTTGGAGCTTTCACCTAAATAACTACAGGTGGTGAGATAAGCTGCACAATATAATTGACCTTTCAGTATATTGTTGCACACACACCATCTATTTAGCAAATGCCCTTGTTATCAACAGCAGCCTTTTAAACTCACCTGAGCTAACAGGTATGTGCGCTGGTTACTCTGCTGCGCTTAAAATTTCTTTTTTGGTTTGCTACAATGCCTTTTCTGAAACGTTGTCTCCTTCTGCTGGAACACTGACTTCTTTCATTTAATGCCTGCAGACTATAAAAGAGAACCCAACCCAAAAAGTTTGGTTGATTAGTCTGTGGCATTCTGTTAAACTGTTGCTTATGGCGGTCTCTGTGAGCTTCTCAGCGACATTCAGCCAGCCAGGTATCCTGCCTGCAGTAGATGGAATGTGGCAATGGAACGCTGGCTGCGCGTGTCATAATAGGCTCTGAGCCTTTATATACCTGTGCACAGCAGCAGCCACCTTCAGTCTGCTGCTGGACAGCCAGCAGCAGCAGCAGCAGGAGAGGTATGTAATCAGGAGCCCTCCTGCTAAGGGTAGACAGCTGCTCGTTCCACCCCACCCCCCGCCTTAATTGGTTCTCCTCCCTTCCAACGGTGTTGAGGCGGGTGGGAACAGCAGGGGGTGAAGGTGCTGTGTTTAAAGAGGTGGAGTTATGCAGATCTAAAACGCGTGGATTGCAGCAGCAGCAAGCCGAAAAGTGCAGGCATGTAAGGGATCTAGAGGTTGACAACATGTCTTCTTAACGGGAGTCCAGGAGCTCATCTCCACAAATGGACTTTTCAGGATCCTTGGGTGGCTCCGTAGTTTGAAACCAATTCTGGTTATCGCTTCTCGGCCTTTTGGCTAAGATCAAGTGTAGTATCTGTTCTTATCAGTTTAATATCTGATACGTCCCCTATCTGGGGACCATATATTAAATGGATTTTTAGAACAGGGAAATGGAAAAAGAGCTTGCTCTGTCCACTCCACGCATTGACCTGGTATTGCAGTATCTCCAGGACCGGTGCACTCCTTCTTTAATGCAGTTTCTAAAATCAGAAAGAATTGAATTCAATGTTTTTTGTTCATTTTGCTTGTTTGTCGGATTTTGGGATGGACTCTTTGGCTTTGCTTTTCTTCTCCTCATTGGATTTTTCATGTTCAAAGTTGCAGAAGCCAGATTACAAGCTCATTTTGGTTCAACTTCAGCAACTGTGCATTGCATTGCCATGTAATGTGATGCAATGCTATCTTTCTAGCTCTCCCTTTTTACCTCCTTTTGGATAAACAGACATATTAGGCAAGCATTTTGGAGCTTTCACCTAAATAACTACAGGTGGTGAGATAAGCTGCACAATATAATTGACCTTTCAGTATATTGTTGCACACACACCATCTATTTAGCAAATGCCCTTGTTATCAACAGCAGCCTTTTAAACTCACCTGAGCTAACAGGTATGTGCGCTGGTTACTCTGCTGCGCTTAAAATTTCTTTTTTGGTTTGCTACAATGCCTTTTCTGAAACGTTGTCTCCTTCTGCTGGAACACTGACTTCTTTCATTTAATGCCTGCAGACTATAAAAGAGAACCCAACCCAAAAAGTTTGGTTGATTAGTCTGTGGCATTCTGTTAAACTGTTGCTTATGGCGGTCTCTGTGAGCTTCTCAGCGACATTCAGCCAGCCAGGTATCCTGCCTGCAGTAGATGGAATGTGGCAATGGAACGCTGGCTGCGCGTGTCATAATAGGCTCTGAGCCTTTATATACCTGTGCACAGCAGCAGCCACCTTCAGTCTGCTGCTGGACAGCCAGCAGCAGCAGCAGCAGGAGAGGTATGTAATCAGGAGCCCTCCTGCTAAGGGTAGACAGCTGCTCGTTCCACCCCACCCCCCGCCTTAATTGGTTCTCCTCCCTTCCAACGGTGTTGAGGCGGGTGGGAACAGCAGGGGGTGAAGGTGCTGTGTTTAAAGAGGTGGAGTTATGCAGATCTAAAACGCGTGGATTGCAGCAGCAGCAAGCCGAAAAGTGCAGGCATGTAAGGGATCTAGAGGTTGACAACATGTCTTCTTAACGGGAGTCCAGGAGCTCATCTCCACAAATGGACTTTTCAGGATCCTTGGGTGGCTCCGTAGTTTGAAACCAATTCTGGTTATCGCTTCTCGGCCTTTTGGCTAAGATCAAGTGTAGTATCTGTTCTTATCAGTTTAATATCTGATACGTCCCCTATCTGGGGACCATATATTAAATGGATTTTTAGAACAGGGAGATGGAAAAAGAGCTTGCTCTGTCCACTCCATGCATTGACCTGGTATTGCAGTATCTCCAGGACCGGTGCACCCCTTCTTTAATGCAGTTTCTAAAATCAGAAAGAATTGAATTCAATGTTTTTTGTTCATTTTGCTTGTTTGTCGGATTTTGGGATGGACTCTTTGGCTTTGCTTTTCTTCTCCTCATTGGATTTTTCATGTTCAAAGTTGCAGAAGCCAGATTACAAGCTCATTTTGGTTCAACTTCAGCAACTGTGCATTGCATTGCCATGTAATGTGATGCAATGCTATCTTTCTAGCTCTCCCTTTTTACTTCCTTTTGGATAAACAGACATATTAGGCAAGCATTTTGGAGCTTTCACCTAAATAACTACAGGTGGTGAGATAAGCTGCACAATATAATTGACCTTTCAGTATATTGTTGCACACACACCATCTATTTAGCAAATGCCCTTGTTATCAACAGCAGCCTTTTAAACTCACCTGAGCTAACAGGTATGTGCGCTGGTTACTCTGCTGCGCTTAAAATTTCTTTTTTGGTTTGCTACAATGCCTTTTCTGAAACGTTGTCTCCTTCTGCTGGAACACTGACTTCTTTCATTTAATGCCTGCAGACTATAAAAGAGAACCCAACCCAAAAAGTTTGGTTGATTAGTCTGTGGCATTCTGTTAAACTGTTGCTTATGGCGGTCTCTGTGAGCTTCTCAGCGACATTCAGCCAGCCAGGTATCCTGCCTGCAGTAGATGGAATGTGGCAATGGAACGCTGGCTGCGCATGTCATAATAGGCTCTGAGCCTTTATATACCTGTGCACAGCAGCAGCCACCTTCAGTCTGCTGCTGGACAGCCAGCAGCCGCAGCAGCAGGAGAGGTATGTAATCAGGAGCCCTCCTGCTAAGGGTAGACAGCTGCTCGTTCCACCCCACCCCCCGCCTTAATTGGTTCTCCTCCCTTCCAACGGTGTTGAGGCGGGTGGGAACAGCAGGGGGTGAAGGTGCTGTGTTTAAAGAGGTGGAGTTATGCAGATCTAAAACGCGTGGATTGCAGCAGCAGCAAGCCGAAAAGTGCAGGCATGTAAGGGATCTAGAGGTTGACAACATGTCTTCTTAACGGGAGTCCAGGAGCTCATCTCCACAAATGGATTTTTCAGGATCCTTGGGTGGCTCCGTAGTTTGAAACCAATTCTGGTTATCGCTTCTCGGCCTTTTGGCTAAGATCAAGTGTAGTATCTGTTCTTATCAGTTTAATATTTGATACGTCCCCTATCTGGGGACCATATATTAAATGGATTTTTAGAACAGGGAGATGGAAAAAGAGCTTGCTCTGTCCACTCCACGCATTGACCTGGTATTGCAGTATCTCCAGGACCGGTGCACCCCTTCTTTAATGCAGTTTCTAAAATCAGAAAGAATTGAATTCAATGTTTTTTGTTCATTTTGCTTGTTTGTCGGATTTTGGGATGGACTCTTTGGCTTTGCTTTTCTTCTCCTCATTGGATTTTTCATGTTCAAAGTTGCAGAAGCCAGATTACAAGCTCATTTTGGTTCAACTTCAGCAACTGTGCATTGCATTGCCATGTAATGTGATGCAATGCTATCTTTCTAGCTCTCCCTTTTTACTTCCTTTTGGATAAACAGACATATTAGGCAAGCATTTTGGAGCTTTCACCTAAATAACTACAGGTGGTGAGATAAGCTGCACAATATAATTGACCTTTCAGTATATTGTTGCACACACACCATCTATTTAGCAAATGCCCTTGTTATCAACAGCAGCCTTTTAAACTCACCTGAGCTAACAGGTATGTGCGCTGGTTACTCTGCTGCGCTTAAAATTTCTTTTTTGGTTTGCTACAATGCCTTTTCTGAAACGTTGTCTCCTTCTGCTGGAACACTGACTTCTTTCATTTAATGCCTGCAGACTATAAAAGAGAACCCAACCCAAAAAGTTTGGTTGATTAGTCTGTGGCATTCTGCTAAACTGCTGCTTATGGCGGTCTCTGTGAGCTTCTCAGCGACATTCAGCCAGCCAGGTATCCTGCCTGCAGTAGATGGAATGTGGCAATGGAACGCTGGCTGCGCGTGTCATAATAGGCTCTGAGCCTTTATATACCTGTGCACAGCAGCAGCCACCTTCAGTCTGCTGCTGGACAGCCAGCAGCAGCAGCAGCAGGAGAGGTATGTAATCAGGAGCCCTCCTGCTAAGGGTAGACAGCTGCTCGTTCCACCCCACTCCCCGCCTTAATTGGTTCTCCTCCCTTCCAACGGTGTTGAGGCGGGTGGGAACAGCAGGGGGTGAAGGTGCTGTGTTTAAAGAGGTGGAGTTATGCAGATCTAAAACGCGTGGATTGCAGCAGCAGCAAGCCGAAAAGTGCACGCATGTAAGGGATCTAGAGGTTGACAACATGTCTTCTTAACGGGAGTCCAGGAGCTCATCTCCACAAATGGACTTTTCAGGATCCTTGGGTGGCTCCGTAGTTTGAAACCAATTCTGGTTATCGCTTCTCGGCCTTTTGGCTAAGATCAAGTGTAGTATCTGTTCTTATCAGTTTAATATCTGATACGTCCCCTATCTGGGGACCATATATTAAATGGATTTTTAGAACAGGGAGATGGAAAAAGAGCTTGCTCTGTCCACTCCACGCATTGACCTGGTATTGCAGTATCTCCAGGACCGGTGCACCCCTTCTTTAATGCAGTTTCTAAAATCAGAAAGAATTGAATTCAATGTTTTTTGTTCATTTTGCTTGTTTGTCGGATTTTGGGATGGACTCTTTGGCTTTGCTTTTCTTCTCCTCATTGGATTTTTCATGTTCAAAGTTGCAGAAGCCAGATTACAAGCTCATTTTGGTTCAACTTCAGCAACTGTGCATTGCATTGCCATGTAATGTGATGCAATGCTATCTTTCTAGCTCTCCCTTTTTACTTCCTTTTGGATAAACAGACATATTAGGCAAGCATTTTGGAGCTTTCACCTAAATAACTACAAGTGGTGAGATAAGCTGCACAATATAATTGACCTTTCAGTATATTGTTGCACACACACCATCTATTTAGCAAATGCCCTTGTTATCAACAGCAGCCTTTTAAACTCACCTGAGCTAACAGGTATGTGCGCTGGTTACTCTGCTGCGCTTAAAATTTCTTTTTTGGTTTGCTACAATGCCTTTTCTGAAACGTTGTCTCCTTCTGCTGGAACACTGACTTCTTTCATTTAATGCCTGCAGACTATAAAAGAGAACCCAACCCAAAAAGTTTGGTTGATTAGTCTGTGGCATTCTGTTAAACTGTTGCTTATGGCGGTCTCTGTGAGCTTCTCAGCGACATTCAGCCAGCCAGGTATCCTGCCTGCAGTAGATGGAATGTGGCAATGGAACGCTGGCTGCGCGTGTCATAATAGGCTCTGAGCCTTTATATACCTGTGCACAGCAGCAGCCACCTTCAGTCTGCTGCTGGACAGCCAGCAGCAGCAGCAGGAGAGGTATGTAATCAGGAGCCCTCCTGCTAAGGGTAGACAGCTGCTCGTTCCACCCCACCCCCCGCCTTAATTGGTTCTCCTCCCTTCCAACGGTGTTGAGGCGGGTGGGAACAGCAGGGGGTGAAGGTGCTGTGTTTAAAGAGGTGGAGTTATGCAGATCTAAAACGCGTGGATTGCAGCAGCAGCAAGCCGAAAAGTGCAGGCATGTAAGGGATCTAGAGGTTGACAACATGTCTTCTTAACGGGAGTCCAGGAGCTCATCTCCACAAATGGACTTTTCAGGATCCTTGGGTGGCTCCGTAGTTTGAAACCAATTCTGGTTATCGCTTCTCGGCCTTTTGGCTTAGATCTTGTATCTGGTCAGAAGGATCCTATAGTGTCTCCCCCTCGGCCTTGCAGCATCGCCACTTAGGTGGCTTAAGCTGCCTGCTGCTATTGGGGGGGGTCCAGAGGAAACGAGAGGTGATAATGGGCGTCAAGATTCGCTATGCCGGGACTGATGATATTCGGGTCAAAAATGCTTTTCGCATTGATATTGAGGAGTCGAAGAGGAATTTCTTTAACCTGCGGTTCTTGGTGGAAGTCGTCATCTTCAAGATTTTGAATGTTGGTCGTGGAGACATCATTTGCCTACAGGAGTTCCCAAAGAATGGCCGGTACGTTTTAGTCCTTGATCGTATGGCAGCTTGCCAGAATCTTTTCAAGACTCTAAAGGATCAGCAAGCCTTGGATCATCCGGCTCTTGATGGGCTTACATTCACGGTATTGTATACTAAGGGGGAAGTGCCAGTTGTTGTGTTTATGCACAACCCCCTTGTGGATGTGGAGGACATTACTAGATTCCTGAACCGTCATTGCAGCTATGTGTCCTACTCACACAAGGTGAGGAATGAGGTGGGCTTGTGGACTGGCAAACACAAGTTTTTTGTTCGGTTCCAGGAGGACCCCCAGGGACCTGGGGGTATCCACTACCCTCCCCTCAGTTTTGCCATCGGGAGGGATAGAGGGTATATGTTTTTTCCTGGTGCTCCGCGTTTTTGCAGGAAGTGTAAATCCTTTGGACACTACCAAGAGGACTGCACGGTGGAGAAGTTTTGTGGGAAATGCAATAAAGAGGGTCATCTGGCAATGGAGTGTACTAACTCCATGGTTTGTAATGCATGTGGCGAGGAGGGACACGCTTTCAAGGACTGTCCCCATCGTTCCAGGTCATATGCAGAGGCCGTGTCCCCACGTCCTACTACTGCCGCCACTATTGGTGAGGCGATCGAGGCAGTAAGGGACTTCATGGAAGAGATGGAGCAAGCACCCGATCCTGCTGGTGGAAGCGCTGTTGAGATAGAGCCTGCAGATATGTCAATTCTGCTTGATGTGAGTGGTGAGGGAGAAGTGAGCGGTTCACTCTCCACAACGCCGGTGTTGGCTTTGGAAAGCTCAGAGGCAATTCATGAAGGTGGTGGTGGCCAGGGTGACTTCACCGGGGCTGTGGTGAGGCCCCCTGATGAGGACTCTGATGTGTCTTCTGCAAAGAAGTTCCGGCCAGATTTTTCACCTGCCAGTATTGGGAGCATCAGCCCCTTAAGTGATAGGAGCTATCCCGAGAGCTACAGTGCCTCTCCTAGGAGGTCTTTTTTTGAGGAGGGGGCCAGCATTCTCTGCTTAACATCAGGAATCGAGTTTCAAGACGAGAAAGGTTGACTCTTCGGTGGGGGGTATGTTCTTTTTTACCGAATATGGTTAAAAAATGGGCTCCAACGTGGGCTGTAGTGTACTGTCAATAAATGTAAGGCTTATAAAATCTAAGCCTAGAAGATTGGCTATACTGGAAGAACTAAAAAATCTTGGAGCAAATATTTACTGTCTGCAAGAGTGCGGAATTGAAGAGTCACCTCCTGAAAAGGACTGGGCATAGTATTTGGTCAGGTTCAATGACAAACAAAAATGATGGTGTGGGGATTTTGTTGGGGAATAGGGATTTAAGTTTTGAAAATTATATGGTGGTGGAGCCAGGTCGTTGTATAATGGCAGTGGTTAAGGGGAGAGGGTGGAGGGTGAAAATTGTTAACGTGTATTGTCCAATTAACAAAGGGGATAGGTTAGCACTATTAGAGAAAATATGTTTATTTTTGCCTGGAAGGATTCCAATATTATTAGTTGGTGATTTCAATTGTGTTTCTGAAGGGGAAATTGATGTCACGGGTAAGGTCCTTAATCAAATTACATCTGATTTTTCTTTTTTAGATGCAGCGGAATTTTTGAGTAAGCCACCACCGGCCACATATAGAGCTGATAGGGGAGGAATAGTGTCCAGGATTGACCGCATGCTGTATACAAATAGAGGTTTGGTGTGTAAATTTTTTAAACAGCATGTTTTTTCTTTCACAGACCATGAATGTTTGTGGGGTATGTTTGAAGGTGATAAAAAAATGGTGCATGGTGTTGGGGTATGGAAGCTAAATGTTAGGTTGTTAGAGGATGTTAGGGTTATGAGAGACTTCGAAAGTAAGTATGAATGGTGGAGGTCTAGGAAAAATAATTTTGTGGATGTGACTGTATGGTGGGATTGGGTGAAAGTGGAAATTAAGAATTTTTTTAGGAGGTGGGGTTATAAAAAAGCAGCAATTGAAAGAGGCAGATTTAAAGATTTAAATATGAGGATTGAGTGGTTACATAAAATGAGTATGAAAGGAATTAATGTTAGTGATCAACTCAGAGGAGCGAGAGATGAGATGAAGCGTGTTTTGGAAAAGCGTGGGAAGGAAATTATTTTTAGGACGAGAGTTGAGCATTTGGATATGGATGAGAAGTGTACGAGGTACTTTTTTAAAAAAATGTGCAGTAAAAAAGATGAGTTGGATGAGGTTGTAAATGATAATGGTATGACTGTGGTTGGAAGGGAAGTGTTGGATGAGGTACATAGTTTCTATAGTAGTTTATTTGAGTCTAAATGGGTGGATGGGGGTTTGAAAGAGCATGTGTTAGGTATGTTGGAGAGTCAGCTTGAATCAGGGGAACGTGAGTGTTTGAGTGAGGATATTGTTTTTGATGAGGTTAAAAAGGCGGTGGATGGTGCGAAAAAGAATAAAACACCTGGGAAAGATGGGTTGCCTGTGGAGTTTTATGTAAAAGCATGGGATGTGATTGGTGTTGATTTTGTGGAGGTATGTCAATATATGTGGATGAATGGTGTACTTTGTAATTCCATGAAAGAAGGAGTAGTTGTTTTACTATATAAGAAGGGTGAGAAAAAGAATTTGCGTAATTGGAGGCCGATTACATTACTCAATGCAGATTATAAAGTCTTTAGCAAAATTCTGGCTAACCGTATGCGTGGGGTGATTGGAAGTGTGGTTGGTGATGATCAAGTGTGCGCGGTGCCAGGTAGGTGTGTGACTGATAACCTCTTGTTGTTGAGAGACGTAATTGGAGATTGTATGTTTAGGAAGGGGAAATGTATGGTTTTTTGTGTGGATTTTGAGAAAGCTTTTGATAGAGTGTCGCATGCGTTTATGTTTGAGGTGTTATTTAGGATGGGTTTTCCTAGTGTTTTTGTGAATGCCATAAGGTGTTTGTATGATGGTGTGGTGAGTGAAGTGTTAGTGAATGGATGTTTGAGTGAGAAGGTGTGCATAAAATCAGGGGTCAGGCAGGGGTGTCCGTTGTCCCCTGTCCTGTTTATAAGTGTGATTGAGCCCCTGTTGTGCATGATTCGGAAAGAGAAAGTGATGAATGGTCTTCTGATCCCAGGGAGTGGTGGAAAGACTGTAAAGGTAATGGGGTATATGGACGATGTTGTTGTGGTGAGTGATAATATGGCTGCTATGAATCGAGCAAGGTTGCTTTTAGATTTCTTTTGTGGTGCATCTGGTTTTAGGGTGAATTGGGGGAAGTGTAGCTTTAAGTGTTTCGGGGATTCGAGTGTTAGGATGGATGGTGTGATATGTGAAGAAGGTGCTATTAAGGTTTTGGGGGTGTGGTTTAACAAAGATCTGAAAGGGAATGAGAGTTGGGATGAATGCGGTAAGAGGATTGAACAGAAGTTAAATTTTTGGAGGTTACGGGACTTGACATTGTCAGGCAAAGTCCTTATTATTAAGTCAGTGATTCTTCCTATGTTACTTTTTGTGTCAGTGGTTTTTCCAGCCCCTTATAGGGGTTTTAGGCGGATTGAGAAGCTAATTTTTACGTTTTATTGGGGAAGTAAGATGGAAAAACTTAAAAGGGAATATTTGTGTAAGTTACGTGAACATGGGGGAATGGATTTCCCAAATTTTGAATTTTGTCTTGGTTTAAATTATATTAAAACGGTGGTTGTTCTGTTAGGTAGGGATAACAAGACGGCTTTTATGATTAAATATATGGCTGGATGGATGTTGTTTGGGTTGAAATGGATGAGAAGGGATGCAAGAGTGCCTGTTTCGTTTAAATGTCCAGTGTGGTATGAGTTTGTTGAAAAATTTGTTGTCAAGCATGATTTGTTGGATGTTCCTATGGGTGATTTCAAAGTGATAAGGAATGTAAGGAGAAGGATGCGTGTTAGAGAGTTTGAATGTAACATTAGGGGCTTGAGATCGAGTGAAGCGTTGTGTGTATGGAGGAACCTGAGTATAAAAGGAATATCGAATAGGCAGCGTGATATCGTATGGATGAGTTTGCATGAGATTTTGCCTGTGAGAGAGGTACAGAAGAGGAGGGATCTGATTAGAACAGAGGTATGTCCGAGGGATGGATGTGGGGCGAGTGAAACTGTTATGCATTTGGTTTGGAATTGTGATTATGCTCAGAGTGTTTGGAAGGGAGTGGGTGGTTTATGCAAGGAACTAGCGGGCGTGAATTTTATAAATTGGAGAGTGGTAATGTTTGGGATGGGTGCAAGTAGCCGGGTGAAAGAGAGATTGTTGTGGTTGATAATGGCATGGGTAATAGAAAGTCTGTGGGACGTTAGGAATTTGTGTTTATTTAAAAGGAAAATAATCTCAGTTAATAATTGTGTTAGGATGGTTTTGTCAAGGTTATACATAGTTTATTTATGGGACAGCCGTGGCGGTGGTGGCTCTGATTCAGAAGGTTTTTGGAAAGTAAAAAAATGGAGGTCACTGGTAAAGTACCAGTAAGTCCTTGTTTAAGTGTTGTGATCTGTCTTTTTTTATGATAATGGTATGTTTTATAGTTTTTTGTCCATTCAAAAGGTATTACAACTGTTTCAGTATAAAGTTATAAATATGAAATAAAGAAAGTACCATTATGATGTAAGACTGGGCAACGTAGTATGAGTTTTTATACTATTGATTGTTGCTTGAAAAATTTTACTGAATGGTATAAAAAAAAAAAAAAAATCTGTTCTTATCAGTTTAATATCTGATACGTCCCCTATCTGGGGACCATATATTAAATGGATTTTTAGAACAGGGAGATGGAAAAAGAGCTTGCTCTGTCCACTCCACGCATTGACCTGGTATTGCAGTATCTCCAGGACCGGTGCACCCCTTCTTTAATGCAGTTTCTAAAATCAGAAAGAATTGAATTCAATGTTTTTTGTTCATTTTGCTTGTTTGTCGGATTTTGGGATGGACTCTTTGGCTTTGCTTTTCTTCTCCTCATTGGATTTTTCATGTTCAAAGTTGCAGAAGCCAGATTACAAGCTCATTTTGGTTCAACTTCAGCAACTGTGCATTGCATTGCCATGTAATGTGATGCAATGCTATCTTTCTAGCTCTCCCTTTTTACTTCCTTTTGGATAAACAGACATATTAGGCAAGCATTTTGGAGCTTTCACCTAAATAACTACAGGTGGTGAGATAAGCTGCACAATATAATTGACCTTTCAGTATATTGTTGCACACACACCATCTATTTAGCAAATGCCCTTGTTATCAACAGCAGCCTTTTAAACTCACCTGAGCTAACAGGTATGTGCGCTGGTTACTCTGCTGCGCTTAAAATTTCTTTTTTGGTTTGCTACAATGCCTTTTCTGAAACGTTGTCTCCTTCTGCTGGAACACTGACTTCTTTCATTTAATGCCTGCAGACTATAAAAGAGAACCCAACCCAAAAAGTTTGGTTGATTAGTCTGTGGCATTCTGTTAAACTGTTGCTTATGGCGGTCTCTGTGAGCTTCTCAGCGACATTCAGCCAGCCAGGTATCCTGCCTGCAGTAGATGGAATGTGGCAATGGAACGCTGGCTGCGCGTGTCATAATAGGCTCTGAGCCTTTATATACCTGTGCACAGCAGCAGCCACCTTCAGTCTGCTGCTGGACAGCCAGCAGCAGCAGCAGCAGGAGAGGTATGTAATCAGGAGCCCTCCTGCTAAGGGTAGACAGCTGCTCGTTCCACCCCACCCCCCGCCTTAATTGGTTCTCCTCCCTTCCAACGGTGTTGAGGCGGGTGGGAACAGCAGGGGGTGAAGGTGCTGTGTTTAAAGAGGTGGAGTTATGCAGATCTAAAACGCGTGGATTGCAGCAGCAGCAAGCCGAAAAGTGCAGGCATGTAAGGGATCTAGAGGTTGACAACATGTCTTCTTAACGGGAGTCCAGGAGCTCATCTCCACAAATGGACTTTTCAGGATCCTTGGGTGGCTCCGTAGTTTGAAACCAATTCTGGTTATCGCTTCTCGGCCTTTTGGCTAAGATCAAGTGTAGTATCTGTTCTTATCAGTTTAATATCTGATACGTCCCCTATCTGGGGACCATATATTAAATGGATTTTTAGAACAGGGAGATGGAAAAAGAGCTTGCTCTGTCCACTCCACGCATTGACCTGGTATTGCAGTATCTCCAGGACCGGTGCACCCCTTCTTTAATGCAGTTTCTAAAATCAGAAAGAATTGAATTCAATGTTTTTTGTTCATTTTGCTTGTTTGTCGGATTTTGGGATGGACTCTTTGGCTTTGCTTTTCTTCTCCTCATTGGATTTTTCATGTTCAAAGTTGCAGAAGCCAGATTACAAGCTCATTTTGGTTCAACTTCAGCAACTGTGCATTGCATTGCCATGTAATGTGATGCAATGCTATCTTTCTAGCTCTCCCTTTTTACTTCCTTTTGGATAAACAGACATATTAGGCAAGCATTTTGGAGCTTTCACCTAAATAACTACAGGTGGTGAGATAAGCTGCACAATATAATTGACCTTTCAGTATATTGTTGCACACACACCATCTATTTAGCAAATGCCCTTGTTATCAACAGCAGCCTTTTAAACTCACCTGAGCTAACAGGTATGTGCGCTGGTTACTCTGCTGCGCTTAAAATTTCTTTTTTGGTTTGCTACAATGCCTTTTCTGAAACGTTGTCTCCTTCTGCTGGAACACTGACTTCTTTCATTTAATGCCTGCAGACTATAAAAGAGAACCCAACCCAAAAAGTTTGGTTGATTAGTCTGTGGCATTCTGTTAAACTGTTGCTTATGGCGGTCTCTGTGAGCTTCTCAGCGACATTCAGCCAGCCAGGTATCCTGCCTGCAGTAGATGGAATGTGGCAATGGAACGCTGGCTGCGCGTGTCATAATAGGCTCTGAGCCTTTATATACCTGTGCACAGCAGCAGCCACCTTCAGTCTGCTGCTGGACAGCCAGCAGCAGCAGCAGCAGGAGAGGTATGTAATCAGGAGCCCTCCTGCTAAGGGTAGACAGCTGCTCGTTCCACCCCACCCCCCGCCTTAATTGGTTCTCCTCCCTTCCAACGGTGTTGAGGCGGGTGGGAACAGCAGGGGGTGAAGGTGCTGTGTTTAAAGAGGTGGAGTTATGCAGATCTAAAACGCGTGGATTGCAGCAGCAGCAAGCCGAAAAGTGCAGGCATGTAAGGGATCTAGAGGTTGACAACATGTCTTCTTAACGGGAGTCCAGGAGCTCATCTCCACAAATGGACTTTTCAGGATCCTTGGGTGGCTCCGTAGTTTGAAACCAATTCTGGTTATCGCTTCTCGGCCTTTTGGCTAAGATCAAGTGTAGTATCTGTTCTTATCAGTTTAATATCTGATACGTCCCCTATCTGGGGACCATATATTAAATGGATTTTTAGAACAGGGAGATGGAAAAAGAGCTTGCTCTGTCCACTCCACGCATTGACCTGGTATTGCAGTATCTCCAGGACCGGTGCACCCCTTCTTTAATGCAGTTTCTAAAATCAGAAAGAATTGAATTCAATGTTTTTTGTTCATTTTGCTTGTTTGTCGGATTTTGGGATGGACTCTTTGGCTTTGCTTTTCTTCTCCTCATTGGATTTTTCATGTTCAAAGTTGCAGAAGCCAGATTACAAGCTCATTTTGGTTCAACTTCAGCAACTGTGCATTGCATTGCCATGTAATGTGATGCAATGCTATCTTTCTAGCTCTCCCTTTTTACTTCCTTTTGGATAAACAGACATATTAGGCAAGCATTTTGGAGCTTTCACCTAAATAACTACAGGTGGTGAGATAAGCTGCACAATATAATTGACCTTTCAGTATATTGTTGCACACACACCATCTATTTAGCAAATGCCCTTGTTATCAACAGCAGCCTTTTAAACTCACCTGAGCTAACAGGTATGTGCGCTGGTTACTCTGCTGCGCTTAAAATTTCTTTTTTGGTTTGCTACAATGCCTTTTCTGAAACGTTGTCTCCTTCTGCTGGAACACTGACTTCTTTCATTTAATGCCTGCAGACTATAAAAGGGAACCCAACCCAAAAAGTTTGGTTGATTAGTCTGTGGCATTCTGTTAAACTGTTGCTTATGGCGGTCTCTGTGAGCTTCTCAGCGACATTCAGCCAGCCAGGTATCCTGCCTGCAGTAGATGGAATGTGGCAATGGAACGCTGGCTGCGCGTGTCATAATAGGCTCTGAGCCTTTATATACCTGTGCACAGCAGCAGCCACCTTCAGTCTGCTGCTGGACAGCCAGCAGCAGCAGCAGCAGGAGAGGTATGTAATCAGGAGCCCTCCTGCTAAGGGTAGACAGCTGCTCGTTCCACCCCACCCCCCGCCTTAATTGGTTCTCCTCCCTTCCAACGGTGTTGAGGCGGGTGGGAACAGCAGGGGGTGAAGGTGCTGTGTTTAAAGAGGTGGAGTTATGCAGATCTAAAACGCGTGGATTGCAGCAGCAGCAAGCCGAAAAGTGCAGGCATGTAAGGGATCTAGAGGTTGACAACATGTCTTCTTAACGGGAGTCCAGGAGCTCATCTCCACAAATTGACTTTTCAGGATCCTTGGGTGGCTCCGTAGTTTGAAACCAATTCTGGTTATCGCTTCTCGGCCTTTTGGCTAAGATCAAGTGTAGTATCTGTTCTTATCAGTTTAATATCTGATACGTCCCCTATCTGGGGACCATATATTAAATGGATTTTTAGAACAGGGAGATGGAAAAAGAGCTTGCTCTGTCCACTCCACGCATTGACCTGGTATTGCAGTATCTCCAGGACCGGTGCACCCCTTCTTTAATGCAGTTTCTAAAATCAGAAAGAATTGAATTCAATGTTTTTTGTTCATTTTGCTTGTTTGTCGGATTTTGGGATGGACTCTTTGGCTTTGCTTTTCTTCTCCTCATTGGATTTTTCATGTTCAAAGTTGCAGAAGCCAGATTACAAGCTCATTTTGGTTCAACTTCAGCAACTGTGCATTGCATTGCCATGTAATGTGATGCAATGCTATCTTTCTAGCTCTCCCTTTTTACTTCCTTTTGGATAAACAGACATATTAGGCAAGCATTTTGGAGCTTTCACCTAAATAACTACAGGTGGTGAGATAAGCTGCACAATATAATTGACCTTTCAGTATATTGTTGCACACACACCATCTATTTAGCAAATGCCCTTGTTATCAACAGCAGCCTTTTAAACTCACCTGAGCTAACAGGTATGTGCGCTGGTTACTCTGCTGCGCTTAAAATTTCTTTTTTGGTTTGCTACAATGCCTTTTCTGAAACGTTGTCTCCTTCTGCTGGAACACTGACTTCTTTCATTTAATGCCTGCAGACTATAAAAGAGAACCCAACCCAAAAAGTTTGGTTGATTAGTCTGTGGCATTCTGTTAAACTGTTGCTTATGGCGGTCTCTGTGAGCTTCTCAGCGACATTCAGCCAGCCAGGTATCCTGCCTGCAGTAGATGGAATGTGGCAATGGAACGCTGGCTGCGCGTGTCATAATAGGCTCTGAGCATTTATATACCTGTGCACAGCAGCAGCCACCTTCAGTCTGCTGCTGGACAGCCAGCAGCAGCAGCAGCAGGAGAGGTATGTAATCAGGAGCCCTCCTGCTAAGGGTAGACAGCTGCTCGTTCCACCCCACCCCCCGCCTTAATTGGTTCTCCTCCCTTCCAACGGTGTTGAGGCGGGTGGGAACAGCAGGGGGTGAAGGTGCTGTGTTTAAAGAGGTGGAGTTATGCAGATCTAAAACGCGTGGATTGCAGCAGCAGCAAGCCGAAAAGTGCAGGCATGTAAGGGATCTAGAGGTTGACAACATGTCTTCTTAACGGGAGTCCAGGAGCTCATCTCCACAAATGGACTTTTCAGGATCCTTGGGTGGCTCCGTAGTTTGAAACCAATTCTGGTTATCGCTTCTCGGCCTTTTGGCTAAGATCAAGTGTAGTATCTGTTCTTATCAGTTTAATATCTGATACGTCCCCTATCTGGGGACCATATATTAAATGGATTTTTAGAACAGGGAGATGGAAAAAGAGCTTGCTCTGTCCACTCCACGCATTGACCTGGTATTGCAGTATCTCCAGGACCGGTGCACCCCTTCTTTAATGCAGTTTCTAAAATCAGAAAGAATTGAATTCAATGTTTTTTGTTCATTTTGCTTGTTTGTCGGATTTTGGGATGGACTCTTTGGCTTTGCTTTTCTTCTCCTCATTGGATTTTTCATGTTCAAAGTTGCAGAAGCCAGATTACAAGCTCATTTTGGTTCAACTTCAGCAACTGTGCATTGCATTGCCATGTAATGTGATGCAATGCTATCTTTCTAGCTCTCCCTTTTTACTTCCTTTTGGATAAACAGACATATTAGGCAAGCATTTTGGAGCTTTCACCTAAATAACTACAGGTGGTGAGATAAGCTGCACAATATAATTGACCTTTCAGTATATTGTTGCACACACACCATCTATTTAGCAAATGCCCTTGTTATCAACAGCAGCCTTTTAAACTCACCTGAGCTAACAGGTATGTGCGCTGGTTACTCTGCTGCGCTTAAAATTTCTTTTTGGGTTTGCTACAATGCCTTTTCTGAAACGTTGTCTCCTTCTGCTGGAACACTGACTTCTTTCATTTAATGCCTGCAGACTATAAAAGAGAACCCAACCCAAAAAGTTTGGTTGATTAGTCTGTGGCATTCTGTTAAACTGTTGCTTATGGCGGTCTCTGTGAGCTTCTCAGCGACATTCAGCCAGCCAGGTATCCTGCCTGCAGTAGATGGAATGTGGCAATGGAACGCTGGCTGCGCGTGTCATAATAGGCTCTGAGCCTTTATATACCTGTGCACAGCAGCAGCCACCTTCAGTCTGCTGCTGGACAGCCAGCAGCAGCAGCAGCAGGAGAGGTATGTAATCAGGAGCCCTCCTGCTAAGGGTAGACAGCTGCTCGTTCCACCCCACCCCCCGCCTTAATTGGTTCTCCTCCCTTCCAACGGTGTTGAGGCGGGTGGGAACAGCAGGGGGTGAAGGTGCTGTGTTTAAAGAGGTGGAGTTATGCAGATCTAAAACGCGTGGATTGCAGCAGCAGCAAGCCGAAAAGTGCAGGCATGTAAGGGATCTAGAGGTTGACAACATGTCTTCTTAACGGGAGTCCAGGAGCTCATCTCCACAAATGGACTTTTCAGGATCCTTGGGTGGCTCCGTAGTTTGAAACCAATTCTGGTTATCGCTTCTCGGCCTTTTGGCTAAGATCAAGTGTAGTATCTGTTCTTATCAGTTTAATATCTGATACGTCCCCTATCTGGGGACCATATATTAAATGGATTTTTAGAACAGGGAGATGGAAAAAGAGCTTGCTCTGTCCACTCCACGCATTGACCTGGTATTGCAGTATCTCCAGGACCGGTGCACCCCTTCTTTAATGCAGTTTCTAAAATCAGAAAGAATTGAATTCAATGTTTTTTGTTCATTTTGCTTGTTTGTCGGATTTTGGGATGGACTCTTTGGCTTTGCTTTTCTTCTCCTCATTGGATTTTTCATGTTCAAAGTTGCAGAAGCCAGATTACAAGCTCATTTTGGTTCAACTTCAGCAACTGTGCATTGCATTGCCATGTAATGTGATGCAATGCTATCTTTCTAGCTCTCCCTTTTTACTTCCTTTTGGATAAACAGACATATTAGGCAAGCATTTTGGAGCTTTCACCTAAATAACTACAGGTGGTGAGATAAGCTGCACAATATAATTGACCTTTCAGTATATTGTTGCACACACACCATCTATTTAGCAAATGCCCTTGTTATCAACAGCAGCCTTTTAAACTCACCTGAGCTAACAGGTATGTGCGCTGGTTACTCTGCTGCGCTTAAAATTTCTTTTTTGGTTTGCTACAATGCCTTTTCTGAAACGTTGTCTCCTTCTGCTGGAACACTGACTTTTTTCATTTAATGCCTGCAGACTATAAAAGAGAACCCAACCCAAAAAGTTTGGTTGATTAGTCTGTGGCATTCTGTTAAACTGTTGCTTATGGCGGTCTCTGTGAGCTTCTCAGCGACATTCAGCCAGCCAGGTATCCTGCCTGCAGTAGATGGAATGTGGCAATGGAACGCTGGCTGCGCGTGTCATAATAGGCTCTGAGCCTTTATATACCTGTGCACAGCAGCAGCCACCTTCAGTCTGCTGCTGGACAGCCAGCAGCAGCAGCAGCAGGAGAGGTATGTAATCAGGAGCCCTCCTGCTAAGGGTAGACAGCTGCTCGTTCCACCCCACCCCCCGCCTTAATTGGTTCTCCTCCCTTCCAACGGTGTTGAGGCGGGTGGGAACAGCAGGGGGTGAAGGTGCTGTGTTTAAAGAGGTGGAGTTATGCAGATCTAAAACGCGTGGATTGCAGCAGCAGCAAGCCGAAAAGTGCAGGCATGTAAGGGATCTAGAGGTTGACAACATGTCTTCTTAACGGGAGTCCAGGAGCTCATCTCCACAAATGGACTTTTCAGGATCCTTGGGTGGCTCCGTAGTTTGAAACCAATTCTGGTTATCGCTTCTCGGCCTTTTGGCTAAGATCAAGTGTAGTATCTTTCGAAAAGGCGGTTTTGGATGTTGGCCGCCCTAGTAGATTGATACATTATGCACACTGGGGTTTAGGCGCTTGTTAGTACGCCAGGTGGCTAATATAGTCATCTGGTGGAAAGCATGGCCCCCAGGATCGACGCCATTGGGCCGGGGAAGATCGAAAGCCCGAAGTGTGAAGTGCCCCAGGAGTGGTGACCCTGGGGTGCCTTAACTCACTGGGATTGGGAACCCCACTTGAGTTTATGGCACATTTGCACTAGCACTTCAATATTTCTTTCTTCACACACACCCTTATTCCGGGCCTTCTGGCCTTAGGATGGGGAATTTTTCAATTCCCGGTCGAAGGTCCGGGCAGTATTATACTGTGAAACCTTCACTATTTATTTAATTTTTTTGTCACTGTGTGTCCACTTTTTCACGTGTGTCCACGTCCTTACTAGGATTTTGTCGGGATGCGGTTCCCTTACGGGTTCCTCTCTTGGCAGGTCTAGGGGGGGAGTGTGTGGCCATCAGGTTCCGCTCCCCCCTGAACCCCCCTGGCTCTCCTTTTTCGGGAGGAGAGCGTTGTTGGCTCCCCTCTTTCGGGAGGGGAGCACAGTCTTTGGCTACCAGTGCCTTGCTCGGGTGAGAACTCGGGCAGGTGCTGGGGGTAAGATTGGGTCGCCTCTGGCTCCGGCTGGAGGTGGCTATTTGTCCCTGTTCCTCGCTGTGGCCTTCTGGCTCGGAGGGACGGGGAATGGTTTGGGGGACCCTTCTCCTTTTGGAGAGGGTTTCAAGAAGACCAGCATCCTAGTGCACTTTTTTTGTGGCACTTGTCACTTTTTTAAGCGCACTCGGGTTTTGTACACGAATTCGGGCTTTCGAAAGAAAAAAAAATCTGTTCTTATCAGTTTAATATCTGATACGTCCCCTATCTGGGGACCATATATTAAATGGATTTTTAGAACAGGGAGATGGAAAAAGAGCTTGCTCTGTCCACTCCACGCATTGACCTGGTATTGCAGTATCTCCAGGACCGGTGCACCCCTTCTTTAATGCAGTTTCTAAAATCAGAAAGAATTGAATTCAATGTTTTTTGTTCATTTTGCTTGTTTGTCGGATTTTGGGATGGACTCTTTGGCTTTGCTTTTCTTCTCCTCATTGGATTTTTCATGTTCAAAGTTGCAGAAGCCAGATTACAAGCTCATTTTGGTTCAACTTCAGCAACTGTGCATTGCATTGCCATGTAATGTGATGCAATGCTATCTTTCTAGCTCTCCCTTTTTACTTCCTTTTGGATAAACAGACATATTAGGCAAGCATTTTGGAGCTTTCACCTAAATAACTACAGGTGGTGAGATAAGCTGCACAATATAATTGACCTTTCAGTATATTGTTGCACACACACCATCTATTTAGCAAATGCCCTTGTTATCAACAGCAGCCTTTTAAACTCACCTGAGCTAACAGGTATGTGCGCTGGTTACTCTGCTGCGCTTAAAATTTCTTTTTTGGTTTGCTACAATGCCTTTTCTGAAACGTTGTCTCCTTCTGCTGGAACACTGACTTCTTTCATTTAATGCCTGCAGACTATAAAAGAGAACCCAACCCAAAAAGTTTGGTTGATTAGTCTGTGGCATTCTGTTAAACTGTTGCTTATGGCGGTCTCTGTGAGCTTCTCAGCGACATTCAGCCAGCCAGGTATCCTGCCTGCAGTAGATGGAATGTGGCAATGGAACGCTGGCTGCGCGTGTCATAATAGGCTCTGAGCCTTTATATACCTGTGCACAGCAGCAGCCACCTTCAGTCTGCTGCTGGACAGCCAGCAGCAGCAGCAGCAGGAGAGGTATGTAATCAGGAGCCCTCCTGCTAAGGGTAGACAGCTGCTCGTTCCACCCCACCCCCCGCCTTAATTGGTTCTCCTCCCTTCCAACGGTGTTGAGGCGGGTGGGAACAGCAGGAGGTGAAGGTGCTGTGTTTAAAGAGGTGGAGTTATGCAGATCTAAAACGCGTGGATTGCAGCAGCAGCAAGCCGAAAAGTGCAGGCATGTAAGGGATCTAGAGGTTGACAACATGTCTTCTTAACGGGAGTCCAGGAGCTCATCTCCACAAATGGACTTTTCAGGATCCTTGGGTGGCTCCGTAGTTTGAAACCAATTCTGGTTATCGCTTCTCGGCCTTTTGGCTAAGATCAAGTGTAGTATCTGTTCTTATCAGTTTAATATCTGATACGTCCCCTATCTGGGGACCATATATTAAATGGATTTTTAGAACAGGGAGATGGAAAAAGAGCTTGCTCTGTCCACTCCACGCATTGACCTGGTATTGCAGTATCTCCAGGACCGGTGCACCCCTTCTTTAATGCAGTTTCTAAAATCAGAAAGAATTGAATTCAATGTTTTTTGTTCATTTTGCTTGTTTGTCGGATTTTGGGATGGACTCTTTGGCTTTGCTTTTCTTCTCCTCATTGGATTTTTCATGTTCAAAGTTGCAGAAGCCAGATTACAAGCTCATTTTGGTTCAACTTCAGCAACTGTGCATTGCATTGCCATGTAATGTGCTGCAATGCTATCTTTCTAGCTCTCCCTTTTTACTTCCTTTTGGATAAACAGACATATTAGGCAAGCATTTTGGAGCTTTCACCTAAATAACTACAGGTGGTGAGATAAGCTGCACAATATAATTGACCTTTCAGTATATTGTTGCACACACACCATCTATTTAGCAAATGCCCTTGTTATCAACAGCAGCCTTTTAAACTCACCTGAGCTAACAGGTATGTGCGCTGGTTACTCTGCTGCGCTTAAAATTTCTTTTTTGGTTTGCTACAATGCCTTTTCTGAAACGTTGTCTCCTTCTGCTGGAACACTGACTTCTTTCATTTAATGCCTGCAGACTATAAAAGAGAACCCAACCCAAAAAGTTTGGTTGATTAGTCTGTGGCATTCTGTTAAACTGTTGCTTATGGCGGTCTCTGTGAGCTTCTCAGCGACATTCAGCCAGCCAGGTATCCTGCCTGCAGTAGATGGAATGTGGCAATGGAACGCTGGCTGCGCGTGTCATAATAGGCTCTGAGCCTTTATATACCTGTGCACAGCAGCAGCCACCTTCAGTCTGCTGCTGGACAGCCAGCAGCAGCAGCAGCAGGAGAGGTATGTAATCAGGAGCCCTCCTGCTAAGGGTAGACAGCTGCTCGTTCCACCCCACCCCCCGCCTTAATTGGTTCTCCTCCCTTCCAACGGTGTTGAGGCGGGTGGGAACAGCAGGGGGTGAAGGTGCTGTGTTTAAAGAGGTGGAGTTATGCAGATCTAAAACGCGTGGATTGCAGCAGCAGCAAGCCGAAAAGTGCAGGCATGTAAGGGATCTAGAGGTTGACAACATGTCTTCTTAACGGGAGTCCAGGAGCTCATCTCCACAAATGGACTTTTCAGGATCCTTGGGTGGCTCCGTAGTTTGAAACCAATTCTGGTTATCGCTTCTCGGCCTTTTGGCTAAGATCAAGTGTAGTATCTGTTCTTATCAGTTTAATATCTGATACGTCCCCTATCTGGGGACCATATATTAAATGGATTTTTAGAACAGGGAGATGGAAAAAGAGCTTGCTCTGTCCACTCCACGCATTGACCTGGTATTGCAGTATCTCCAGGACCGGTGCACCCCTTCTTTAATGCAGTTTCTAAAATCAGAAAGAATTGAATTCAATGTTTTTTGTTCATTTTGCTTGTTTGTCGGATTTTGGGATGGACTCTTTGGCTTTGCTTTTCTTCTCCTCATTGGATTTTTCATGTTCAAAGTTGCAGAAGCCAGATTACAAGCTCATTTTGGTTCAACTTCAGCAACTGTGCATTGCATTGCCATGTAATGTGATGCAATGCTATCTTTCTAGCTCTCCCTTTTTACTTCCTTTTGGATAAACAGACATATTAGGCAAGCATTTTGGAGCTTTCACCTAAATAACTACAGGTGGTGAGATAAGCTGCACAATATAATTGACCTTTCAGTATATTGTTGCACACACACCATCTATTTAGCAAATGCCCTTGTTATCAACAGCAGCCTTTTAAACTCACCTGAGCTAACAGGTATGTGCGCTGGTTACTCTGCTGCGCTTAAAATTTCTTTTTTGGTTTGCTACAATGCCTTTTCTGAAACGTTGTCTCCTTCTGCTGGAACACTGACTTCTTTCATTTAATGCCTGCAGACTATAAAAGAGAACCCAACCCAAAAAGTTTGGTTGATTAGTCTGTGGCATTCTGTTAAACTGTTGCTTATGGCGGTCTCTGTGAGCTTCTCAGCGACATTCAGCCAGCCAGGTATCCTGCCTGCAGTAGATGGAATGTGGCAATGGAACGCTGGCTGCGCGTGTCATAATAGGCTCTGAGCCTTTATATACCTGTGCACAGCAGCAGCCACCTTCAGTCTGCTGCTGGACAGCCAGCAGCAGCAGCAGCAGGAGAGGTATGTAATCAGGAGCCCTCCTGCTAAGGGTAGACAGCTGCTCGTTCCACCCCACCCCCCGCCTTAATTGGTTCTCCTCCCTTCCAACGGTGTTGAGGCGGGTGGGAACAGCAGGGGGTGAAGGTGCTGTGTTTAAAGAGGTGGAGTTATGCAGATCTAAAACGCGTGGATTGCAGCAGCAGCAAGCCGAAAAGTGCAGGCATGTAAGGGATCTAGAGGTTGACAACATGTCTTCTTAACGGGAGTCCAGGAGCTCATCTCCACAAATGGACTTTTCAGGATCCTTGGGTGGCTCCGTAGTTTGAAACCAATTCTGGTTATCGCTTCTCGGCCTTTTGGCTAAGATCAAGTGTAGTATCTGTTCTTATCAGTTTAATATCTGATACGTCCCCTATCTGGGGACCATATATTAAATGGATTTTTAGAACAGGGAGATGGAAAAAGAGCTTGCTCTGTCCACTCCACGCATTGACCTGGTATTGCAGTATCTCCAGGACCGGTGCACCCCTTCTTTAATGCAGTTTCTAAAATCAGAAAGAATTGAATTCAATGTTTTTTGTTCATTTTGCTTGTTTGTCGGATTTTGGGATGGACTCTTTGGCTTTGCTTTTCTTCTCCTCATTGGATTTTTCATGTTCAAAGTTGCAGAAGCCAGATTACAAGCTCATTTTGGTTCAACTTCAGCAACTGTGCATTGCATTGCCATGTAATGTGATGCAATGCTATCTTTCTAGCTCTCCCTTTTTACTTCCTTTTGGATAAACAGACATATTAGGCAAGCATTTTGGAGCTTTCACCTAAATAACTACAGGTGGTGAGATAAGCTGCACAATATAATTGACCTTTCAGTATATTGTTGCACACACACCATCTATTTAGCAAATGCCCTTGTTATCAACAGCAGCCTTTTAAACTCACCTGAGCTAACAGGTATGTGCGCTGGTTACTCTGCTGCGCTTAAAATTTCTTTTTTGGTTTGCTACAATGCCTTTTCTGAAACGTTGTCTCCTTCTGCTGGAACACTGACTTCTTTCATTTAATGCCTGCAGACTATAAAAGAGAACCCAACCCAAAAAGTTTGGTTGATTAGTCTGTGGCATTCTGTTAAACTGTTGCTTATGGCGGTCTCTGTGAGCTTCTCAGCGACATTCAGCCAGCCAGGTATCCTGCCTGCAGTAGATGGAATGTGGCAATGGAACGCTGGCTGCGCGTGTCATAATAGGCTCTGAGCCTTTATATACCTGTGCACAGCAGCAGCCACCTTCAGTCTGCTGCTGGACAGCCAGCAGCAGCAGCAGCAGGAGAGGTATGTAATCAGGAGCCCTCCTGCTAAGGGTAGACAGCTGCTCGTTCCACCCCACCCCCCGCCTTAATTGGTTCTCCTCCCTTCCAACGGTGTTGAGGCGGGTGGGAACAGCAGGGGGTGAAGGTGCTGTGTTTAAAGAGGTGGAGTTATGCAGATCTAAAACGCGTGGATTGCAGCAGCAGCAAGCCGAAAAGTGCAGGCATGTAAGGGATCTAGAGGTTGACAACATGTCTTCTTAACGGGAGTCCAGGAGCTCATCTCCACAAATGGACTTTTCAGGATCCTTGGGTGGCTCCGTAGTTTGAAACCAATTCTGGTTATCGCTTCTCGGCCTTTTGGCTAAGATCAAGTGTAGTATCTGTTCTTATCAGTTTAATATCTGATACGTCCCCTATCTGGGGACCATATATTAAATGGATTTTTAGAACAGGGAGATGGAAAAAGAGCTTGCTCTGTCCACTCCACGCATTGACCTGGTATTGCAGTATCTCCAGGACCGGTGCACCCCTTCTTTAATGCAGTTTCTAAAATCAGAAAGAATTGAATTCAATGTTTTTTGTTCATTTTGCTTGTTTGTCGGATTTTGGGATGGACTCTTTGGCTTTGCTTTTCTTCTCCTCATTGGATTTTTCATGTTCAAAGTTGCAGAAGCCAGATTACAAGCTCATTTTGGTTCAACTTCAGCAACTGTGCATTGCATTGCCATGTAATGTGATGCAATGCTATCTTTCTAGCTCTCCCTTTTTACTTCCTTTTGGATAAACAGACATATTAGGCAAGCATTTTGGAGCTTTCACCTAAATAACTACAGGTGGTGAGATAAGCTGCACAATATAATTGACCTTTCAGTATATTGTTGCACACACACCATCTATTTAGCAAATGCCCTTGTTATCAACAGCAGCCTTTTAAACTCACCTGAGCTAACAGGTATGTGCGCTGGTTACTCTGCTGCGCTTAAAATTTCTTTTTTGGTTTGCTACAATGCCTTTTCTGAAACGTTGTCTCCTTCTGCTGGAACACTGACTTCTTTCATTTAATGCCTGCAGACTATAAAAGAGAACCCAACCCAAAAAGTTTGGTTGATTAGTCTGTGGCATTCTGTTAAACTGTTGCTTATGGCGGTCTCTGTGAGCTTCTCAGCGACATTCAGCCAGCCAGGTATCCTGCCTGCAGTAGATGGAATGTGGCAATGGAACGCTGGCTGCGCGTGTCATAATAGGCTCTGAGCCTTTATATACCTGTGCACAGCAGCAGCCACCTTCAGTCTGCTGCTGGACAGCCAGCAGCAGCAGCAGCAGGAGAGGTATGTAATCAGGAGCCCTCCTGCTAAGGGTAGACAGCTGCTCGTTCCACCCCACCCCCCGCCTTAATTGGTTCTCCTCCCTTCCAACGGTGTTGAGGCGGGTGGGAACAGCAGGGGGTGAAGGTGCTGTGTTTAAAGAGGTGGAGTTATGCAGATCTAAAACGCGTGGATTGCAGCAGCAGCAAGCCGAAAAGTGCAGGCATGTAAGGGATCTAGAGGTTGACAACATGTCTTCTTAACGGGAGTCCAGGAGCTCATCTCCACAAATGGACTTTTCAGGATCCTTGGGTGGCTCCGTAGTTTGAAACCAATTCTGGTTATCGCTTCTCGGCCTTTTGGCTAAGATCAAGTGTAGTATCTGTTCTTATCAGTTTAATATCTGATACGTCCCCTATCTGGGGACCATATATTAAATGGATTTTTAGAACAGGGAGATGGAAAAAGAGCTTGCTCTGTCCACTCCACGCATTGACCTGGTATTGCAGTATCTCCAGGACCGGTGCACCCCTTCTTTAATGCAGTTTCTAAAATCAGAAAGAATTGAATTCAATGTTTTTTGTTCATTTTGCTTGTTTGTCGGATTTTGGGATGGACTCTTTGGCTTTGCTTTTCTTCTCCTCATTGGATTTTTCATGTTCAAAGTTGCAGAAGCCAGATTACAAGCTCATTTTGGTTCAACTTCAGCAACTGTGCATTGCATTGCCATGTAATGTGATGCAATGCTATCTTTCTAGCTCTCCCTTTTTACTTCCTTTTGGATAAACAGACATATTAGGCAAGCATTTTGGAGCTTTCACCTAAATAACTACAGGTGGTGAGATAAGCTGCACAATATAATTGACCTTTCAGTATATTGTTGCACACACACCATCTATTTAGCAAATGCCCTTGTTATCAACAGCAGCCTTTTAAACTCACCTGAGCTAACAGGTATGTGCGCTGGTTACTCTGCTGCGCTTAAAATTTCTTTTTTGGTTTGCTACAATGCCTTTTCTGAAACGTTGTCTCCTTCTGCTGGAACACTGACTTCTTTCATTTAATGCCTGCAGACTATAAAAGAGAACCCAACCCAAAAAGTTTGGTTGATTAGTCTGTGGCATTCTGTTAAACTGTTGCTTATGGCGGTCTCTGTGAGCTTCTCAGCGACATTCAGCCAGCCAGGTATCCTGCCTGCAGTAGATGGAATGTGGCAATGGAACGCTGGCTGCGCGTGTCATAATAGGCTCTGAGCCTTTATATACCTGTGCACAGCAGCAGCCACCTTCAGTCTGCTGCTGGACAGCCAGCAGCAGCAGCAGCAGGAGAGGTATGTAATCAGGAGCCCTCCTGCTAAGGGTAGACAGCTGCTCGTTCCACCCCACCCCCCCGCCTTAATTGGTTCTCCTCCCTTCCAACGGTGTTGAGGCGGGTGGGAACAGCAGGGGGTGAAGGTGCTGTGTTTAAAGAGGTGGAGTTATGCAGATCTAAAACGCGTGGATTGCAGCAGCAGCAAGCCGAAAAGTGCAGGCATGTAAGGGATCTAGAGGTTGACAACATGTCTTCTTAACGGGAGTCCAGGAGCTCATCTCCACAAATGGACTTTTCAGGATCCTTGGGTGGCTCCGTAGTTTGAAACCAATTCTGGTTATCGCTTCTCGGCCTTTTGGCTAAGATCAAGTGTAGTATCTGTTCTTATCAGTTTAATATCTGATACGTCCCCTATCTGGGGACCATATATTAAATGGATTTTTAGAACAGGGAGATGGAAAAAGAGCTTGCTCTGTCCACTCCACGCATTGACCTGGTATTGCAGTATCTCCAGGACCGGTGCACCCCTTCTTTAATGCAGTTTCTAAAATCAGAAAGAATTGAATTCAATGTTTTTTGTTCATTTTGCTTGTTTGTCGGATTTTGGGATGGACTCTTTGGCTTTGCTTTTCTTCTCCTCATTGGATTTTTCATGTTCAAAGTTGCAGAAGCCAGATTACAAGCTCATTTTGGTTCAACTTCAGCAACTGTGCATTGCATTGCCATGTAATGTGATGCAATGCTATCTTTCTAGCTCTCCCTTTTTACTTCCTTTTGGATAAACAGACATATTAGGCAAGCATTTTGGAGCTTTCACCTAAATAACTACAGGTGGTGAGATAAGCTGCACAATATAATTGACCTTTCAGTATATTGTTGCACACACACCATCTATTTAGCAAATGCCCTTGTTATCAACAGCAGCCTTTTAAACTCACCTGAGCTAACAGGTATGTGCGCTGGTTACTCTGCTGCGCTTAAAATTTCTTTTTTGGTTTGCTACAATGCCTTTTCTGAAACGTTGTCTCCTTCTGCTGGAACACTGACTTCTTTCATTTAATGCCTGCAGACTATAAAAGAGAACCCAACCCAAAAAGTTTGGTTGATTAGTCTGTGGCATTCTGTTAAACTGTTGCTTATGGCGGTCTCTGTGAGCTTCTCAGCGACATTCAGCCAGCCAGGTATCCTGCCTGCAGTAGATGGAATGTGGCAATGGAACGCTGGCTGCGCGTGTCATAATAGGCTCTGAGCCTTTATATACCTGTGCACAGCAGCAGCCACCTTCAGTCTGCTGCTGGACAGCCAGCAGCAGCAGCAGCAGGAGAGGTATGTAATCAGGAGCCCTCCTGCTAAGGGTAGACAGCTGCTCGTTCCACCCCACCCCCCGCCTTAATTGGTTCTCCTCCCTTCCAACGGTGTTGAGGCGGGTGGGAACAGCAGGGGGTGAAGGTGCTGTGTTTAAAGAGGTGGAGTTATGCAGATCTAAAACGCGTGGATTGCAGCAGCAGCAAGCCGAAAAGTGCAGGCATGTAAGGGATCTAGAGGTTGACAACATGTCTTCTTAACGGGAGTCCAGGAGCTCATCTCCACAAATGGACTTTTCAGGATCCTTGGGTGGCTCCGTAGTTTGAAACCAATTCTGGTTATCGCTTCTCGGCCTTTTGGCTAAGATCAAGTGTAGTATCTGTTCTTATCAGTTTAATATCTGATACGTCCCCTATCTGGGGACCATATATTAAATGGATTTTTAGAACAGGGAGATGGAAAAAGAGCTTGCTCTGTCCACTCCACGCATTGACCTGGTATTGCAGTATCTCCAGGACCGGTGCACCCCTTCTTTAATGCAGTTTCTAAAATCAGAAAGAATTGAATTCAATGTTTTTTGTTCATTTTGCTTGTTTGTCGGATTTTGGGATGGACTCTTTGGCTTTGCTTTTCTTCTCCTCATTGGATTTTTCATGTTCAAAGTTGCAGAAGCCAGATTACAAGCTCATTTTGGTTCAACTTCAGCAACTGTGCATTGCATTGCCATGTAATGTGATGCAATGCTATCTTTCTAGCTCTCCCTTTTTACTTCCTTTTGGATAAACAGACATATTAGGCAAGCATTTTGGAGCTTTCACCTAAATAACTACAGGTGGTGAGATAAGCTGCACAATATAATTGACCTTTCAGTATATTGTTGCACACACACCATCTATTTAGCAAATGCCCTTGTTATCAACAGCAGCCTTTTAAACTCACCTGAGCTAACAGGTATGTGCGCTGGTTACTCTGCTGCGCTTAAAATTTCTTTTTTGGTTTGCTACAATGCCTTTTCTGAAACGTTGTCTCCTTCTGCTGGAACACTGACTTCTTTCATTTAATGCCTGCAGACTATAAAAGAGAACCCAACCCAAAAAGTTTGGTTGATTAGTCTGTGGCATTCTGTTAAACTGTTGCTTATGGCGGTCTCTGTGAGCTTCTCAGCGACATTCAGCCAGCCAGGTATCCTGCCTGCAGTAGATGGAATGTGGCAATGGAACGCTGGCTGCGCGTGTCATAATAGGCTCTGAGCCTTTATATACCTGTGCACAGCAGCAGCCACCTTCAGTCTGCTGCTGGACAGCCAGCAGCAGCAGCAGCAGGAGAGGTATGTAATCAGGAGCCCTCCTGCTAAGGGTAGACAGCTGCTCGTTCCACCCCACCCCCCGCCTTAATTGGTTCTCCTCCCTTCCAACGGTGTTGAGGCGGGTGGGAACAGCAGGGGGTGAAGGTGCTGTGTTTAAAGAGGTGGAGTTATGCAGATCTAAAACGCGTGGATTGCAGCAGCAGCAAGCCGAAAAGTGCAGGCATGTAAGGGATCTAGAGGTTGACAACATGTCTTCTTAACGGGAGTCCAGGAGCTCATCTCCACAAATGGACTTTTCAGGATCCTTGGGTGGCTCCGTAGTTTGAAACCAATTCTGGTTATCGCTTCTCGGCCTTTTGGCTAAGATCAAGTGTAGTATCTGTTCTTATCAGTTTAATATCTGATATGTCCCCTATCTGGGGACCATATATTAAATGGATTTTTAGAACAGGGAGATGGAAAAAGAGCTTGCTCTGTCCACTCCACGCATTGACCTGGTATTGCAGTATCTCCAGGACCGGTGCACCCCTTCTTTAATGCAGTTTCTAAAATCAGAAAGAATTGAATTCAATGTTTTTTGTTCATTTTGCTTGTTTGTCGGATTTTGGGATGGACTCTTTGGCTTTGCTTTTCTTCTCCTCATTGGATTTTTCATGTTCAAAGTTGCAGAAGCCAGATTACAAGCTCATTTTGGTTCAACTTCAGCAACTGTGCATTGCATTGCCATGTAATGTGATGCAATGCTATCTTTCTAGCTCTCCCTTTTTACTTCCTTTTGGATAAACAGATATATTAGGCAAGCATTTTGGAGCTTTCACCTAAATAACTACAGGTGGTGAGATAAGCTGCACAATATAATTGACCTTTCAGTATATTGTTGCACACACACCATCTATTTAGCAAATGCCCTTGTTATCAACAGCAGCCTTTTAAACTCACCTGAGCTAACAGGTATGTGCGCTGGTTACTCTGCTGCGCTTAAAATTTCTTTTTTGGTTTGCTACAATGCCTTTTCTGAAACGTTGTCTCCTTCTGCTGGAACACTGACTTCTTTCATTTAATGCCTGCAGACTATAAAAGAGAACCCAACCCAAAAAGTTTGGTTGATTAGTCTGTGGCATTCTGTTAAACTGTTGCTTATGGCGGTCTCTGTGAGCTTCTCAGCGACATTCAGCCAGCCAGGTATCCTGCCTGCAGTAGATGGAATGTGGCAATGGAACACTGGCTGCGCGTGTCATAATAGGCTCTGAGCCTTTATATACCTGTGCACAGCAGCAGCCACCTTCAGTCTGCTGCTGGACAGCCAGCAGTAGCAGCAGCAGGAGAGGTATGTAATCAGGAGCCCTCCTGCTAAGGGTAGACAGCTGCTCGTTCCACCCCACCCCCCGCCTTAATTGGTTCTCCTCCCTTCCAACGGTGTTGAGGCGGGTGGGAACAGCAGGGGGTGAAGGTGCTGTGTTTAAAGAGGTGGAGTTATGCAGATCTAAAACGCGTGGATTGCAGCAGCAGCAAGCCGAAAAGTGCAGGCATGTAAGGGATCTAGAGGTTGACAACATGTCTTCTTAACGGGAGTCCAGGAGCTCATCTCCACAAATGGACTTTTCAGGATCCTTGGGTGGCTCCGTAGTTTGAAACCAATTCTGGTTATCGCTTCTCGGCCTTTTGGCTAAGATCAAGTGCAGTGATCTAGCGGTTTCTGCCTTGGTCTTGGCTGGGAGGCGCTTGGGGTACCCGGCTCCTTGGCCTGGGGGGATCGCTACACTTATCGGTGGAGCTAAACCCCCCTGCTGCTATTAGGGAGTCGGATTAGTCCCTGGGCAACGAGAGGCGATCACCTTGTCACCACACATAGCTGTGGGGGGCAACTGTCGCCACACATAGCTGTGGTGGCAACATTTGGAGGATTAAAAGGAAAAAACGGAAGGAAAACGGATCGTTGAGATGGAGTTTTGGAAAAAGAAGAGATGCTTACGTTTTTTTGTGAAACGGGAGACGGAAGAAACTTTTTTGGAAGAAAAATGGATTCTGGAAATTTTGAGGAAATATGAAGTTTTGGAGAAGGATATCTACTGTATGCAAGAAATAAAGCAAGGTAAAGTTTGTGATGTGACTCTAGTTTCTGAGGAAAAGTGCATTCATTTTTTCAAAGGCTGGAGTGAAGAGGATTCTGGGAAAATTGGAGTAAGTGCATCATTCATGGGGAAACCGAAGAGTGTGATAATTTACATGGACAATCCGTTTGTGGAAATAGAGGTGGAATCTAAATGTAAGATGGTAAAGTTTCAGAAATTATACAGGAACAAAGTTGGTATTTGGAACGGAAAGAGACGTTTTTTGGTGTGGACAACAGGAGAAGAAAATTTGCATAATGGGAGGATTATGGTAAACGGGAGTTCTGGGTATTGTTACATGGAAAGCAGCAAAGGAACTTTTGAAAAGAACTTTGGAGGACAAAAGGAAGATATTGGTGATAAAATGAAGAAGGAAGTTGATGCGATAATTATAGAGGAGAATAAGCAGGGAAAAGAAGTTGAAAGTTTAAAGGTGAAATTGAAGAAAAAGGTAACGGTACAGGAAAATTGTGGATCAAGGAAAGTATCTGGTGAAAAGAAAGAAGTAAAAGAGGAAAAGGGTAAAGTGTTGGAGAAGGTGGTGACTTTCAGAGATGATGAGGAAGAGTATGATTGGGAACAGATGCGGTTAGAGCATGAGGAGGAAGAAAAGAAGTTAAGGGGTTTTGTTGGGAGGAAAGTAAAAGAGAAAAAGGGGATATTTAGTTTGGGAAACCGGGTGAAGTAATGTCAGTTGTGATTTGTTTGGAAACTGTTGAAACTGCAAACGAATTGTTATGTTTAACTTTATATATATTAATTCAAATGAAAAAATATAAATATAATATCTAAACACGATGATGGAACTAAAATCTTGAGTTTGGTGATATATGATTTAAGATTATAAAACTTAATTTCTGAGTGTTTGGAAAAAAAAAAAAAAAAAAAAAAAAAAAAAAAATCTGTTCTTATCAGTTTAATATCTGATACGTCCCCTATCTGGGGACCATATATTAAATGGATTTTTAGAACAGGGAGATGGAAAAAGAGCTTGCTCTGTCCACTCCACGCATTGACCTGGTATTGCAGTATCTCCAGGACCGGTGCACCCCTTCTTTAATGCAGTTTCTAAAATCAGAAAGAATTGAATTCAATGTTTTTTGTTCATTTTGCTTGTTTGTCGGATTTTGGGATGGACTCTTTGGCTTTGCTTTTCTTCTCCTCATTGGATTTTTCATGTTCAAAGTTGCAGAAGCCAGATTACAAGCTCATTTTGGTTCAACTTCAGCAACTGTGCATTGCATTGCCATGTAATGTGATGCAATGCTATCTTTCTAGCTCTCCCTTTTTACTTCCTTTTGGATAAACAGACATATTAGGCAAGCATTTTGGAGCTTTCACCTAAATAACTACAGGTGGTGAGATAAGCTGCACAATATAATTGACCTTTCAGTATATTGTTGTGACGCGCCCTTGGGCCTGTGTCGCGCTGCGTTGCGCACGCGGGAGCTTACCCGGAGCCGGATCTCTTGAGGGTTGTAGTCTCGTGGCGGCGACCCGGTCCGTGCCCAGGGAGTCAAACTGAGCGGCGATGTACTAGCAGTAGATGGTTGATGACTACGCCACCCGTTGAATACAGCTATGGAGCTGCCGCTGCAGGGCAGACCGCTGAGGCCGGTGGAAGGATGGTGCAGCGTGGATGGTATAACCCCCAACGGGAGGGGTATGGCCTCAGGGCAGCCGACGTGGATGATGGGGGTAGCAGGAACCACTCAGAGACGGTGCGGTGTAGTTCAGGGTCTTTACTGGTGACAAAGATAGACCCTCCCGGAGTACTTGCTAGTGATAGGGGCCTGGTCAGTCCTTGAGCAGATGGGATCTCCCTTGGCCAGGCGGAGTTGTAGGCCTTCCCAACTAACTGTACTCTTCTGGCTACCTTGCTAGAGGCGGGAATAAGTAGCCCACGTCCCTGAGTGTACCGTGTGGTGCTCACCCGTATGGCCGGTGACTCGGGGCCTTCTAATGGCTTCCGCTCCACGATGGCGGTGCTGGTCCCACGCGTGTGACCGTGCCTTCGGGCTTCTGGGCCAGAGGACCTGAAATCCTCTGCCGGACGGTTTCTGCTGCTGGGTAGGAGTTAGTCCCCACAGCCTCGGACTCCGGGTCCGGTTAGAAATCTTCTCAGTCAGGGCGAGCTCTGTAGCTGCCAGCCCCTGACTCGTTGTAACACTGCTCCCCACAGAGCTCCTGATGTTTCTTGCTATGCTGCTTCTCTTCTCTACTCTTGTTCTGTCTTCTTTCTCACTCCTTGACTCCAGGCTCAGGCCCCAGGACAGGGCCTGCCTGTGGAGCAGAGCCCATAGAGCAGCTCTGCTCCCTGTCTTCTCCTCACAGAACTCCCTACCCTGCCTCAGCCCCAGGTTTATCTAGGGGAAGTCCTTCCCCTCCCAAGACTGGGCAGGAGGTGTGGCATGCACAGGATCCCTGACCAAAGGACCTCCCACCTGCTCTCAGACGTAATATCTCTATCACTGTGGCAACCAGACCCCTGGGGTGTCACATTCCCCCCTAGTGAAATTTAGTACTCCGGGACTAAACATATTTTTGTAACATAACAAAGTATAAACAATAACATTACAATAAGGAAACGCATAAAGCTGGTCACGGCGTGTCCGTAACCGGGTGCAGTCTTTGAAGAAAGCAAGGTGTCCATTTCACCAAAACAGGGAGACGTAACCAGGTAGGGGTCTGTCCTACCCCGAGTCCTCAACAGTCTTTTAGTCCATCCTGGGTTACGCTCCACTAACTGTACAAAGGATTCCCGGTAAATCCACCAAGGACTCCTATAAATAACTGGAAACACATAATATTTACAAGATATGGCCGCTCTCAGTCCTCGGCCAGTGGGGATAAGGATTGGCTGCTCACAGTCCTCAGCCTGTGGGGAGATGGGATGGCTGCTCACAGTCCTCAGCCTGGTTAAGGATAGGGGACACACGGGAACAGTTCACACTTGTCCCAACGGGGACCATATTTTAATTAGCAACACAAGTACCCCTACGGGTAACTATGTACAGTTCCACTTTACCGTACTTCAGTAACGGCATCCTCCTGCTCCTTCTTGTGTGTAGGCTTCAGACCCGTCCGGGTCCTCTTGGCTTTCCTCGTATTGGTAATACTGCAGCTCCTCCTCGGTTAGCCGGTGAACGTGGAGGGCGTACAGTCCTTTTGCACCTGGGGAGTTCAGGCCTTGCGACCAGGCGTGGAGAGGGTCGCCGTTGATGACGCCCGGGGTCAGAGGGTGCAACTTTGGGCCTGGGCGCGGGCTGGTGGTGGTAGTGCCCAGGGCTGGAGGGCTTGGCCGCAGGGCTTGTTGCGGGGGCTGGAGCAGGTCGGTGTCTGCAGCGCCCGGAATCGGCGGCTCCACCAGGGGGCCCGGGAGCAGGCTGACGCTGGCAGCGTCCGGGACAGGGAGACTCCTCTTACCTGCTCCCGCGACCGCTCCTGCGTCACGCGTCTTCTCCCGGCGCTGGTCGGGGCCGGCGACGACTGGGGCACTGCCGATGCTGGGCAGCTTAGTCTGCTGCCGGTCCGCCATCTTGCTGTCCGTTCCTGGTGTCCTCCTCCCCCCTAGTGGACCGTGGCCTACCTTCCGGAGATCCTCTTCCGTAGGCCGCGGCTCCGCAGTCAATCGTCGGGGTAGAGTACCTGGCGTCGCGCTCCGATGACGTCAGCGTCGCTCTTCCTCCCTTCCAGGACCTTGCGCAACGTCCGGACGTGAGGCGGGGCTTCAGTTCTCGCGTGCTTTCGAAGTCCACGCCCCTCTTCTTCCCGCGCGGAGTCTCCAAGATGGCGCCGGATGGCGGGAAAACTCCTCGGATGGCGGGAAGAAGGCAGAAGATGGCGCCGGATGGCGGGAAAACTCCTCGGATGGCGGGAAGAAGGCAGAAGATGGCGCCGGATGGCGGGAAAACTCCACGGATGGCGGGAATCTTCACAGATGGCGGGAATCTTCACCACTGGTAAGTTTGAACAGTCTTTTTCAGGCACGCAGTACCCGGTGGTTGCGGGCACGAAATCCTGCCGACTACGCCAAAGTTGACGCGCCCCTGGGCCTGTGTCGCGCTGCGTTGCGCACGCGGGAGCTTACCCGGAGCCGGATCTCTTGAGGGTTGTAGTCTCGTGGCGGCGACCCGGTCCGTGCCCAGGGAGTCAAACTGAGCGGCGATGTACTAGCAGTAGATGGTTGATGACTACGCCACCCGTTGAATGCAGCTATGGAGCTGCCGCTGCAGGGCAGACCGCTGAGGCCGGTGGAAGGATGGTGCAGCGTGGATGGTATAACCCCCAACGGGAGGGGTATGGCCTCAGGGCAGCCGACGTGGATGATGGGGGTAGCAGGAACCACTCAGAGACGGTGCGGTGTAGTTCAGGGTCTTTACTGGTGACAAAGATAGACCCTCCCGGAGTACTTGCTAGTGATAGGGGCCTGGTCAGTCCTTGAGCAGATGGGATCTCCCCTGGCCAGGCGGAGTTGTAGGCCTTCCCAACTAACTGTACTCTTCTGGCTACCTTGCTAGAGGCGGGAATAAGTAGCCCACGTCCCTGAGTGTACCGTGTGGTGCTCACCCGTATGGCCGGTGACTCGGGGCCTTCTAATGGCTTCCGCTCCACGATGGCGGTGCTGGTCCCACGCGTGTGACCGTGCCTTCGGGCTTCTGGGCCAGAGGACCTGAAATCCTCTGCCGGACGGTTTCTGCTGCTGGGTAGGAGTTAGTCCCCACAGCCTCGGACTCCGGGTCCGGTTAGAAATCTTCTCAGTCAGGGCGAGCTCTGTAGCTGCCAGCCCCTGACTCGTTGTAACACTGCTCCCCACAGAGCTCCTGATGTTTCTTGCTATGCTGCTTCTCTTCTCTACTCTTGTTCTGTCTTCTTTCTCACTCCTTGACTCCAGGCTCAGGCCCCAGGACAGGGCCTGCCTGTGGAGCAGAGCCCATAGAGCAGCTCTGCTCCCTGTCTTCTCCTCACAGAACTCCCTACCCTGCCTCAGCCCCAGGTTTATCTAGGGGAAGTCCTTCCCCTCCCAAGACTGGGCAGGAGGTGTGGCATGCACAGGATCCCTGACCAAAGGACCTCCCACCTGCTCTCAGACGTAATATCTCTATCACTGTGGCAACCAGACCCCTGGGGTGTCACAGTTGCACACACACCATCTATTTAGCAAATGCCCTTGTTATCAACAGCAGCCTTTTAAACTCACCTGAGCTAACAGGTATGTGCGCTGGTTACTCTGCTGCGCTTAAAATTTCTTTTTTGGTTTGCTACAATGCCTTTTCTGAAACGTTGTCTCCTTCTGCTGGAACACTGACTTCTTTCATTTAATGCCTGCAGACTATAAAAGAGAACCCAACCCAAAAAGTTTGGTTGATTAGTCTGTGGCATTCTGTTAAACTGTTGCTTATGGCGGTCTCTGTGAGCTTCTCAGCGACATTCAGCCAGCCAGGTATCCTGCCTGCAGTAGATGGAATGTGGCAATGGAACGCTGGCTGCGCGTGTCATAATAGGCTCTGAGCCTTTATATACCTGTGCACAGCAGCAGCCACCTTCAGTCTGCTGCTGGACAGCCAGCAGCAGCAGCAGCAGGAGAGGTATGTAATCAGGAGCCCTCCTGCTAAGGGTAGACAGCTGCTCGTTCCACCCCACCCCCCGCCTTAATTGGTTCTCCTCCCTTCCAACGGTGTTGAGGCGGGTGGGAACAGCAGGGGGTGAAGGTGCTGTGTTTAAAGAGGTGGAGTTATGCAGATCTAAAACGCGTGGATTGCAGCAGCAGCAAGCCGAAAAGTGCAGGCATGTAAGGGATCTAGAGGTTGACAACATGTCTTCTTAACGGGAGTCCAGGAGCTCATCTCCACAAATGGACTTTTCAGGATCCTTGGGTGGCTCCGTAGTTTGAAACCAATTCTGGTTATCGCTTCTCGGCCTTTTGGCTAAGATCAAGTGTAGTATCTGTTCTTATCAGTTTAATATCTGATACGTCCCCTATCTGGGGACCATATATTAAATGGATTTTTAGAACAGGGAGATGGAAAAACAGCTTGCTCTGTCCACTCCACGCATTGACCTGGTATTGCAGTATCTCCAGGACCGGTGCACCCCTTCTTTAATGCAGTTTCTAAAATCAGAAAGAATTGAATTCAATGTTTTTTGTTCATTTTGCTTGTTTGTCGGATTTTGGGATGGACTCTTTGGCTTTGCTTTTCTTCTCCTCATTGGATTTTTCATGTTCAAAGTTGCAGAAGCCAGATTACAAGCTCATTTTGGTTCAACTTCAGCAACTGTGCATTGCATTGCCATGTAATGTGATGCAATGCTATCTTTCTAGCTCTCCCTTTTTACTTCCTTTTGGATAAACAGACATATTAGGCAAGCATTTTGGAGCTTTCACCTAAATAACTACAGGTGGTGAGATAAGCTGCACAATATAATTGACCTTTCAGTATATTGTTGCACACACACCATCTATTTAGCAAATGCCCTTGTTATCAACAGCAGCCTTTTAAACTCACCTGAGCTAACAGGTATGTGCGCTGGTTACTCTGCTGCGCTTAAAATTTCTTTTTTGGTTTGCTACAATGCCTTTTCTGAAACGTTGTCTCCTTCTGCTGGAACACTGACTTCTTTCATTTAATGCCTGCAGACTATAAAAGAGAACCCAACCCAAAAAGTTTGGTTGATTAGTCTGTGGCATTCTGTTAAACTGTTGCTTATGGCGGTCTCTGTGAGCTTCTCAGCGACATTCAGCCAGCCAGGTATCCTGCCTGCAGTAGATGGAATGTGGCAATGGAACGCTGGCTGCGCGTGTCATAATAGGCTCTGAGCCTTTATATACCTGTGCACAGCAGCAGCCACCTTCAGTCTGCTGCTGGACAGCCAGCAGCAGCAGCAGCAGGAGAGGTATGTAATCAGGAGCCCTCCTGCTAAGGGTAGACAGCTGCTCGTTCCACCCCACCCCCCGCCTTAATTGGTTCTCCTCCCTTCCAACGGTGTTGAGGCGGGTGGGAACAGCAGGGGGTGAAGGTGCTGTGTTTAAAGAGGTGGAGTTATGCAGATCTAAAACGCGTGGATTGCAGCAGCAGCAAGCCGAAAAGTGCAGGCATGTAAGGGATCTAGAGGTTGACAACATGTCTTCTTAACGGGAGTCCAGGAGCTCATCTCCACAAATGGACTTTTCAGGATCCTTGGGTGGCTCCGTAGTTTGAAACCAATTCTGGTTATCGCTTCTCGGCCTTTTGGCTAGGATCAGGTGCAGTGATCTAACGGTTGCTGCCTTGGTCTCGGCTAGGAGGTGCCTGGGGTACCCGACTTGTTGGCCTTGGGGGATCGCTCTCTCTTAACGGAGGGAGCTTCACCCCCTTGCAGCTATTGGCAGGTCGGCTTAGTCCCCGGACAACGGGGAGCGATCGCGTCTTGTCTTCGGGGCGACCCCAGGAAATAAGGGCGTTTTCCTTTGCTGAGCTTTATCGCTTAGTGGGCTGTGTAAGTTCTTGGGGTACCCCTCCCTCGGTCTTGGGTTTGTTCCTGCTTTTGTGGGATTCATTCCCTTGTTACTATTGGGGGAGGGCTTAGTCCCTGAGGGCCGAAAATGCCTTTTTCTTTTGGATTTGCGGTGGGGGAGACTCCACTGCGACAGTCCATTAGAATCATGGTTGATGAATGCCAGCGCCATGAGAAGAATCTGCAGTACATCGTGCATGAGATTCTTTTTGGGTTCTTCCACCTGGAGCGAGATAAGATCCTGTGTCTTTACGATCAGGAATTCCGTGGGCGATATACCATTTCCTTTATGGCTAAATCATGCTGTGATAATATCCATGCAGCACTGATGGTTGCGGACAAGGACGATGAGAGACTGAACGGGCTGAGCTTTGACTTCCTGTACGGTGAAGAGGAAGTACCCTTGGTGATCTTCATGTACAGCCCATTCGTCTCTGAGGGCGATATCGAAACCTTTTTGAAGCGTTACTGCAAGTCAGTGCGCTTCTCACATGATATCCTCAACTCCCAGCGCTTCTGGAATGGGAAGAGGAAATACCTGGTGAAGTTCCATCCAGATCAGAGCGGCATTGGTGGTCTTCACCACCCGCCTGCTAATTTTGCCATTGGTAATGTCAGGGGATTCCTACGCTACCCAGGAATGCCCCTTCAATGCCGGAATTGTCATGAATATGGGCATACACGAGAAAATTGTACAAGGGCTCATGTAGTCTTTTGCAACAAGTGCGGTAAGAGTGGGCACACCTCCGCTACGTGTGACTCTGAGATCGTATGTAACCTATGTGGGAAGGCAGGTCACGCCTTCAGGAATTGTCCGAGCAAAAAGTCAAAAACATATGACATGTTTAAGTCAGGTCAACTGACTATCCAAGAATACTTCGGAGGGAGTATTACTACACCTGCCCCTGGACCTGGGTTGGCGCACGCTGACGGGTCCGGACCAAATCCTTCAACGGCTCCGCCAGAGGGCCCGCTGGTAGTTCCACAGAAGGACGGTCGTAGGGGTTCCATAAGATTAACCGAGGGTTCGCTCTCTGTGGAATTGATCGATGTTCTGGCTCTAGATGTTGCCGTATCTCAGAGTCAAGAGGAAGGGTCCTCATCCAGCATGAATGCACCACCGGCATTATGTGGAACTGAGGAGACCTCTAGTACCCCGATTAAGCAAGCACCCAGATTCGCCACACCATCATCGGTGATCTTGGGTAAGGGCAAAAAGGGTACGCTCCTTAATCGATCAACCAGTGTGTCGGAAAGAGAGACATCTAGGGCGCGAAGTAAAAAGGACCCGGCTAAGACCCAGTCGAGCCCTGGTCCTCGAACCAGAAGTCGCAGTAGTTCCGTGACCAGACCAGAGGACAAGACGACCCAGAGGGATGACACCCGTTCCATAGACCAGACCGCCATGAGGACTGCAGATGCACAGGACTTGGAAAAGATGGACAGCTCCCAGCCTCTGAAAAGGCAACGGGAGGACGTAAAGCAACCTGATATCCAAAGAAAACACGGATGTCGAGGTCCAGATGAGGAGCCAAAAGTGGATGATGCCTTTTTGCCTGCTTCAGATCCCGGTAATATTAAACAAATCCTGACCCCTGGAGATGCGGAGGAGGAGGTGCCGTGTATTGACTTCTTCCCATCTTCAGATCCTGATTCTTCTTAATGTCTGTTCCTCTTAAAATCTCCTCACTAAATGTGAGGTCCCTAAAGAGCCCTACACGTAGGGCTGCTTTATTTTCTTATTTAGAGACATTGGACTTTGATTTCTGCTTTCTACAAGAATGTGGTATACAGAGTAATTTAAATTATAAGGACTTAAAAGAAGACTGGAAACTGGGCGCTTCTGTGTGGTCCGGTGCTAATGACTGTCGTGCTGCCGGAGTTGGACTACTTTGCCGTGGACATTCTACCATCATTCAATCTGTGACTGAAATTATACCTGGCAGAGCTATTTTAATACATCTTGTTTTTAATGGACTTTCTTTACGTTTATTAAATGTGTACGCTCCTCCTGGGAAGCAGGAAAGGGCGGATTTACTTGAAATATTGCCATTATTTTGTGTTGGGTCAACCCCCCTGCTAGTGGGAGGAGATTTTAATTGTTTACGTGATGGGGAATCCCGGCAGGGTGGGGATGTGAATCGTAAAGACCGTACCTCCTATTTGTTGAAAAGTTTAATTGATGATTTTAGATTACAGGACTGCTGGAAGGAACTCTTGCCGGCGGATCCAGGTGTTACATGGTCCAATGGAAGAGTTTCTTCTAGAATTGATTTCATATTTGCTTCTACTGCCTTTAAACCTTGTAAATGTTTTCTTTTATCTAATTTATTCTCTGATCATAAAGTTTTATCTGTGTTTTTAGAGTTAGCAGGGGAACAAAATACCTCAAGAGGCCCATGGAGATTAAATACAACTCTCCTAGAGGATATTGATATTCAAAAGAGGTTTGTGCAGGCCTACCAGTGCTGGCAATCAAAGAGAGACCCCCGCGCCTCGATGCTGGATTGGTGGGAGAGCATTAAACCTAAGATTAAATTATTTTTTATTAAGGCAGGGAAAATGAAAGCAAAAAAGAAAAAGCAGTGGTTTTATGTTTTTAATATGAGATTACAAGTACTCTTTAAACTAAAAGAAGTTGGTATTGATGTGGATGATGATATTGCAAATCTTAAGTCTGAAATAAAAAATGCTCTTAATGAAAAAGGAAAACAAATAATTTTTAACTCCCATGTACAGCACCTGGAGGAAGGAGAGAAATGCTCCCGATTCTTCTTCAAAAAGGTAATGGGGAGGAGGGATGCAATCCTAAATCTTGAAGGTGAAAATGATATTAAGGGTATGTTAGGAAAAGCTTTTAATTTTTATCAACTTCTTTTTAACACTAAAGTTATAGATCCATCCTTTTTAGAGTATGCTATTAATTCCCTTGATTTTAAGTTAGATATTTTAGACCAGGGTATTTTATCTAGGGATCTCACCAGTGAGGAACTTTTACAGATTTTTAAAAGTTTCTCCAGTGGGAAAGCCCCTGGGGAAGACGGTCTACCGATTGAGTTTTATCTGACTTTTTGGGGAATTTTAAAGAACGATATGTTTTTATTGTTTAAAGAAGCTTTTAATACTAATAAATTACCCCCATCTTGGAGGAGAGGTCTGGTATCTTTAATATATAAAAAAGGGGATAGGAGCCAACTTAAAAACTGGCGGCCTATTACGCTTTTAAACTTTGATTATAAAATTTTAGCTAAACTTATTGCAGTCCGTTTAAAACCCTTTATAGCCAAATTAATTCACCCTAACCAGGTATGTGGTGTTCCCGGAAGAACCATAGCTGAGTCCCTCAACATAATTAGGGATACCATATGGTATTCAAAAGAGAGAAGTCAAAACCTTGCTATTTTATCCTTAGACTTTGAAAAAGCTTTTGACAGGGTATCGCATGAATTTCTTTTTATGGTTCTTAAAAAAATGGCGTTTCCAGAGAAAATTTTAACCCGCATTATGCTTTTATATCATTCTTGTTTTAGTCAAATTTCTGTAAATGGGTTTTTAACGAAGGGGGTTCCTCTATTATCAGGGGTGAAACAAGGGTGCCCTCTCTCACCACTGCTCTTTATCTGTGTTATGGAACCACTATTAACCATACTGAGAAAAGATAAAGTAATTAAAGGGGTACCTATTCCCGGGAGTAGGGGTATGCAACTTAAAGCCCTAAGTTACATGGATGATGTTACCATACTATGTCCAGATTCCACATCTCTGAGGAGGGTATTGAGAAACACACAATTTTTCTGTGAAGCCTCAGGTTTTAAATTAAATATAGATAAATGTGACTGTTTTAATGTGGGGGGATGGGACTCCTCTTTGACCCCTGGGATAGTGATACAGAAAAATCACATAAAAATTTTAGGAATTATTTTTAACCAAGCCAATGAGGGGGACCCTAACTGGGACTCTGCAATGGATAAAATAGAAAAAAAGATCTCATTGTGGAATTTAAGGAACCTTAGTATGGAAGGTAAAATTTTAATTATTAAAGCCGTTTTAATTCCCATTATGTTGTATGTTGCAATGGTGTTTCCCCCTTCCAATTTACAAATCAAGAAAGTAACAAGAATTGTTTTTATGTTTTTATGGGGTTCAAAAATGGAAAAGTTAAAAAGAGATCTGATGTACAAATGTAAATCTAATGGAGGTAAAGATGTACCCAATTTTTTTACCTTTTTCCATATAAAGTATTTCTGCTTCTGTTTTAAGGTTTTTAAATCTGATGGCATTTTTAGTTATTTTTTAAAATATGCAGCAGGAATGATTTTTAAAAGGTGGTTTAGCCTACCTTTAAGTTCTCCTGTGCTCCTGTGCCCACCTAAACAGTATGTGATACTTGAGAAAACGGTCAGACTTTTAGGTCTCCAGGAATTGGAGCCTGATATATTGGGGGACCAAAGGAAGGTATCTATTGCTTGCAGACACTCTGAGGACACAATTCCTGTCTCTAATTTTTCACAGGCAAGGTCCAAAACGGTGTGGCGAAATGTGTACGGGAAATATCTTGCAAATGTACACAAGGACCTTGCCTGGGCTATCGTCCACCAGTGCCTCCCTACCCGTGAGTTTCAACATAGGCGGGGGCTGGTGGCGAGAGCCAAATGTCCAAGAGATATATGCGGGGAAAGTGAGTCTGTATTGCATCTATTTTGGAATTGTCATTTTGCACAGGAGGTTTGGAGAAAGGTAGGCCCACTTTTAAAATGGGCATGTGGCCTGAAAGATTTTAATCACTTTTATGTCTTTTATGGTCTTTTTAAGTGTCCAAATTTTAAACAATTCCGAGTTGCCTGGATTATTATTAATTGTTTTAAAAATGCCATGTGGAAAGTTAGAAATATTTTACTCTTCAAACATGATCATATTGATTCAACAGACTGTATAAAAATTGCTTTAAGTGAAATGCATATTTACTATCTCAGAGATAAAAAACTGTATGGAGCAAAAGAAGCGGCTTCTATGTGGTGTGTACAATTATGGAACACAATTAGTGGTAATTAAATAAACCCAAGTACATCTGTAATTATGATTTTCTTAATTGTTACAATGGTTTTATGATGGTAAATTGTGTTTTTACAAAAAACTTGAATTGATTATTATCATGTTTTATCATTTTATTGTAATGTTATAAATGTTCTTTTTTAAAACCTTTGTAAATATACTTTTGAATCAATAAAATTGCGTTGAAACCTTATCTGTTCTTATCAGTTTAATATCTGATACGTCCCCTATCTGGGGACCATATATTAAATGGATTTTTAGAACAGGGAGATGGAAAAAGAGCTTGCTCTGTCCACTCCACGCATTGACCTGGTATTGCAGTATCTCCAGGACCGGTGCACCCCTTCTTTAATGCAGTTTCTAAAATCAGAAAGAATTGAATTCAATGTTTTTTGTTCATTTTGCTTGTTTGTCGGATTTTGGGATGGACTCTTTGGCTTTGCTTTTCTTCTCCTCATTGGATTTTTCATGTTCAAAGTTGCAGAAGCCAGATTACAAGCTCATTTTGGTTCAACTTCAGCAACTGTGCATTGCATTGCCATGTAATGTGATGCAATGCTATCTTTCTAGCTCTCCCTTTTTACTTCCTTTTGGATAAACAGACATATTAGGCAAGCATTTTGGAGCTTTCACCTAAATAACTACAGGTGGTGAGATAAGCTGCACAATATAATTGACCTTTCAGTATATTGTTGCACACACACCATCTATTTAGCAAATGCCCTTGTTATCAACAGCAGCCTTTTAAACTCACCTGAGCTAACAGGTATGTGCGCTGGTTACTCTGCTGCGCTTAAAATTTCTTTTTTGGTTTGCTACAATGCCTTTTCTGAAACGTTGTCTCCTTCTGCTGGAACACTGACTTCTTTCATTTAATGCCTGCAGACTATAAAAGAGAACCCAACCCAAAAAGTTTGGTTGATTAGTCTGTGGCATTCTGTTAAACTGTTGCTTATGGCGGTCTCTGTGAGCTTCTCAGCGACATTCAGCCAGCCAGGTATCCTGCCTGCAGTAGATGGAATGTGGCAATGGAACGCTGGCTGCGCGTGTCATAATAGGCTCTGAGCCTTTATATACCTGTGCACAGCAGCAGCCACCTTCAGTCTGCTGCTGGACAGCCAGCAGCAGCAGCAGCAGGAGAGGTATGTAATCAGGAGCCCTCCTGCTAAGGGTAGACAGCTGCTCGTTCCACCCCACCCCCCGCCTTAATTGGTTCTCCTCCCTTCCAACGGTGTTGAGGCGGGTGGGAACAGCAGGGGGTGAAGGTGCTGTGTTTAAAGAGGTGGAGTTATGCAGATCTAAAACGCGTGGATTGCAGCAGCAGCAAGCCGAAAAGTGCAGGCATGTAAGGGATCTAGAGGTTGACAACATGTCTTCTTAACGGGAGTCCAGGAGCTCATCTCCACAAATGGACTTTTCAGGATCCTTGGGTGGCTCCGTAGTTTGAAACCAATTCTGGTTATCGCTTCTCGGCCTTTTGGCTAAGATCAAGTGTAGTATCTGTTCTTATCAGTTTAATATCTGATACGTCCCCTATCTGGGGACCATATATTAAATGGATTTTTAGAACAGGGAGATGGAAAAAGAGCTTGCTCTGTCCACTCCACGCATTGACCTGGTATTGCAGTATCTCCAGGACCGGTGCACCCCTTCTTTAATGCAGTTTCTAAAATCAGAAAGAATTGAATTCAATGATTTTTGTTCATTTTGCTTGTTTGTCGGATTTTGGGATGGTCTCTTTGGCTTTGCTTTTCTTCTCCTCATTGGATTTTTCATGTTCAAAGTTGCAGAAGCCAGATTACAAGCTCATTTTGGTTCAACTTCAGCAACTGTGCATTGCATTGCCATGTAATGTGATGCAATGCTATCTTTCTAGCTCTCCCTTTTTACTTCCTTTTGGATAAACAGACATATTAGGCAAGCATTTTGGAGCTTTCACCTAAATAACTACAGGTGGTGAGATAAGCTGCACAATATAATTGACCTTTCAGTATATTGTTGCACACACACCATCTATTTAGCAAATGCCCTTGTTATCAACAGCAGCCTTTTAAACTCACCTGAGCTAACAGGTATGTGCGCTGGTTACTCTGCTGCGCTTAAAATTTCTTTTTTGGTTTGCTACAATGCCTTTTCTGAAACGTTGTCTCCTTCTGCTGGAACACTGACTTCTTTCATTTAATGCCTGCAGACTATAAAAGAGAACCCAACCCAAAAAGTTTGGTTGATTAGTCTGTGGCATTCTGTTAAACTGTTGCTTATGGCGGTCTCTGTGAGCTTCTCAGCGACATTCAGCCAGCCAGGTATCCTGCCTGCAGTAGATGGAATGTGGCAATGGAACGCTGGCTGCGCGTGTCATAATAGGCTCTGAGCCTTTATATACCTGTGCACAGCAGCAGCCACCTTCAGTCTGCTGCTGGACAGCCAGCAGCAGCAGCAGCAGGAGAGGTATGTAATCAGGAGCCCTCCTGCTAAGGGTAGACAGCTGCTCGTTCCACCCCACCCCCCGCCTTAATTGGTTCTCCTCCCTTCCAACGGTGTTGAGGCGGGTGGGAACAGCAGGGGGTGAAGGTGCTGTGTTTAAAGAGGTGGAGTTATGCAGATCTAAAACGCGTGGATTGCAGCAGCAGCAAGCCGAAAAGTGCAGGCATGTAAGGGATCTAGAGGTTGACAACATGTCTTCTTAACGGGAGTCCAGGAGCTCATCTCCACAAATGGACTTTTCAGGATCCTTGGGTGGCTCCGTAGTTTGAAACCAATTCTGGTTATCGCTTCTCGGCCTTTTGGCTAAGATCAAGTGTAGTATCTGTTCTTATCAGTTTAATATCTGATACGTCCCCTATCTGGGGACCATATATTAAATGGATTTTTAGAACAGGGAGATGGAAAAAGAGCTTGCTCTGTCCACTCCACGCATTGACCTGGTATTGCAGTATCTCCAGGACCGGTGCACCCCTTCTTTAATGCAGTTTCTAAAATCAGAAAGAATTGAATTCAATGTTTTTTGTTCATTTTGCTTGTTTGTCGGATTTTGGGATGGACTCTTTGGCTTTGCTTTTCTTCTCCTCATTGGATTTTTCATGTTCAAAGTTGCAGAAGCCAGATTACAAGCTCATTTTGGTTCAACTTCAGCAACTGTGCATTGCATTGCCATGTAATGTGATGCAATGCTATCTTTCTAGCTCTCCCTTTTTACTTCCTTTTGGATAAACAGACATATTAGGCAAGCATTTTGGAGCTTTCACCTAAATAACTACAGGTGGTGAGATAAGCTGCACAATATAATTGACCTTTCAGTATATTGTTGCACACACACCATCTATTTAGCAAATGCCCTTGTTATCAACAGCAGACTTTTAAACTCACCTGAGCTAACAGGTATGTGCGCTGGTTACTCTGCTGCGCTTAAAATTTCTTTTTTGGTTTGCTACAATGCCTTTTCTGAAACGTTGTCTCCTTCTGCTGGAACACTGACTTCTTTCATTTAATGCCTGCAGACTATAAAAGAGAACCCAACCCAAAAAGTTTGGTTGATTAGTCTGTGGCATTCTGTTAAACTGTTGCTTATGGCGGTCTCTGTGAGCTTCTCAGCGACATTCAGCCAGCCAGGTATCCTGCCTGCAGTAGATGGAATGTGGCAATGGAACGCTGGCTGCGCGTGTCATAATAGGCTCTGAGCCTTTATATACCTGTGCACAGCAGCAGCCACCTTCAGTCTGCTGCTGGACAGCCAGCAGCAGCAGCAGGAGGAGAGGTATGTAATCAGGAGCCCTCCTGCTAAGGGTAGACAGCTGCTCGTTCCACCCCACCCCCCGCCTTAATTGGTTCTCCTCCCTTCCAACGGTGTTGAGGCGGGTGGGAACAGCAGGGGGTGAAGGTGCTGTGTTTAAAGAGGTGGAGTTATGCAGATCTAAAACGCGTGGATTGCAGCAGCAGCAAGCCGAAAAGTGCAGGCATGTAAGGGATCTAGAGGTTGACAACATGTCTTCTTAACGGGAGTCCAGGAGCTCATCTCCACAAATGGACTTTTCAGGATCCTTGGGTGGCTCCGTAGTTTGAAACCAATTCTGGTTATCGCTTCTCGGCCTTTTGGCTAAGATCAAGTGTAGTATCTGTTCTTATCAGTTTAATATCTGATACGTCCCCTATCTGGGGACCATATATTAAATGGATTTTTAGAACAGGGAGATGGAAAAAGAGCTTGCTCTGTCCACTCCACGCATTGACCTGGTATTGCAGTATCTCCAGGACCGGTGCACCCCTTCTTTAATGCAGTTTCTAAAATCAGAAAGAATTGAATTCAATGTTTTTTGTTCATTTTGCTTGTTTGTCGGATTTTGGGATGGACTCTTTGGCTTTGCTTTTCTTCTCCTCATTGGATTTTTCATGTTCAAAGTTGCAGAAGCCAGATTACAAGCTCATTTTGGTTCAACTTCAGCAACTGTGCATTGCATTGCCATGTAATGTGATGCAATGCTATCTTTCTAGCTCTCCCTTTTTACTTCCTTTTGGATAAACAGACATATTAGGCAAGCATTTTGGAGCTTTCACCTAAATAACTACAGGTGGTGAGATAAGCTGCACAATATAATTGACCTTTCAGTATATTGTTGCACACACACCATCTATTTAGCAAATGCCCTTGTTATCAACAGCAGCCTTTTAAACTCACCTGAGCTAACAGGTATGTGCGCTGGTTACTCTGCTGCGCTTAAAATTTCTTTTTTGATTTGCTACAATGCCTTTTCTGAAACGTTGTCTCCTTCTGCTGGAACACTGACTTCTTTCATTTAATGCCTGCAGACTATAAAAGAGAACCCAACCCAAAAAGTTTGGTTGATTAGTCTGTGGCATTCTGTTAAACTGTTGCTTATGGCGGTCTCTGTGAGCTTCTCAGCGACATTCAGCCAGCCAGGTATCCTGCCTGCAGTAGATGGAATGTGGCAATGGAACGCTGGCTGCGCGTGTCATAATAGGCTCTGAGCCTTTATATACCTGTGCACAGCAGCAGCCACCTTCAGTCTGCTGCTGGACAGCCAGCAGCAGCAGCAGCAGGAGAGGTATGTAATCAGGAGCCCTCCTGCTAAGGGTAGACAGCTGCTCGTTCCACCCCACCCCCCGCCTTAATTGGTTCTCCTCCCTTCCAACGGTGTTGAGGCGGGTGGGAACAGCAGGGGGTGAAGGTGCTGTGTTTAAAGAGGTGGAGTTATGCAGATCTAAAACGCGTGGATTGCAGCAGCAGCAAGCCGAAAAGTGCAGGCATGTAAGGGATCTAGAGGTTGACAACATGTCTTCTTAACGGGAGTCCAGGAGCTCATCTCCACAAATGGACTTTTCAGGATCCTTGGGTGGCTCCGTAGTTTGAAACCAATTCTGGTTATCGCTTCTCGGCCTTTTGGCTAAGATCAAGTGTAGTATCTGTTCTTATCAGTTTAATATCTGATACGTCCCCTATCTGGGGACCATATATTAAATGGATTTTTAGAACAGGGAGATGGAAAAAGAGCTTGCTCTGTCCACTCCACGCATTGACCTGGTATTGCAGTATCTCCAGGACCGGTGCACCCCTTCTTTAATGCAGTTTCTAAAATCAGAAAGAATTGAATTCAATGTTTTTTGTTCATTTTGCTTGTTTGTCGGATTTTGGGATGGACTCTTTGGCTTTGCTTTTCTTCTCCTCATTGGATTTTTCATGTTCAAAGTTGCAGAAGCCAGATTACAAGCTCATTTTGGTTCAACTTCAGCAACTGTGCATTGCATTGCCATGTAATGTGATGCAATGCTATCTTTCAAGCTCTCCCTTTTTACTTCCTTTTGGATAAACAGACATATTAGGCAAGCATTTTGGAGCTTTCACCTAAATAACTACAGGTGGTGAGATAAGCTGCACAATATAATTGACCTTTCAGTATATTGTTGCACACACACCATCTATTTAGCAAATGCCCTTGTTATCAACAGCAGCCTTTTAAACTCACCTGAGCTAACAGGTATGTGCGCTGGTTACTCTGCTGCGCTTAAAATTTCTTTTTTGGTTTGCTACAATGCCTTTTCTGAAACGTTGTCTCCTTCTGCTGGAACACTGACTTCTTTCATTTAATGCCTGCAGACTATAAAAGAGAACCCAACCCAAAAAGTTTGGTTGATTAGTCTGTGGCATTCTGTTAAACTGTTGCTTATGGCGGTCTCTGTGAGCTTCAAAGCGACATTCAGCCAGCCAGGTATCCTGCCTGCAGTAGATGGAATGTGGCAATGGAACGCTGGCTGCGCGTGTCATAATAGGCTCTGAGCCTTTATATACCTGTGCACAGCAGCAGCCACCTTCAGTCTGCTGCTGGACAGCCAGCAGCAGCAGCAGGAGAGGTATGTAATCAGGAGCCCTCCTGCTAAGGGTAGACAGCTGCTCGTTCCACCCCACCCCCCGCCTTAATTGGTTCTCCTCCCTTCCAACGGTGTTGAGGCGGGTGGGAACAGCAGGGGGTGAAGGTGCTGTGTTTAAAGAGGTGGAGTTATGCAGATCTAAAACGCGTGGATTGCAGCAGCAGCAAGCCGAAAAGTGCAGGCATGTAAGGGATCTAGAGGTTGACAACATGTCTTCTTAACGGGAGTCCAGGAGCTCATCTCCACAAATGGACTTTTCAGGATCCTTGGGTGGCTCCGTAGTTTGAAACCAATTCTGGTTATCGCTTCTCGGCCTTTTGGCTAAGATCAAGTGTAGTATCTGTTCTTATCAGTTTAATATCTGATACGTCCCCTATCTGGGGACCATATATTAAATGGATTTTTAGAACAGGGAGATGGAAAAAGAGCTTGCTCTGTCCACTCCACGCATTGACCTGGTATTGCAGTATCTCCAGGACCGGTGCACCCCTTCTTTAATGCAGTTTCTAAAATCAGAAAGAATTGAATTCAATGTTTTTTGTTCATTTTGCTTGTTTGTCGGATTTTGGGATGGACTCTTTGGCTTTGCTTTTCTTCTCCTCATTGGATTTTTCATGTTCAAAGTTGCAGAAGCCAGATTACAAGCTCATTTTGGTTCAACTTCAGCAACTGTGCATTGCATTGCCATGTAATGTGATGCAATGCTATCTTTCTAGCTCTCCCTTTTTACTTCCTTTTGGATAAACAGACATATTAGGCAAGCATTTTGGAGCTTTCACCTAAATAACTACAGGTGGTGAGATAAGCTGCACAATATAATTGACCTTTCAGTATATTGTTGCACACACACCATCTATTTAGCAAATGCCCTTGTTATCAACAGCAGCCTTTTAAACTCACCTGAGCTAACAGGTATGTGCGCTGGTTACTCTGCTGCGCTTAAAATTTCTTTTTTGGTTTGCTACAATGCCTTTTCTGAAACGTTGTCTCTTTCTGCTGGAACACTGACTTCTTTCATTTAATGCCTGCAGACTATAAAAGAGAACCCAACCCAAAAAGTTTGGTTGATTAGTCTGTGGCATTCTGTTAAACTGTTGCTTATGGCGGTCTCTGTGAGCTTCTCAGCGACATTCAGCCAGCCAGGTATCCTGCCTGCAGTAGATGGAATGTGGCAATGGAACGCTGGCTGCGCGTGTCATAATAGGCTCTGAGCCTTTATATACCTGTGCACAGCAGCAGCCACCTTCAGTCTGCTGCTGGACAGCCAGCAGCAGCAGCAGCAGGAGAGGTATGTAATCAGGAGCCCTCCTGCTAAGGGTAGACAGCTGCTCGTTCCACCCCACCCCCCGCCTTAATTGGTTCTCCTCCCTTCCAACGGTGTTGAGGCGGGTGGGAACAGCAGGGGGTGAAGGTGCTGTGTTTAAAGAGGTGGAGTTATGCAGATCTAAAACGCGTGGATTGCAGCAGCAGCAAGCCGAAAAGTGCAGGCATGTAAGGGATCTAGAGGTTGACAACATGTCTTCTTAACGGGAGTCCAGGAGCTCATCTCCACAAATGGACTTTTCAGGACCCTTGGGTGGCTCCGTAGTTTGAAACCAATTCTGGTTATCGCTTCTCGGCCTTTTGGCTAAGATCAAGTGTAGTATCTGTTCTTATCAGTTTAATATCTGATACGTCCCCTATCTGGGGACCATATATTAAATGGATTTTTAGAACAGGGAGATGGAAAAAGAGCTTGCTCTGTCCACTCCACGCATTGACCTGGTATTGCAGTATCTCCAGGACCGGTGCACCCCTTCTTTAATGCAGTTTCTAAAATCAGAAAGAATTGAATTCAATGTTTTTTGTTCATTTTGCTTGTTTGTCGGATTTTGGGATGGACTCTTTGGCTTTGCTTTTCTTCTCCTCATTGGATTTTTCATGTTCAAAGTTGCAGAAGCCAGATTACAAGCTCATTTTGGTTCAACTTCAGCAACTGTGCATTGCATTGCCATGTAATGTGATGCAATGCTATCTTTCTAGCTCTCCCTTTTTACTTCCTTTTGGATAAACAGACATATTAGGCAAGCATTTTGGAGCTTTCACCTAAATAACTACAGGTGGTGAGATAAGCTGCACAATATAATTGACCTTTCAGTATATTGTTGCACACACACCATCTATTTAGCAAATGCCCTTGTTATCAACAGCAGCCTTTTAAACTCACCTGAGCTAACAGGTATGTGCGCTGGTTACTCTGCTGCGCTTAAAATTTCTTTTTTGGTTTGCTACAATGCCTTTTCTGAAACGTTGTCTCCTTCTGCTGGAACACTGACTTCTTTCATTTAATGCCTGCAGACTATAAAAGAGAACCCAACCCAAAAAGTTTGGTTGATTAGTCTGTGGCATTCTGTTAAACTGTTGCTTATGGCGGTCTCTGTGAGCTTCTCAGCGACATTCAGCCAGCCAGGTATCCTGCCTGCAGTAGATGGAATGTGGCAATGGAACGCTGGCTGCGCGTGTCATAATAGGCTCTGAGCCTTTATATACCTGTGCACAGCAGCAGCCACCTTCAGTCTGCTGCTGGACAGCCAGCAGCAGCAGCAGCAGGAGAGGTATGTAATCAGGAGCCCTCCTGCTAAGGGTAGACAGCTGCTCGTTCCACCCCACCCCCCGCCTTAATTGGTTCTCCTCCCTTCCAATGGTGTTGAGGCGGGTGGGAACAGCAGGGGGTGAAGGTGCTGTGTTTAAAGAGGTGGAGTTATGCAGATCTAAAACGCGTGGATTGCAGCAGCAGCAAGCCGAAAAGTGCAGGCATGTAAGGGATCTAGAGGTTGACAACATGTCTTCTTAACGGGAGTCCAGGAGCTCATCTCCACAAATGGACTTTTCAGGATCCTTGGGTGGCTCCGTAGTTTGAAACCAATTCTGGTTATCGCTTCTCGGCCTTTTGGCACGATCCTTGTGATTGGTGTCAGGAGGCAGGTTCGTGATCACTGGAATTCTTTCTCGGCCTTTTCCGATTGGAACTGCTGCTATTGGGAAGGAAGGAAGGTGTTTCTCGTACCTTTCGGCGTGGAAGGAATTCTGGATCGTGGAGGAGGATTTCTTCAGGACTGGAGTTCTGGACGCTGCTGAACAGAAGGGATCGAGTCTGGTGCTGTTATTTTTGGACGTCATCGGGCTTTCTTTTGAATTTTCTCTGTGTGGAAATGGAGATGAATTTGGATCAGGACGATGCCTACATGAAGGACACCATCCGGTTTGTGGTGAGTGTGGAATTTAGGCAAGTTAAAAACTTGGACTTTTTGTACAGGAAAGTCTTTACTCCTATCTTGCATATCAGCAAGGATGAGTACTTTTGTGTTCAGTCATTTTCTAACAGAGGAGTACACGATGTGACTTTGAGAGGTGCTGGTGTATGTGAGAGGGTTTTTTCCAGTTTTAGATATGCTGCAGCCTGTGAGCATAGTGAGGTATTGGAAGGAATTTCAGCCACGCCTCGCTTTCAATTTGATCAAAGGATGCTAACAATACATATGTATAACCCTTTCATATCTGATGAGCAAGTGACTTCATACTTAAGAAGGTTTTGCTCCGTATTAATTATGAAAAAACGTTGTACGACTGGTTTTGGGGCCTGGAACGGCAAGAGACTGTATCAGGTCGTTTTTAAAAAGGACCCGTCAGTGGAGGGGGGTGTCTTAAGACCCCCACCAGTCGTGTTCATAAATAGAGATAGAGGCTTTTTGTTTTTTTCTAATATGCCACCATATTGTAAACGATGTCGGAAATATGGCCATATGGATGAAAATTGCGCCCCTTGTGAAGTATGTTCTGGCCCGGTTCATCAGGCGAGAGAGTGCCCAATGCAAGCCAGGCAAACATCTGAGGCTGATGCTGAAGATAAACAAGGGGATGGTGGGCAGATGGAGGATGGAGGATCAGAAAGTTCTTCTAATGTGGCGCAGGAAGTAGAGGTTCTGGCACCTCTAAGTAATAGAGAAAAAAGAGAAGAGAGGAAGAAAGCTGAAGAAAAGAAGAAAGAAGAAAGGAAGAAGGAAGAAAAGAAGAAGGAAGTAAAGAAGAAGGAAGAAAAGAAGAAGGAAGACAAGAAGAAGGAAGACAAGAAGAAAGAAGATAAAAAGAAAGAAGGAGAGAGGAAAGAAGATGGAAGAGAGGAAGGAACATTGGAAGAGGAAAAGGAGGGGCAACAAGGTATTGTGGATACAGTTGCTGCTCTGGCGGTATTATCAGAGATGTCGTCAGGGATTCCTTGTGCCCAGGAAAATATGGACTTAAGTTCAAAATCTTTGAAAAGGAGTACATGGGAAGAAGAGCAACAGGAGATCATGGAGGACTTGGGTGGGAAAAATCTCGTGGTGACGCGTCTTCTTTGTTTGGGGATGTATCTCCCTCAAGTTCTTCTGATCAAGAATCCTTAATTGTGGATGTGAAATCACCTTTGGTAGATGAGGGCGGAGGGATTAGCCCTGGGCCTATTACTAGAAGATGATTACTGTTGTATCCCTGAATGTTCAGGGGTTGAACAATTTATACAAACGCACTGCATTATATGATTTTTTGAATAATGAGAAATGCGATTTTATTTTTTTACAAGAATGTAATTTAGAAAGGAAAATGAGCTATGAATATTTACGTGGAATATGGAAGGGTAACATGGTTTTTTCTGGTGGGAATGAATTGAAAAGTGATGGGGTGGGTTTTTTGTGCTCTAGTGAGTGGGAGGTGGTGAAGTATGAGGAAATTTACCCTGGTCGTATTCTATGTGTAGAAGTAATGAGGGAGGGTAAAAGGGTGCGTTGTTTTAATATTTATGCTCATACTGAGAAAAATCAAAGATTACATTTATTCGAGATTTTACAGCTTTTTTTATCAGGTGCGGATCCGATTTTAATTGGTGGGGATTTTAACTGCCAGTTAAATAATGTACGGGATGGGTCGGTAACCTGCCTTAAGAACATAATTTCTGCCTTCAGTTTAAAGGATGCATGGGCTATGGATGGTAGTAAAAAAGAATTTGAAGTTACGTGGTCAAACAGAGGTTTTACGTCTAGGATTGATCACTTTTTTATGTCTGATTCTTTTAAATGTTCCTCTTTTAAGACAAGTATTAATCCTTTTTCGGATCATAAGTTATTGGGATGCACTTTAGCAATAGACCCTTGCGGTAAGAAAAAACCTTCGCATTGGAAACTGAATGTTTCTTTATTACAGGGGGAGAATTTTAAAGAAGACTTTAAGGTTTTTTATAATGAATTAAAACTTAACAAAAAGGGTTTTAAGTGTATTTTAGACTGGTGGGATTTTATGAAGGGTAAGATCAGAACCTTCTTTGTTAAATTGGGAAAGAGGAAAGCGTATGAGAAAAGGCAGTTTTATGATGCGTTAAATGCTAATTTGCAGTGTTATTATTATTTTCAAAACAATGGAGTTAATATGGACAGCAGTATTAGTGAGGTAAAGGAGAAAATTCAGAATGCACTAAAAGAGAAGGGAAAAGAAATCATCTTCAACTCTAGGGTAAAGGTCCTGGATGAGGATGAGAAATGCACTAAGTTTTTCTTTAAAAAAATATGTGGAAAAAAGGATTTTATTGAGGTCTTAGAGGGTGAGGTGAGCCCAGAAGGGAAAGCATTGCAGGCCAAAATATTTTATGATGATCTGTTTTCTCGAAAAAAGATTGATGAATCATTGAAAAACCATTTTTTAGAGGTTCTGGATAAAGCTCTTAGTGAGGAAGAAAAATTACTTTTATCTAGGGAGTTTACTAAGGAGGAGATATTTAATACTATTTGCACTTTACAAAATCAGAAGACACCAGGTGTGGATGGCCTCCCTGTGGAGTTTTACAGGGTTGTGTGGGATATTATAGGGGAAGATTTTTATGAGTTGTTTTCAGAAGTGGAGTCCTCTTTTAATATTCCCAAGTCATGGGCAGAAGGCCTTATTGTTTTATTATATAAAAAAGGAGGAAAAGAACTGATTAAAAATTGGAGGCCTATTACGCTGCTAAATACAGACTATAAAGTATATGCAAAACTATTGGCCAATAGATTAAAGAGTGTGATAGGGTCGGTTATTGAGGTGGATCAGTCTTGTGCAGTCCCGAATCGTAAGATTACCGACACGCTAATCTTACTGAGAGATATAATATGGGATGTGGCTGATAGGAAGCAGGACTTGGCCCTTGTTTCCCTTGATTTTGAGAAGGCATATGATAGGGTTGCTCATGAGTTTTTATTTGCCGTTTTAAAAAAAATAGGATGTCCTGGTGTTTTTATTGAACGTATTAAATGTCTGTATAAGTTATGTTTTAGTAAGATTTCTATTAATGGTTTTTTATCGGAAAATATTAATATTAATTGTGGGGTTAAGCAGGGGTGCCCCCTGTCGCCTATACTTTTCATTTGTGCAATAGAACCCCTTTTAACTGCTTTTAGGAAAGATAAAGTTATTAATGGCTTTTTTATTCCTGGCAGTAGGAATGACCAAGTGAAGGTTTTAGCTTATATGGATGATGTGTCAGTTTTAGTGCGGGACATTAAGAGTCTTCATAGAGTTTTAAGGACAGTTGTGTGGTTTGGTGGAGCATCTGGTTTTAAAATAAATTTAGAAAAATCAGGTGTTTTAACTATGGGTAAATTTCTTTTAAATTCGGATTGCATGCTGATGAGAGTAATGGAAATTAAAGTTTTAGGGGTATTTTTTACAGAGACATGTGGGAATGTGAGGAATTGGGAGTCCCTGCTTGAAAGGGTAAGGAAAAAGATTGATTTTTGGAACTTGAGAAGTTTAACAATGGAAGGCAAAATCTTGATAATAAAGCAGGTCTTACTTCCGATAATTTTATACATTTCAACTGTTTTTATACCTCCTATTAATGTAATGAAAAAGATAATTAAGTTATGTTTTAATTTCCTATGGAAGTCAAAAATGGAAAGGGTAAAAAGGGAAGAGTTGTACAAAATTAAAGGGAAAGGAGGGAAAGGCTTCCCAGACATCAGAACCTTCATTTATGCCAAGTATTTAGCTAATTGCATATGCACTTTATTAGGACCAGTTTCTAGGCTGAAAACCTTTTTAACATACAATTTGGGTTTTTTTATTAGGAAATACAAATGGTTACAAATGCATTTGGATCGGCCATATAAGTTTATGCCATCTGGGAATTATATTATTTTAGAAAGAATTCTGAGGGATTTTAAATTAATGAATATAGATCTTAAAATACTTGGAAATCATAAGAACATTTTAAAAGTCTTAGAAAGCAGGGTGATAGCTAGTCCGGTAGAGCGATTTTCCGATAATGTTGTAGATAAAATTTGGATTAATGCAAATTTTAAGTGTTTGACTAATGAACACAAGGACTTAATATGGTGTAGTATTAAAGACTGTCTGCCAACTCGAGATTTCCAATATAGAAGAGGATTGGTACGGTTTGAAAAATGCCCAAGACGTAAATGTGCTGCTAGCGAAACAGCTATGCACATTTTTTGGAACTGTTGTTATGCGCAATTAGTATGGAGAAAGATTAGTAATTTAGTTAAAGCTCTAAGTGGTGTTAATTTTCTAGATTTTAATAGGATTTTTTACGGGTTGGGTGTCAAGGATGAAGTGTTCAAGGTTGTATGGATAATTTTATCTTGTGTGAAAATGGCGCTTTGGAAAACTCGGAATATTTTGATTTTTAAACATAAGGAAGTATCGGTACAAGAATGTATTAAGTTATGCCTAAGTTATATGTTTTTATATTTCTGGAGAGATAAGGTGTTGTTTGGTGATAAAAAAGCTAATGAAATTTGGAAGCAAAAAGATTGGAATGTACTTACCTTGTGATGTTCTTGTTGCACCATATGTACCCCCCTGTAAAAAATGGAAATTCTAAAGTTAAAACGAAAATAAACTGGAATATGGAAAATAATATAAGCTGTAAATTTACAACAACAAAAAAAGGGAAAAAAAAAAAAAAGATCCAGTTTGCTATCTACAATGAGGAAACTTTTAAGTTTGAAACCATTTTAACATGATGACTTGTGATGGTGGACTTAAAGATCTGAGTAGAAAAAAAAAAAAAACAAAAAAAAAAAAAAATCTGTTCTTATCAGTTTAATATCTGATACGTCCCCTATCTGGGGACCATATATTAAATGGATTTTTAGAACAGGGAGATGGAAAAAGAGCTTGCTCTGTCCACTCCACGCATTGACCTGGTATTGCAGTATCTCCAGGACCGGTGCACCCCTTCTTTAATGCAGTGTCTAAAATCAGAAAGAATTGAATTCAATGTTTTTTGTTCATTTTGCTTGTTTGTCGGATTTTGGGATGGACTCTTTGGCTTTGCTTTTCTTCTCCTCATTGGATTTTTCATGTTCAAAGTTGCAGAAGCCAGATTACAAGCTCATTTTGGTTCAACTTCAGCAACTGTGCATTGCATTGCCATGTAATGTGATGCAATGCTATCTTTCTAGCTCTCCCTTTTTACTTCCTTTTGGATAAACAGACATATTAGGCAAGCATTTTGGAGCTTTCACCTAAATAACTACAGGTGGTGAGATAAGCTGCACAATATAATTGACCTTTCAGTATATTGTTGCACACACACCATCTATTTAGCAAATGCCCTTGTTATCAACAGCAGCCTTTTAAACTCACCTGAGCTAACAGGTATGTGCGCTGGTTACTCTGCTGCGCTTAAAATTTCTTTTTTGGTTTGCTACAATGCCTTTTCTGAAACGTTGTCTCCCTCTGCTGGAACACTGACTTCTTTCATTTAATGCCTGCAGACTATAAAAGAGAACCCAACCCAAAAAGTTTGGTTGATTAGTCTGTGGCATTCTGTTAAACTGTTGCTTATGGCGGTCTCTGTGAGCTTCTCAGCGACATTCAGCCAGCCAGGTATCCTGCCTGCAGTAGATGGAATGTGGCAATGGAACGCTGGCTGCGCGTGTCATAATAGGCTCTGAGCCTTTATATACCTGTGCACAGCAGCAGCCACCTTCAGTCTGCTGCTGGACAGCCAGCAGCAGCAGCAGCAGGAGAGGTATGTAATCAGGAGCCCTCCTGCTAAGGGTAGACAGCTGCTCGTTCCACCCCACCCCCCGCCTTAATTGGTTCTCCTCCCTTCCAATGGTGTTGAGGCGGGTGGGAACAGCAGGGGGTGAAGGTGCTGTGTTTAAAGAGGTGGAGTTATGCAGATCTAAAACGCGTGGATTGCAGCAGCAGCAAGCCGAAAAGTGCAGGCATGTAAGGGATCTAGAGGTTGACAACATGTCTTCTTAACGGGAGTCCAGGATCTCATCTCCACAAATGGACTTTTCAGGATCCTTGGGTGGCTCCGTAGTTTGAAACCAATTCTGGTTATCGCTTCTCGGCCTTTTGGCTAAGATCAAGTGTAGTATCTGTTCTTATCAGTTTAATATCTGATACGTCCCCTATCTGGGGACCATATATTAAATGGATTTTTAGAACAGGGAGATGGAAAAAGAGCTTGCTCTGTCCACTCCACGCATTGACCTGGTATTGCAGTATCTCCAGGACCGGTGCACCCCTTCTTTAATGCAGTTTCTAAAATCAGAAAGAATTGAATTCAATGTTTTTTGTTCATTTTGCTTGTTTGTCGGATTTTGGGATGGACTCTTTGGCTTTGCTTTTCTTCTCCTCATTGGATTTTTCATGTTCAAAGTTGCAGAAGCCAGATTACAAGCTCATTTTGGTTCAACTTCAGCAACTGTGCATTGCATTGCCATGTAATGTGATGCAATGCTATCTTTCTAGCTCTCCCTTTTTACTTCCTTTTGGATAAACAGACATATTAGGCAAGCATTTTGGAGCTTTCACCTAAATAACTACAGGTGGTGAGATAAGCTGCACAATATAATTGACCTTTCAGTATATTGTTGCACACACACCATCTATTTAGCAAATGCCCTTGTTATCAACAGCAGCCTTTTAAACTCACCTGAGCTAACAGGTATGTGCGCTGGTTACTCTGCTGCGCTTAAAATTTCTTTTTTGGTTTGCTACAATGCCTTTTCTGAAACGTTGTCTCCCTCTGCTGGAACACTGACTTCTTTCATTTAATGCCTGCAGACTATAAAAGAGAACCCAACCCAAAAAGTTTGGTTGATTAGTCTGTGGCATTCTGTTAAACTGTTGCTTATGGCGGTCTCTGTGAGCTTCTCAGCGACATTCAGCCAGCCAGGTATCCTGCCTGCAGTAGATGGAATGTGGCAATGGAACGCTGGCTGCGCGTGTCATAATAGGCTCTGAGCCTTTATATACCTGTGCACAGCAGCAGCCACCTTCAGTCTGCTGCTGGACAGCCAGCAGCAGCAGCAGCAGGAGAGGTATGTAATCAGGAGCCCTCCTGCTAAGGGTAGACAGCTGCTCGTTCCACCCCACCCCCCGCCTTAATTGGTTCTCCTCCCTTCCAACGGTGTTGAGGCGGGTGGGAACAGCAGGGGGTGAAGGTGCTGTGTTTAAAGAGGTGGAGTTATGCAGATCTAAAACGCGTGGATTGCAGCAGCAGCAAGCCGAAAAGTGCAGGCATGTAAGGGATCTAGAGGTTGACAACATGTCTTCTTAACGGGAGTCCAGGAGCTCATCTCCACAAATGGACTTTTCAGGATCCTTGGGTGGCTCCGTAGTTTGAAACCAATTCTGGTTATCGCTTCTCGGCCTTTTGGCTAAGATCAAGTGTAGTATCTGTTCTTATCAGTTTAATATCTGATACGTCCCCTATCTGGGGACCATATATTAAATGGATTTTTAGAACAGGGAGATGGAAAAAGAGCTTGCTCTGTCCACTCCACGCATTGACCTGGTATTGCAGTATCTCCAGGACCGGTGCACCCCTTCTTTAATGCAGTTTCTAAAATCAGAAAGAATTGAATTCAATGTTTTTTGTTCATTTTGCTTGTTTGTCGGATTTTGGGATGGACTCTTTGGCTTTGCTTTTCTTCTCCTCATTGGATTTTTCATGTTCAAAGTTGCAGAAGCCAGATTACAAGCTCATTTTGGTTCAACTTCAGCAACTGTGCATTGCATTGCCATGTAATGTGATGCAATGCTATCTTTCTAGCTCTCCCTTTTTACTTCCTTTTGGATAAACAGACATATTAGGCAAGCATTTTGGAGCTTTCACCTAAATAACTACAGGTGGTGAGATAAGCTGCACAATATAATTGACCTTTCAGTATATTGTTGCACACACACCATCTATTTAGCAAATGCCCTTGTTATCAACAGCAGCCTTTTAAACTCACCTGAGCTAACAGGTATGTGCGCTGGTTACTCTGCTGCGCTTAAAATTTCTTTTTTGGTTTGCTACAATGCCTTTTCTGAAACGTTGTCTCCCTCTGCTGGAACACTGACTTCTTTCATTTAATGCCTGCAGACTATAAAAGAGAACCCAACCCAAAAAGTTTGGTTGATTAGTCTGTGGCATTCTGTTAAACTGTTGCTTATGGCGGTCTCTGTGAGCTTCTCAGCGACATTCAGCCAGCCAGGTATCCTGCCTGCAGTAGATGGAATGTGGCAATGGAACGCTGGCTGCGCGTGTCATAATAGGCTCTGAGCCTTTATATACCTGTGCACAGCAGCAGCCACCTTCAGTCTGCTGCTGGACAGCCAGCAGCAGCAGCAGCAGGAGAGGTATGTAATCAGGAGCCCTCCTGCTAAGGGTAGACAGCTGCTCGTTCCACCCCACCCCCCGCCTTAATTGGTTCTCCTCCCTTCCAACGGTGTTGAGGCGGGTGGGAACAGCAGGGGGTGAAGGTGCTGTGTTTAAAGAGGTGGAGTTATGCAGATCTAAAACGCGTGGATTGCAGCAGCAGCAAGCCGAAAAGTGCAGGCATGTAAGGGATCTAGAGGTTGACAACATGTCTTCTTAACGGGAGTCCAGGAGCTCATCTCCACAAATGGACTTTTCAGGATCCTTGGGCGGCTCCGTAGTTTGAAACCAATTCTGGTTATCGCTTCTCGGCCTTTTGGCTAAGATCAAGTGTAGTATCTGTTCTTATCAGTTTAATATCTGATACGTCCCCTATCTGGGGACCATATATTAAATGGATTTTTAGAACAGGGAGATGGAAAAAGAGCTTGCTCTGTCCACTCCACGCATTGACCTGGTATTGCAGTATCTCCAGGACCGGTGCACCCCTTCTTTAATGCAGTGTCTAAAATCAGAAAGAATTGAATTCAATGTTTTTTGTTCATTTTGCTTGTTTGTCGGATTTTGGGATGGACTCTTTGGCTTTGCTTTTCTTCTCCTCATTGGATTTTTCATGTTCAAAGTTGCAGAAGCCAGATTACAAGCTCATTTTGGTTCAACTTCAGCAACTGTGCATTGCATTGCCATGTAATGTGATGCAATGCTATCTTTCTAGCTCTCCTTTTTACTTCCTTTTGGATAAACAGACATATTAGGCAAGCATTTTGGAGCTTTCACCTAAATAACTACAGGTGGTGAGATAAGCTGCACAATATAATTGACCTTTCAGTATATTGTTGCACACACACCATCTATTTAGAAAATGCCCTTGTTATCAACAGCAGCCTTTTAAACTCACCTGAGCTAACAGGTATGTGCGCTGGTTACTCTGCTGCGCTTAAAATTTCTTTTTTGGTTTGCTACAATGCCTTTTCTGAAACGTTGTCTCCCTCTGCTGGAACACTGACTTCTTTCATTTAATGCCTGCAGACTATAAAAGAGAACCCAACCCAAAAAGTTTGGTTGATTAGTCTGTGGCATTCTGTTAAACTGTTGCTTATGGCGGTCTCTGTGAGCTTCTCAGCGACATTCAGCCAGCCAGGTATCCTGCCTGCAGTAGATGGAATGTGGCAATAGAACGCTGGCTGCGCGTGTCATAATAGGCTCTGAGCCTTTATATACCTGTGCACAGCAGCAGCCACCTTCAGTCTGCTGCTGGACAGCCAGCAGCAGCAGCAGCAGGAGAGGTATGTAATCAGGAGCCCTCCTGCTAAGGGTAGACAGCTGCTCGTTCCACCCCACCCCCCGCCTTAATTGGTTCTCCTCCCTTCCAACGGTGTTGAGGCGGGTGGGAACAGCAGGGGGTGAAGGTGCTGTGTTTAAAGAGGTGGAGTTATGCAGATCTAAAACGCGTGGATTGCAGCAGCAGCAAGCTGAAAAGTGCAGGCATTTAAGGGATCTAGAGGTTGACAACATGTCTTCTTAACGGGAGTCCAGGAGCTCATCTCCACAAATGGACTTTTCAGGATCCTTGGGTGGCTCCGTAGTTTGAAACCAATTCTGGTTATCGCTTCTCGGCCTTTTGGCTAAGATCAAGTGTAGTATCTGTCCTTATCAGTTTAATATCTGATACGTCCCCTATCTGGGGACCATATATTAAATGGATTTTTAGAACAGGGAGATGGAAAAAGAGCTTGCTCTGTCCACTCCACGCATTGACCTGGTATTGCAGTATCTCCAGGACCGGTGCACCCCTTCTTTAATGCAGTTTCTAAAATCAGAAAGAATTGAATTCAATGTTTTTTGTTCATTTTGCTTGTTTGTCGGATTTTGGGATGGACTCTTTGGCTTTGCTTTTCTTCTCCTCATTGGATTTTTCATGTTCAAAGTTGCAGAAGCCAGATTACAAGCTCATTTTGGTTCAACTTCAGCAACTGTGCATTGCATTGCCATGTAATGTGATGCAATGCTATCTTTCTAGCTCTCCCTTTTTACTTCCTTTTGGATAAACAGACATATTAGGCAAGCATTTTGGAGCTTTCACCTAAATAACTACAGGTGGTGAGATAAGCTGCACAATATAATTGACCTTTCAGTATATTGTTGCACACACACCATCTATTTAGCAAATGCCCTTGTTATCAACAGCAGCCTTTTAAACTCACCTGAGCTAACAGGTATGTGCGCTGGTTACTCTGCTGCGCTTAAAATTTCTTTTTTGGTTTGCTACAATGCCTTTTCTGAAACGTTGTCTCCCTCTGCTGGAACACTGACTTCTTTCATTTAATGCCTGCAGACTATAAAAGAGAACCCAACCCAAAAAGTTTGGTTGATTAGTCTGTGGCATTCTGTTAAACTGTTGCTTATGGCGGTCTCTGTGAGCTTCTCAGCGACATTCAGCCAGCCAGGTATCCTGCCTGCAGTAGATGGAATGTGGCAATGGAACGCTGTCTGCGCGTGTCATAATAGGCTCTGAGCCTTTATATACCTGTGCACAGCAGCAGCCACCTTCAGTCTGCTGCTGGACAGCCAGCAGCAGCAGCAGCAGGAGAGGTATGTAATCAGGAGCCCTCCTGCTAAGGGTAGACAGCTGCTCGTTCCACCCCACCCCCCGCCTTAATTGGTTCTCCTCCCTTCCAACGGTGTTGAGGCGGGTGGGAACAGCAGGGGGTGAAGGTGCTGTGTTTAAAGAGGTGGAGTTATGCAGATCTAAAACGCGTGGATTGCAGCAGCAGCAAGCTGAAAAGTGCAGGCATGTAAGGGATCTAGAGGTTGACAACATGTCTTCTTAACGGGAGTCCAGGAGCTCATCTCCACAAATGGACTTTTCAGGATCCTTGGGTGGCTCCGTAGTTTGAAACCAATTCTGGTTATCGCTTCTCGGCCTTTTGGCTAAGATCAAGTGTAGTATCTGTCCTTATCAGTTTAATATCTGATACGTCCCCTATCTGGGGACCATATATTAAATGGATTTTTAGAACAGGGAGATGGAAAAAGAGCTTGCTCTGTCCACTCCACGCATTGACCTGGTATTGCAGTATCTCCAGGACCGGTGCACCCCTTCTTTAATGCAGTTTCTAAAATCAGAAAGAATTGAATTCAATGTTTTTTGTTCATTTTGCTTGTTTGTCGGATTTTGGGATGGACTCTTTGGCTTTGCTTTTCTTCTCCTCATTGGATTTTTCATGTTCAAAGTTGCAGAAGCCAGATTACAAGCTCATTTTGGTTCAACTTCAGCAACTGTGCATTGCATTGCCATGTAATGTGATGCAATGCTATCTTTCTAGCTCTCCCTTTTTACTTCCTTTTGGATAAACAGACATATTAGGCAAGCATTTTGGAGCTTTCACCTAAATAACTACAGGTGGTGAGATAAGCTGCACAATATAATTGACCTTTCAGTATATTGTTGCACACACACCATCTATTTAGCAAATGCCCTTGTTATCAACAGCAGCCTTTTAAACTCACCTGAGCTAACAGGTATGTGCGCTGGTTACTCTGCTGCGCTTAAAATTTCTTTTTTGGTTTGCTACAATGCCTTTTCTGAAACGTTGTCTCCCTCTGCTGGAACACTGACTTCTTTCATTTAATGCCTGCAGACTATAAAAGAGAACCCAACCCAAAAAGTTTGGTTGATTAGTCTGTGGCATTCTGTTAAACTGTTGCTTATGGCGGTCTCTGTGAGCTTCTCAGCGACATTCAGCCAGCCAGGTATCCTGCCTGCAGTAGATGGAATGTGGCAATGGAACGCTGGCTGCGCGTGTCATAATAGGCTCTGAGCCTTTATATACCTGTGCACAGCAGCAGCCACCTTCAGTCTGCTGCTGGACAGCCAGCAGCAGCAGCAGCAGGAGAGGTATGTAATCAGGAGCCCTCCTGCTAAGGGTAGACAGCTGCTCATTCCACCCCACCCCCCGCCTTAATTGGTTCTCCTCCCTTCCAACGGTGTTGAGGCGGGTGGGAACAGCAGGGGGTGAAGGTGCTGTGTTTAAAGAGGTGGAGTTATGCAGATCTAAAACGCGTGGATTGCAGCAGCAGCAAGCCGAAAAGTGCAGGCATGTAAGGGATCTAGAGGTTGACAACATGTCTTCTTAACGGGAGTCCAGGAGCTCATCTCCACAAATGGACTTTTCAGGATCCTTGGGTGGCTCCGTAGTTTGAAACCAATTCTGGTTATCGCTTCTCAGCCTTTTGGCTAAGATCAAGTGTAGTATCTGTTCTTATCAGTTTAATATCTGATACGTCCCCTATCTGGGGACCATATATTAAATGGATTTTTAGAACAGGGAGATGGAAAAAGAGCTTGCTCTGTCCACTCCACGCATTGACCTGGTATTGCAGTATCTCCAGGACCGGTGCACCCCTTCTTTAATGCAGTTTCTAAAATCAGAAAGAATTGAATTCAATGTTTTTTGTTCATTTTGCTTGTTTGTCGGATTTTGGGATGGACTCTTTGGCTTTGCTTTTCTTCTCCTCATTGGATTTTTCATGTTCAAAGTTGCAGAAGCCAGATTACAAGCTCATTTTGGTTCAACTTCAGCAACTGTGCATTGCATTGCCATGTAATGTGATGCAATGCTATCTTTCTAGCTCTCCCTTTTTACTTCCTTTTGGATAAACAGACATATTAGGCAAGCATTTTGGAGCTTTCACCTAAATAACTACAGGTGGTGAGATAAGCTGCACAATATAATTGACCTTTCAGTATATTGTTGCACACACACCATCTATTTAGCAAATGCCCTTGTTATCAACAGCAGCCTTTTAAACTCACCTGAGCTAACAGGTATGTGCGCTGGTTACTCTGCTGCGCTTAAAATTTCTTTTTTGGTTTGCTACAATGCCTTTTCTGAAACGTTGTCTCCCTCTGCTGGAACACTGACTTCTTTCATTTAATGCCTGCAGACTATAAAAGAGAACCCAACCCAAAAAGTTTGGTTGATTAGTCTGTGGCATTCTGTTAAACTGTTGCTTATGGCGGTCTCTGTGAGCTTCTCAGCGACATTCAGCCAGCCAGGTATCCTGCCTGCAGTAGATGGAATGTGGCAATGGAACGCTGGCTGCGCGTGTCATAATAGGCTCTGAGCCTTTATATACCTGTGCACAGCAGCAGCCACCTTCAGTCTGCTGCTGGACAGCCAGCAGCAGCAGCAGCAGGAGAGGTATGTAATCAGGAGCCCTCCTGCTAAGGGTAGACAGCTGCTCGTTCCACCCCACCCCCCGCCTTAATTGGTTCTCCTCCCTTCCAACGGTGTTGAGGCGGGTGGGAACAGCAGGGGGTGAAGGTGCTGTGTTTAAAGAGGTGGAGTTATGCAGATCTAAAACGCGTGGATTGCAGCAGCAGCAAGCCGAAAAGTGCAGGCATGTAAGGGATCTAGAGGTTGACAACATGTCTTCTTAACGGGAGTCCAGGAGCTCATCTCCACAAATGGACTTTTCAGGATCCTTGGGTGGCTCCGTAGTTTGAAACCAATTCTGGTTATCGCTTCTCGGCCTTTTGGCTCAGATCAAGTGTCTGGACATCAGGTTCCTTGAGTGCTAGCCCTCGGCCTTCCAGCATCGCCACTCCGGTGGCTTAAGCTGGATGCTGCTATAGGGGGAGAGTGAGGAGGAAACGGGAAGGCGATTTCCGTGGCTGACTATGGGAGTCAAGCTGAAATTTGCTGGGACCGGGGACCCCCGGGTCAAGAATGGATTTCGCATTGAGATTTCCGAGGAGAAGAAGGGACATTTTTCCATGTCCTACCTGGTGAATGCCATCTTCTATGAAGCATTGAAGATTAAGAAGTCGGACATTCTTTGCCTGCAGGAATTTAGAAGTCATGGAAGGTATGTGCTGGTTCTTTCTACTATGGCTGCTTGCCAAAATCTTTATAGAACCTTGAAAGGCCATACTGAGAACTCCCTCCTAGATGGACTCACTTTTACTGTCCTCTATTCAAAGGGGGATGTTCCTGTTGTTGTGTTTATGCACAATCCCTTTATCCCCCAGGAGGACATTACTGTATTCTTGAGGAGGCATTGTACTTATGTGCATTTTTCCCACAAGATCTCGAATGAAGAAGGCTTGTGGACTGGCAAATACAAGTACTTTGTTCGTTTTGCTACAGACCCCGAGGGGCCAGGGGGCATACATTATCCTCCTATGAGTTTCTCTATTGGGAGAGACACTGGTTTCTTGTACTTTCCTGATGCTCCTTTTTTCTGCAGAAGATGTAACAAGTATGGTCATGTCCAGGAGTCCTGCAGGTATCCGCCAACCTGCAGGAGGTGTAACACGTCTGGTCATATGGCGAAAGACTGCAAGAACCAGGTAAAGTGTGATGCTTGTGGTGAGGAGGGGCATGTTCTTAGGCAGTGTCAAGCTAGAACCACTCCTAAGTCTTTTGCTCAAGTGGTCGCGGAGGGGCCTGCTGTTCCTTCGACTTCTACTAGGGTTCCACAAGGTCCCCTTCCGGATGTCGGGGAGGCAACTGCTCCCCAAGAGGAAGAGGATGGCACTCAGATGGACGACATATTTGAAGATGCCCAGCTTCAGCCTCCTGCGTCAGGAGGCTTTGACATGGTGATTCCAGAGGTGATGTCACCTTTCCCTCCCCAGTTTGGTGTCCGTGGTGAGGGGGAAATGGACTTGTCCAATTCTCCTGTCATATCTTGGTGCAATACTGCTTCAGAGGAGATCGGGGGCGGTGGCCAAGGGGACTTGTCTGCTGTCCGTTTCTCTGATGAGGAGGATCCTGATGTGGTCAAGAAGAAGCCAAGGACTGAGTGTTCATCCATTGCTGCCGTGTGTGATAGCCCGGTGGACTCTCGTGCTTACCCGTCAGATGTATTTTCTCCTGACATTGTTACATTTGGCATTCAGCCAGATGGTAATAGCTTTGCTTTGCTTGATGAAGTTTGAGTTGATGTTTTCTTTCTTTTTTTTTCAGGTTATGTGTGATCCCCTTTAGTTATGCCGCATCATTCTGGATGGGACATTGTGTCCCTTAATGTTAGGCAAATTAGATCTGTTACCCGAAGAACAACAGTTCTGGATTATCTAAAGGGTTTGAGTGCAGATGTCTATTGTCTACAAGAGTGTGGGATTACTGAATCTCCAGGGGATAAGGACTGGCCTTATGGCCAGTATGTTTGGTCGGGGTCCAGCTTTAACAAAAATGATGGTGTGGGGATTTTAGTTGGTAATAAGAATATTACTATTGATAGTTACACGGTTGTGGAGGTGGGTCGCTGCATTATTGTTTTTTTGAGTTATAGGGGGTGGAAGGTTAGAATGATTAATTTATATTGTCCTACTAAAAAAGAGGAGCGGCTTGCTCTTCTTGAGAAATTGAGTTTTTTTCTCCCTGGAAAAATTCCTACAGTTTTTGTTGGTGACTGTAATTGTGTCACAGAAGGTAATGTGGACATTACGGGAAAAAAGTTATCTCAACTTATTTCTGATTTTTCTTTCTTAGACGCTGCAATACTTGAGTATGGCATTCCACCACCGCCTACATATTATGCTGACCGTGGTAATATTTCATCGAGGATAGATAGGATGTTATTTTCCAAAAATATGGTTTGTTCAAGTTATGTTCAACATAAGGTACCTTTTTCTGATCATGAGTGTTTGCGTGGAGTTTTTAGTGCGAATGGGGACATGGTGTTTGGGGGTGGGGTTTGGAAATTGAATACGAGGTTGTTGGAGGATGAGGAGGTGATGAGTGAGTTGGAGAAAAGGTATGCAAGTTGGAGGTGGCGTAAGCGTGATTTTGGTAGTGTGCTTGAATGGTGGGATTGGGTGAAATTACAGTTAAAAACTTTCTTTAAAAAATGGGGCTACAAAAAAGCTGCCAGATATCGTAATAGATTTAATGACTTAAGTAGACGGATTGATTGGTTGCGTGGGTGTGTTAGGAAAGGAATGGATATGTCTGATCAGCTTGAGGTTGCTAAGAATGAGTTAAAATGTCTTCTGGATGAAAAAGGTAAAGAGATTATTTACCGTACCAAGTTAGAGCATTTGGAAAAGAATGAAAAGTGCACCAGGTACTTTTTTAAAAAAATGAATGGAAGGAAGTTGGATTTGAGTGAAGTGGTAGGTGAAGATGGATCTAGTGTGGTTGGGAAGAATGTGTTGAATGAGGTGAATGGCTTCTATAGTAAGTTGTACGATGAGAAATGGATTGATCCTGGACTTGTGTCGCATGTATTGAGTGGTATGGAGAAGAGACTTGGTTCGGATGAATGTGATGCTTTGTGTGAGGATGTTATTTTGGATGAGGTGAGGAATGTTGTTATGAGTGCTAAAAAGAATAAGACGCCTGGGAAGGATGGGTTGCCTGTGGAGCTGTATGTGAAAGCTTGGGAGTTTTTGGGTAAGGACTTGACTGAGGTTTGTAGGTATATGTGGATGAATGGTGTTTTGTGTGACAGTATGAAAGAGGGTATAGTGGTTCTTGTGTTTAAGAAGGGTGAGAAAAAGCGTTTGGAGAACTGGAGACCCATATCATTGCTTAACGCTGATTATAAGGTCTACAGTAAATTGTTAGCAAATCGTATGCGTGAGGTGATTGGTAGGGTTGTGGAGGATGACCAAGTGTGTGCCGTGCCTGGTCGGAGTATAAGTGATAATTTGTTATTGTTAAGGGATATGCTTGGGGATTGTAAGACTAGAAAGCAGAAGTGTATGGTGTTAGCAATTGATTTCGAAAAGGCTTTTGATAGAGTTTCGCATGTGTTTCTGTTTAAAGTATTGGAGAGGATGGGTTTCCCTAGGGTTTTTCTGAATGGAGTTAAGTCTTTATATGATTATGTGTCAAGTGAGTTTTTAGTGAATGGATGGTTGTCTGACAAAGTGATGATTAGGTCTGGTGTAAGACAGGGGTGCCCTATGTCCCCTGTCTTGTTTGTATGTGTGATTGAGCCTTTGCTGTGTTTAGTGAGACGTGAGAAAATGATGAGAGGATTCTTAGTGCCTGGGAGTGGTGGTAAGCATGTGAAGGTGTTAGGTTACATGGATGATGTTGTGATGGTGAGTGAAAGTATGGCTTCAATGAGTAGGGTGAGGTTGCTTTTGGATTTTTTCTGTGGTGCATCAGGTTTTAGAGTTAACTGGACTAAGTGTAGTTTCAAATGCTTTGGAGATGACAGTATTCGTATGGAAGGTGTTAAGTATGAGGAGAGTGCAATTAAGGTTTTAGGGGTATTTTTCAATGATGATCTGAAAGGAAATGAGAGTTGGGACGAGTGTGGTATGCGTGTTGAGCGAAAATTGAATTTTTGGAGAATGAGAGATCTTTCTTTGCGGGGCAAAGTTCTAGTTATCAAAGCAGTGATCTTACCCATTCTGCTTTTTGTGGCCATAATTTTTCCATCCCCTTTTAGGAAAGTGAAGAGAGTTGAGAAAATGATTTTTTCCTTTTTCTGGTGCAGCAAGATGGAGAAGCTGAAGAGGGAAAGCCTTTATAAGGCCTGCCAGCATGGTGGTTTGGGATTTCCTAATGTTGAGGTTTTTTTAGGGCTCCATTATATTAAGACGATTGTGGTATTGTTGGGTAAAGGTAATAAGGGTGCATGTATGGCAAGTTATTCTGCAGGATGGATGTTGTATGGGTTAGGTTGGAGAAAGAGGGATGCGAGAGTGCCTGTGTCTTTTAAGTGTCCGGTGTGGTATGAGGTGATTGAGAAGTTTGTCAAGAAGTATGATTTGCTGAGTGTGCCGGTGGATGAGTTTAGAATGACTAAGAGGGTGTATAGGAAATTGTGTGCAAATGAGGTCGAGTCTAATATTGTTGGTTTGAGAGGGAATGAGGTTGCGGATGCTTGGAGAAAGTTGGGTATGTATGGGATGTCCAACAAACAGAAGGATGTAGTGTGGATGGCGTTTCACAATATTCTTCCAGTGAGAGAAGTTCAAAAGAAGAGAGGTTTGATTAGGTCGGATGTTTGTCCAAGAGATGGATGTAATGGTTGTGAGACGGTTATGCATCTGATGTGGAATTGTGATTTTGCGCAAGACGTGTGGAAATGTGTAGGGGGGTTGTGTAGGAGTTTGGCAGGAGTGACTTTTGTGGATTGGCGTGTGGTTATGTTTGGTATTGGTGCAAGTGGACGTGTAAAGGAGAGAGTTTTGTGGTTAATTATGGCTTGTGTGTTAGAAAGTTTGTGGGATGTGAGGAATCTTTGTGTATTTAAAAGGAAATCAATTACAGTAAATGAATGTATTAGGATTATTCTTTCTAGGCTATTTTTGATTTACAAGATGGATAGTAGTAGCGGTGGTGGAACAGATGCCGAGGGAATATGGAAATTTAAAAAGTGGAGGCATATTGTAAAATTTCAGTGATCTTTTGGTTTATATTAATAAGATGTTCTTCTTTCTGTAATATTAGGTTACTTTATGCTTAATAAATATGGTCATGATGATGAGAAGTTTTTTTTGCAACAGTTTTGGTATATCCTACTGATTTGCTATAAAACTAACCTGAATGGTTTAAAAAAAAAAAAAAAAATCTGTTCTTATCAGTTTAATATCTGATACGTCCCCTATCTGGGGACCATATATTAAATGGATTTTTAGAACAGGGAGATGGAAAAAGAGCTTGCTCTGTCCACTCCACGCATTGACCTGGTATTGCAGTATCTCCAGGACCGGTGCACCCCTTCTTTAATGCAGTTTCTAAAATCAGAAAGAATTGAATTCAATGTTTTTTGTTCATTTTGCTTGTTTGTCGGAATTTGGGATAGACTCTTTGGCTTTGCTTTTCTTCTCCTCATTGGATTTTTCATGTTCAAAGTTGCAGAAGCCAGATTACAAGCTCATTTTGGTTCAACTTCAGCAACTGTGCATTGCATTGCCATGTAATGTGATGCAATGCTATCTTTCTAGCTCTCCCTTTTTACTTCCTTTTGGATAAACAGACATATTAGGCAAGCATTTTGGAGCTTTCACCTAAATAACTACAGGTGGTGAGATAAGCTGCACAATATAATTGACCTTTCAGTATATTGTTGCACACACACCATCTATTTAGCAAATGCCCTTGTTATCAACAGCAGCCTTTTAAACTCACCTGAGCTAACAGGTATGTGCGCTGGTTACTCTGCTGCGCTTAAAATTTCTTTTTTGGTTTGCTACAATGCCTTTTCTGAAACGTTGTCTCCTTCTGCTGGAACACTGACTTCTTTCATTTAATGCCTGCAGACTATAAAAGAGAACCCAACCCAAAAAGTTTGGTTGATTAGTCTGTGGCATTCTGTTAAACTGTTGCTTATGGCGGTCTCTGTGAGCTTCTCAGCGACATTCAGCCAGCCAGGTATCCTGCCTGCAGTAGATGGAATGTGGCAATGGAACGCTGGCTGCGCGTGTCATAATAGGCTCTGAGCCTTTATATACCTGTGCACAGCAGCAGCCACCTTCAGTCTGCTGCTGGACAGCCAGCAGCAGCAGCAGCAGGAGAGGTATGTAATCAGGAGCCCTCCTGCTAAGGGTAGACAGCTGCTCGTTCCACCCCACCCCCCGCCTTAATTGGTTCTCCTCCCTTCCAACGGTGTTGAGGCGGGTGGGAACAGCAGGGGGTGAAGGTGCTGTGTTTAAAGAGGTGGAGTTATGCAGATCTAAAACGCGTGGATTGCAGCAGCAGCAAGCCGAAAAGTGCAGGCATGTAAGGGATCTAGAGGTTGACAACATGTCTTCTTAACGGGAGTCCAGGAGCTCATCTCCACAAATGGACTTTTCAGGATCCTTGGGTGGCTCCGTAGTTTGAAACCAATTCTGGTTATCGCTTCTCGGCCTTTTGGCTAAGATCAAGTGTAGTATCTGTTCTTATCAGTTTAATATCTGATACGTCCCCTATCTGGGGACCATATATTAAATAGATTTTTAGAACAGGGAGATGGAAAAAGAGCTTGCTCTGTCCACTCCACACATTGACCTGGTATTGCAGTATCTCCAGGACCGGTGCACCCCTTCTTTAATGCAGTTTCTAAAATCAGAAAGAATTGAATTCAATGTTTTTTGTTCATTTTGCTTGTTTGTCGGATTTTGGGATGGACTCTTTGGCTTTGCTTTTCTTCTCCTCATTGGATTTTTCATGTTCAAAGTTGCAGAAGCCAGATTACAAGCTCATTTTGGTTCAACTTCAGCAACTGTGCATTGCATTGCCATGTAATGTGATGCAATGCTATCTTTCTAGCTCTCCCTTTTTACTTCCTTTTGGATAAACAGACATATTAGGCAAGCATTTTGGAGCTTTCACCTAAATAACTACAGGTGGTGAGATAAGCTGCACAATATAATTGACCTTTCAGTATATTGTTGCACACACACCATCTATTTAGCAAATGCCCTTGTTATCAACAGCAGCCTTTTAAACTCACCTGAGCTAACAGGTATGTGCGCTGGTTACTCTGCTGCGCTTAAAATTTCTTTTTTGGTTTGCTACAATGCCTTTTCTGAAACGTTGTCTCCTTCTGCTGGAACACTGACTTCTTTCATTTAATGCCTGCAGACTATAAAAGAGAACCCAACCCAAAAAGTTTGGTTGATTAGTCTGTGGCATTCTGTTAAACTGTTGCTTATGGCGGTCTCTGTGAGCTTCTCAGCGACATTCAGCCAGCCAGGTATCCTGCCTGCAGTAGATGGAATGTGGCAATGGAACGCTGGCTGCGCGTGTCATAATAGGCTCTGAGCCTTTATATACCTGTGCACAGCAGCAGCCACCTTCAGTCTGCTGCTGGACAGCCAGCAGCAGCAGCAGGAGAGGTATGTAATCAGGAGCCCTCCTGCTAAGGGTAGACAGCTGCTCGTTCCACCCCACCCCCCGCCTTAATTGGTTCTCCTCCCTTCCAACGGTGTTGAGGCGGGTGGGAACAGCAGGGGGTGAAGGTGCTGTGTTTAAAGAGGTGGAGTTATGCAGATCTAAAACGCGTGGATTGCAGCAGCAGCAAGCCGAAAAGTGCAGGCATGTAAGGGATCTAGAGGTTGACAACATGTCTTCTTAACGGGAGTCCAGGAGCTCATCTCCACAAATGGACTTTTCAGGATCCTTGGGTGGCTCCGTAGTTTGAAACCAATTCTGGTTATCGCTTCTCGGCCTTTTGGCTAAGATCAAGTGTAGTATCTTTCGAAAAGGCGGTTTTGGATGTTTGCCGCCCTAGTAGATTGATACATTATGCACACTGGGGTTTAGGCGCTTGTTAGTACGCCAGGTGGCTAATATAGTCATCTGGTGGAAAGCATGGCCCCCCAGGATCGACGCCATTGGGCCGGGGAAGATCGAAAGCCCGAAGTGTGAAGTGCCCCAGGAGTGGTGACCCTGGGGTGCCTTAACTCACTGGGATTGGGAACCCCACTTGAGTTTATGGCACATTTGCACTAGCACTTCAATATTTCTTTCTTCACACACACCCTTATTCCGGGCCTTCTGGCCTTAGGATGGGGAATTTTTCAATTCCCGGTCGAAGGTCCGGGCAGTATTATACTGTGAAACCTTCACTATTTATTTAATTTTTTTTGTCACTGTGTGTCCACTTTTTCACGTGTGTCCACGTCCTTACTAGGATTTTGTCGGGATGCGGTTCCCTTACGGGTTCAACTCTTGGCAGGTCTCGGGGGGGAGTGTGTGGCCATCAGGTTCCGCTCCCCCCTGAACCCCCCTGGCTCTCCTCTTTCGGGAGGAGAGCGTTGTTGGCTCCCCTCTTCCGGGAGGGGAGCACAGTCTTTGGCTCCCAGTGCCTTGCTCGGGTGAGAACTCGGGCAGGTATTGAGGGTAAGATTGGGTCGCCTCTGGCTCCGGCTGGAGGTGGCTATTTGTCCCTGTGCCTCGCTGTGGCCTTCTGGCTCGGAGGGACGGGGAATGGTTTGGGGGACCCTTCTCCTTTTGGAGAGGGTTTCAAGAAGACCAGCATCCTAGTGCACTTTTTTTTGTGGCACTTGTCACTTTTTTAAGCGCACTCGGGTTTTGTACACGAATTCGGGCTTTCAAAAAAAAAAAAAATCTGTTCTTATCAGTTTAATATCTGATACGTCCCCTATCTGGGGACCATATATTAAATGGATTTTTAAAACAGGGAGATGGAAAAAGAGCTTGCTCTGTCCACTCCACGCATTGACCTGGTATTGCAGTATCTCCAGGACCGGTGCACCCCTTCTTTAATGCAGTTTCTAAAATCAGAAAGAATTGAATTCAATGTTTTTTGTTCATTTTGCTTGTTTGTCGGATTTTGGGATGGACTCTTTGGCTTTGCTTTTCTTCTCCTCATTGGATTTCTCATGTTCAAAGTTGCAGAAGCCAGATTACAAGCTCATTTTGGTTCAACTTCAGCAACTGTGCATTGCATTGCCATGTAATGTGATGCAATGCTATCTTTCTAGCTCTCCCTTTTTACTTCCTTTTGGATAAACAGACATATTAGGCAAGCATTTTGGAGCTTTCACCTAAATAACTACAGGTGGTGAGATAAGCTGCACAATATAATTGACCTTTCAGTATATTGTTGCACACACACCATCTATTTAGCAAATGCCCTTGTTATCAACAGCAGCCTTTTAAACTCACCTGAGCTAACAGGTATGTGCGCTGGTTACTCTGCTGCGCTTAAAATTTCTTTTTTGGTTTGCTACAATGCCTTTTCTGAAACGTTGTCTCCTTCTGCTGGAACACTGACTTCTTTCATTTAATGCCTGCAGACTATAAAAGAGAACCCAACCCAAAAAGTTTGGTTGATTAGTCTGTGGCATTCTGTTAAACTGTTGCTTATGGCGGTCTCTGTGAGCTTCTCAGCGACATTCAGCCAGCCAGGTATCCTGCCTGCAGTAGATGGAATGTGGCAATGGAACGCTGGCTGCGCGTGTCATAATAGGCTCTGAGCCTTTATATACCTGTGCACAGCAGCAGCCACCTTCAGTCTGCTGCTGGACAGCCAGCAGCAGCAGCAGCAGGAGAGGTATGTAATCAGGAGCCCTCCTGCTAAGGGTAGACAGCTGCTCGTTCCACCCCACCCCCCGCCTTAATTGGTTCTCCTCCCTTCCAACGGTGTTGAGGCGGGTGGGAACAGCAGGGGGTGAAGGTGCTGTGTTTAAAGAGGTGGAGTTATGCAGATCTAAAACGCGTGGATTGCAGCAGCAGCAAGCCGAAAAGTGCAGGCATGTAAGGGATCTAGAGGTTGACAACATGTCTTCTTAACGGGAGTCCAGGAGCTCATCTCCACAAATGGACTTTTCAGGATCCTTGGGTGGCTCCGTAGTTTGAAACCAATTCTGGTTATCGCTTCTCGGCCTTTTGGCTAAGATCAAGTGTAGTATCTGTTCTTATCAGTTTAATATCTGATACGTCCCCTATCTGGGGACCATATATTAAATGGATTTTTAAAACAGGGAGATGGAAAAAGAGCTTGCTCTGTCCACTCCACGCATTGACCTGGTATTGCAGTATCTCCAGGACCGGTGCACCCCTTCTTTAATGCAGTTTCTAAAATCAGAAAGAATTGAATTCAATGTTTTTTGTTCATTTTGCTTGTTTGTCGGATTTTGGGATGGACTCTTTGGCTTTGCTTTTCTTCTCCTCATTGGATTTTTCATGTTCAAAGTTGCAGAAGCCAGATTACAAGCTCATTTTGGTTCAACTTCAGCAACTGTGCATTGCATTGCCATGTAATGTGATGCAATGCTATCTTTCTAGCTCTCCCTTTTTACTTCCTTTTGGATAAACAGACATATTAGGCAAGCATTTTGGAGCTTTCACCTAAATAACTACAGGTGGTGAGATAAGCTGCACAATATAATTGACCTTTCAGTATATTGTTGCACACACACCATCTATTTAGCAAATGCCCTTGTTATCAACAGCAGCCTTTTAAACTCACCTGAGCTAACAGGTATGTGCGCTGGTTACTCTGCTGCGCTTAAAATTTCTTTTTTGGTTTGCTACAATGCCTTTTCTGAAACGTTGTCTCCTTCTGCTGGAACACTGACTTCTTTCATTTAATGCCTGCAGACTATAAAAGAGAACCCAACCCAAAAAGTTTGGTTGATTAGTCTGTGGCATTCTGTTAAACTGTTGCTTATGGCGGTCTCTGTGAGCTTCTCAGCGACATTCAGCCAGCCAGGTATCCTGCCTGCAGTAGATGGAATGTGGCAATGGAACGCTGGCTGCGCGTGTCATAATAGGCTCTGAGCCTTTATATACCTGTGCACAGCAGCAGCCACCTTCAGTCTGCTGCTGGACAGCCAGCAGCAGCAGCAGCAGGAGAGGTATGTAATCAGGAGCCCTCCTGCTAAGGGTAGACAGCTGCTCGTTCCACCCCACCCCCCGCCTTAATTGGTTCTCCTCCCTTCCAACGGTGTTGAGGCGGGTGGGAACAGCAGGGGGTGAAGGTGCTGTGTTTAAAGAGGTGGAGTTATGCAGATCTAAAACGCGTGGATTGCAGCAGCAGCAAGCCGAAAAGTGCAGGCATGTAAGGGATCTAGAGGTTGACAACATGTCTTCTTAACGGGAGTCCAGGAGCTCATCTCCACAAATGGACTTTTCAGGATCCTTGGGTGGCTCCGTAGTTTGAAACCAATTCTGGTTATCGCTTCTCGGCCTTTTGGCTAAGATCAAGTGTAGTATCTGTTCTTATCAGTTTAATATCTGATACGTCCCCTATCTGGGGACCATATATTAAATGGATTTTTAAAACAGGGAGATGGAAAAAGAGCTTGCTCTGTCCACTCCACGCATTGACCTGGTATTGCAGTATCTCCAGGACCGGTGCACCCCTTCTTTAATGCAGTTTCTAAAATCAGAAAGAATTGAATTCAATGTTTTTTGTTCATTTTGCTTGTTTGTCGGATTTTGGGATGGACTCTTTGGCTTTGCTTTTCTTCTCCTCATTGGATTTTTCATGTTCAAAGTTGCAGAAGCCAGATTACAAGCTCATTTTGGTTCAACTTCAGCAACTGTGCATTGCATTGCCATGTAATGTGATGCAATGCTATCTTTCTAGCTCTCCCTTTTTACTTCCTTTTGGATAAACAGACATATTAGGCAAGCATTTTGGAGCTTTCACCTAAATAACTACAGGTGGTGAGATAAGCTGCACAATATAATTGACCTTTCAGTATATTGTTGCACACACACCATCTATTTAGCAAATGCCCTTGTTATCAACAGCAGCCTTTTAAACTCACCTGAGCTAACAGGTATGTGCGCTGGTTACTCTGCTGCGCTTAAAATTTCTTTTTTGGTTTGCTACAATGCCTTTTCTGAAACGTTGTCTCCTTCTGCTGGAACACTGACTTCTTTCATTTAATGCCTGCAGACTATAAAAGAGAACCCAACCCAAAAAGTTTGGTTGATTAGTCTGTGGCATTCTGTTAAACTGTTGCTTATGGCGGTCTCTGTGAGCTTCTCAGCGACATTCAGCCAGCCAGGTATCCTGCCTGCAGTAGATGGAATGTGGCAATGGAACGCTGGCTGCGCGTGTCATAATAGGCTCTGAGCCTTTATATACCTGTGCACAGCAGCAGCCACCTTCAGTCTGCTGCTGGACAGCCAGCAGCAGCAGCAGCAGGAGAGGTATGTAATCAGGAGCCCTCCTGCTAAGGGTAGACAGCTGCTCGTTCCACCCCACCCCCCGCCTTAATTGGTTCTCCTCCCTTCCAACGGTGTTGAGGCGGCTGGGAACAGCAGGGGGTGAAGGTGCTGTGTTTAAAGAGGTGGAGTTATGCAGATCTAAAACGCGTGGATTGCAGCAGCAGCAAGCCGAAAAGTGCAGGCATGTAAGGGATCTAGAGGTTGACAACATGTCTTCTTAACGGGAGTCCAGGAGCTCATCTCCACAAATGGACTTTTCAGGATCCTTGGGTGGCTCCGTAGTTTGAAACCAATTCTGGTTATCGCTTCTCGGCCTTTTGGCTAAGATCAAGTGTAGTATCTGTTCTTATCAGTTTAATATCTGATACGTCCCCTATCTGGGGACCATATATTAAATGGATTTTTAGAACAGGGAGATGGAAAAAGAGCTTGCTCTGTCCACTCCACGCATTGACCTGGTATTGCAGTATCTCCAGGACCGGTGCACCCCTTCTTTAATGCAGTTTCTAAAATCAGAAAGAATTGAATTCAATGTTTTTTGTTCATTTTGCTTGTTTGTCGGATTTTGGGATGGACTCTTTGGCTTTGCTTTTCTTCTCCTCATTGGATTTTTCATGTTCAAAGTTGCAGAAGCCAGATTACAAGCTCATTTTGGTTCAACTTCAGCAACTGTGCATTGCATTGCCATGTAATGTGATGCAATGCTATCTTTCTAGCTCTCCCTTTTTACTTCCTTTTGGATAAACAGACATATTAGGCAAGCATTTTGGAGCTTTCACCTAAATAACTACAGGTGGTGAGATAAGCTGCACAATATAATTGACCTTTCAGTATATTGTTGCACACACACCATCTATTTAGCAAATGCCCTTGTTATCAACAGCAGCCTTTTAAACTCACCTGAGCTAACAGGTATGTGCGCTGGTTACTCTGCTGCGCTTAAAATTTCTTTTTTGGTTTGCTACAATGCCTTTTCTGAAACGTTGTCTCCTTCTGCTGGAACACTGACTTCTTTCATTTAATGCCTGCAGACTATAAAAGAGAACCCAACCCAAAAAGTTTGGTTGATTAGTCTGTGGCATTCTGTTAAACTGTTGCTTATGGCGGTCTCTGTGAGCTTCTCAGCGACATTCAGCCAGCCAGGTATCCTGCCTGCAGTAGATGGAATGTGGCAATGGAACGCTGGCTGCGCGTGTCATAATAGGCTCTGAGCCTTTATATACCTGTGCACAGCAGCAGCCACCTTCAGTCTGCTGCTGGACAGCCAGCAGCAGCAGCAGCAGGAGAGGTATGTAATCAGGAGCCCTCCTGCTAAGGGTAGACAGCTGCTCGTTCCACCCCACCCCCCGCCTTAATTGGTTCTCCTCCCTTCCAACGGTGTTGAGGCGGGTGGGAACAGCAGGGGGTGAAGGTGCTGTGTTTAAAGAGGTGGAGTTATGCAGATCTAAAACGCGTGGATTGCAGCAGCAGCAAGCCGAAAAGTGCAGGCATGTAAGGGATCTAGAGGTTGACAACATGTCTTCTTAACGGGAGTCGAGGAGCTCATCTCCACAAATGGACTTTTCAGGATCCTTGGGTGGCTCCGTAGTTTGAAACCAATTCTGGTTATCGCTTCTCGGCCTTTTGGCTAAGATCAAGTGTAGTATCTGTTCTTATCAGTTTAATATCTGATACGTCCCCTATCTAGGGACCATATATTAAATGGATTTTTAGAACAGGGAGATGGAAAAAGAGCTTGCTCTGTCCACTCCACGCATTGACCTGGTATTGCAGTATCTCCAGGACCGGTGCACCCCTTCTTTAATGCAGTTTCTAAAATCAGAAAGAATTGAATTCAATGTTTTTTGTTCATTTTGCTTGTTTGTCGGATTTTGGGATGGACTCTTTGGCTTTGCTTTTCTTCTCCTCATTGGATTTTTCATGTTCAAAGTTGCAGAAGCCAGATTACAAGCTCATTTTGGTTCAACTTCAGCAACTGTGCATTGCATTGCCATGTAATGTGATGCAATGCTATCTTTCTAGCTCTCCCTTTTTACTTCCTTTTGGATAAACAGACATATTAGGCAAGCATTTTGGAGCTTTCACCTAAATAACTACAGGTGGTGAGATAAGCTGCACAATATAATTGACCTTTCAGTATATTGTTGCACACACACCATCTATTTAGCAAATGCCCTTGTTATCAACAGCAGCCTTTTAAACTCACCTGAGCTAACAGGTATGTGCGCTGGTTACTCTGCTGCGCTTAAAATTTCTTTTTTGGTTTGCTACAATGCCTTTTCTGAAACGTTGTCTCCTTCTGCTGGAACACTGACTTCTTTCATTTAATGCCTGCAGACTATAAAAGAGAACCCAACCCAAAAAGTTTGGTTGATTAGTCTGTGGCATTCTGTTAAACTGTTGCTTATGGCGGTCTCTGTGAGCTTCTCAGCGACATTCAGCCAGCCAGGTATCCTGCCTGCAGTAGATGGAATGTGGCAATGGAACGCTGGCTGCGCGTGTCATAATAGGCTCTGAGCCTTTATATACCTGTGCACAGCAGCAGCCACCTTCAGTCTGCTGCTGGACAGCCAGCAGCAGCAGCAGCAGGAGAGGTATGTAATCAGGAGCCCTCCTGCTAAGGGTAGACAGCTGCTCGTTCCACCCCACCCCCCGCCTTAATTGGTTCTCCTCCCTTCCAACGGTGTTGAGGCGGCTGGGAACAGCAGGGGGTGAAGGTGCTGTGTTTAAAGAGGTGGAGTTATGCAGATCTAAAACGCGTGGATTGCAGCAGCAGCAAGCCGAAAAGTGCAGGCATGTAAGGGATCTAGAGGTTGACAACATGTCTTCTTAACGGGAGTCCAGGAGCTCATCTCCACAAATGGACTTTTCAGGATCCTTGGGTGGCTCCGTAGTTTGAAACCAATTCTGGTTATCGCTTCTCGGCCTTTTGGCTAAGATCAAGTGTAGTATCTGTTCTTATCAGTTTAATATCTGATACGTCCCCTATCTGGGGACCATATATTAAATGGATTTTTAGAACAGGGAGATGGAAAAAGAGCTTGCTCTGTCCACTCCACGCATTGACCTGGTATTGCAGTATCTCCAGGACCGGTGCACCCCTTCTTTAATGCAGTTTCTAAAATCAGAAAGAATTGAATTCAATGTTTTTTGTTCATTTTGCTTGTTTGTCGGATTTTGGGATGGACTCTTTGGCTTTGCTTTTCTTCTCCTCATTGGATTTTTCATGTTCAAAGTTGCAGAAGCCAGATTACAAGCTCATTTTGGTTCAACTTCAGCAACTGTGCATTGCATTGCCATGTAATGTGATGCAATGCTATCTTTCTAGCTCTCCCTTTTTACTTCCTTTTGGATAAACAGACATATTAGGCAAGCATTTTGGAGCTTTCACCTAAATAACTACAGGTGGTGAGATAAGCTGCACAATATAATTGACCTTTCAGTATATTGTTGCACACACACCATCTATTTAGCAAATGCCCTTGTTATCAACAGCAGCCTTTTAAACTCACCTGAGCTAACAGGTATGTGCGCTGGTTACTCTGCTGCGCTTAAAATTTCTTTTTTGGTTTGCTACAATGCCTTTTCTGAAACGTTGTCTCCTTCTGCTGGAACACTGACTTCTTTCATTTAATGCCTGCAGACTATAAAAGAGAACCCAACCCAAAAAGTTTGGTTGATTAGTCTGTGGCATTCTGTTAAACTGTTGCTTATGGCGGTCTCTGTGAGCTTCTCAGCGACATTCAGCCAGCCAGGTATCCTGCCTGCAGTAGATGGAATGTGGCAATGGAACGCTGGCTGCGCGTGTCATAATAGGCTCTGAGCCTTTCTATACCTGTGCACAGCAGCAGCCACCTTCAGTCTGCTGCTGGACAGCCAGCAGCAGCAGCAGCAGGAGAGGTATGTAATCAGGAGCCCTCCTGCTAAGGGTAGACAGCTGCTCGTTCCACCCCACCCCCCGCCTTAATTGGTTCTCCTCCCTTCCAACGGTGTTGAGGCGGGTGGGAACAGCAGGGGGTGAAGGTGCTGTGTTTAAAGAGGTGGAGTTATGCAGATCTAAAACGCGTGGATTGCAGCAGCAGCAAGCCGAAAAGTGCAGGCATGTAAGGGATCTAGAGGTTGACAACATGTCTTCTTAACGGGAGTCCAGGAGCTCATCTCCACAAATGGACTTTTCAGGATCCTTGGGTGGCTCCGTAGTTTGAAACCAATTCTGGTTATCGCTTCTCGGCCTTTTGGCTAAGATCAAGTGTAGTATCTGTTCTTATCAGTTTAATATCTGATACGTCCCCTATCTGGGGACCATATATTAAATGGATTTTTAGAACAGGGAGATGGAAAAAGAGCTTGCTCTGTCCACTCCACGCATTGACCTGGTATTGCAGTATCTCCAGGACCGGTGCACCCCTTCTTTAATGCAGTTTCTAAAATCAGAAAGAATTGAATTCAATGTTTTTTGTTCATTTTGCTTGTTTGTCGGATTTTGGGATGGACTCTTTGGCTTTGCTTTTCTTCTCCTCATTGGATTTTTCATGTTCAAAGTTGCAGAAGCCAGATTACAAGCTCATTTTGGTTCAACTTCAGCAACTGTGCATTGCATTGCCATGTAATGTGATGCAATGCTATCTTTCTAGCTCTCCCTTTTTACTTCCTTTTGGATAAACAGACATATTAGGCAAGCATTTTGGAGCTTTCACCTAAATAACTACAGGTGGTGAGATAAGCTGCACAATATAATTGACCTTTCAGTATATTGTTGCACACACACCATCTATTTAGCAAATGCCCTTGTTATCAACAGCAGCCTTTTAAACTCACCTGAGCTAACAGGTATGTGCGCTGGTTACTCTGCTGCGCTTAAAATTTCTTTTTTGGTTTGCTACAATGCCTTTTCTGAAACGTTGTCTCCTTCTGCTGGAACACTGACTTCTTTCATTTAATGCCTGCAGACTATAAAAGAGAACCCAACCCAAAAAGTTTGGTTGATTAGTCTGTGGCATTCTGTTAAACTGTTGCTTATGGCGGTCTCTGTGAGCTTCTCAGCGACATTCAGCCAGCCAGGTATCCTGCCTGCAGTAGATGGAATGTGGCAATGGAACGCTGGCTGCGCGTGTCATAATAGGCTCTGAGCCTTTATATACCTGTGCACAGCAGCAGCCACCTTCAGTCTGCTGCTGGACAGCCAGCAGCAGCAGCAGCAGGAGAGGTATGTAATCAGGAGCCCTCCTGCTAAGGGTAGACAGCTGCTCGTTCCACCCCACCCCCCGCCTTAATTGGTTCTCCTCCCTTCCAACGGTGTTGAGGCGGGTGGGAACAGCAGGGGGTGAAGGTGCTGTGTTTAAAGAGGTGGAGTTATGCAGATCTAAAACGCGTGGATTGCAGCAGCAGCAAGCCGAAAAGTGCAGGCATGTAAGGGATCTAGAGGTTGACAACATGTCTTCTTAACGGGAGTCCAGGAGCTCATCTCCACAAATGGACTTTTCAGGATCCTTGGGTGGCTCCGTAGTTTGAAACCAATTCTGGTTATCGCTTCTCGGCCTTTTGGCTCAGATCTGTAATGGGTCTAGTCATTTGGCTGTCTGTGCGTTAACTCTTGGCCCTGTGGCATCGCCATTTTATGGCTTAAGCCACTTGCTGCTATAAGGAGTTGGCCAGTAGACACGACTAGCGATAATGGGACGCATTCGATACGCTGGGCCCGGTGAGGCTCGAGTGAAGTTTGGAATCCAGATTGATGTGGAAGAAGGCAAAGAAGGAATCTTTACCCTCAGCTTCGTGGTGAAGGAGATTTTGTTTGGACTCCTTGAAGTGAAGAAGGAAGAAATCTTGTGCCTCCAGCAATTCAAAAGCAAGTATAATCTTGTATTTACTTCTATGGCTGTTTGCAACAATTTCTATGATTGTTTGAAAAAGAATCTGGACAATCAATATTTGGATGGGCTGACTTTTGTCATCTTGTATTGCTCCAAAGAGGTACCTCTGACTGTTTTCATGTACAACCCACATGTGGACTTGGCTTTGATTTATGCCTTTCTAAATAGGCACTGCTATATTACCAAGGTGGCAGTAAAAGTCATGAATGAGGAGGAACTATGGACCGGTAAATATCGTTTCATGGTCAAGTTCCGGGAAAGTCCTGATGAACCAGGGGGTATACATTATCCTCCATCAAATTTTTTCATTGGGAGTGAGCGGGGTTACCTGTTCTTCCCCAATGCGCCCAGGTTTTGTCGTCATTGTAGGAGGTATGGCCATACTCAGGAAGCATGCGACATCAGACAGATTATTTGCAGGAAGTGCAATGAGGTGGGTCATTCTTCCAATAATTGCAAAAATGAAATAGTCTGTAACCTCTGCGGAGAGAAGGGGCATGCCTTCAGAGACTGTATATTCCATCCTGGTTCATATGCGGGGGCAGCGGGAAGGGGAAGGAGAAGAAATGAATCTCCTGCACCCACAGCTACAACTCCGACTGCTCCAACTCCGACTGCTCCGATATCTACTCTGGCTTTCCTGGATGAGGAGGAGGCTCGGGTTGCTTTTCCAGAACTGGTTCGTGTGAATGTAAGAGGAAATATGGAGCTGGCACCTGAGCCACCGGTGCAGAGGGCCGCGTCTGTGGCTTCAGATGTCAGTGAGTCTGAGACGATAACTGATGATCGTATAGGCATGGAAGTGGCCCCGGTGGAGGATCTGGAGGCTGAAATTCCAGACATGATGGTTACATTGCAGGGGGAAGAAGAGTCTGATCTGACCAGAACACCGCATGTGGCCTGGAGCGATGTCGTTTCTGACCTTGAGGAGGAGGGAGGTCAGGGGGACTTTGACCCCCAGCGGCGGGATTATAGTTCAGATGAAGATGGAGGCGCTTCAGTGAAGAAAAAGAAGAAAACTGAACCATCCTTTTCCCCTTTAAGTGACTGCAGTGTGAGTCCAGCCCGGGTGTACCCTACTGCATCCGATCCCCAAGATGTGTCTTTTTTGGGGGAAGGCACAAACTACGATATCTGCACGTCCAGCGTCCTACCCCCAGAAGGGTTAGGATGATGTACAGGTGGGCATGTTGTCGTGACCTGCCACATCAAATTAATAGATGGGTGCCCAAGTTGCTCTCAGCATCTTGTCGCTAAATGTTCGGCTGATTAAATCTGAGTCGAGAAGAGTGGCAATTTTGGACTACTTGAGCAACTTGGATGCGGACGTATACTGTGTCCAGGAGTGTGGGATCTCCGATCCCTTAAGTGAAAATGCATGGCCTTTAGGTCAAAGTGTGTGGTCTGGTTCTGTATGTAATAAAAATTGTGGGGTAGGTGTTTTGGTGAAGGGTTATAGTGTTAAGATAGAAAGTTACATGGTGGTGGAGGCGGGGAGGTGTGTAATATGTAAGTTAAATTGTAGGGGGTGGAGGGTTAGGGTGGTAAATATGTATGCACCAATAGATAAAGGGGAGAGGCTGGAAATTTTTGAGAAATTATGTTTTTTTTTATCTGGCAAAATGCCAATAATTTTTGTTGGAGATTTCAATTGTGTGACGGAGGGGGATAAGATGGATGTTACAGGTAAAAGACTCAAGAGTCTTGTGGCGGATTTTTCCTTACAGGATGCTGCGGAAGTTTTTTTAGGTAATCCACCTCCTGCGACCTATAAGGCCGACAGGGGAGGCATAGAGTCTAGAATAGACCGTATCTTCTTTTCTTCACAAAATGTTATTTGTAGGAATTTCCAGCAGGAAGATGTTCCCTTCTCTGACCATGTGTGTTTGAGGGCACGTCTAGAAGGTAAGATTTCCTTTGTATATGGTGGTGGCGTGTGGAAACTTAATGTGCGTTTGCTGGAAGATAATAGGATCATGCGTGATTTTAGGCGAATGTATGTTAGGTGGAGGGATAAAAAAAGTGATTTCAGGAATGTGCTTGAGTGGTGGGACTGGATGAAGAGTGAGATTGGTTTTTTCTTTAGAAAAAGGGGCAGGAGGAAAGCAGCAATGAATAGAGCAAAATTTAATGATTTAAGCTCTAGACTGGAGTGGCTGAGGAAGTTAAGGATGATTGGAGTGGATGTGGATGTTTTGATGTGTCAAGTGAAAGAAGAGATTAAGAAATATATTGAGGGTAAAGGGAAAGAAATTATTTACCGTTCTAAGATTGAACATTTGGAGAAAAATGAGAAATGCACAAGGTTTTTTTTCAAAAAAGTTTTTGGGAAGAAAGTAGATATGGATGAGGTGGTGAATGGTGATGGGGTGTGTGTGAGTGGGAAGGATGTGATGCAGGAGGTGGTGTTGTTTTATAAGGAGTTGTATGGGGAAAAATGGGTTGATGATAGGATGTTGACTGATGCTTTGGGGTGTTTAGAAGGTTGTTTGGGTGAGGATGAACGTGAAATATTGGATGATGTAATTGTGTTGGATGAAGTTAAAAAAGTGGTGATGTCTGCGAGTAAGAATAAAACACCTGGGAAGGATGGACTGCCCGTGGAGTTATATGTTAAGGAATGGGACACGATGGGAAATGACTTATTGGAGGTGTGCCAGTATATGTTCACGGAGAATATGTTGAGTGAATCTATGAGAGATGGGGTGGTGGTTTTGGTTCATAAGAAAGGTGATAAAAAGGATTTGGGGAATTGGAGGCCAATCACCCTTTTGAATGCAGACTATAAGGTGTTTAGTAAATTGTTGGCTAGCCGGATGCGGGAAGTGATTGGCGGTGTGGTGGATGAAGATCAAGTGTGTGCAGTGCCTGGGAGAAGTATGACTGAAAATTTGGTGTTGTTGCGTGATGTGATTGGGGATTGTATGAGTCGTAAGCAGAAATGTTTGTTGTTTTCGGTTGATTTTGAAAAAGCTTTTGACCGTGTGTCACATAGCTTTATGTTTAAGGTTTTGTCTAAGATGGGTTATTCCAGGAATTTTGTAAACTGTGTTAGGAGTTTGTATTGTAATGTTTCAAGTGAATTTTTGGTGAATGGGTGGTTAAGTGAGAAAGTGAGAATTAAATCAGGAGTGCGTCAGGGGTGCCCTATGTCCCCTTTTTTGTTTATTAGTGTGATTGAAGTGTTGATGTGTATGGTTAGGAAGGATAAGGTTATGAGAGGTGTGATGATTCCTGGGAGTAATGGAAAGGATGTGAGAATTCTAGGTTACATGGATGATGTAGTGATTGTGAGTGGGAATATGGCTGCGATGAGTAGGGCAAGGTTGATATTAAGTTTGTTTTGTAGTGTCTCAGCTTTTAAGGTCAATTGGACTAAGAGTTCCTTTAAATGTTTTGGTGAGAGGAATGTACGGATGGATGGTGTGAGGTGTGAGGATGGTGCAATAAAGGTGCTTGGGATTAAGTTTAATGATGATTTGAAAGGAAATGAGAGTTGGGAAGATTGTGGGGTGAGAGTGGTGCGCAAGTTGAATTTTTGGCGAATGAGAGAATTAACTCTGACTGGGAAAGTTCTGATTATTAAGGCGGTTATTTTGCCTATTTTGTTGTTTGTTGCGAATGTATATCCTGCTGCTTTTAAGAAAATTAGGAAAACTGAGAAATTCATCTTTAATTTTCTTTGGGGAAGTCGCATGGAGAAATTGAAACGGGAATATGTCTATAAGTTATGTGTAAATGGTGGTTTGGATTTTCCAAATATTGATTTCTTTTTAGGGATTGGTTACGTGAAAATGGTGGTGGTGGTTCTAGGGAAAAGTAATAAGTGTGCTTATATGATGAAGTATTCGGCTGGATGGATGCTTTATGGCTTAAAGTGGGTCAAAAGGGATGCTAGAGTGCCTGTTGCTTTTAAGTGTCCTGTATGGTATGGTTGTGTTGAGAAATTTGTAAGGAAGTATGATTTGTTGTCCGTTAACATGAGTGATTTTAGGCAAAAGAAGAAAGTCATTAGGATGGTGCGTGAGCGTGAGGTGGTATGTAATATCAATGGGTTGAGAGGGGAGGAAGTAACCGAGATGTGGAGAAAATTAAGTATAGATGGTGTGACTAACAGACAGAGAGATATCGCTTGGATGATATTGCATGACATTTTGCCTGTTAGAGATGTGCAAAAGAAGAGGGATTTAGTTAAATCTGAGGTATGCCCGAGGGATGGATGTGGTTTGAGAGAGCATGTTAGACATATGGTATGGGATTGTGATTTTGCATATGATGTATGGAAGGGTATAGGGGGACTTTGCAAGGAATTGGTGGGTGTAAAGTATGTTAATTGGAAACTTGCTATGTTTGGGATGGGTGCATGTAGTAGAATTAAGGATAGGATTTTATGGTTGTTGGTGGTGTGTGTAATTGAAAGTTTGTGGGATGCGAGGAATTTGTTAGTTTTTAAAAGGAAGAAAATGTCAGTTAATGAATGTTTGAGATTGATTCTGTCACGTATGTATGTAATATACCTCTGGGATCAGGAACGTGGAAGTATTATAGATGCTGAAGGGATCTGGAAGTTTAAAAAGTGGAGGTTTTTGGTAAAGTTTAATTCGTAGTGTATAATGTACCTGATGATAAGGTTTGGTTTTATTTTTGATTATATACCAAGTGTGATGAAAGGCTAAGTGTCAATGAAAGGCTTTTTTGTAAGTCGATTTGATTGAGCTTATGCTCCGGCCTATCTGATTTGGTTAAAAAAAAAAAAAAAAAAAAAAATCTGTTCTTATCAGTTTAATATCTGATACGTCCCCTATCTGGGGACCATATATTAAATGGATTTTTAGAACAGGGAGATGGAAAAAGAGCTTGCTCTGTCCACTCCACGCATTGACCTGGTATTGCAGTATCTCCAGGACCGGTGCACCCCTTCTTTAATGCAGTTTCTAAAATCAGAAAGAATTGAATTCAATGTTTTTTGTTCATTTTGCTTGTTTGTCGGATTTTGGGATGGACTCTTTGGCTTTGCTTTTCTTCTCCTCATTGGATTTTTCATGTTCAAAGTTGCAGAAGCCAGATTACAAGCTCATTTTGGTTCAACTTCAGCAACTGTGCATTGCATTGCCATGTAATGTGATGCAATGCTATCTTTCTAGCTCTCCCTTTTTACTTCCTTTTGGATAAACAGACATATTAGGCAAGCATTTTGGAGCTTTCACCTAAATAACTACAGGTGGTGAGATAAGCTGCACAATATAATTGACCTTTCAGTATATTGTTGCACACACACCATCTATTTAGCAAATGCCCTTGTTATCAACAGCAGCCTTTTAAACTCACCTGAGCTAACAGGTATGTGCGCTGGTTACTCTGCTGCGCTTAAAATTTCTTTTTTGGTTTGCTACAATGCCTTTTCTGAAACGTTGTCTCCTTCTGCTGGAACACTGACTTCTTTCATTTAATGCCTGCAGACTATAAAAGAGAACCCAACCCAAAAAGTTTGGTTGATTAGTCTGTGGCATTCTGTTAAACTGTTGCTTATGGCGGTCTCTGTGAGCTTCTCAGCGACATTCAGCCAGCCAGGTATCCTGCCTGCAGTAGATGGAATGTGGCAATGGAACGCTGGCTGCGCGTGTCATAATAGGCTCTGAGCCTTTCTATACCTGTGCACAGCAGCAGCCACCTTCAGTCTGCTGCTGGACAGCCAGCAGCAGCAGCAGCAGGAGAGGTATGTAATCAGGAGCCCTCCTGCTAAGGGTAGACAGCTGCTCGTTCCACCCCACCCCCCGCCTTAATTGGTTCTCCTCCCTTCCAACGGTGTTGAGGCGGGTGGGAACAGCAGGGGGTGAAGGTGCTGTGTTTAAAGAGGTGGAGTTATGCAGATCTAAAACGCGTGGATTGCAGCAGCAGCAAGCCGAAAAGTGCAGGCATGTAAGGGATCTAGAGGTTGACAACATGTCTTCTTAACGGGAGTCCAGGAGCTCATCTCCACAAATGGACTTTTCAGGATCCTTGGGTGGCTCCGTAGTTTGAAACCAATTCTGGTTATCGCTTCTCGGCCTTTTGGCTAAGATCAAGTGTAGTATCTGTTCTTATCAGTTTAATATCTGATACGTCCCCTATCTGGGGACCATATATTAAATGGATTTTTAGAACAGGGAGATGGAAAAAGAGCTTGCTCTGTCCACTCCACGCATTGACCTGGTATTGCAGTATCTCCAGGACCGGTGCACCCCTTCTTTAATGCAGTTTCTAAAATCAGAAAGAATTGAATTCAATGTTTTTTGTTCATTTTGCTTGTTTGTCGGATTTTGGGATGGACTCTTTGGCTTTGCTTTTCTTCTCCTCATTGGATTTTTCATGTTCAAAGTTGCAGAAGCCAGATTACAAGCTCATTTTGGTTCAACTTCAGCAACTGTGCATTGCATTGCCATGTAATGTGATGCAATGCTATCTTTCTAGCTCTCCCTTTTTACTTCCTTTTGGATAAACAGACATATTAGGCAAGCATTTTGGAGCTTTCACCTAAATAACTACAGGTGGTGAGATAAGCTGCACAATATAATTGACCTTTCAGTATATTGTTGCACACACACCATCTATTTAGCAAATGCCCTTGTTATCAACAGCAGCCTTTTAAACTCACCTGAGCTAACAGGTATGTGCGCTGGTTACTCTGCTGCGCTTAAAATTTCTTTTTTGGTTTGCTACAATGCCTTTTCTGAAACGTTGTCTCCTTCTGCTGGAACACTGACTTCTTTCATTTAATGCCTGCAGACTATAAAAGAGAACCCAACCCAAAAAGTTTGGTTGATTAGTCTGTGGCATTCTGTTAAACTGTTGCTTATGGCGGTCTCTGTGAGCTTCTCAGCGACATTCAGCCAGCCAGGTATCCTGCCTGCAGTAGATGGAATGTGGCAATGGAACGCTGGCTGCGCGTGTCATAATAGGCTCTGAGCCTTTATATACCTGTGCACAGCAGCAGCCACCTTCAGTCTGCTGCTGGACAGCCAGCAGCAGCAGCAGCAGGAGAGGTATGTAATCAGGAGCCCTCCTGCTAAGGGTAGACAGCTGCTCGTTCCACCCCACCCCCCGCCTTAATTGGTTCTCCTCCCTTCCAACGGTGTTGAGGCGGGTGGGAACAGCAGGGGGTGAAGGTGCTGTGTTTAAAGAGGTGGAGTTATGCAGATCTAAAACGCGTGGATTGCAGCAGCAGCAAGCCGAAAAGTGCAGGCATGTAAGGGATCTAGAGGTTGACAACATGTCTTCTTAACGGGAGTCCAGGAGCTCATCTCCACAAATGGACTTTTCAGGATCCTTGGGTGGCTCCGTAGTTTGAAACCAATTCTGGTTATCGCTTCTCGGCCTTTTGGCTCAGATCTGTAATGGGTCTAGTCATTTGGCTGTCTGTGCGTTAACTCTTGGCCCTGTGGCATCGCCATTTTATGGCTTAAGCCACTTGCTGCTATAAGGAGTTGGCCAGTAGACACGACTAGCGATAATGGGACGCATTCGATACGCTGGGCCCGGTGAGGCTCGAGTGAAGTTTGGAATCCAGATTGATGTGGAAGAAGGCAAAGAAGGAATCTTTACCCTCAGCTTCGTGGTGAAGGAGATTTTGTTTGGACTCCTTGAAGTGAAGAAGGAAGAAATCTTGTGCCTCCAGCAATTCAAAAGCAAGTATAATCTTGTATTTACTTCTATGGCTGTTTGCAACAATTTCTATGATTGTTTGAAAAAGAATCTGGACAATCAATATTTGGATGGGCTGACTTTTGTCATCTTGTATTGCTCCAAAGAGGTACCTCTGACTGTTTTCATGTACAACCCACATGTGGACTTGGCTTTGATTTATGCCTTTCTAAATAGGCACTGCTATATTACCAAGGTGGCAGTAAAAGTCATGAATGAGGAGGAACTATGGACCGGTAAATATCGTTTCATGGTCAAGTTCCGGGAAAGTCCTGATGAACCAGGGGGTATACATTATCCTCCATCAAATTTTTCCATTGGGAGTGAGCGGGGTTACCTGTTCTTCCCCAATGCGCCCAGGTTTTGTCGTCATTGTAGGAGGTATGGCCATACTCAGGAAGCATGCGACATCAGACAGATTATTTGCAGGAAGTGCAATGAGGTGGGTCATTCTTCCAATAATTGCAAAAATGAAATAGTCTGTAACCTCTGCGGAGAGAAGGGGCATGCCTTCAGAGACTGTATATTCCATCCTGGTTCATATGCGGGGGCAGCGGGAAGGGGAAGGAGAAGAAATGAATCTCCTGCACCCACAGCTACAACTCCGACTGCTCCAACTCCGACTGCTCCGATATCTACTCTGGCTTTCCTGGATGAGGAGGAGGCTCGGGTTGCTTTTCCAGAACTGGTTCGTGTGAATGTAAGAGGAAATATGGAGCTGGCACCTGAGCCACCGGTGCAGAGGGCCGCGTCTGTGGCTTCAGATGTCAGTGAGTCTGAGACGATAACTGATGATCGTATAGGCATGGAAGTGGCCCCGGTGGAGGATCTGGAGGCTGAAATTCCAGACATGATGGTTACATTGCAGGGGGAAGAAGAGTCTGATCTGACCAGAACACCGCATGTGGCCTGGAGCGATGTCGTTTCTGACCTTGAGGAGGAGGGAGGTCAGGGGGACTTTGACCCCCAGCGGCGGGATTATAGTTCAGATGAAGATGGAGGCGCTTCAGTGAAGAAAAAGAAGAAAACTGAACCATCCTTTTCCCCTTTAAGTGACTGCAGTGTGAGTCCAGCCCGGGTGTACCCTACTGCATCCGATCCCCAAGATGTGTCTTTTTTGGGGGAAGGCACAAACTACGATATCTGCACGTCCAGCGTCCTACCCCCAGAAGGGTTAGGATGATGTACAGGTGGGCATGTTGTCGTGACCTGCCACATCAAATTAATAGATGGGTGCCCAAGTTGCTCTCAGCATCTTGTCGCTAAATGTTCGGCTGATTAAATCTGAGTCGAGAAGAGTGGCAATTTTGGACTACTTGAGCAACTTGGATGCGGACGTATACTGTGTCCAGGAGTGTGGGATCTCCGATCCCTTAAGTGAAAATGCATGGCCTTTAGGTCAAAGTGTGTGGTCTGGTTCTGTATGTAATAAAAATTGTGGGGTAGGTGTTTTGGTGAAGGGTTATAGTGTTAAGATAGAAAGTTACATGGTGGTGGAGGCGGGGAGGTGTGTAATATGTAAGTTAAATTGTAGGGGGTGGAGGGTTAGGGTGGTAAATATGTATGCACCAATAGATAAAGGGGAGAGGCTGGAAATTTTTGAGAAATTATGTTTTTTTTTATCTGGCAAAATGCCAATAATTTTTGTTGGAGATTTCAATTGTGTGACGGAGGGGGATAAGATGGATGTTACAGGTAAAAGACTCAAGAGTCTTGTGGCGGATTTTTCCTTACAGGATGCTGCGGAAGTTTTTTTAGGTAATCCACCTCCTGCGACCTATAAGGCCGACAGGGGAGGCATAGAGTCTAGAATAGACCGTATCTTCTTTTCTTCACAAAATGTTATTTGTAGGAATTTCCAGCAGGAAGATGTTCCCTTCTCTGACCATGTGTGTTTGAGGGCACGTCTAGAAGGTAAGATTTCCTTTGTATATGGTGGTGGCGTGTGGAAACTTAATGTGCGTTTGCTGGAAGATAATAGGATCATGCGTGATTTTAGGCGAATGTATGTTAGGTGGAGGGATAAAAAAAGTGATTTCAGGAATGTGCTTGAGTGGTGGGACTGGATGAAGAGTGAGATTGGTTTTTTCTTTAGAAAAAGGGGCAGGAGGAAAGCAGCAATGAATAGAGCAAAATTTAATGATTTAAGCTCTAGACTGGAGTGGCTGAGGAAGTTAAGGATGATTGGAGTGGATGTGGATGTTTTGATGTGTCAAGTGAAAGAAGAGATTAAGAAATATATTGAGGGTAAAGGGAAAGAAATTATTTACCGTTCTAAGATTGAACATTTGGAGAAAAATGAGAAATGCACAAGGTTTTTTTTCAAAAAAGTTTTTGGGAAGAAAGTAGATATGGATGAGGTGGTGAATGGTGATGGGGTGTGTGTGAGTGGGAAGGATGTGATGCAGGAGGTGGTGTTGTTTTATAAGGAGTTGTATGGGGAAAAATGGGTTGATGATAGGATGTTGACTGATGCTTTGGGGTGTTTAGAAGGTTGTTTGGGTGAGGATGAACGTGAAATATTGGATGATGTAATTGTGTTGGATGAAGTTAAAAAAGTGGTGATGTCTGCGAGTAAGAATAAAACACCTGGGAAGGATGGACTGCCCGTGGAGTTATATGTTAAGGAATGGGACACGATGGGAAATGACTTATTGGAGGTGTGCCAGTATATGTTCACGGAGAATATGTTGAGTGAATCTATGAGAGATGGGGTGGTGGTTTTGGTTCATAAGAAAGGTGATAAAAAGGATTTGGGGAATTGGAGGCCAATCACCCTTTTGAATGCAGACTATAAGGTGTTTAGTAAATTGTTGGCTAGCCGGATGCGGGAAGTGATTGGCGGTGTGGTGGATGAAGATCAAGTGTGTGCAGTGCCTGGGAGAAGTATGACTGAAAATTTGGTGTTGTTGCGTGATGTGATTGGGGATTGTATGAGTCGTAAGCAGAAATGTTTGTTGTTTTCGGTTGATTTTGAAAAAGCTTTTGACCGTGTGTCACATAGCTTTATGTTTAAGGTTTTGTCTAAGATGGGTTATTCCAGGAATTTTGTAAACTGTGTTAGGAGTTTGTATTGTAATGTTTCAAGTGAATTTTTGGTGAATGGGTGGTTAAGTGAGAAAGTGAGAATTAAATCAGGAGTGCGTCAGGGGTGCCCTATGTCCCCTTTTTTGTTTATTAGTGTGATTGAAGTGTTGATGTGTATGGTTAGGAAGGATAAGGTTATGAGAGGTGTGATGATTCCTGGGAGTAATGGAAAGGATGTGAGAATTCTAGGTTACATGGATGATGTAGTGATTGTGAGTGGGAATATGGCTGCGATGAGTAGGGCAAGGTTGATATTAAGTTTGTTTTGTAGTGTCTCAGCTTTTAAGGTCAATTGGACTAAGAGTTCCTTTAAATGTTTTGGTGAGAGGAATGTACGGATGGATGGTGTGAGGTGTGAGGATGGTGCAATAAAGGTGCTTGGGATTAAGTTTAATGATGATTTGAAAGGAAATGAGAGTTGGGAAGATTGTGGGGTGAGAGTGGTGCGCAAGTTGAATTTTTGGCGAATGAGAGAATTAACTCTGACTGGGAAAGTTCTGATTATTAAGGCGGTTATTTTGCCTATTTTGTTGTTTGTTGCGAATGTATATCCTGCTGCTTTTAAGAAAATTAGGAAAACTGAGAAATTCATCTTTAATTTTCTTTGGGGAAGTCGCATGGAGAAATTGAAACGGGAATATGTCTATAAGTTATGTGTAAATGGTGGTTTGGATTTTCCAAATATTGATTTCTTTTTAGGGATTGGTTACGTGAAAATGGTGGTGGTGGTTCTAGGGAAAAGTAATAAGTGTGCTTATATGATGAAGTATTCGGCTGGATGGATGCTTTATGGCTTAAAGTGGGTCAAAAGGGATGCTAGAGTGCCTGTTGCTTTTAAGTGTCCTGTATGGTATGGTTGTGTTGAGAAATTTGTAAGGAAGTATGATTTGTTGTCCGTTAACATGAGTGATTTTAGGCAAAAGAAGAAAGTCATTAGGATGGTGCGTGAGCGTGAGGTGGTATGTAATATCAATGGGTTGAGAGGGGAGGAAGTAACCGAGATGTGGAGAAAATTAAGTATAGATGGTGTGACTAACAGACAGAGAGATATCGCTTGGATGATATTGCATGACATTTTGCCTGTTAGAGATGTGCAAAAGAAGAGGGATTTAGTTAAATCTGAGGTATGCCCGAGGGATGGATGTGGTTTGAGAGAGCATGTTAGACATATGGTATGGGATTGTGATTTTGCATATGATGTATGGAAGGGTATAGGGGGACTTTGCAAGGAATTGGTGGGTGTAAAGTATGTTAATTGGAAACTTGCTATGTTTGGGATGGGTGCATGTAGTAGAATTAAGGATAGGATTTTATGGTTGTTGGTGGTGTGTGTAATTGAAAGTTTGTGGGATGCGAGGAATTTGTTAGTTTTTAAAAGGAAGAAAATGTCAGTTAATGAATGTTTGAGATTGATTCTGTCACGTATGTATGTAATATACCTCTGGGATCAGGAACGTGGAAGTATTATAGATGCTGAAGGGATCTGGAAGTTTAAAAAGTGGAGGTTTTTGGTAAAGTTTAATTCGTAGTGTATAATGTACCTGATGATAAGGTTTGGTTTTATTTTTGATTATATACCAAGTGTGATGAAAGGCTAAGTGTCAATGAAAGGCTTTTGTAAGTCGATTTGATTGAGCTTATGCTCCGGCCTATCTGATTTGGTTAAAAAAAAAAAAAAAAAAAAAAAATCTGTTCTTATCAGTTTAATATCTGATACGTCCCCTATCTGGGGACCATATATTAAATGGATTTTTAGAACAGGGAGATGGAAAAAGAGCTTGCTCTGTCCACTCCACGCATTGACCTGGTATTGCAGTATCTCCAGGACCGGTGCACCCCTTCTTTAATGCAGTTTCTAAAATCAGAAAGAATTGAATTCAATGTTTTTTGTTCATTTTGCTTGTTTGTCGGATTTTGGGATGGACTCTTTGGCTTTGCTTTTCTTCTCCTCATTGGATTTTTCATGTTCAAAGTTGCAGAAGCCAGATTACAAGCTCATTTTGGTTCAACTTCAGCAACTGTGCATTGCATTGCCATGTAATGTGATGCAATGCTATCTTTCTAGCTCTCCCTTTTTACTTCCTTTTGGATAAACAGACATATTAGGCAAGCATTTTGGAGCTTTCACCTAAATAACTACAGGTGGTGAGATAAGCTGCACAATATAATTGACCTTTCAGTATATTGTTGCACACACACCATCTATTTAGCAAATGCCCTTGTTATCAACAGCAGCCTTTTAAACTCACCTGAGCTAACAGGTATGTGCGCTGGTTACTCTGCTGCGCTTAAAATTTCTTTTTTGGTTTGCTACAATGCCTTTTCTGAAACGTTGTCTCCTTCTGCTGGAACACTGACTTCTTTCATTTAATGCCTGCAGACTATAAAAGAGAACCCAACCCAAAAAGTTTGGTTGATTAGTCTGTGGCATTCTGTTAAACTGTTGCTTATGGCGGTCTCTGTGAGCTTCTCAGCGACATTCAGCCAGCCAGGTATCCTGCCTGCAGTAGATGGAATGTGGCAATGGAACGCTGGCTGCGCGTGTCATAATAGGCTCTGAGCCTTTATATACCTGTGCACAGCAGCAGCCACCTTCAGTCTGCTGCTGGACAGCCAGCAGCAGCAGCAGCAGGAGAGGTATGTAATCAGGAGCCCTCCTGCTAAGGGTAGACAGCTGCTCGTTCCACCCCACCCCCCGCCTTAATTGGTTCTCCTCCCTTCCAACGGTGTTGAGGCGGGTGGGAACAGCAGGGGGTGAAGGTGCTGTGTTTAAAGAGGTGGAGTTATGCAGATCTAAAACGCGTGGATTGCAGCAGCAGCAAGCCGAAAAGTGCAGGCATGTAAGGGATCTAGAGGTTGACAACATGTCTTCTTAACGGGAGTCCAGGAGCTCATCTCCACAAATGGACTTTTCAGGATCCTTGGGTGGCTCCGTAGTTTGAAACCAATTCTGGTTATCGCTTCTCGGCCTTTTGGCTAAGATCAAGTGTAGTATCTGTTCTTATCAGTTTAATATCTGATACGTCCCCTATCTGGGGACCATATATTAAATGGATTTTTAGAACAGGGAGATGGAAAAAGAGCTTGCTCTGTCCACTCCACGCATTGACCTGGTATTGCAGTATCTCCAGGACCGGTGCACCCCTTCTTTAATGCAGTTTCTAAAATCAGAAAGAATTGAATTCAATGTTTTTTGTTCATTTTGCTTGTTTGTCGGATTTTGGGATGGACTCTTTGGCTTTGCTTTTCTTCTCCTCATTGGATTTTTCATGTTCAAAGTTGCAGAAGCCAGATTACAAGCTCATTTTGGTTCAACTTCAGCAACTGTGCATTGCATTGCCATGTAATGTGATGCAATGCTATCTTTCTAGCTCTCCCTTTTTACTTCCTTTTGGATAAACAGACATATTAGGCAAGCATTTTGGAGCTTTCACCTAAATAACTACAGGTGGTGAGATAAGCTGCACAATATAATTGACCTTTCAGTATATTGTTGCACACACACCATCTATTTAGCAAATGCCCTTGTTATCAACAGCAGCCTTTTAAACTCACCTGAGCTAACAGGTATGTGCGCTGGTTACTCTGCTGCGCTTAAAATTTCTTTTTTGGTTTGCTACAATGCCTTTTCTGAAACGTTGTCTCCTTCTGCTGGAACACTGACTTCTTTCATTTAATGCCTGCAGACTATAAAAGAGAACCCAACCCAAAAAGTTTGGTTGATTAGTCTGTGGCATTCTGTTAAACTGTTGCTTATGGCGGTCTCTGTGAGCTTCTCAGCGACATTCAGCCAGCCAGGTATCCTGCCTGCAGTAGATGGAATGTGGCAATGGAACGCTGGCTGCGCGTGTCATAATAGGCTCTGAGCCTTTATATACCTGTGCACAGCAGCAGCCACCTTCAGTCTGCTGCTGGACAGCCAGCAGCAGCAGCAGCAGGAGAGGTATGTAATCAGGAGCCCTCCTGCTAAGGGTAGACAGCTGCTCGTTCCACCCCACCCCCCGCCTTAATTGGTTCTCCTCCCTTCCAACGGTGTTGAGGCGGGTGGGAACAGCAGGGGGTGAAGGTGCTGTGTTTAAAGAGGTGGAGTTATGCAGATCTAAAACGCGTGGATTGCAGCAGCAGCAAGCCGAAAAGTGCAGGCATGTAAGGGATCTAGAGATTGACAACATGTCTTCTTAATGGGAGTCCAGGAGCTCATCTCCACAAATGGACTTTTCAGGATCCTTGGGTGGCTCCGTAGTTTGAAACCAATTCTGGTTATCGCTTCTCGGCCTTTTGGCTAAGATCAAGTGTAGTATCTGTTCTTTTAAGAACACAAGAGCTACGATCTACACTTGACGAGAGCGATCGAACTCGGAAGGAGAAGAGCTTCGGAGCCCAGCTGACATCGGAGAAGGAAGGCGGATATCGGTGGGAGGAAGAAGCTCTAAAGAATCCAGAAGAAGACGAAGACTCGGAGAAGAATCGGGCTGTCCTGTGGAATCTTCGAGGAAGAAAATCATCGAGACAAAGACCTTTCGGGGAATTTGTCCAGAACACGACGGGAGAAGAATCTGCATAGCTCCACCCATTCCGGGAAGAGTTCCAGATCCAGCTCCAAGAAGTAACTGCAGGAGGAAAGCCATGGCAAGCGCTGCGAGGAAGGCCGAAAAGAAGAGCCTGGAGCAGGGGACAGCCAGGAGGGCCCAGCCAGGAGCCGATTCTGACCCCAAGGACTCTGCCTCCACGACTGGCCAGCAGAAGGGACCCCAGAAGCCCCGCCACGAAGCTCCAGCCCTGGAGCCATGGATGCGGCAGACGGTGGCCCTGAAGCTGAAGGAAGTGGATGGGAGGGTGCCAGACATGTCCTCGAACGTGTTCTGCCAGAAGATGCTGCTGGATCGAGGCTTCTCCAGGTCGGACACCCTCAGCATCCAGACCTTCTTGACGGGGATCTTCTTCGTCACCTTCGCCACTGTGAACACCTGCAGGAGGTTCTGGGAAATGGTAAGCGCAAAAGGACCGGATAATTCTTTCTCTGCCTTTACAGGTAGCTGCCCTATCCAGAGGGACGAAAGGAGGATCACGGTCTCCATGCGCAACCCGCACACCCCAGGCCAAGACATCTGTACCTTCCTGAGACGCTTCTGTTTGGTTGTGAAGGAACCCTCTCACATCCTGAATGGACTCGGCTTCTGGACAGGTAAGTGGTCGGTGACCGTTAGACTTCACAGGGACCTGGCGTACTCAGACGGACTTCGGCACCTTCCCCCGACATTCTCCCTGGGCAACTCCTACGGCCTCATCTATTACCCGGACATGCCGCGGAACTGCAGGAGATGCGGCAAGAACGGCCACGAGATGAAGGACTGCAAGGAGGATGCCTGCAGGATTTGTCGAGTGACGGGACACAGCTCGAAGGACTGCCCGAAGAAGACATCCTGCAACCTGTGTGGGCTGGCAGCTCATCTGTACAAGGATTGCCCCAAGCGTGAGAGATCCTGGGCATCGGTGGTTGCGACGACCCCAGCTACGGAGGACAAGGCCCCGACGACCAGGCCTGTGAAGGTCAAGGACGCGACGACCAAGGCCCCAGCGGCCAAGGCCGAGACGACCAAGGCCAAAGCGGTCAAGGAGTCGGTGGCCAAAGCCCCAGCGACGGTCCCAGCAGCTCCGAAGCAGAAGAAAAAGTCAAAGGAGGGTAAGAGTTCTGTCACCCCTCTCTCGATCCCTCCCCCTGCCACCCCCGTCCAATTCCCCCCCACCCCGGCCACCCCTGCTGAGGATTCCACTTCCTCTTCCTCCTTCCCCTACTCCTCAGCAGGTGTCCTTTCCCCTGCCCCGGCAGCCACTCTCCCTCCCCAGACCATGGTAGCGGTGGAATTAACCTTTCCTCCACCCGCCGCTATCTATTCCGAGGAGGATTTTCCCCTTCTTGTCTCCCCAGTTCCAACCCGGGGAAAGAGGAAGGTGGAGGACAGCCCTGCTACTGAATCCTCCAAAAAGAAGATTCTGGATTTCGTAGGCGAAAAGGAGGATACCCTCCCTGAGCCAGAAGAGATGGAGCACATGGTTGAGACCCTGGTGGCCGAGCCAGAAGAGGAGGAACTGGTGGTCGCCGAGATCGAGGCCGCGCTGCTTGACCAGATGGAGGAAGAGGGCCTGCTGGTGATCCCGTCACCAGCAGTCAACACCGACGAGGGACCACCCGACCGGAGTGGTAACTAAGGTGTATTGCCTGCGCTAACTTTTTCTTTTTTCCCTACATGATGGCTAATATTAACTTATTTTCCATTAATGTCAGGAGCATCAAGGACAAGTTCAGACGTCAGACTATTTATGCCTTCCTTACTTCCCAGTTGTGTGATGTTTATATGTTGCAGGAATGTTCCCTTCCCTCCTCTAGGTCCTTCAAACATCTGGCCAGGGAGTGGTCCCACGGTCCATCCTACTGGTCCGGTGGGGGTGACTGCAAGTCTGCGGGGGTCGCAATTCTGATCAGGGGGGGCGCATTCACGCTTGAGTCCGTCCAGGAGCTCATCTGCGGCAGGGCTCTTGTTGTAGATGGCAACTGGGCGGGAGAACCTGTCAGGTTCATCAACGTGTATGCGTCCCCACTGAAGAATGAGCGTTTGGAGCTTTTCCAGACCCTGCGGCTTCAGCTTGCCACCACCAGGACCTTAGTGATGGCCGGGGATTTCAACTGCCCCATCGAGGAGGATGGTCGTAGTTCTGGCACATCTGCCAAGTTGGACATCACGTCCAAGCTGCTCATCGAGATGGTAACCGAGGCCTCTCTTCAGGACGTGGTGGGCTCCATGGGGAGAGGCTCCACGAACTATTCGTGGAGCCGACCCGATGGCTCACTCCGCTCCAGGATTGACTTTGTGTTCACCTCTCGGGCAGTCAGGCAGAGTAGGCACTCAATGGTCTCCTGCTTCTTCTCCGACCACAGAGCCATTCACTTACAAGGTGTCCTCGGCGACGGTTTTCCGTCCGGCCCCGGCTCCTGGAAGCTGAATTGTGCTCTGCTGGCTCAGGATGAAGTCGTGGAGGAGCTGAGAGCAGCCTACGCAATGTGGCAGTCCTACAAGGGTAGCTTCCAAACAGTCTCTGATTGGTGGGAATATGTTAAACTTGAGTTTCGCTGTTTCTTTCAGGCCAAGGGTCGACAACAGGCGTGTGAGAAGAGGAGGGACTTCAGAGGGCTGCAGCGCGAGCTGCGGTCGCTGCAGGACCTTCTTCACTGCGGCTGGGACGTGAGGGAGGAGCTGGAGGAGACCAAGAAGAGCCTGAAAAGGCACTTTGAGGAGGAGTCCAAGCGAATCGTCTTCCGTTCCAAAGTGGAGAATCTGGAGAAGGGTGAGAAATGTAACTCATTCTTTTTCAGAAAACTTCATGCCGGTCACACGCCCCTGAACGAGCTGCGAGACGAGAGCGGAAACATGCGACGTGGGAAGGAGGACGTGATGAGGGTCGTCAGCGACTTCTACAGCGAACTCTACTCCCACAAGACTACCGACCCCGACGCTGCTGATAAGTTCCTGTCAGGTATCACTAACCATCTTGATCCTGCAGGCACGGCAGCCTTGGACAAACCTCTGATGGTGGGCGAATTGCTCTCTGCCGCTAAATCCTTTAGGACCGGCAGGACCCCGGGCAGTGATGGTCTTCCAGCGGAGCTCTATGTAGCGCTGGGAGACCTCATCTGTCCGGACCTGTTGGACCTGTACGAGGAGATGGTGGTGGAGGGTAGAATGCCTCCATCTTTGAGGGAAGGAATGGTCACGATCCTGTACAAGCGGAAGGGAGAGAGGTGCGACCTGAGGAATTGGCGTCCCATCACTCTGCTCAACGTGGACTACAAGATCCTGGCCAAGACGATGGCGACACGACTTAAGACGGTCATCGGACGGATCATCCACCTGGACCAGACCTGCGGCATCCCTGGACGTCGCATCGCAGACAGCCTCGCTCTCGTGCGGGACACGGTCGAGTACATCAAGGTCCGCCGCGCACACGCGGCCCTGGTCTCCTTGGATCAGGAGAAGGCCTTCGACCGGGTTTCCCACGAGTTCATGGGCCGAGCTCTGCACCGGTTAGGTTTGGGTAACATGTTTTGTTCGTATGTCCGTCTGATGTATTTTGATATCCACAGCTCGGTGTTGGTGAACGGCTGGAAGACTGACCCCTTCCCTGTCCTCTCTGGGGTCAGACAAGGCTGCCCTCTATCACCTCTTCTTTTTGTTTGTGTTATAGAACTCTTCGCAGAGGCTATCCGGCAGAATGGAGAGATCAGAGGGATCACCGCACCGGGTCCGGGACGACACGAGTTCAAGTGCTCGCTCTACATGGACGACGTCACCGTCTTCTGCGCTGATCGTGGTTCAGTCGACGCCCTCGTCCAGACGTGTGAGAGGTTCGGCCGGGCTTCAGGGGCCAAAGTCAACTGCAGGAAGTCGGAAGCCATGCTCTTCGGGGATTGGCAGCCGGCCTCCTCCGCCCCCTTCCCCTTCAACATTCAACCGGATTTCCTCAAGGTGCTGGGAGTCTGGTTCGGGAAGGAAGGAGCGGCCCTCAAGTCCTGGCAAGAACGCTTGGCCAAGGTGAAGCAACGGATCGGACTCTGGAGCCTCAGACACCTCACTTGTGAGGGTAAGGCACTCGTCCTGCGTAATGAGGTCCTGCCCGTCTTGCAGTACACGGCGCAGGCCTGGCCCCCACACGTCACTGTGTGCAGGGCCATTACCAGGACAGTGTTTCACTTTGTCTGGGGATCCAAGATGGACAGAGTCAGGCGGGCCGTCATGTACAAGGAGCCTCGCAAGGGTGGGAAGGGCGTTCCAGATATCCCCACCCTCCTGCGATCCTCTTTTGTGTGTGATTGTGTCCGCCGGACTTTGCAAGTCAAGAATGGCTCCGCGGGCAGGTCCATGTCTCGCTTCTTCCTGCTTCCTCTTTGGAGGCGACTCGGCTGGGACAAGTGGGACAGCTCCTTCCCCTACAACTGGACGACGCCATGGTTCTACGGAGACGTCGTTCGATTTGTGGGGGAGCATCAACTGGAGGGACTCAAGCCCGACTTGTGGAAGCCCAAAACTATCCACAAGCTAATCAGAGCCAAGGATGACGTGGAGAACATCACAGGACTTCACCAGGACACGCTGGAGACTGTGTGGACAAATGTGTCGTCTGACAGGCTGACCAACGGGCACAAGGACTTGTCGTGGATGGCGATTCAGGGCGGACTGCCCGTCCGGTCATTCATGCATGCCCGGAACCTGTGCAAGACCCGGTACTGCCCAAGGTGCCCCTTCGTGGAGGAAACATCTTTGCACACTTTTTGGGACTGCGGATTTGCACAGCGCCTATTGACTGCACTTGAGGACGACCTGAGGAACTCTGTCCCCAGGGCGAGCCTATCGCACCATTCTGTGCTTTACGGACTCTTCCCTGGGGTTCATACCGTCGGAGCCATCCAGGAGGCTTGGCGCCTTATGAACTGCTTCAAGGATGCCGTTTGGGTCGCCAGGAACCGGCTCATCTTGAGGAGGGAGAGGATGTCCATCCAGGACTGCCGCAGGCTGATCCACAGCCTGCTCAGAGACTATTCCATCATGGACGGTCCGGAGGACGAGGATGAGGACTAAACCCCTCCTCCCCCTCTCCCCTTATGTGTCTTGTCTTTCAATAAAGCTTCGGGCCTGTGATTTTCCCCTCCCCATCCCCTTTTTCCCAATCCCCATCCCTTATCACGGTTCGTCGTACTGTATTGATTGACATGCTTTTTCTTTCAGATTGAGTGTTTTGTGTAGCATAGGGGTGTGATGTGTCTAGTTAGTGCGTCGTATCCTCATGCTATGTAAATATGATGTAGAATTCTGTGTGTACTGGGCTGCGGCACTGTACACTGTCTGTTAACTTATTTTTTGTGCTAATAAAAGATATATTCAATCAAAAAATCTGTTCTTATCAGTTTAATATCTGATACGTCCCCTATCTGGGGACCATATATTAAATGGATTTTTAGAACAGGGAGATGGAAAAAGAGCTTGCTCTGTCCACTCCACGCATTGACCTGGTATTGCAGTATCTCCAGGACCGGTGCACCCCTTCTTTAATGCAGTTTCTAAAATCAGAAAGAATTGAATTCAATGTTTTTTGTTCATTTTGCTTGTTTGTCGGATTTTGGGATGGACTCTTTGGCTTTGCTTTTCTTCTCCTCATTGGATTTTTCATGTTCAAAGTTGCAGAAGCCAGATTACAAGCTCATTTTGATTCAACTTCAGCAACTGTGCATTGCATTGCCATGTAATGTGATGCAATGCTATCTTTCTAGCTCTCCCTTTTTACTTCCTTTTGGATAAACAGACATATTAGGCAAGCATTTTGGAGCTTTCACCTAAATAACTACAGGTGGTGAGATAAGCTGCACAATATAATTGACCTTTCAGTATATTGTTGCACACACACCATCTATTTAGCAAATGCCCTTGTTATCAACAGCAGCCTTTTAAACTCACCTGAGCTAACAGGTATGTGCGCTGGTTACTCTGCTGCGCTTAAAATTTCTTTTTTGGTTTGCTACAATGCCTTTTCTGAAACGTTGTCTCCTTCTGCTGGAACACTGACTTCTTTCATTTAATGCCTGCAGACTATAAAAGAGAACCCAACCCAAAAAGTTTGGTTGATTAGTCTGTGGCATTCTGTTAAACTGTTGCTTATGGCGGTCTCTGTGAGCTTCTCAGCGACATTCAGCCAGCCAGGTATCCTGCCTGCAGTAGATGGAATGTGGCAATGGAACGCTGGCTGCGCGTGTCATAATAGGCTCTGAGCCTTTATATACCTGTGCACAGCAGCAGCCACCTTCAGTCTGCTGCTGGATAGCCAGCAGCAGCAGCAGCAGGAGAGGTATGTAATCAGGAGCCCTCCTGCTAAGGGTAGACAGCTGCTCGTTCCACCCCACCCCCCGCCTTAATTGGTTCTCCTCCCTTCCAACGGTGTTGAGGCGGGTGGGAACAGCAGGGGGTGAAGGTGCTGTGTTTAAAGAGGTGGAGTTATGCAGATCTAAAACGCGTGGATTGCAGCAGCAGCAAGCCGAAAAGTGCAGGCATGTAAGGGATCTAGAGGTTGACAACATGTCTTCTTAACGGGAGTCCAGGAGCTCATCTCCACAAATGGACTTTTCAGGATCCTTGGGTGGCTCCGTAGTTTGAAACCAATTCTGGTTATCGCTTCTCGGCCTTTTGGCTAAGATCAAGTGTAGTATCTGTTCTTATCAGTTTAATATCTGATACGTCCCCTATCTGGGGACCATATATTAAATGGATTTTTAGAACAGGGAGATGGAAAAAGAGCTTGCTCTGTCCACTCCACGCATTGACCTGGTATTGCAGTATCTCCAGGACCGGTGCACCCCTTCTTTAATGCAGTTTCTAAAATCAGAAAGAATTGAATTCAATGTTTTTTGTTCATTTTGCTTGTTTGTCGGATTTTGGGATGGACTCTTTGGCTTTGCTTTTCTTCTCCTCATTGGATTTTTCATGTTCAAAGTTGCAGAAGCCAGATTACAAGCTCATTTTGGTTCAACTTCAGCAACTGTGCATTGCATTGCCATGTAATGTGATGAAATGCTATCTTTCTAGCTCTCCCTTTTTACTTCCTTTTGGATAAACAGACATATTAGGCAAGCATTTTGGAGCTTTCACCTAAATAACTACAGGTGGTGAGATAAGCTGCACAATATAATTGACCTTTCAGTATATTGTTGCACACACACCATCTATTTAGCAAATGCCCTTGTTATCAACAGCAGCCTTTTAAACTCACCTGAGCTAACAGGTATGTGCGCTGGTTACTCTGCTGCGCTTAAAATTTCTTTTTTGGTTTGCTACAATGCCTTTTCTGAAACGTTGTCTCCTTCTGCTGGAACACTGACTTCTTTCATTTAATGCCTGCAGACTATAAAAGAGAACCCAACCCAAAAAGTTTGGTTGATTAGTCTGTGGCATTCTGTTAAACTGTTGCTTATGGCGGTCTCTGTGAGCTTCTCAGCGACATTCAGCCAGCCAGGTATCCTGCCTGCAGTAGATGGAATGTGGCAATGGAACGCTGGCTGCGCGTGTCATAATAGGCTCTGAGCCTTTATATACCTGTGCACAGCAGCAGCCACCTTCAGTCTGCTGCTGGACAGCCAGCAGCAGCAGCAGCAGGAGAGGTATGTAATCAGGAGCCCTCCTGCTAAGGGTAGACAGCTGCTCGTTCCACCCCACCCCCCGCCTTAATTGGTTCTCCTCCCTTCCAACGGTGTTGAGGCGGGTGGGAACAGCAGGGGGTGAAGGTGCTGTGTTTAAAGAGGTGGAGTTATGCAGATCTAAAACGCGTGGATTGCAGCAGCAGCAAGCCAAAAAGTGCAGGCATGTAAGGGATCTAGAGGTTTACAACATGTCTTCTTAACGGGAGTCCAGGAGCTCATCTCCACAAATGGACTTTTCAGGATCCTTGGGTGGCTCCGTAGTTTGAAACCAATTCTGGTTATCGCTTCTCGGCCTTTTGGCTAAGATCAAGTGTAGTATCTGTTCTTATCAGTTTAATATCTGATACGTCCCCTATCTGGGGACCATATATTAAATGGATTTTTAGAACAGGGAGATGGAAAAAGAGCTTGCTCTGTCCACTCCATGCATTGACCTGGTATTGCAGTATCTCCAGGACCGGTGCACCCCTTCTTTAATGCAGTTTCTAAAATCAGAAAGAATTGAATTCAATGTTTTTTGTTCATTTTGCTTGTTTGTCGGATTTTGGGATGGACTCTTTGGCTTTGCTTTTCTTCTCCTCATTGGATTTTTCATGTTCAAAGTTGCAGAAGCCAGATTACAAGCTCATTTTGGTTCAACTTCAGCAACTGTGCATTGCATTGCCATGTAATGTGATGCAATGCTATCTTTCTAGCTCTCCCTTTTTACTTCCTTTTGGATAAACAGACATATTAGGCAAGCATTTTGGAGCTTTCACCTAAATAACTACAGGTGGTGAGATAAGCTGCACAATATAATTGACCTTTCAGTATATTGTTGCACACACACCATCTCTTTAGCAAATGCCCTTGTTATCAACAGCAGCCTTTTAAACTCACCTGAGCTAACAGGTATGTGCGCTGGTTACTCTGCTGCGCTTAAAATTTCTTTTTTGGTTTGCTACAATGCCTTTTCTGAAACGTTGTCTCCTTCTGCTGGAACACTGACTTCTTTCATTTAATGCCTGCAGACTATAAAAGAGAACCCAACCCAAAAAGTTTGGTTGATTAGTCTGTGGCATTCTGTTAAACTGTTGCTTATGGCGGTCTCTGTGAGCTTCTCAGCGACATTCAGCCAGCCAGGTATCCTGCCTGCAGTAGATGGAATGTGGCAATGGAACGCTGGCTGCGCGTGTCATAATAGGCTCTGAGCCTTTATATACCTGTGCACAGCAGCAGCCACCTTCAGTCTGCTGCTGGACAGCCAGCAGCAGCAGGAGAGGTATGTAATCAGGAGCCCTCCTGCTAAGGGTAGACAGCTGCTCGTTCCACCCCACCCCCCGCCTTAATTGGTTCTCCTCCCTTCCAACGGTGTTGAGGCGGGTGGGAACAGCAGGGGGTGAAGGTGCTGTGTTTAAAGAGGTGGAGTTATGCAGATCTAAAACGCGTGGATTGCAGCAGCAGCAAGCCGAAAAGTGCAGGCATGTAAGGGATCTAGAGGTTGACAACATGTCTTCTTAACGGGAGTCCAGGAGCTCATCTCCACAAATGGACTTTTCAGGATCCTTGGGTGGCTCCGTAGTTTGAAACCAATTCTGGTTATCGCTTCTCGGCCTTTTGGCTAAGATCAAGTGTAGTATCTGTTCTTATCAGTTTAATATCTGATACGTCCCCTATCTGGGGACCATATATTAAATGGATTTTTAGAACAGGGAGATGGAAAAAGAGCTTGCTCTGTCCACTCCACGCATTGACCTGGTATTGCAGTATCTCCAGGACCGGTGCACCCCTTCTTTAATGCAGTTTCTAAAATCAGAAAGAATTGAATTCAATGTTTTTTGTTCATTTTGCATGTTTGTCGAATTTTGGGATGGACTCCTTGGCTTTGCTTTTCTTCTCCTCATTGGATTTTTCATGTTCAAAGTTGCAGAAGCCAGATTACAAGCTCATTTTGGTTCAACTTCAGCAACTGTGCATTGCATTGCCATGTAATGTGATGCAATGCTATCTTTCTAGCTCTCCCTTTTTACTTCCTTTTGGATAAACAGACATATTAGGCAAGCATTTTGGAGCTTTCACCTAAATAACTACAGGTGGTGAGATAAGCTGCACAATATAATTGACCTTTCAGTATATTGTTGCACACACACCATCTATTTAGCAAATGCCCTTGTTATCAACAGCAGCCTTTTAAACTCACCTGAGCTAACAGGTATGTGCGCTGGTTACTCTGCTGCGCTTAAAATTTCTTTTTTGGTTTGCTACAATGCCTTTTCTGAAACGTTGTCTCCTTCTGCTGGAACACTGACTTCTTTCATTTAATGCCTGCAGACTATAAAAGAGAACCCAACCCAAAAAGTTTGGTTGATTAGTCTGTGGCATTCTGTTAAACTGTTGCTTATGGCGGTCTCTGTGAGCTTCTCAGCGACATTCAGCCAGCCAGGTATCCTGCCTGCAGTAGATGGAATGTGGCAATGGAACGCTGGCTGCGCGTGTCATAATAGGCTCTGAGCCTTTATATACCTGTGCACAGCAGCAGCCACCTTCAGTCTGCTGCTGGACAGCCAGCAGCAGCAGCAGCAGGAGAGGTATGTAATCAGGAGCCCTCCTGCTAAGGGTAGACAGCTGCTCGTTCCACCCCACCCCCCGCCTTAATTGGTTCTCCTCCCTTCCAACAGTGTTGAGGCGGGTGGGAACAGCAGGGGGTGAAGGTGCTGTGTTTAAAGAGGTGGAGTTATGCAGATCTAAAACGCGTGGATTGCAGCAGCAGCAAGCCGAAAAGTGCAGGCATGTAAGGGATCTAGAGGTTGACAACATGTCTTCTTAACGGGAGTCCAGGAGCTCATCTCCACAAATGGACTTTTCAGGATCCTTGGGTGGCTCCGTAGTTTGAAACCAATTCTGGTTATCGCTTCTCGGCCTTTTGGCTAAGATCAAGTGTAGTATCTGTTCTTATCAGTTTAATATCTGATACGTCCCCTATCTGGGGACCATATATTAAATGGATTTTTAGAACAGGGAGATGGAAAAAGAGCTTGCTCTGTCCACTCCACGCATTGACCTGGTATTGCAGTATCTCCAGGACCGGTGCACCCCTTCTTTAATGCAGTTTCTAAAATCAGAAAGAATTGAATTCAATGTTTTTTGTTCATTTTGCTTGTTTGTCGGATTTTGGGATGGACTCTTTGGCTTTGCTTTTCTTCTCCTCATTGGATTTTTCATGTTCAAAGTTGCAGAAGCCAGATTACAAGCTCATTTTGGTTCAACTTCAGCAACTGTGCATTGCATTGCCATGTAATGTGATGCAATGCTATCTTTCTAGCTCTCCCTTTTTACTTCCTTTTGGATAAACAGACATATTAGGCAAGCATTTTGGAGCTTTCACCTAAATAACTACAGGTGGTGAGATAAGCTGCACAATATAATTGACCTTTCAGTATATTGTTGCACACACACCATCTATTTAGCAAATGCCCTTGTTATCAACAGCAGCCTTTTAAACTCACCTGAGCTAACAGGTATGTGCGCTGGTTACTCTGCTGCGCTTAAAATTTCTTTTTTGGTTTGCTACAATGCCTTTTCTGAAACGTTGTCTCCTTCTGCTGGAACACTGACTTCTTTCATTTAATGCCTGCAGACTATAAAAGAGAACCCAACCCAAAAAGTTTGGTTGATTAGTCTGTGGCATTCTGTTAAACTGTTGCTTATGGCGGTCTCTGTGAGCTTCTCAGCGACATTCAGCCAGCCAGGTATCCTGCCTGCAGTAGATGGAATGTGGCAATGGAACGCTGGCTGCGCGTGTCATAATAGGCTCTGAGCCTTTATATACCTGTGCACAGCAGCAGCCACCTTCAGTCTGCTGCTGGACAGCCAGCAGCAGCAGCAGCAGGAGAGGTATGTAATCAGGAGCCCTCCTGCTAATGGTAGACAGCTGCTCGTTCCACCCCACCCCCCGCCTTAATTGGTTCTCCTCCCTTCCAACGGTGTTGAGGCGGGTGGGAACAGCAGGGGGTGAAGGTGCTGTGTTTAAAGAGGTGGAGTTATGCAGATCTAAAACGCGTGGATTGCAGCAGCAGCAAGCCGAAAAGTGCAGGCATGTAAGGGATCTAGAGGTTGACAACATGTCTTCTTAACGGGAGTCCAGGAGCTCATCTCCACAAATGGACTTTTCAGGATCCTTGGGTGGCTCCGTAGTTTGAAACCAATTCTGGTTATCGCTTCTCGGCCTTTTGGCTAAGATCAAGTGCAGTGATCTACCGGTTGCTGCCTTGGTCTTGGCTGAGAGGTGCCTTGGGTACCCGGCTCCTTGGCCTCGGGGGATCGCTGCATGTAGCAGTGCGGCTTCACCCCCTTGCTGCTTTTGGGGAGCCGGATTAGTCCCTGGGCAACGAGGGGCGATCAGCCTGCCTGCTTTTTTTAAGTAGGCGAGGAGGATTTTTGCCACGTTTGGTGTGAAGATATGGACGGGAGAAGCCCAAATATGCTGACCTGTGAAGAGGTCCCAGTTTTTGCAAGACTGAAGAATGCAGTGCGGTTTATTTTTTTGGATCCAGAGAAGAAGAAGTCTGGCTTGTTTTTTTTGGTAGAGAAGATTTTGTTTGGACTATTGGAAGTTCAAATGGAACAAGTTTTGTCTATGTTGGAGTTCCCGAAGAGAGGGATATATGATGTTATTTTTTGTTCAGAAGATATCTTTTCTGACTTTTGGAAGAGAATGGATCTAGTGAAGGAAGATTCGATACTTGAAGGTGTTTTTTTTGTGTCGCATTTTCCTAGGAAGGAAAGGCTAATAGTAATAAGGATGTATAGTCCTTTCATATTGGAAGAAGAGATCATGACCTTTTTATCCCGGTACTGTGAGAAAGTGAGTTCTGCTGGCAAAATGTTTAACCGATATGGTTTTTGGACCACGAGGTGGAGGTTCCTGGTCAAGTTCAAGGAAAGTTCGGATGGTGTTGTGGTACTCCCACCAAGTAGATTCAAAATCGGGACAGTTAATGGAGATATGTTCTTTACAGGTATGCCGAAGTTTTGTAGGCGTTGTAAACAGTATGGCCATGAAAAGGATTCCTGTACATTACAGTGGTGTGCCAAGTGTGAAGAAGTGGGACATAAGGCAGAGAATTGTGAAAAAAGTAAGAAATGTAATCTATGTGGTGGCAGTGGTCATTTATATGATTGCTGTCCTGTCAATAAAAGGGAGGAGAAGTCAGTTGACAAGGAAGATGGAAATGAAGAAGAGTCTGAAGCTGCCCCCCATGATGAAACGGAAGAGAACATATCTCAAAAGAAGGAGGAACAAATAAGAGATATAAGAAAAGAAGGTGATCATATGGAAGAAGATACTGAGAGTGATATCACAGGCGTTGAGATTGAAAATACTAGCTTGGAAGAAGAAGTGGAGGTGGATAGGGAGTCAGAAGATCAGGAGGAAAGTGAGTCCTCCAGTCAGGATGAAAAGGAAGGTGCTGTAAGTAATATGGAAGAGGAGGAGGAGGGTGAAGAAACTAGTGAAGAAGAAAGAGAGGATGTCGCATGTGAAGCCAGAGAAGAAATTGAAGGAGTTTTGTCATCTGGGAAGGACTCTAGTGAAGCAAAGGATGTTTCAGAAAAAAATATGAGGGAGATGGAGGAGAGACAAGAAGTGTTGAAAATGCTAGAGAGTTGTGAAGGGGGGAGTCAGGCTAGTCTAAGGCGCAAAGTGTGGAATAACATTTATAGCGATATGCATCGTTTTTTTTCAACTTACAGAATACCTCAGTCGTTGGCTAAAGAGGTAGAAGAAGCTTGGGATGGTCGGTTTCTGGATGGAAGGCTTTTGAATGCCTTGGCAGCATATGGCCTGAAGAGAGGAATGTTGCCTTAAATCGTAATGGTAAAGATTGCAATGTTGTGATGTAAAGAATATGGAATAACTGTATTGTGATAATATAAACGTATATATATAAAATAAGATTGGAAAAATGGATATATGACCCACAATGATGGATAACAACCTAATACCATTTGGAAATCATTGCAAAGCATGAAATGGTAAATATGGGACTTGTAATCTGAGTGGAAAAAAAAAAAAAAAAAATCTGTTCTTATCAGTTTAATATCTGATACGTCCCCTATCTGGAGACCATATATTAAATGGATTTTTAGAACAGGGAGATGGAAAAAGAGCTTGCTCTGTCCACTCCACGCATTGACCTGGTATTGCAGTATCTCCAGGACCGGTGCACCCCTTCTTTAATGCAGTTTCTAAAATCAGAAAGAATTGAATTCAATGTTTTTTGTTCATTTTGTTTGTTTGTCGGATTTTGGGATGGACTCTTTGGCTTTGCTTTTCTTCTCCTCATTGGATTTTTCATGTTCAAAGTTGCAGAAGCCAGATTACAAGCTCATTTTGGTTCAACTTCAGCAACTGTGCATTGCATTGCCATGTAATGTGATGCAATGCTATCTTTCTAGCTCTCCCTTTTTACTTCCTTTTGGATAAACAGACATATTAGGCAAGCATTTTGGAGCTTTCACCTAAATAACTACAGGTGGTGAGATAAGCTGCACAATATAATTGACCTTTCAGTATATTGTTGCACACACACCATCTATTTAGCAAATGCCCTTGTTATCAACAGCAGCCTTTTAAACTCACCTGAGCTAACAGGTATGTGCGCTGGTTACTCTGCTGCGCTTAAAATTTCTTTTTTGGTTTGCTACAATGCCTTTTCTGAAACGTTGTCTCCTTCTGCTGGAACACTGACTTCTTTCATTTAATGCCTGCAGACTATAAAAGAGAACCCAACCCAAAAAGTTTGGTTGATTAGTCTGTGGCATTCTGTTAAACTGTTGCTTATGGCGGTCTCTGTGAGCTTCTCAGCGACATTCAGCCAGCCAGGTATCCTGCCTGCAGTAGATGGAATGTGGCAATGGAACGCTGGCTGCGCGTGTCATAATAGGCTCTGAGCCTTTATATACCTGTGCACAGCAGCAGCCACCTTCAGTCTGCTGCTGGACAGCCAGCAGCAGCAGCAGCAGGAGAGGTATGTAATCAGGAGCCCTCCTGCTAAGGGTAGACAGCTGCTCGTTCCACCCCACCCCCCGCCTTAATTGGTTCTCCTCCCTTCCAACGGTGTTGAGGCGGGTGGGAACAGCAGGGGGTGAAGGTGCTGTGTTTAAAGAGGTGGAGTTATGCAGATCTAAAACGCGTGGATTGCAGCAGCAGCAAGCCGAAAAGTGCAGGCATGTAAGGGATCTAGAGGTTGACAACATGTCTTCTTAACGGGAGTCCAGGAGCTCATCTCCACAAATGGACTTTTCAGGATCCTTGGGTGGCTCCGTAGTTTGAAACCAATTCTGGTTATCGCTTCTCGGCCTTTTGGCTAAGATCAAGTGTAGTATCTGTTCATATCAGTTTTATATCTGATACGTCCCCTATCTGGGGACCATATATTAAATGGATTTTTAGAACAGGGAGATGGAAAAAGAGCTTGCTCTGTCCACTCCACGCATTGACCTGGTATTGCAGTATCTCCAGGACCGGTGCACCCCTTCTTTAATGCAGTTTCTAAAATCAGAAAGAATTGAATTCAATGTTTTTTGTTCATTTTGCTTGTTTGTCGAATTTTGGGATGGACTCTTTGGCTTTGCTTTTCTTCTCCTCATTGGATTTTTCATGTTCAAAGTTGCAGAAGCCAGATTACAAGCTCATTTTGGTTCAACTTCAGCAACTGTGCATTGCATTGCCATGTAATGTGATGCAATGCTATCTTTCTAGCTCTCCCTTTTTACTTCCTTTTGGATAAACAGACATATTAGGCAAGCATTTTGGAGCTTTCACCTAAATAACTACAGGTGGTGAGATAAGCTGCACAATATAATTGACCTTTCAGTATATTGTTGCACACACACCATCTATTTAGCAAATGCCCTTGTTATCAACAGCAGCCTTTTAAACTCACCTGAGCTAACAGGTATGTGCGCTGGTTACTCTGCTGCGCTTAAAATTTCTTTTTTGGTTTGCTACAATGCCTTTTCTGAAACGTTGTCTCCTTCTGCTGGAACACTGACTTCTTTCATTTAATGCCTGCAGACTATAAAAGAGAACCCAACCCAAAAAGTTTGGTTGATTAGTCTGTGGCATTCTGTTAAACTGTTGCTTATGGCGGTCTCTGTGAGCTTCTCAGCGACATTCAGCCAGCCAGGTATCCTGCCTGCAGTAGATGGAATGTGGCAATGGAACGCTGGCTGCGCGTGTCATAATAGGCTCTGAGCCTTTATATACCTGTGCACAGCAGCAGCCACCTTCAGTCTGCTGCTGGACAGCCAGCAGCAGCAGCAGCAGGAGAGGTATGTAATCAGGAGCCCTCCTGCTAAGGGTAGACAGCTGCTCGTTCCACCCCACCCCCCGCCTTAATTGGTTCTCCTCCCTTCCAACGGTGTTGAGGCGGGTGGGAACAGCAGGGGGTGAAGGTGCTGTGTTTAAAGAGGTGGAGTTATGCAGATCTAAAACGCGTGGATTGCAGCAGCAGCAAGCCGAAAAGTGCAGGCATGTAAGGGATCTAGAGGTTGACAACATGTCTTCTTAACGGGAGTCCAGGAGCTCATCTCCACAAATGGACTTTTCAGTATCCTTGGGTGGCTCCATAGTTTGAAACCAATTCTGGTTATCGCTTCTCGGCCTTTTGGCTAAGATCAAGTGTAGTATCTGTTCTTATCAGTTTAATATCTGATACGTCCCCTATCTGGGGACCATATATTAAATGGATTTTTAGAACAGGGAGATGGAAAAAGAGCTTGCTCTGTCCACTCCACGCATTGACCTGGTATTGCAGTATCTCCAGGACCGGTGCACCCCTTCTTTAATGCAGTTTCTGAAATCAGAAAATATTGAATTCAATGTTTTTTGTTCATTTTGCTTGTTTGTCGGATTTTGGGATGGACTCTTTGGCTTTGCTTTTCTTCTCCTCATTGGATTTTTCATGTTCAAAGTTGCAGAAGCCAGATTACAAGCTCATTTTGGTTCAACTTCAGCAACTGTGCATTGCATTGCCATGTAATGTGATGCAATGCTATCTTTCTAGCTCTCCCTTTTTACTTCCTTTTGGATAAACAGACATATTAGGCAAGCATTTTGGAGCTTTCACCTAAATAACTACAGGTGGTGAGATAAGCTGCACAATATAATTGACCTTTCAGTATATTGTTGCACACACACCATCTATTTAGCAAATGCCCTTGTTATCAACAGCAGCCTTTTAAACTCACCTGAGCTAACAGGTATGTGCGCTGGTTACTCTGCTGCGCTTAAAATTTCTTTTTTGGTTTGCTACAATGCCTTTTCTGAAACGTTGTCTCCTTCTGCTGGAACACTGACTTCTTTCATTTAATGCCTGCAGACTATAAAAGAGAACCCAACCCAAAAAGTTTGGTTGATTAGTCTGTGGCATTCTGTTAAACTGTTGCTTATGGCGGTCTCTGTGAGCTTCTCAGCGACATTCAGCCAGCCAGGTATCCTGCCTGCAGTAGATGGAATGTGGCAATGGAACGCTGGCTGCGCGTGTCATAATAGGCTCTGAGCCTTTATATACCTGTGCACAGCAGCAGCCACCTTCAGTCTGCTGCTGGACAGCCAGCAGCAGCAGCAGCAGCAGGAGAGGTATGTAATCAGGAGCCCTCCTGCTAAGGGTAGACAGCTGCTCGTTCCACCCCACCCCCCGCCTTAATTGGTTCTCCTCCCTTCCAACGGTGTTGAGGCGGGTGGGAACAGCAGGGGGTGAAGGTGCTGTGTTTAAAGAGGTGGAGTTATGCAGATCTAAAACGCGTGGATTGCAGCAGCAGCAAGCCGAAAAGTGCAGGCATGTAAGGGATCTAGAGGTTGACAACATGTCTTCTTAACGGGAGTCCAGGAGCTCATCTCCACAAATGGACTTTTCAGGATCCTTGGGTGGCTCCGTAGTTTGAAACCAATTCTGGTTATCGCTTCTCGGCCTTTTGGCTAAGATCAAGTGTAGTATCTGTTCTTATCAGTTTAATATCTGATACGTCCCCTATCTGGGGACCATATATTAAATGGATTTTTAGAACAGGGAGATGGAAAAAGAGCTTGCTCTGTCCACTCCACGCATTGACCTGGTATTGCAGTATCTCCAGGACCGGTGCACCCCTTCTTTAATGCAGTTTCTAAAATCAGAAAGAATTGAATTCAATGTTTTTTGTTCATTTTGCTTGTTTGTCGGATTTTGGGATGGACTCTTTGGCTTTGCTTTTCTTCTCCTCATTGGATTTTTCATGTTCAAAGTTGCAGAAGCCAGATTACAAGCTCATTTTGGTTCAACTTCAGCAACTGTGCATTGCATTGCCATGTAATGTGATGCAATGCTATCTTTCTAGCTCTCCCTTTTTACTTCCTTTTGGATAAACAGACATATTAGGCAAGCATTTTGGAGCTTTCACCTAAATAACTACAGGTGGTGAGATAAGCTGCACAATATAATTGACCTTTCAGTATATTGTTGCACACACACCATCTATTTAGCAAATGCCCTTGTTATCAACAGCAGCCTTTTAAACTCACCTGAGCTAACAGGTATGTGCGCTGGTTACTCTGCTGCGCTTAAAATTTCTTTTTTGGTTTGCTACAATGCCTTTTCTGAAACGTTGTCTCCCTCTGCTGGAACACTGACTTCTTTCATTTAATGCCTGCAGACTATAAAAGAGAACCCAACCCAAAAAGTTTGGTTGATTAGTCTGTGGCATTCTGTTAAACTGTTGCTTATGGCGGTCTCTGTGAGCTTCTCAGCGACATTCAGCCAGCCAGGTATCCTGCCTGCAGTAGATGGAATGTGGCAATGGAACGCTGGCTGCGCGTGTCATAATAGGCTCTGAGCCTTTATATACCTGTGCACAGCAGCAGCCACCTTCAGTCTGCTGCTGGACAGCCAGCAGCAGCAGCAGCAGGAGAGGTATGTAATCAGGAGCCCTCCTGCTAAGGGTAGACAGCTGCTCGTTCCACCCCACCCCCCGCCTTAATTGGTTCTCCTCCCTTCCAACGGTGTTGAGGCGGGTGGGAACAGCAGGGGGTGAAGGTGCTGTGTTTAAAGAGGTGGAGTTATGCAGATCTAAAACGCGTGGATTGCAGCAGCAGCAAGCCGAAAAGTGCAGGCATGTAAGGGATCTAGAGGTTGACAACATGTCTTCTTAACGGGAGTCCAGGAGCTCATCTCCACAAATGGACTTTTCAGGATCCTTGGGTGGCTCCGTAGTTTGAAACCAATTCTGGTTATCGCTTCTCGGCCTTTTGGCTAAGATCAAGTGTAGTATCTGTTCTTATCAGTTTAATATCTGATACGTCCCCTATCTGGGGACCATATATTAAATGGATTTTTAGAACAGGGAGATGGAAAAAGAGCTTGCTCTGTCCACTCCACGCATTGACCTGGTATTGCAGTATCTCCAGGACCGGTGCACCCCTTCTTTAATGCAGTTTCTAAAATCAGAAAGAATTGAATTCAATGTTTTTTGTTCATTTTGCTTGTTTGTCGGATTTTGGGATGGACTCTTTGGCTTTGCTTTTCTTCTCCTCATTGGATTTTTCATGTTCAAAGTTGCAGAAGCCAGATTACAAGCTCATTTTGGTTCAACTTCAGCAACTGTGCATTGCATTGCCATGTAATGTGATGCAATGCTATCTTTCTAGCTCTCCCTTTTTACTTCCTTTTGGATAAACAGACATATTAGGCAATCATTTTGGAGCTTTCACCTAAATAACTACAGGTGGTGAGATAAGCTGCACAATATAATTGACCTTTCAGTATATTGTTGCACACACACCATCTATTTAGCAAATGCCCTTGTTATCAACAGCAGCCTTTTAAACTCACCTGAGCTAACAGGTATGTGCGCTGGTTACTCTGCTGCGCTTAAAATTTCTTTTTTGGTTTGCTACAATGCCTTTTCTGAAACGTTGTCTCCCTCTGCTGGAACACTGACTTCTTTCATTTAATGCCTGCAGACTATAAAAGAGAACCCAACCCAAAAAGTTTGGTTGATTAGTCTGTGGCATTCTGTTAAACTGTTGCTTATGGCGGTCTCTGTGAGCTTCTCAGCGACATTCAGCCAGCCAGGTATCCTGCCTGCAGTAGATGGAATGTGGCAATGGAACGCTGGCTGCGCGCGTCATAATAGGCTCTGAGCCTTTATATACCTGTGCACAGCAGCAGCCACCTTCAGTCTGCTGCTGGACAGCCAGCAGCAGCAGCAGCAGGAGAGGTATGTAATCAGGAGCCCTCCTGCTAAGGGTAGACAGCTGCTCGTTCCACCCCACCCCCCGCCTTAATTGGTTCTCCTCCCTTCCAACGGTGTTGAGGCGGGTGGGAACAGCAGGGGGTGAAGGTGCTGTGTTTAAAGAGGTGGAGTTATGCAGATCTAAAACGCGTGGATTGCAGCAGCAGCAAGCCGAAAAGTGCAGGCATGTAAGGGATCTAGAGGTTGACAACATGTCTTCTTAACGGGAGTCCAGGAGCTCATCTCCACAAATGGACTTTTCAGGATCCTTGGGTGGCTCCGTAGTTTGAAACCAATTCTGGTTATCGCTTCTCGGCCTTTTGGCTAAGATCAAGTGTAGTATCTGTTCTTATCAGTTTAATATCTGATACGTCCCCTATCTGGGGACCATATATTAAATGGATTTTTAGAACAGGGAGATGGAAAAAGAGCTTGCTCTGTCCACTCCACGCATTGACCTGGTATTGCAGTATCTCCAGGACCGGTGCACCCCTTCTTTAATGCAGTTTCTAAAATCAGAAAGAATTGAATTCAATGTTTTTTGTTCATTTTGCTTGTTTGTCGGATTTTGGGATGGACTCTTTGGCTTTGCTTTTCTTCTCCTCATTGGATTTTTCATGTTCAAAGTTGCAGAAGCCAGATTACAAGCTCATTTTGGTTCAACTTCAGCAACTGTGCATTGCATTGCCATGTAATGTGATGCAATGCTATCTTTCTAGCTCTCCCTTTTTACTTCCTTTTGGATAAACAGACATATTAGGCAAGCATTTTGGAGCTTTCACCTAAATAACTACAGGTGGTGAGATAAGCTGCACAATATAATTGACCTTTCAGTATATTGTTGCACACACACCATCTATTTAGCAAATGCCCTTGTTATCAACAGCAGCCTTTTAAACTCACCTGAGCTAACAGGTATGTGCGCTGGTTACTCTGCTGCGCTTAAAATTTCTTTTTTGGTTTGCTACAATGCCTTTTCTGAAACGTTGTCTCCCTCTGCTGGAACACTGACTTCTTTCATTTAATGCCTGCAGACTATAAAAGAGAACCCAACCCAAAAAGTTTGGTTGATTAGTCTGTGGCATTCTGTTAAACTGTTGCTTATGGCGGTCTCTGTGAGCTTCTCAGCGACATTCAGCCAGCCAGGTATCCTGCCTGCAGTAGATGGAATGTGGCAATGGAACGCTGGCTGCGCGTGTCATAATAGGCTCTGAGCCTTTATATACCTGTGCACAGCAGCAGCCACCTTCAGTCTGCTGCTGGACAGCCAGCAGCAGCAGCAGCAGGAGAGGTATGTAATCAGGAGCCCTCCTGCTAAGGGTAGACAGCTGCTCGTTCCACCCCACCCCCCGCCTTAATTGGTTCTCCTCCCTTCCAACGGTGTTGAGGCGGGTGGGAACAGCAGGGGGTGAAGGTGCTGTGTTTAAAGAGGTGGAGTTATGCAGATCTAAAACGCGTGGATTGCAGCAGCAGCAAGCCGAAAAGTGCAGGCATGTAAGGGATCTAGAGGTTGACAACATGTCTTCTTAACGGGAGTCCAGGAGCTCATCTCCACAAATGGACTTTTCAGGATCCTTGGGTGGCTCCGTAGTTTGAAACCAATTCTGGTTATCGCTTCTCGGCCTTTTGGCTAAGATCAAGTGTAGTATCTGTTCTTATCAGTTTAATATCTGATACGTCCCCTATCTGGGGACCATATATTAAATGGATTTTTAGAACAGGGAGATGGAAAAAGAGCTTGCTCTGTCCACTCCACGCATTGACCTGGTATTGCAGTATCTCCAGGACCGGTGCACCCCTTCTTTAATGCAGTTTCTAAAATCAGAAAGAATTGAATTCAATGTTTTTTGTTCATTTTGCTTGTTTGTCGGATTTTGGGATGGACTCTTTGGCTTTGCTTTTCTTCTCCTCATTGGATTTTTCATGTTCAAAGTTGCAGAAGCCAGATTACAAGCTCATTTTGGTTCAACTTCAGCAACTGTGCATTGCATTGCCATGTAATGTGATGCAATGCTATCTTTCTAGCTCTCCTTTTTTACTTCCTTTTGGATAAACAGACATATTAGGCAAGCATTTTGGAGCTTTCACCTAAATAACTACAGGTGGTGAGATAAGCTGCACAATATAATTGACCTTTCAGTATATTGTTGCACACACACCATCTATTTAGCAAATGCCCTTGTTATCAACAGCAGCCTTTTAAACTCACCTGAGCTAACAGGTATGTGCGCTGGTTACTCTGCTGCGCTTAAAATTTCTTTTTTGGCTTGCTACAATGCCTTTTCTGAAACGTTGTCTCCCTCTGCTGGAACACTGACTTCTTTCATTTAATGCCTGCAGACTATAAAAGAGAACCCAACCCAAAAAGTTTGGTTGATTAGTCTGTGGCATTCTGTTAAACTGTTGCTTATGGCGGTCTCTGTGAGCTTATCAGCGACATTCAGCCAGCCAGGTATCCTGCCTGCAGTAGATGGAATGTGGCAATGGAACGCTGGCTGCGCGTGTCATAATAGGCTCTGAGCCTTTATATACCTGTGCACAGCAGCAGCCACCTTCAGTCTGCTGCTGGACAGCCAGCAGCAGCAGCAGCAGGAGAGGTATGTAATCAGGAGCCCTCCTGCTAAGGGTAGACAGCTGCTCGTTCCACCCCACCCCCCGCCTTAATTGGTTCTCCTCCCTTCCAACGGTGTTGAGGCGGGTGGGAACAGCAGGGGGTGAAGGTGCTGTGTTTAAAGAGGTGGAGTTATGCAGATCTAAAACGCGTGGATTGCAGCAGCAGCAAGCCGAAAAGTGCAGGCATGTAAGGGATCTAGAGGTTGACAACATGTCTTCTTAACGGGAGTCCAGGAGCTCATCTCCACAAATGGACTTTTCAGGATCCTTGGGTGGCTCCGTAGTTTGAAACCAATTCTGGTTATCGCTTCTCGGCCTTTTGGCTAAGATCAAGTGTAGTATCTGTTCTTATCAGTTTAATATCTGATACGTCCCCTATCTGGGGACCATATATTAAATGGATTTTTAGAACAGGGAGATGGAAAAAGAGCTTGCTCTGTCCACTCCACGCATTGACCTGGTATTGCAGTATCTCCAGGACCGGTGCACCCCTTCTTTAATGCAGTTTCTAAAATCAGAAAGAATTGAATTCAATGTTTTTTGTTCATTTTGCTTGTTTGTCGGATTTTGGGATGGACTCTTTTGCTTTGCTTTTCTTCTCCTCATTGGATTTTTCATGTTCAAAGTTGCAGAAGCCAGATTACAAGCTCATTTTGGTTCAACTTCAGCAACTGTGCATTGCATTGCCATGTAATGTGATGCAATGCTATCTTTCTAGCTCTCCCTTTTTACTTCCTTTTGGATAAACAGACATATTAGGCAAGCATTTTGGAGCTTTCACCTAAATAACTACAGGTGGTGAGATAAGCTGCACAATATAATTGACCTTTCAGTATATTGTTGCACACACACCATCTATTTAGCAAATGCCCTTGTTATCAACAGCAGCCTTTTAAACTCACCTGAGCTAACAGGTATGTGCGCTGGTTACTCTGCTGCGCTTAAAATTTCTTTTTTGGTTTGCTACAATGCCTTTTCTGAAACGTTGTCTCCTTCTGCTGGAACACTGACTTCTTTCATTTAATGCCTGCAGACTATAAAAGAGAACCCAACCCAAAAAGTTTGGTTGATTAGTCTGTGGCATTCTGTTAAACTGTTGCTTATGGCGGTCTCTGTGAGCTTCTCAGCGACATTCAGCCAGCCAGGTATCCTGCCTGCAGTAGATGGAATGTGGCAATGGAACGCTGGCTGCGCGTGTCATAATAGGCTCTGAGCCTTTATATACCTGTGCACAGCAGCAGCCACCTTCAGTCTGCTGCTGGACAGCCAGCAGCAGCAGCAGCAGGAGAGGTATGTAATCAGGAGCCCTCCTGCTAAGGGTAGACAGCTGCTCGTTCCACCCCACCCCCCGCCTTAATTGGTTCTCCTCCCTTCCAACGGTGTTGAGGCGGGTGGGAACAGCAGGGGGTGAAGGTGCTGTGTTTAAAGAGGTGGAGTTATGCAGATCTAAAACGCGTGGATTGCAGCAGCAGCAAGCCGAAAAGTGCAGGCATGTAAGGGATCTAGAGGTTGACAACATGTCTTCTTAACGGGAGTCCAGGAGCTCATCTCCACAAATGGACTTTTCAGGATCCTTGGGTGGCTCCGTAGTTTGAAACCAATTCTGGTTATCGCTTCTCGGCCTTTTGGCTAAGATCAAGTGTAGTATCTGTTCTTATCAGTTTAATATCTGATACGTCCCCTATCTGGGGACCATATATTAAATGGATTTTTAGAACAGGGAGATGGAAAAAGAGCTTGCTCTGTCCACTCCACGCATTGACCTGGTATTGCAGTATCTCCAGGACCGGTGCACCCCTTCTTTAATGCAGTTTCTAAAATCAGAAAGAATTGAATTCAATGTTTTTTGTTCATTTTGCTTGTTTGTCGGATTTTGGGATGGACTCTTTGGCTTTGCTTTTCTTCTCCTCATTGGATTTTTCATGTTCAAAGTTGCAGAAGCCAGATTACAAGCTCATTTTGGTTCAACTTCAGCAACTGTGCATTGCATTGCCATGTAATGTGATGCAATGCTATCTTTCTAGCTCTCCCTTTTTACTTCCTTTTGGATAAACAGACATATTAGGCAAGCATTTTGGAGCTTTCACCTAAATAACTACAGGTGGTGAGATAAGCTGCACAATATAATTGACCTTTCAGTATATTGTTGCACACACACCATCTATTTAGCAAATGCCCTTGTTATCAACAGCAGCCTTTTAAACTCACCTGAGCTAACAGGTATGTGCGCTGGTTACTCTGCTGCGCTTAAAATTTCTTTTTTGGTTTGCTACAATGCCTTTTCTGAAACGTTGTCTCCTTCTGCTGGAACACTGACTTCTTTCATTTAATGCCTGCAGACTATAAAAGAGAACCCAACCCAAAAAGTTTGGTTGATTAGTCTGTGGCATTCTGTTAAACTGTTGCTTATGGCGGTCTCTGTGAGCTTCTCAGCGACATTCAGCCAGCCAGGTATCCTGCCTGCAGTAGATGGAATGTGGCAATGGAACGCTGGCTGCGCGTGTCATAATAGGCTCTGAGCCTTTATATACCTGTGCACAGCAGCAGCCACCTTCAGTCTGCTGCTGGACAGCCAGCAGCAGCAGCAGCAGGAGAGGTATGTAATCAGGAGCCCTCCTGCTAAGGGTAGACAGCTGCTCGTTCCACCCCACCCCCCGCCTTAATTGGTTCTCCTCCCTTCCAACGGTGTTGAGGCGGGTGGGAACAGCAGGGGGTGAAGGTGCTGTGTTTAAAGAGGTGGAGTTATGCAGATCTAAAACGCGTGGATTGCAGCAGCAGCAAGCCGAAAAGTGCAGGCATGTAAGGGATCTAGAGGTTGACAACATGTCTTCTTAACGGGAGTCCAGGAGCTCATCTCCACAAATGGACTTTTCAGGATCCTTGGGTGGCTCCGTAGTTTGAAACCAATTCTGGTTATCGCTTCTCGGCCTTTTGGCTAAGATCAAGTGTAGTATCTGTTCTTATCAGTTTAATATCTGATACGTCCCCTATCTGGGGACCATATATTAAATGGATTTTTAGAACAGGGAGATGGAAAAAGAGCTTGCTCTGTCCACTCCACGCATTGACCTGGTATTGCAGTATCTCCAGGACCGGTGCACCCCTTCTTTAATGCAGTTTCTAAAATCAGAAAGAATTGAATTCAATGTTTTTTGTTCATTTTGCTTGTTTGTCGGATTTTGGGATGGACTCTTTGGCTTTGCTTTTCTTCTCCTCATTGGATTTTTCATGTTCAAAGTTGCAGAAGCCAGATTACAAGCTCATTTTGGTTCAACTTCAGCAACTGTGCATTGCATTGCCATGTAATGTGATGCAATGCTATCTTTCTAGCTCTCCCTTTTTACTTCCTTTTGGATAAACAGACATATTAGGCAAGCATTTTGGAGCTTTCACCTAAATAACTACAGGTGGTGAGATAAGCTGCACAATATAATTGACCTTTCAGTATATTGTTGCACACACACCATCTATTTAGCAAATGCCCTTGTTATCAACAGCAGCCTTTTAAACTCACCTGAGCTAACAGGTATGTGCGCTGGTTACTCTGCTGCGCTTAAAATTTCTTTTTTGGTTTGCTACAATGCCTTTTCTGAAACGTTGTCTCCTTCTGCTGGAACACTGACTTCTTTCATTTAATGCCTGCAGACTATAAAAGAGAACCCAACCCAAAAAGTTTGGTTGATTAGTCTGTGGCATTCTGTTAAACTGTTGCTTATGGCGGTCTCTGTGAGCTTCTCAGCGACATTCAGCCAGCCAGGTATCCTGCCTGCAGTAGATGGAATGTGGCAATGGAACGCTGGCTGCGCGTGTCATAATAGGCTCTGAGCCTTTATATACCTGTGCACAGCAGCAGCCACCTTCAGTCTGCTGCTGGACAGCCAGCAGCAGCAGCAGCAGGAGAGGTATGTAATCAGGAGCCCTCCTGCTAAGGGTAGACAGCTGCTCGTTCCACCCCACCCCCCGCCTTATTTGGTTCTCCTCCCTTCCAACGGTGTTGAGGCGGGTGGGAACAGCAGGGGGTGAAGGTGCTGTGTTTAAAGAGGTGGAGTTATGCAGATCTAAAACGCGTGGATTGCAGCAGCAGCAAGCCGAAAAGTGCAGGCATGTAAGGGATCTAGAGGTTGACAACATGTCTTCTTAACGGGAGTCCAGGAGCTCATCTCCACAAATGGACTTTTCAGGATCCTTGGGTGGCTCCGTAGTTTGAAACCAATTCTGGTTATCGCTTCTCGGCCTTTTGGCTAAGATCAAGTGTAGTATCTGTTCTTATCAGTTTAATATCTGATACGTCCCCTATCTGGGGACCATATATTAAATGGATTTTTAGAACAGGGAGATGGAAAAAGAGCTTGCTCTGTCCACTCCACGCATTGACCTGGTATTGCAGTATCTCCAGGACCGGTGCACCCCTTCTTTAATGCAGTTTCTAAAATCAGAAAGAATTGAATTCAATGTTTTTTGTTCATTTTGCTTGTTTGTCGGATTTTGGGATGGACTCTTTGGCTTTGCTTTTCTTCTCCTCATTGGATTTTTCATGTTCAAAGTTGCAGAAGCCAGATTACAAGCTCATTTTGGTTCAACTTCAGCAACTGTGCATTGCATTGCCATGTAATGTGATGCAATGCTATCTTTCTAGCTCTCCCTTTTTACTTCCTTTTGGATAAACAGACATATTAGGCAAGCATTTTGGAGCTTTCACCTAAATAACTACAGGTGGTGAGATAAGCTGCACAATATAATTGACCTTTCAGTATATTGTTGCACACACACCATCTATTTAGCAAATGCCCTTGTTATCAACAGCAGCCTTTTAAACTCACCTGAGCTAACAGGTATGTGCGCTGGTTACTCTGCTGCGCTTAAAATTTCTTTTTTGGTTTGCTACAATGCCTTTTCTGAAACGTTGTCTCCTTCTGCTGGAACACTGACTTCTTTCATTTAATGCCTGCAGACTATAAAAGAGAACCCAACCCAAAAAGTTTGGTTGATTAGTCTGTGGCATTCTGTTAAACTGTTGCTTATGGCGGTCTCTGTGAGCTTCTCAGCGACATTCAGCCAGCCAGGTATCCTGCCTGCAGTAGATGGAATGTGGCAATGGAACGCTGGCTGCGCGTGTCATAATAGGCTCTGAGCCTTTATATACCTGTGCACAGCAGCAGCCACCTTCAGTCTGCTGCTGGACAGCCAGCAGCAGCAGCAGGAGAGGTATGTAATCAGGAGCCCTCCTGCTAAGGGTAGACAGCTGCTCGTTCCACCCCACCCCCCGCCTTAATTGGTTCTCCTCCCTTCCAACGGTGTTGAGGCGGGTGGGAACAGCAGGGGGTGAAGGTGCTGTGTTTAAAGAGGTGGAGTTATGCAGATCTAAAACGCGTGGATTGCAGCAGCAGCAAGCCGAAAAGTGCAGGCATGTAAGGGATCTAGAGGTTGACAACATGTCTTCTTAACGGGAGTCCAGGAGCTCATCTCCACAATGGACTTTTCAGGATCCTTGGGTGGCTCCGTAGTTTGAAACCAATTCTGGTTATCGCTTCTCGGCCTTTTCGCTAAGATCAAGTGTAGTATCTTTCGAAAAGGCGGTTTTGGATGTTGGCCGCCCTAGTAGATTGATACATTATGCACACTGGGGTTTAGGCGCTTGTTAGTACGCCAGTTGGCTAATATAGTCATCTGATGGAAAGCATGGCCCCCCAGGATCGACGCCATTGGGCCGGGGAAGATCGAAAGCCCGAAGTGTGAAGTGCCCCAGGAGTGGTGACCCTGGGGTGCCTTAACTCACTGGGATTGGGAACTCCACTTGAGTTTATGGCACATTTGCACTAGCACTTCAATATTTCTTTCTTCACACACACCCTTATTCCGGGCCTTCTGGCCTTAGGATGGGGAATTTTTCAATTCCCGGTCGAAGGTCCGGGCAGTATTATACTGTGAAACCTTCACTATTTATTTAATTTTTTTTGTCACTGTGTGTCCACTTTTTCACGTGTGTCCACGTCCTTACTAGGATTTTGTCGGGATGCGGTTCCCTTACGGGTTCCTCTCTTGGCAGGTCTAGGGGGGGAGTGTGTGGCCATCAGGTTCCGCTCCCCCCTGAACCCCCCTGGCTCTCCTCTTTCGGGAGGAGAGCATTGTTGGCTCCCCTCTTCCGGGAGGGGAGCACAGTCTTTGGCTCCCAGTGCCTTGCTCGGGTGAGAACTCGGGCAGGTATTGGGGGTAAGATTGGGTCGCCTCTGGCTCCGGCTGGAGGTGGCTATTTGTCCCTGTTCCTCGCTGTGGCCTTCTGTCTCGGAGGGACGGGGAATGGTTTGGGGGACCCTTCTCCTTTTGGAGAGGGTTTTAAGAAGACCAGCATCCTAGTGCACTTTTTTTGTGGCACTTGTCACTTTTTTAAGCGCACTCGGGTTTTGTACACGAATTCGGGCTTTCAAAAAAAAAAATCTGTTCTTATCAGTTTAATATCTGATACGTCCCCTATCTGGGGACCATATATTAAATGGATTTTTAGAACAGGGAGATGGAAAAAGAGCTTGCTCTGTCCACTCCACGCATTGACCTGGTATTGCAGTATCTCCAGGACCGGTGCACCCCTTCTTTAATGCAGTTTCTAAAATCAGAAAGAATTGAATTCAATGTTTTTTGTTCATTTTGCTTGTTTGTCGGATTTTGGGATGGACTCTTTGGCTTTGCTTTTCTTCTCCTCATTGGATTTTTCATGTTCAAAGTTGCAGAAGCCAGATTACAAGCTCATTTTGGTTCAACTTCAGCAACTGTGCATTGCATTGCCATGTAATGTGATGCAATGCTATCTTTCTAGCTCTCCCTTTTTACTTCCTTTTGGATAAACAGACATATTAGGCAAGCATTTTGGAGCTTTCACCTAAATAACTACAGGTGGTGAGATAAGCTGCACAATATAATTGACCTTTCAGTATATTGTTGCACACACACCATCTATTTAGCAAATGCCCTTGTTATCAACAGCAGCCTTTTAAACTCACCTGAGCTAACAGGTATGTGCGCTGGTTACTCTGCTGCGCTTAAAATTTCTTTTTTGGTTTGCTACAATGCCTTTTCTGAAACGTTGTCTCCTTCTGCTGGAACACTGACTTCTTTCATTTAATGCCTGCAGACTATAAAAGAGAACCCAACCCAAAAAGTTTGGTTGATTAGTCTGTGGCATTCTGTTAAACTGTTGCTTATGGCGGTCTCTGTGAGCTTCTCAGCGACATTCAGCCAGCCAGGTATCCTGCCTGCAGTAGATGGAATGTGGCAATGGAACGCTGGCTGCGCGTGTCATAATAGGCTCTGAGCCTTTATATACCTGTGCACAGCAGCAGCCACCTTCAGTCTGCTGCTGGACAGCCAGCAGCAGCAGCAGCAGGAGAGGTATGTAATCAGGAGCCCTCCTGCTAAGGGTAGACAGCTGCTCGTTCCACCCCACCCCCCGCCTTAATTGGTTCTCCTCCCTTCCAACGGTGTTGAGGCGGGTGGGAACAGCAGGGGGTGAAGGTGCTGTGTTTAAAGAGGTGGAGTTATGCAGATCTAAAACGCGTGGATTGCAGCAGCAGCAAGCCGAAAAGTGCAGGCATGTAAGGGATCTAGAGGTTGACAACATGTCTTCTTAACGGGAGTCCAGGAGCTCATCTCCACAAATGGACTTTTCAGGATCCTTGGGTGGCTCCGTAGTTTGAAACCAATTCTGGTTATCGCTTCTCGGCCTTTTGGCACGATCTATCAGGTTTACCTGTGTGGTCTTGCCTGTGAGGTGCTCTTGGTACCCTTTCTCTCGGCCTGGGGGGATCGTTCCTTTTCGGAGGGACTTAACCCCCCTGCTGCTATTGGGAGGAAGGATTAGTCCGGGAGCAATGGGAAGGGATCCCATGAAGGCTTGCGCCTTTCAGAGAGAAGAGTCGGTACGTTCCTGAGTGAAGGATGCCGGCAACGCTCACATATTCATCGGGTGATGCCCGGATGCGGAACACCGTGAGGATTGAAGTTGGAGCAGGATCGAGGACGGAGAAGAATTTGGATTACATCTGCCATAGGATTCTGCTTGGAGTTCTGGAGTTTCGGCGGGAAGACATATTCTGCTTCCAGGACAATGAGTACAAGGGGACTTACACCATCACCTTCAAGAGCCAGGGATGCTGTCACCAACTCGTACAAAAGGTAAATGAGAAAAACTACTTGGATGAATTGGATGGACTAACCTTTTGTCTCTTGTATGCCTATGACGAGATCCCTATCGTGGTGCATTTCCCGAACCCCTTTGTGGAAGCTGCAGACATCTCGACCTACCTTATCCGTTATTGTGACGATCTGAGATACCTGGGCACTGTGAAGAACGCGGTAGGCTTCTGGTGCGGCAAGAGGAGGTACATGGCCCGTCTAAAGAGGGACCCAAGCGGAGTGGGAGGAATGCTACACCCTCCCTCAACATTTGTGATCGGTAAGAGCAGAGGCTACTTATTTTACCCTGGAATGCCGGTATGTTGCAGGAACTGTGGACAAATGGGTCATACCCAAACGTCCTGCACAGGCAGGAAAGTAGACCGCTGCAATAATTGCAGCTGTTACGGACATTTAATGAAGGACTGTCCCGCTGGGAGGAAATGCAATCTTTGTGGTGAGGCGGGGCACATGTTCCGAGGATGCCCCAACAGGACCAGGACCAGGACCTACGCAGAAGCTGCATCTTCTGCAGCTGAGCCGATGCGCCCGCCGGTCTTCACTGGCGGGCCGGCGTCGGAGGGCGGTTCGAAGGGCGAGAAGGCTGGGATGGAGCAGGGAGCCGGAGGCCCCTCTGGGGCGGCCCCTGCATCGAAGTCCCTTAACGATGGGCGGACCTCGCATGGACCGGAGCGGAGGGGTCCTCCTTCTGGGAGGGTATCCTCCGTGTCGATGGTTCCCGATACCGATCCTGTTGGGCTGGAGGGTGGTGCCCCTGTGCGGTTGGCTACAGGGGACCACGCAGCGATGGCCTCAGGATCTTCCAGGGCGATTAGCCAGCCAGATGAGGGGGCTTTGCTTCTAGGTGGCGAACATCAGGGAATCGGTGTTGGTGATCTTATCCTGATGGACCAGTCTCTCCCCCTGGAGGAGGTGGAGGAAGAGGAGGACTGCACCAGTGACCTAGTGGAGTCTGCCCCGAAAAAGAGACGGAATGTCGAAGCCCCAGTGTCTCCTGGAATGTGGCTGGGAACCGTGACCTACGAGGGGGCAACCGCCGGCTCACAGAATATCGAGTCGTTTGGGTCCTCTAGCCCGGATGTCCTGGAGCAATTTGACATACAGGGCTTTGAGTCAGGTGTCCTCATGGAAGATCCACCACCCTGACCTATGAATGCCGACATTAAGACTTGTCTCACTGAATGTGAGGTCATTAAAGAGCCCAGTTCGTAGGGCTGCTCTATTCAAGTATTTAGAAACCGCTGACTTTGACATTTGTTTATTACAGGAATGCGGGATACAACATGCACTAAATTATAATGACATCAAGACAGATTGGAGACTGGGGCCCTCCATCTGGTCTGGCTCCAATGACAACAAGTCAGCGGGGGTGGGCTTCCTCTGTCGTGGGAGAAATATTACTGTAAATGCTGTCACAGAAATAGTACCAGGCAGAGTGGTTTTAGTGCATTTTAAATTTAATGGTTTTACCCTACGTGTAATGAATATTTATGCTCCCCCTGATAAGCAAGAGAGAATTAATTTATTTGGGATATTGCCATTGTACTGTACTGGGTCATCTCCCCTGATCGTAGGGGGTGATTTTAATTGTCTTTGTGCTAGTGAACAACGAGCGGGGGGTGACCCTTTACGCAAATTGGATAAGTCATGTCATCTATTGAAAGATTTTATAACTGATTTTAAATTATGCGATGCGTGGAGGTCACTCCTGCCGACGGACCCTGGTTATACGTGGTCCGGAAGAGGGGTGTCCTCCAGGATCGATTTTATTTTCCTATCAGATGACTTTAACCCTGTAAAATGTGTTTTAACATCAAATATATTTTCTGACCATAAGGGCTTGGAGGTGCACCTAGAATACCGGGATGAACAGAGGGTCAACAGGAGCCTCTGGCGTCTAAGTACTTACCTGCTGGAGGACCCTCTGATTCGACAAGACTTTGGTAAAGCCTATCAAGCCTGGCGGCGACAAAAACCTTCTGATGCCCCTATGGTAACCTGGTGGGAAAATTTGAAAAAAAAAGTCAGAATGTTTTTTATAAAAGCAGGGAGACGTAAAGCTAGAGAGAAAAAAAGATGTTTTAGTGATCTTAACACCAAACTACAAACACTTTTTAAATTCAAAGAGCTAGGGGTGGAGGTGGGAGATGATATTGCTAGCCTAAAAACTGAAATTCAGAACTGCATAGACACAAAGGGGAAAGAGATTATTTTTAACTCTAGAGTGCAGCACTTGGAGGAGGGGGAGAAGTGCTCTCGCTTCTTCTTCAAAAAAGTCATGGATAAAAGAGAAGTGATCACAAATCTAGAGGGTGAAACATCTATGCAGGGAATGTTGAATGCTACTTTTAACTTTTATAAGCATCTTTTTAGTAAAAAGTGTATAGATGAGTCCTTTTTATCTGATGCTCTTAATGATCTCGATTTTAAGTTAAATTTTACAGACCAGGAGTTTTTAGAACGCGATATTGTTTTAGAGGAATTATTTTATGTTTTTAAAAGTTTCTCTAAGGGTAAAGCACCTGGGTGTGACGGACTACCTGTAGAATTTTACCTTACTTTTTGGGACATTTTAAAAGAGGACCTTTTTATGCTTTTTAAAGAAGTTTTTATTTCTGAACAGTTGCCATTTTCGTGGAGGAGAGGAGTGGTGTCTTTGATATATAAAAAAGGTGATCGCAGTGCTCTAGCGAATTGGAGACCCATAACTCTCCTAAACGTTGATTACAAGGTACTTGCTAAGGTGGTTGCAAACCGGCTCAGGAATGTCATTGCCAAACTAATCCAGCCTGAGCAGGTTTGTAGTGTACCAGGCAGAAGTATTTCAGAGGTTTTAAACGTATTAAGGGATGTAATTTGGTATTCCAGAGACCGGGGTCAAAATGTAGCTCTTTTAGCCCTAGATTTTGAAAAAGCTTTCGATAGAGTCTCTCATAGATTTCTTTTTAGAGTTTTAAAAAGAATGGGTATCCCTAATATGCTTTTAAATTGTATTAAGATTTTATATAAAAATTGTTTTAGTCAAATTTCTCTTAATGGCTTTTTAACAGATGGAGTTCCCCTTGAGTCCGGAGTGAAGCAGGGATGCCCCTTGTCGCCCATCCTGTTCATCTGCGCCATGGAGCCCCTGCTGAGCGCAATAAGGAAAGACAAAGTGATTAGAGGGGTTCCTGTTCCTGGCGGAGGTGGCAGTGATGTGAGAGTCTTTGGCTACATGGATGACGTGACGGTTGTGTGCGTGGACCCTGCTTCCCTCCGGAGGGCGGTGTTGCGCATTGAATTTTTTTCCCAGGCATCCGGGTTTAAACTTAATTTAAATAAATCTGAATGTCTGACTTTGGGATCCTGGGACACCGCCCAACTCCCGCAGCTCACTATAAAACGAGACAATGTAAAAATTCTTGGAGTTGTTTTTAACGAGGAGAATGTGGGAACTCAAAGCTGGGAGAATGTCATAGAAAAAATGTCAAAGAAAATATCATTTTGGGGTTTGAGGTCCCTAACAATGGAGGGGAAAATTTTAATTATAAAATCAGTGTTGTTACCCCTCATACTGTATATAGCTATGGTGTACCCCCCCTCTGATGTTTTAATTAAAAAAATGACTAGGATGATCTTTATGTTTTTATGGAACTCCAAAATGGAAAAATTAAGGCGGGAAATAATGAGGAAGAATAAAATGAACGGCGGAAGGGATGTCCCCGACTTACATATTTATTTGTATTTAAATTATTTCTGCTTTTGTTTCAAACATTTTAATGGTAATAGTGCGCTAAGTTATTTTTTAAAATATACTTGTGGGATGATTTTTAAAAGATGGTTTAAGTTGTCGTTGAATTCCCCTGTTTTACTATGCCCCCCCAAACACCAAGCAATCTTAGAAAAGACTGTTCGATTTTATAGCCTTGGTGATTTTAATATGGACATTTTTAAAGACCGCAAGAAGCTTTTATCTTTTCTGAGGAGGAATGAAGATGTGACCCCCATAGTAAATTTCTCAGAAGAGAGATCGAAGCAAGTTTGGAAGAATGTCTTCGGGAAATTCTTAGCAAATGGACATAAGGACATCGCATGGATGGTGGTCCACCAGTGCCTCCCCACCAGAGAATTTCAACACAGGAGAGGCCTGGTGGCCAGAGCAAAATGCCCCAGAGACTCATGTGTTAATGACGAAACCACCTTGCACCTTATGTGGAATTGCCCATTTGCACAGGAATTTTGGCACAAAGTTGGGATTCTTTTAAAATGGACTTGCGGTTTAAGAGATTTTAACCATGAATATGTTTTATATGGCCTTTTTAAATGTCCGACCCCTCAACAGTATTGTATATGTTGGTGTATGATTAACTGTTTTAAAGACGCCCTTTGGAAGGCACGCAATATTTTACTTTTTAAACGTGATGCTATTTCTGTGAAGGATTGTCTTAAAATTGCTTTTAGCCAGATGTATATTTATTACTTGAGGGATGTCAAATGTATTGGGAGAAGGGATGCCAATCGTATATGGGGTTTTTATGGGTGGAATTCTGTGTTTTATTAATGTATTGTTTGTGTTGCTGTTTTTGATTGTAAACCATCTTTTACGCACATAATAAAATATGTTGAAACCTGATCTGTTCTTATCAGTTTAATATCTGATACGTCCCCTATCTGGGGACCATATATTAAATGGATTTTTAGAACAGGGAGATGGAAAAAGAGCTTGCTCTGTCCACTCCACGCATTGACCTGGTATTGCAGTATCTCCAGGACCGGTGCACCCCTTCTTTAATGCAGTTTCTAAAATCAGAAAGAATTGAATTCAATGTTTTTTGTTCATTTTGCTTGTTTGTCGGATTTTGGGATGGACTCTTTGGCTTTGCTTTTCTTCTCCTCATTGGATTTTTCATGTTCAAAGTTGCAGAAGCCAGATTACAAGCTCATTTTGGTTCAACTTCAGCAACTGTGCATTGCATTGCCATGTAATGTGATGCAATGCTATCTTTCTAGCTCTCCCTTTTTACTTCCTTTTGGATAAACAGACATATTAGGCAAGCATTTTGGAGCTTTCACCTAAATAACTACAGGTGGTGAGATAAGCTGCACAATATAATTGACCTTTCAGTATATTGTTGCACACACACCATCTATTTAGCAAATGCCCTTGTTATCAACAGCAGCCTTTTAAACTCACCTGAGCTAACAGGTATGTGCGCTGGTTACTCTGCTGCGCTTAAAATTTCTTTTTTGGTTTGCTACAATGCCTTTTCTGAAACGTTGTCTCCTTCTGCTGGAACACTGACTTCTTTCATTTAATGCCTGCAGACTATAAAAGAGAACCCAACCCAAAAAGTTTGGTTGATTAGTCTGTGGCATTCTGTTAAACTGTTGCTTATGGCGGTCTCTGTGAGCTTCTCAGCGACATTCAGCCAGCCAGGTATCCTGCCTGCAGTAGATGGAATGTGGCAATGGAACGCTGGCTGCGCGTATCATAATAGGCTCTGAGCCTTTATATACCTGTGCACAGCAGCAGCCACCTTCAGTCTGCTGCTGGACAGCCAGCAGCAGCAGCAGCAGGAGAGGTATGTAATCAGGAGCCCTCCTGCTAAGGGTAGACAGCTGCTCGTTCCACCCCACCCCCCGCCTTAATTGGTTCTCCTCCCTTCCAACGGTGTTGAGGCGGGTGGGAACAGCAGGGGGTGAAGGTGCTGTGTTTAAAGAGGTGGAGTTATGCAGATCTAAAACGCGTGGATTGCAGCAGCAGCAAGCCGAAAAGTGCAGGCATGTAAGGGATCTAGAGGTTGACAACATGTCTTCTTAACGGGAGTCCAGGAACTCATCTCCACAAATGGACTTTTCAGGATCCTTGGGTGGCTCCGTAGTTTGAAACCAATTCTGGTTATCGCTTCTCGGCCTTTTGGCTAAGATCAAGTGTAGTATCTGTTCTTATCAGTTTAATATCTGATACGTCCCCTATCTGGGGACCATATATTAAATGGATTTTTAGAACAGGGAGATGGAAAAAGAGCTTGCTCTGTCCACTCCACGCATTGACCTGGTATTGCAGTATCTCCAGGACCGGTGCACCCCTTCTTTAATGCAGTTTCTAAAATCAGAAAGAATTGAATTCAATGTTTTTTGTTCATTTTGCTTGTTTGTCGGATTTTGGGATGGACTCTTTGGCTTTGCTTTTCTTCTCCTCATTGGATTTTTCATGTTCAAAGTTGCAGAAGCCAGATTACAAGCTCATTTTGGTTCAACTTCAGCAACTGTGCATTGCATTGCCATGTAATGTGATGCAATGCTATCTTTCTAGCTCTCCCTTTTTACTTCCTTTTGGATAAACAGACATATTAGGCAAGCATTTTGGAGCTTTCACCTAAATAACTACAGGTGGTGAGATAAGCTGCACAATATAATTGACCTTTCAGTATATTGTTGCACACACACCATCTATTTAGCAAATGCCCTTGTTATCAACAGCAGCCTTTTAAACTCACCTGAGCTAACAGGTATGTGCGCTGGTTACTCTGCTGCGCTTAAAATTTCTTTTTTGGTTTGCTACAATGCCTTTTCTGAAACGTTGTCTCCTTCTGCTGGAACACTGACTTCTTTCATTTAATGCCTGCAGACTATAAAAGAGAACCCAACCCAAAAAGTTTGGTTGATTAGTCTGTGGCATTCTGTTAAACTGTTGCTTATGGCGGTCTCTGTGAGCTTCTCAGCGACATTCAGCCAGCCAGGTATCCTGCCTGCAGTAGATGGAATGTGGCAATGGAACGCTGGCTGCGCGTGTCATAATAGGCTCTGAGCCTTTATATACCTGTGCACAGCAGCAGCCACCTTCAGTCTGCTGCTGGACAGCCAGCAGCAGCAGCAGCAGGAGAGGTATGTAATCAGGAGCCCTCCTGCTAAGGGTAGACAGCTGCTCGTTCCACCCCACCCCCCGCCTTAATTGGTTCTCCTCCCTTCCAACGGTGTTGAGGCGGGTGGGAACAGCAGGGGGTGAAGGTGCTGTGTTTAAAGAGGTGGAGTTATGCAGATCTAAAACGCGTGGATTGCAGCAGCAGCAAGCCGAAAAGTGCAGGCATGTAAGGGATCTAGAGGTTGACAACATGTCTTCTTAACGGGAGTCCAGGAGCTCATCTCCACAAATGGACTTTTCAGGATCCTTGGGTGGCTCCGTAGTTTGAAACCAATTCTGGTTATCGCTTCTCGGCCTTTTGGCTAAGATCAAGTGTAGTATCTGTTCTTATCAGTTTAATATCTGATACGTCCCCTATCTGGGGACCATATATTAAATGGATTTTTAGAACAGGGAGATGGAAAAAGAGCTTGCTCTGTCCACTCCACGCATTGACCTGGTATTGCAGTATCTCCAGGACCGGTGCACCCCTTCTTTAATGCAGTTTCTAAAATCAGAAAGAATTGAATTCAATGTTTTTTGTTCATTTTGCTTGTTTGTCGGATTTTGGGATGGACTCTTTGGCTTTGCTTTTCTTCTCCTCATTGGATTTTTCATGTTCAAAGTTGCAGAAGCCAGATTACAAGCTCATTTTGGTTCAACTTCAGCAACTGTGCATTGCATTGCCATGTAATGTGATGCAATGCTATCTTTCTAGCTCTCCCTTTTTACTTCCTTTTGGATAAACAGACATATTAGGCAAGCATTTTGGAGCTTTCACCTAAATAACTACAGGTGGTGAGATAAGCTGCACAATATAATTGACCTTTCAGTATATTGTTGCACACACACCATCTATTTAGCAAATGCCCTTGTTATCAACAGCAGCCTTTTAAACTCACCTGAGCTAACAGGTATGTGCGCTGGTTACTCTGCTGCGCTTAAAATTTCTTTTTTGGTTTGCTACAATGCCTTTTCTGAAACGTTGTCTCCTTCTGCTGGAACACTGACTTCTTTCATTTAATGCCTGCAGACTATAAAAGAGAACCCAACCCAAAAAGTTTGGTTGATTAGTCTGTGGCATTCTGTTAAACTGTTGCTTATGGCGGTCTCTGTGAGCTTCTCAGCGACATTCAGCCAGCCAGGTATCCTGCCTGCAGTAGATGGAATGTGGCAATGGAACGCTGGCTGCGCGTGTCATAATAGGCTCTGAGCCTTTATATACCTGTGCACAGCAGCAGCCACCTTCAGTCTGCTGCTGGACAGCCAGCAGCAGCAGGAGAGGTATGTAATCAGGAGCCCTCCTGCTAAGGGTAGACAGCTGCTCGTTCCACCCCACCCCCCGCCTTAATTGGTTCTCCTCCCTTCCAACGGTGTTGAGGCGGGTGGGAACAGCAGGGGGTGAAGGTGCTGTGTTTAAAGAGGTGGAGTTATGCAGATCTAAAACGCGTGGATTGCAGCAGCAGCAAGCCGAAAAGTGCAGGCATGTAAGGGATCTAGAGGTTGACAACATGTCTTCTTAACGGGAGTCCAGGAGCTCATCTCCACAAATGGACTTTTCAGGATCCTTGGGTGGCTCCGTAGTTTGAAACCAATTCTGGTTATCGCTTCTCGGCCTTTTGGCTAAGATCAAGTGCTTTATTGCAGGAGATTGTGGTTGAAGGGCACTCGGGTACCCCTCTCCTTGGCCTGGCAGGATCGTCCACTTTGGTGGACTTAACCTGCTTGCTGCTATTAGGGAGAGGGCTTAGTCCCAGGGTAACGAGTTGCGATCCCCCAGCTTCCAGGTGTTTTTCGCTGCAAGAACACTGGGAGCGCAGATTGCAAGCGGCTGCAATTTGCAACCTTGTTGCGTTTTTCCATGGAGGTTGACCCTAACCTCGTGCCTCTTTATGCAAGGCTAAAAAACTCTATCCGAGTTCACTTCACGGCGGGTGGCTCGGATATGAGGAAATTAGGGTATGTAGTCCAGGACGTGCTCAGGAACCTTCTTGGCGTACAAAGGAATGAAATTCTCTCCATCCAGGATTATCCCAGAAGAGGTGACTGTGACATCACATTCACCGGAGAAGGTATTTTTAGAGATGTACTAGAAAAGTTAAAAAAAGTTGAAAATAGTCCTGTTTTGAAAGGGATACAAATTGTTGAGCACGTCCTGGATGAGGTAAGACTGGTTATTGTAAAAATATTTTCGCCCTTTGTTTCTGCTCCAGAAGTAATGTCATTTCTAGCAATTTATTTTAAAAGTGTTAAATGTATTGGGAAGATATTAAACGAATATAACATATGGACATCTAAGTGGAAATTCCTTGTGAAGTGTACAAGAGATCCAAATACACCAGGTGGTATACGGCTCCCCCCTGCCCGTTTCAAAATTGGGCAAACAAATGGGGATTTCTTCTTTTCTGGGATGCCAGTATATTGCAGAAATTGTGGGCGCTATGGTCATTCAAAAGAAAACTGTCATGTATCATGTAGAAATTGTGCTAGTGAAGAACATGAGACAAAAGAATGCCCTAAGGAAAAGAAATGCAGTTTTTGCCAGACTCCAGGTCACTTTTATTTTTCTTGCCCTCACAGATTTCGGGAAGATGAGCAAAAGGGGAAGTCCAAGACGTCCGACCAAGGACCAAAAGATCAGACCACCCCTCAGGAGGAGGAACAACAACCTGGAGCCTCTGGAGACAATAAGGGCGTACCAAATAGTGAAGTGTCTCCAGAGTCTATGACAGGTAAAATACCAAATCCCAAAACCTGGCTGCAGGACCTGCGGGAGTCCAAAAGGAGGGCTGAGAAGGAGCAGAAGGGCACTACTGGTAAGGTCAAAAGGGACCGGCAAAAGGCCGACACAGAAGCCCATGCCCAGTCTGGGTCTCCTAGTGCTGAGGGCGCTGAGTGGATAAAGGTGGGTCCTAAGAAAAAGAAAAAGGGTGGTTCGGAGGAGGCAGCAGGAGGTGAACAGATGGACACTTCTCCAGAAGGGGACGTGGACGCTGGACCCTCAGGGGTTTCGGTCTCCGCTGCTACAGGTGGGGACCGGGATCTTGCTGCCTCTGAAGAGTCAGAGGCTCTGCCTTGTGCGCAACCTCCTCCTATAGGACGACCTTCTACAGGTCAAACAGGGGCGGCGGAACCCCTCGGGGACCCACCTGATGAGGAACTGCATGGCCAGCCAATGGAGACCCAGCGGGTTCTGCCAGCCAGCCCTCCGAGCTATGCCAGTGTAGCGTCGGGTTTATATAAATGTGGTAATCTTTCCTCCTCCACGGAGACTCTCGTGACGATACTATCAGATGAGGAGGGAGGCGCAAGCCCAGTGGTCTGATCAGGTTCATCGGACAGGTAAATCCGTTGCTCTTAGTTACCTAAGTAAAATTTCTACATTTTCTAATGATGGCTGAACTCAAAGGTATTTCCCTCAACGTGAGAGGCATAAAATCTAACATGAGAAGAACTGCTCTTTTTAATTTTTTTACGTGTTTTACTGCATCTGTATTTTTTCTGCAAGAATGTAATATCCCACATGAAATGTCATATCAAAAATATAAAGATGAGTGGAAGTGTGGGCCATCTGTCTGGTCCGGATCGAATGCTGCAGGATCAGCGGGTGTAGCCATACTTTTTAAAGGGAACGTTTTAATTGATTTTATTCAGGAAATTTTACCAGGTCGTATTTTATTAGTGAAAGCTTTTATTGATGGTATTAGATGGCAGTTTTTAAATTTTTATGGATCCCCAGAGAAAAATGAAAGAGCCGAAATGCTTGATCTTTTACCATTATTTATTAATAACTCTGAACCTTTTATCTTAGCAGGGGATTTTAATTGTGTTTTAAAAGGTGAAAACCGGCACTCCAGCTCTGTAAGCAGGAACTACGATAAAACCTCAGGTATGCTACATGATATAGTCAAAGATGCTAAATTGATAGACATATATAAAGAGTGTCATAGTGACAGCACAGAGGACGCCGGTTTCACTTGGAGCAATTCTAATTGTAGCTCTAGGATTGATTTTATTTTTGGTTCAGATAAAACAATACCTGCCAAATGTGAAGTTTTAACTAATATATTTTCAGACCATAAACTTTTATCCTTTACCATAAAAGTAAATGACAACAAAAAATGTGGTAAGAAAAGCTGGAAAATGAACGTATCCCTTTTAACCGACTCGCAGATTTTATCAGATTTTATTGAGTTTTATAGGAAATGTAGAAAAGGGAAAAAAACAAGTGAGACTATGAGTGTATGGTGGGATAGAATGAAAGTAAAAATAAAAGACTTTTTTATTAAAAAGAGTATATGTAGAGCCAAAGAAAAATATGAAGAATATAGAATTTTAAATACCCGCCTACAAACATTATTTAAGCTCAGAGACAATGGGATAGATGTACAAGTTGATATTTCAAACTTAAAAGAAGAGATTTCAAAATGGCTAGAACAAAAAGGAAAAGAGATAATTTTTCGTTCTAGAGTACAACATATAGAAGAAAATGAAAAGTGTTCCAGATATTTTTTTAGGAAAAATAAAAAAGAAAAAGTGATAATTGACCATATAGATGGTGAGAATAATCTAAAAAATATGCTGGGTAAAGTTGAGGTTTTTTTTTCTAATCTTTTTAATGGAAAATATATAGATAATAAATTAATGGATGATTCGCTGCAAGGACTAACAGCTGTTTTAGATCCCGCATCCCAAGAGTTTTTATCCCAAGTTTTAACGGAACAAGAAGTGTTAAAAACTATTAAAAGTTTTAAAACTGGAAAGGTCCCTGGTCCTGATGGCATCCCAATAGAATTTTATGTATGTTTTTATGATATTTTAAAAGATGATTTGTTTTATTTGTTTACTGAGGTTTTTAATAATAAGGTTTTATTAAATTCCTGGAAGAAAGGTGAAGTCTCCCTCCTATACAAAAAAGGCGATAAATCAAAATTAGAAAACTGGAGACCAATAACACTTTTAAATTGTGACTATAAAATAATGGCTAAAATTTGTGCAAATCGTCTAAAAGAAGTCATCAGCAAAGTTATTCATTCTAATCAAGTGTGTGGGGTGCCGGGGCGCAGTATATGGGACAATCTGAATTTAGTGAAAGACTGTATTGAGGATGTGAAAGACAGAAAGGGGAAAATGGCGATTTTATCTATTGATTTTGAAAAAGCATTTGACCGTGTCTCACACTTTTATCTTTTTAAAGTTTTAGAGAAAATGGGCATACCAGAAGGGTTTTTACTATCGCTTAAAGCATTTTACAAGGATTGTACAAGTAAGATTTTAGTGAATGGTTTTAAGACACAAGAGGTATTTTTACGGTCAGGGGTGAAACAGGGATGCCCTCTGTCCCCCCTACTGTTTATCTGTGCACTGGAACCAATGTTATGTGCAATACGCCAAAATAAACAGATATGCGGTGTCCCTCTGCCTGGAAGCGGTGGTTTGGAGGCCAAGGTTGTAGGCTACATGGATGACGTGGCGGTCTTGTGTACAGATGCACCATCACTTACGGCCACTCTCCATCAAGTGCAATCCTTTTGTCTAGCTTCTGGTTTTAAAATCAATTTTAATAAGTGTAACATTTTAAGTGTTGGGGGGATGATTTTACGTGATGTACCAATTAATGTCTCCGAATCCATTTCCATTTTAGGTATATCATTCACTGAAAATAATGATGGTTATAATAGTTGGGAAACAGTTATACAGAAAGTAAATACGAAAATATGTATGTGGAACATGAGGAGACTTACAATGGAGGGTAAAGTATTGGTTTTAAAGATGGTGATTTTACCTCTTTTATTGTATCTTAGCATGGTTTTCCCCCCGCCTGTTAATGTTTTAAAAAAGATAACCAAAACCTGTTTTACCTTCTTTTGGAACTCAAAAATGGAAAAGCTGAAAAGAGAAATCGTGATGAAATCAAAAGTAAAAGGTGGTAAAGATTTTCCAGATTTTAATAGGTTTCTTTTAATCCATCTGTTCGTTTACTGTTTTAATGCCCTTTTTAAGAATCACTATTGGTCCTTTTTTATGCGTTTTAATACAGGATTTTTTATGAGAAAGTTTGGATGGTATGAAGTTAATATATCTGTGCCCCATGCTTTTAATTTGTCGACGCATTATGAGATTTTAAGGAAAATAGTGTCCAATTTTAATTTAGGGACTAAGAAAATAGAGGAATTAAGAAATAGTAAGAAACTAATTAAAGAAATACGTAAAAGTGAGGAAATATGTAATGTTGACAGATATGATGATGACAAATCTATGTCTATCTGGAAAATGATTAACGTTTTTTATCTTTTTAATGAACAGAGAGATCTGGCTTGGAGTTGCATGCACCGCTGTCTTCCTTGCCGGGCATTCCAATACAGAAGAGGATTTGTGAGGTCTGCCATCTGCCCAAGAGCCGGATGCCAAGACGAGGAAACGGTGGAACATCTATTATGGACATGTAATTTTGCAAAGGATTTCTGGAGAAGACTGCTCCCCCTACTGGAAAGGGTGGCAGACCTCAAGGACTTTACATATAAAACTGTGCTATACGGACTTATGGAATGCCCCACAATGGACCAGTACACAATGGCTTGGAAGACAGTGAACTGCGCCAAGTCATCTCTCTGGAAAGCGCGCAACATTGCTATTTTTAAACAAGATGTTTTATCAGTGAATGATGTTTTAAGTTTATGTTTATGTGAAATGTATACTTATTATTTAATTGACAAAAAGAAGAATGTACATATTTCCAAAAAATGGCTTGTTGACCAATGGAACCTAATTATTTAAAATCTTTGTATTTTTTTGTTTTGTAAATTTCATTTGTCTTTTAACGTTTGGTATTTGTGTAATTATGCTTGTAATTTGTTAAAGTTTTAATAAACGGTTTTATCCCTCTGCAGGGGATAGCCAAATTAAAAAAAATCTGTTCTTATCAGTTTAACATCTGATACGTCCCCTATCTGGGGACCATATATTAAATGGATTTTTAGAACAGGGAGATGGAAAAAGAGCTTGCTCTGTCCACTCCACGCATTGACCTGGTATTGCAGTATCTCCAGGACCGGTGCACCCCTTCTTTAATGCAGTTTCTAAAATCAGAAAGAATTGAATTCAATGTTTTTTGTTCATTTTGCTTGTTTGTCGGATTTTGGGATGGACTCTTTGGCTTTGCTTTTCTTCTCCTCATTGGATTTTTCATGTTCAAAGTTGCAGAAGCCAGATTACAAGCTCATTTTGGTTCAACTTCAGCAACTGTGCATTGCATTGCCATGTAATGTGATGCAATGCTATCTTTCTAGCTCTCCCTTTTTACTTCCTTTTGGATAAACAGACATATTAGGCAAGCATTTTGGAGCTTTCACCTAAATAATTACAGGTGGTGAGATAAGCTGCACAATATAATTGACCTTTCAGTATATTGTTGCACACACACCATCTATTTAGCAAATGCCCTTGTTATCAACAGCAGCCTTTTAAACTCACCTGAGCTAACAGGTATGTGCGCTGGTTACTCTGCTGCGCTTAAAATTTCTTTTTTGGTTTGCTACAATGCCTTTTCTGAAACGTTGTCTCCTTCTGCTGGAACACTGACTTCTTTCATTTAATGCCTGCAGACTATAAAAGAGAACCCAACCCAAAAAGTTTGGTTGATTAGTCTGTGGCATTCTGTTAAACTGTTGCTTATGGCGGTCTCTGTGAGCTTCTCAGCGACATTCAGCCAGCCAGGTATCCTGCCTGCAGTAGATGGAATGTGGCAATGGAACGCTGGCTGCGCGTGTCATAATAGGCTCTGAGCCTTTATATACCTGTGCACAGCAGCAGCCACCTTCAGTCTGCTGCTGGACAGCCAGCAGCAGCAGCAGCAGGAGAGGTATGTAATCAGGAGCCCTCCTGCTAAGGGTAGACAGCTGCTCGTTCCACCCCACCCCCCGCCTTAATTGGTTCTCCTCCCTTCCAACGGTGTTGAGGCGGGTGGGAACAGCAGGGGGTGAAGGTGCTGTGTTTAAAGAGGTGGAGTTATGCAGATCTAAAACGCGTGGATTGCAGCAGCAGCAAGCCGAAAAGTGCAGGCATGTAAGGGATCTAGAGGTTGACAACATGTCTTCTTAACGGGAGTCCAGGAGCTCATCTCCACAAATGGACTTTTCAGGATCCTTGGGTGGCTCCGTAGTTTGAAACCAATTCTGGTTATCGCTTCTCGGCCTTTTGGCTAAGATCAAGTGTAGTATCTGTTCTTATCAGTTTAATATCTGATACGTCCCCTATCTGGGGACCATATATTAAATGGATTTTTAGAACAGGGAGATGGAAAAAGAGCTTGCTCTGTCCACTCCACGCATTGACCTGGTATTGCAGTATCTCCAGGACCGGTGCACCCCTTCTTTAATGCAGTTTCTAAAATCAGAAAGAATTGAATTCAATGTTTTTTGTTCATTTTGCTTGTTTGTCGGATTTTGGGATGGACTCTTTGGCTTTGCTTTTCTTCTCCTCATTGGATTTTTCATGTTCAAAGTTGCAGAAGCCAGATTACAAGCTCATTTTGGTTCAACTTCAGCAACTGTGCATTGCATTGCCATGTAATGTGATGCAATGCTATCTTTCTAGCTCTCCCTTTTTACTTCCTTTTGGATAAACAGACATATTAGGCAAGCATTTTGGAGCTTTCACCTAAATAACTACAGGTGGTGAGATAAGCTGCACAATATAATTGACCTTTCAGTATATTGTTGCACACACACCATCTATTTAGCAAATGCCCTTGTTATCAACAGCAGCCTTTTAAACTCACCTGAGCTAACAGGTATGTGCGCTGGTTACTCTGCTGCGCTTAAAATTTCTTTTTTGGTTTGCTACAATGCCTTTTCTGAAACGTTGTCTCCTTCTGCTGGAACACTGACTTCTTTCATTTAATGCCTGCAGACTATAAAAGAGAACCCAACCCAAAAAGTTTGGTTGATTAGTCTGTGGCATTCTGTTAAACTGTTGCTTATGGCGGTCTCTGTGAGCTTCTCAGCGACATTCAGCCAGCCAGGTATCCTGCCTGCAGTAGATGGAATGTGGCAATGGAACGCTGGCTGCGCGTGTCATAATAGGCTCTGAGCCTTTATATACCTGTGCACAGCAGCAGCCACCTTCAGTCTGCTGCTGGACAGCCAGCAGCAGCAGCAGCAGGAGAGGTATGTAATCAGGAGCCCTCCTGCTAAGGGTAGACAGCTGCTCGTTCCACCCCACCCCCCGCCTTAATTGGTTCTCCTCCCTTCCAACGGTGTTGAGGCGGGTGGGAACAGCAGGGGGTGAAGGTGCTGTGTTTAAAGAGGTGGAGTTATGCAGATCTAAAACGCGTGGATTGCAGCAGCAGCAAGCCGAAAAGTGCAGGCATGTAAGGGATCTAGAGGTTGACAACATGTCTTCTTAACGGGAGTCCAGGAGCTCATCTCCACAAATGGACTTTTCAGGATCCTTGGGTGGCTCCGTAGTTTGAAACCAATTCTGGTTATCGCTTCTCGGCCTTTTGGCTAAGATCAAGTGTAGTATCTGTTCTTATCAGTTTAATATCTGATACGTCCCCTATCTGGGGACCATATATTAAATGGATTTTTAGAACAGGGAGATGGAAAAAGAGCTTGCTCTGTCCACTCCACGCATTGACCTGGTATTGCAGTATCTCCAGGACCGGTGCACCCCTTCTTTAATGCAGTTTCTAAAATCAGAAAGAATTGAATTCAATGTTTTTTGTTCATTTTGCTTGTTTGTCGGATTTTGGGATGGACTCTTTGGCTTTGCTTTTCTTCTCCTCATTGGATTTTTCATGTTCAAAGTTGCAGAAGCCAGATTACAAGCTCATTTTGGTTCAACTTCAGCAACTGTGCATTGCATTGCCATGTAATGTGATGCAATGCTATCTTTCTAGCTCTCCCTTTTTACTTCCTTTTGGATAAACAGACATATTAGGCAAGCATTTTGGAGCTTTCACCTAAATAACTACAGGTGGTGAGATAAGCTGCACAATATAATTGACCTTTCAGTATATTGTTGCACACACACCATCTATTTAGCAAATGCCCTTGTTATCAACAGCAGCCTTTTAAACTCACCTGAGCTAACAGGTATGTGCGCTGGTTACTCTGCTGCGCTTAAAATTTCTTTTTTGGTTTGCTACAATGCCTTTTCTGAAACGTTGTCTCCTTCTGCTGGAACACTGACTTCTTTCATTTAATGCCTGCAGACTATAAAAGAGAACCCAACCCAAAAAGTTTGGTTGATTAGTCTGTGGCATTCTGTTAAACTGTTGCTTATGGCGGTCTCTGTGAGCTTCTCAGCGACATTCAGCCAGCCAGGTATCCTGCCTGCAGTAGATGGAATGTGGCAATGGAACGCTGGCTGCGCGTGTCATAATAGGCTCTGAGCCTTTATATACCTGTGCACAGCAGCAGCCACCTTCAGTCTGCTGCTGGACAGCCAGCAGCAGCAGCAGCAGGAGAGGTATGTAATCAGGAGCCCTCCTGCTAAGGGTAGACAGCTGCTCGTTCCACCCCACCCCCCGCCTTAATTGGTTCTCCTCCCTTCCAACGGTGTTGAGGCGGGTGGGAACAGCAGGGGGTGAAGGTGCTGTGTTTAAAGAGGTGGAGTTATGCAGATCTAAAACGCGTGGATTGCAGCAGCAGCAAGCCGAAAAGTGCAGGCATGTAAGGGATCTAGAGGTTGACAACATGTCTTCTTAACGGGAGTCCAGGAGCTCATCTCCACAAATGGACTTTTCAGGATCCTTGGGTGGCTCCGTAGTTTGAAACCAATTCTGGTTATCGCTTCTCGGCCTTTTGGCTAAGATCAAGTGTAGTATCTTTCGAAAAGGCGGTTTTGGATGTTGGCCGCCCTAGTAGATTGATACATTATGCACACTGGGGTTTAGGCGCTTGTTAGTACGCCAGGTGGCTAATATAGTCATCTGCTGGAAAGCATGGCCCCCCAGGATCGACGCCATTGGGCCGGGGAAGATCGAAAGCCCGAAGTGTGAAGTGCCCCAGGAGTGGTGACCCTGGGGTGCCTCAACTCACTGGGATTGGGAACCCCACTTGAGTTTATGGCACATTTGCACTAGCACTTCAATATTTCTTTCTTCACACACACCCTTATTCCGGGCCTTCTGGCCTTAGGATGGGGAATTTTTCAATTCCCGGTCGAAGGTCCGGGCAGTATTATACTGTGAAACCTTCACTATTTATTTAATTTTTTTGTCACTGTGTGTCCACTTTTTCACGTGTGTCCACGTCCTTACTAGGATTTTGTCGGGATGCGGTTCCCTTACGGGTTCCTCTCTTGGCAGGTCTAGGGGGGGAGTGTGTGGCCATCAGGTTCCGCTCCCCCCTGAACCCCCTGGCTCTCCTCTTTCTGGAGGAGAGCGTTGTTGGCTCCCCTCTTCCGGGAGGGGAGCACAGTCTTTGGCTCCCAGTGCCTTGCTCGGGTGAGAACTCGGGCAGGTGCTGGGGGTAAGATTGGGTCGCCTCTGGCTCCGGCTGGAGGTGGCTATTTGTCCCTGTTCCTCGCTGTGGCCTTCTGGCTCGGAGGGACGGGGAATGGTTTGGGGGACTCTTCTCCTTTTGGAGAGGGTTTCAAGAAGACCAGCATCCTAGTGCACTTTTTTTGTGGCACTTGTCACTTTTTTAAGCGCACTCGGGTTTTGTACACGAATTCGGGCTTTCGAAAAAAAAAAAAAAAAAAAATCTGTTCTTATCAGTTTAATATCTGATACGTCCCCTATCTGGGGACCATATATTAAATGGATTTTTAGAACAGGGAGATGGAAAAAGAGCTTGCTCTGTCCACTCCACGCATTGACCTGGTATTGCAGTATCTCCAGGACCGGTGCACCCCTTCTTTAATGCAGTTTCTAAAATCAGAAAGAATTGAATTCAATGTTTTTTGTTCATTTTGCTTGTTTGTCGGATTTTGGGATGGACTCTTTGGCTTTGCTTTTCTTCTCCTCATTGGATTTTTCATGTTCAAAGTTGCAGAAGCCAGATTACAAGCTCATTTTGGTTCAACTTCAGCAACTGTGCATTGCATTGCCATGTAATGTGATGCAATGCTATCTTTCTAGCTCTCCCTTTTTACTTCCTTTTGGATAAACAGACATATTAGGCAAGCATTTTGGAGCTTTCACCTAAATAACTACAGGTGGTGAGATAAGCTGCACAATATAATTGACCTTTCAGTATATTGTTGCACACACACCATCTATTTAGCAAATGCCCTTGTTATCAACAGCAGCCTTTTAAACTCACCTGAGCTAACAGGTATGTGCGCTGGTTACTCTGCTGCGCTTAAAATTTCTTTTTTGGTTTGCTACAATGCCTTTTCTGAAACGTTGTCTCCTTCTGCTGGAACACTGACTTCTTTCATTTAATGCCTGCAGACTATAAAAGAGAACCCAACCCAAAAAGTTTGGTTGATTAGTCTGTGGCATTCTGTTAAACTGTTGCTTATGGCGGTCTCTGTGAGCTTCTCAGCGACATTCAGCCAGCCAGGTACCCTGCCTGCAGTAGATGGAATGTGGCAATGGAACGCTGGCTGCGCGTGTCATAATAGGCTCTGAGCCTTTATATACCTGTGCACAGCAGCAGCCACCTTCAGTCTGCTGCTGGACAGCCAGCAGCAGCAGCAGCAGGAGAGGTATGTAATCAGGAGCCCTCCTGCTAAGGGTAGACAGCTGCTCGTTCCACCCCACCCCCCGCCTTAATTGGTTCTCCTCCCTTCCAACGGTGTTGAGGCGGGTGGGAACAGCAGGGGGTGAAGGTGCTGTGTTTAAAGAGGTGGAGTTATGCAGATCTAAAACGCGTGGATTGCAGCAGCAGCAAGCCGAAAAGTGCAGGCATGTAAGGGATCTAGAGGTTGACAACATGTCTTCTTAACGGGAGTCCAGGAGCTCATCTCCACAAATGGACTTTTCAGGATCCTTGGGTGGCTCCGTAGTTTGAAACCAATTCTGGTTATCGCTTCTCGGCCTTTTGGCTAAGATCAAGTGTAGTATCTTTCGAAAAGGCGGTTTTGGATGTTGGCCGCCCTAGTAGATTGATACATTATGCACACTGGGGTTTAGGCGCTTGTTAGTACGCCAGGTGGCTAATAGAGTCATCTGGTGGAAAGCATGGCCCCCCAGGATCGACGCCATTGGGCCGGGGAAGATCGAAAGCCCGAAGTGTGAAGTGCCCCAGGAGTGGTGACCCTGGGGTGCCTTAACTCACTGGGATTGGGATCCCCACTTGAGTTTATGGCACATTTGCACAAGCACTTCAAATTTTCTTTCTTCGCACACACCCTTATTCCGGGCCTTCTGGCCTTAGGATGGGGAATTTTTCAATTCCCGGTCGAAGGTCCGGGCAGTATTATACTGTGAAACCTTCACTATTTATTTAATTTCTTTGTCACTGTGTGTCCACTTATTCACGTGTGTCACGTCCTACTAGGATTTTGTCGGGATGCGGTTCCCTTACGGGTTCCTCTCTTGGCAGGTCTAGGGGGGGAGTGTGTGGCCATCAGGTTCCGCTCCCCCCTGAACCCCCCTGGCTCTCCTCTTTCGGGAGGAGAGCGTTGTTGGCTCCCCTCTTCCGGGAGGGGAGCACAGTCTTTGGCTCCCAGTGCCTTGCTCGGGTGAGAACTCGGGCAGGTGCTGGGGGTAAGATTGGGTCGCCTCTGGCTTCGGCTGGAGGTGGCTTTTTGTCCCTGTTCCTCGCTGTGGCCTTTTGGCTCGGAGGGACGGGGAATGGTTTGGGGGACCCTTCTCCTTTTGGAGAGGGTTTCAAGAAGACCAGCATCCTAGTGCACTTTTTTTGTGGCACTTGTCACTTTTTTAAGCGCACTCGGGTTTTGTACACGAATTCGGGCTTTCACAAAAAAAAAAAAAAAAAAAAATCTGTTCTTATCAGTTTAATATCTGATACGTCCCCTATCTGGGGACCATATATTAAATGGATTTTTAGAACAGGGAGATGGAAAAAGAGCTTGCTCTGTCCACTCCACGCATTGACCTGGTATTGCAGTATCTCCAGGACCGGTGCACCCCTTCTTTAATGCAGTTTCTAAAATCAGAAAGAATTGAATTCAATGTTTTTTGTTCATTTTGCTTGTTTGTCGGATTTTGGGATGGACTCTTTGGCTTTGCTTTTCTTCTCCTCATTGGATTTTTCATGTTCAAAGTTGCAGAAGCCAGATTACAAGCTCATTTTGGTTCAACTTCAGCAACTGTGCATTGCATTGCCATGTAATGTGATGCAATGCTATCTTTCTAGCTCTCCCTTTTTACTTCCTTTTGGATAAACAGACATATTAGGCAAGCATTTTGGAGCTTTCACCTAAATAACTACAGGTGGTGAGATAAGCTGCACAATATAATTGACCTTTCAGTATATTGTTGCACACACACCATCTATTTAGCAAATGCCCTTGTTATCAACAGCAGCCTTTTAAACTCACCTGAGCTAACAGGTATGTGCGCTGGTTACTCTGCTGCGCTTAAAATTTCTTTTTTGGTTTGCTACAATGCCTTTTCTGAAACGTTGTCTCCTTCTGCTGGAACACTGACTTCTTTCATTTAATGCCTGCAGACTATAAAAGAGAACCCAACCCAAAAAGTTTGGTTGATTAGTCTGTGGCATTCTGTTAAACTGTTGCTTATGGCGGTCTCTGTGAGCTTCTCAGCGACATTCAGCCAGCCAGGTATCCTGCCTGCAGTAGATGGAATGTGGCAATGGAACGCTGGCTGCGCGTGTCATAATAGGCTCTGAGCCTTTATATACCTGTGCACAGCAGCAGCCACCTTCAGTCTGCTGCTGGACAGCCAGCAGCAGCAGCAGCAGGAGAGGTATGTAATCAGGAGCCCTCCTGCTAAGGGTAGACAGCTGCTCGTTCCACCCCACCCCCCGCCTTAATTGGTTCTCCTCCCTTCCAACGGTGTTGAGGCGGGTGGGAACAGCAGGGGGTGAAGGTGCTGTGTTTAAAGAGGTGGAGTTATGCAGATCTAAAACGCGTGGATTGCAGCAGCAGCAAGCCGAAAAGTGCAGGCATGTAAGGGATCTAGAGGTTGACAACATGTCTTCTTAACGGGAGTCCAGGAGCTCATCTCCACAAATGGACTTTTCAGGATCCTTGGGTGGCTCCGTAGTTTGAAACCAATTCTGGTTATCGCTTCTCGGCCTTTTGGCTAAGATCAAGTGTAGTATCTGTTCTTATCAGTTTAATATCTGATACGTCCCCTATCTGGGGACCATATATTAAATGGATTTTTAGAACAGGGAGATGGAAAAAGAGCTTGCTCTGTCCACTCCACGCATTGACCTGGTATTGCAGTATCTCCAGGACCGGTGCACCCCTTCTTTAATGCAGTTTCTAAAATCAGAAAGAATTGAATTCAATGTTTTTTGTTCATTTTGCTTGTTTGTCGGATTTTGGGATGGACTCTTTGGCTTTGCTTTTCTTCTCCTCATTGGATTTTTCATGTTCAAAGTTGCAGAAGCCAGATTACAAGCTCATTTTGGTTCAACTTCAGCAACTGTGCATTGCATTGCCATGTAATGTGATGCAATGCTATCTTTCTAGCTCTCCCTTTTTACTTCCTTTTGGATAAACAGACATATTAGGCAAGCATTTTGGAGCTTTCACCTAAATAACTACAGGTGGTGAGATAAGCTGCACAATATAATTGACCTTTCAGTATATTGTTGCACACACACCATCTATTTAGCAAATGCCCTTGTTATCAACAGCAGCCTTTTAAACTCACCTGAGCTAACAGGTATGTGCGCTGGTTACTCTGCTGCGCTTAAAATTTCTTTTTTGGTTTGCTACAATGCCTTTTCTGAAACGTTGTCTCCTTCTGCTGGAACACTGACTTCTTTCATTTAATGCCTGCAGACTATAAAAGAGAACCCAACCCAAAAAGTTTGGTTGATTAGTCTGTGGCATTCTGTTAAACTGTTGCTTATGGCGGTCTCTGTGAGCTTCTCAGCGACATTCAGCCAGCCAGGTATCCTGCCTGCAGTAGATGGAATGTGGCAATGGAACGCTGGCTGCGCGTGTCATAATAGGCTCTGAGCCTTTATATACCTGTGCACAGCAGCAGCCACCTTCAGTCTGCTGCTGGACAGCCAGCAGCAGCAGCAGCAGGAGAGGTATGTAATCAGGAGCCCTCCTGCTAAGGGTAGACAGCTGCTCGTTCCACCCCACCCCCCGCCTTAATTGGTTCTCCTCCCTTCCAACGGTGTTGAGGCGGGTGGGAACAGCAGGGGGTGAAGGTGCTGTGTTTAAAGAGGTGGAGTTATGCAGATCTAAAACGCGTGGATTGCAGCAGCAGCAAGCCGAAAAGTGCAGGCATGTAAGGGATCTAGAGGTTGACAACATGTCTTCTTAACGGGAGTCCAGGAGCTCATCTCCACAAATGGACTTTTCAGGATCCTTGGGTGGCTCCGTAGTTTGAAACCAATTCTGGTTATCGCTTCTCGGCCTTTTGGCTAAGATCAAGTGTAGTATCTGTTCTTATCAGTTTAATATCTGATACGTCCCCTATCTGGGGACCATATATTAAATGGATTTTTAGAACAGGGAGATGGAAAAAGAGCTTGCTCTGTCCACTCCATGCATTGACCTGGTATTGCAGTATCTCCAGGACCGGTGCACCCCTTCTTTAATGCAGTTTCTAAAATCAGAAAGAATTGAATTCAATGTTTTTTGTTCATTTTGCTTGTTTGTCGGATTTTGGGATGGACTCTTTGGCTTTGCTTTTCTTCTCCTCATTGGATTTTTCATGTTCAAAGTTGCAGAAGCCAGATTACAAGCTCATTTTGGTTCAACTTCAGCAACTGTGCATTGCATTGCCATGTAATGTGATGCAATGCTATCTTTCTAGCTCTCCCTTTTTACTTCCTTTTGGATAAACAGACATATTAGGCAAGCATTTTGGAGCTTTCACCTAAATAACTACAGGTGGTGAGATAAGCTGCACAATATAATTGACCTTTCAGTATATTGTTGCACACACACCATCTATTTAGCAAATGCCCTTGTTATCAACAGCAGCCTTTTAAACTCACCTGAGCTAACAGGTATGTGCGCTGGTTACTCTGCTGCGCTTAAAATTTCTTTTTTGGTTTGCTACAATGCCTTTTCTGAAACGTTGTCTCCTTCTGCTGGAACACTGACTTCTTTCATTTAATGCCTGCAGACTATAAAAGAGAACCCAACCCAAAAAGTTTGGTTGATTAGTCTGTGGCATTCTGTTAAACTGTTGCTTATGGCGGTCTCTGTGAGCTTCTCAGCGACATTCAGCCAGCCAGGTATCCTGCCTGCAGTAGATGGAATGTGGCAATGGAACGCTGGCTGCGCGTGTCATAATAGGCTCTGAGCCTTTATATACCTGTGCACAGCAGCAGCCACCTTCAGTCTGCTGCTGGACAGCCAGCAGCAGCAGCAGCAGGAGAGGTATGTAATCAGGAGCCTTCCTGCTAAGGGTAGACAGCTGCTCGTTCCACCCCACCCCCCGCCTTAATTGGTTCTCCTCCCTTCCAACGGTGTTGAGGCGGGTGGGAACAGCAGGGGGTGAAGGTGCTGTGTTTAAAGAGGTGGAGTTATGCAGATCTAAAACGCGTGGATTGCAGCAGCAGCAAGCCGAAAAGTGCAGGCATGTAAGGGATCTAGAGGTTGACAACATGTCTTCTTAACGGGAGTCCAGGAGCTCATCTCCACAAATGGACTTTTCAGGATCCTTGGGTGGCTCCGTAGTTTGAAACCAATTCTGGTTATCGCTTCTCGGCCTTTTGGCTAAGATCAAGTGTAGTATCTGTTCTTATCAGTTTAATATCTGATACGTCCCCTATCTGGGGACCATATATTAAATGGATTTTTAGAACAGGGAGATGGAAAAAGAGCTTGCTCTGTCCACTCCACGCATTGACCTGGTATTGCAGTATCTCCAGGACCGGTGCACCCCTTCTTTAATGCAGTTTCTAAAATCAGAAAGAATTGAATTCAATGTTTTTTGTTCATTTTGCTTGTTTGTCGGATTTTGGGATGGACTCTTTGGCTTTGCTTTTCTTCTCCTCATTGGATTTTTCATGTTCAAAGTTGCAGAAGCCAGATTACAAGCTCATTTTGGTTCAACTTCAGCAACTGTGCATTGCATTGCCATGTAATGTGATGCAATGCTATCTTTCTAGCTCTCCCTTTTTACTTCCTTTTGGATAAACAGACATATTAGGCAAGCATTTTGGAGCTTTCACCTAAATAACTACAGGTGGTGAGATAAGCTGCACAATATAATTGACCTTTCAGTATATTGTTGCACACACACCATCTATTTAGCAAATGCCCTTGTTATCAACAGCAGCCTTTTAAACTCACCTGAGCTAACAGGTATGTGCGCTGGTTACTCTGCTGCGCTTAAAATTTCTTTTTTGGTTTGCTACAATGCCTTTTCTGAAACGTTGTCTCCTTCTGCTGGAACACTGACTTCTTTCATTTAATGCCTGCAGACTATAAAAGAGAACCCAACCCAAAAAGTTTGGTTGATTAGTCTGTGGCATTCTGTTAAACTGTTGCTTATGGCGGTCTCTGTGAGCTTCTCAGCGACATTCAGCCAGCCAGGTATCCTGCCTGCAGTAGATGGAATGTGGCAATGGAACGCTGGCTGCGCGTGTCATAATAGGCTCTGAGCCTTTATATACCTGTGCACAGCAGCAGCCACCTTCAGTCTGCTGCTGGACAGCCAGCAGCAGCAGCAGCAGGAGAGGTATGTAATCAGGAGCCCTCCTGCTAAGGGTAGACAGCTGCTCGTTCCACCCCACTCCCCGCCTTAATTGGTTCTCCTCCCTTCCAACGGTGTTGAGGCGGGTGGGAACAGCAGGGGGTGAAGGTGCTGTGTTTAAAGAGGTGGAGTTATGCAGATCTAAAACGCGTGGATTGCAGCAGCAGCAAGCCGAAAAGTGCAGGCATGTAAGGGATCTAGAGGTTGACAACATGTCTTCTTAACGGGAGTCCAGGAGCTCATCTCCACAAATGGACTTTTCAGGATCCTTGGGTGGCTCCGTAGTTTGAAACCAATTCTGGTTATCGCTTCTCGGCCTTTTGGCTAAGATCAAGTGTAGTATCTGTTCTTATCAGTTTAATATCTGATACGTCCCCTATCTGGGGACCATATATTAAATGGATTTTTAGAACAGGGAGATGGAAAAAGAGCTTGCTCTGTCCACTCCACGCATTGACCTGGTATTGCAGTATCTCCAGGACCGGTGCACCCCTTCTTTAATGCAGTTTCTAAAATCAGAAAGAATTGAATTCAATGTTTTTTGTTCATTTTGCTTGTTTGTCGGATTTTGGGATGGACTCTTTGGCTTTGCTTTTCTTCTCCTCATTGGATTTTTCATGTTCAAAGTTGCAGAAGCCAGATTACAAGCTCATTTTGGTTCAACTTCAGCAACTGTGCATTGCATTGCCATGTAATGTGATGCAATGCTATCTTTCTAGCTCTCCCTTTTTACTTCCTTTTGGATAAACAGACATATTAGGCAAGCATTTTGGAGCTTTCACCTAAATAACTACAAGTGGTGAGATAAGCTGCACAATATAATTGACCTTTCAGTATATTGTTGCACACACACCATCTATTTAGCAAATGCCCTTGTTATCAACAGCAGCCTTTTAAACTCACCTGAGCTAACAGGTATGTGCGCTGGTTACTCTGCTGCGCTTAAAATTTCTTTTTTGGTTTGCTACAATGCCTTTTCTGAAACGTTGTCTCCTTCTGCTGGAACACTGACTTCTTTCATTTAATGCCTGCAGACTATAAAAGAGAACCCAACCCAAAAAGTTTGGTTGATTAGTCTGTGGCATTCTGTTAAACTGTTGCTTATGGCGGTCTCTGTGAGCTTCTCAGCGACATTCAGCCAGCCAGGTATCCTGCCTGCAGTAGATGGAATGTGGCAATGGAACGCTGGCTGCGCATGTCATAATAGGCTCTGAGCCTTTATATACCTGTGCACAGCAGCAGCCACCTTCAGTCTGCTGCTGGACAGCCAGCAGCAGCAGCAGGAGAGGTATGTAATCAGGAGCCCTCCTGCTAAGGGTAGACAGCTGCTCGTTCCACCCCACCCCCCGCCTTAATTGGTTCTCCTCCCTTCCAACGGTGTTGAGGCGGGTGGGAACAGCAGGGGGTGAAGGTGCTGTGTTTAAAGAGGTGGAGTTATGCAGATCTAAAACGCGTGGATTGCAGCAGCAGCAAGCCGAAAAGTGCAGGCATGTAAGGGTTCTAGAGGTTGACAACATGTCTTCTTAACGGGAGTCCAGGAGCTCATCTCCACAAATGGACTTTTCAGGATCCTTGGGTGGCTCCGTAGTTTGAAACCAATTCTGGTTATCGCTTCTCGGCCTTTTGGCTAAGATCAAGTGTAGTATCTGTTCTTATCAGTTTAATATCTGATACGTCCCCTATCTGGGGACCATATATTAAATGGATTTTTAGAACAGGGAGATGGAAAAAGAGCTTGCTCTGTCCACTCCACGCATTGACCTGGTATTGCAGTATCTCCAGGACCGGTGCACCCCTTCTTTAATGCAGTTTCAAAAATCAGAAAGAATTGAATTCAATGTTTTTTGTTCATTTTGCTTGTTTGTCGGATTTTGGGATGGACTCTTTGGCTTTGCTTTTCTTCTCCTCATTGGATTTTTCATGTTCAAAGTTGCAGAAGCCAGATTACAAGCTCATTTTGGTTCAACTTCAGCAACTGTGCATTGCATTGCCATGTAATGTGATGCAATGCTATCTTTCTAGCTCTCCCTTTTTACTTCCTTTTGGATAAACAGACATATTAGGCAAGCATTTTGGAGCTTTCACCTAAATAACTACAGGTGGTGAGATAAGCTGCACAATATAATTGACCTTTCAGTATATTGTTGCACACACACCATCTATTTAGCAAATGCCCTTGTTATCAACAGCAGCCTTTTAAACTCACCTGAGCTAACAGGTATGTGCGCTGGTTACTCTGCTGCGCTTAAAATTTCTTTTTTGGTTTGCTACAATGCCTTTTCTGAAACGTTGTCTCCTTCTGCTGGAACACTGACTTCTTTCATTTAATGCCTGCAGACTATAAAAGAGAACCCAACCCAAAAAGTTTGGTTGATTAGTCTGTGGCATTCTGTTAAACTGTTGCTTATGGCGGTCTCTGTGAGCTTCTCAGCGACATTCAGCCAGCCAGGTATCCTGCCTGCAGTAGATGGAATGTGGCAATGGAACGCTGGCTGCGCGTGTCATAATAGGCTCTGAGCCTTTATATACCTGTGCACAGCAGCAGCCACCTTCAGTCTGCTGCTGGACAGCCAGCAGCAGCAGCAGCAGGAGAGGTATGTAATCAGGAGCCCTCCTGCTAAGGGTAGACAGCTGCTCGTTCCACCCCACCCCCCGCCTTAATTGGTTCTCCTCCCTTCCAACGGTGTTGAGGCGGGTGGGAACAGCAGGGGGTGAAGGTGCTGTGTTTAAAGAGGTGGAGTTATGCAGATCTAAAACGCGTGGATTGCAGCAGCAGCAAGCCGAAAAGTGCAGGCATGTAAGGGATCTAGAGGTTGACAACATGTCTTCTTAACGGGAGTCCAGGAGCTCATCTCCACAAATGGACTTTTCAGGATCCTTGGGTGGCTCCGTAGTTTGAAACCAATTCTGGTTATCGCTTCTCGGCCTTTTGGCTTAGATCTTGTATCTGGTCAGAAGGATCCTATAGTGTCTCCCCCTCGGCCTTGCAGCATCGCCACTTAGGTGGCTTAAGCTGCCTGCTGCTATTGGGGGGGGTCCAGAGGAAACGAGAGGTGATAATGGGCGTCAAGATTCGCTATGCCGGGACTGATGATATTCGGGTCAAAAATGCTTTTCGCATTGATATTGAGGAGTCGAAGAGGAATTTCTTTAACCTGCGGTTCTTGGTGGAAGTCGTCATCTTCAAGATTTTGAATGTTGGTCGTGGAGACATCATTTGCCTACAGGAGTTCCCAAAGAATGGCCGGTACGTTTTAGTCCTTGATCGTATGGCAGCTTGCCAGAATCTTTTCAAGACTCTAAAGGATCAGCAAGCCTTGGATCATCCGGCTCTTGATGGGCTTACATTCACGGTATTGTATACTAAGGGGGAAGTGCCAGTTGTTGTGTTTATGCACAACCCCCTTGTGGATGTGGAGGACATTACTAGATTCCTGAACCGTCATTGCAGCTATGTGTCCTACTCACACAAGGTGAGGAATGAGGTGGGCTTGTGGACTGGCAAACACAAGTTTTTTGTTCGGTTCCAGGAGGACCCCCAGGGACCTGGGGGTATCCACTACCCTCCCCTCAGTTTTGCCATCGGGAGGGATAGAGGGTATATGTTTTTTCCTGGTGCTCCGCGTTTTTGCAGGAAGTGTAAATCCTTTGGACACTACCAAGAGGACTGCACGGTGGAGAAGTTTTGTGGGAAATGCAATAAAGAGGGTCATCTGGCAATGGAGTGTACTAACTCCATGGTTTGTAATGCATGTGGCGAGGAGGGACACGCTTTCAAGGACTGTCCCCATCGTTCCAGGTCATATGCAGAGGCCGTGTCCCCACGTCCTACTACTGCCGCCACTATTGGTGAGGCGATCGAGGCAGTAAGGGACTTCATGGAAGAGATGGAGCAAGCACCCGATCCTGCTGGTGGAAGCGCTGTTGAGATAGAGCCTGCAGATATGTCAATTCTGCTTGATGTGAGTGGTGAGGGAGAAGTGAGCGGTTCACTCTCCACAACGCCGGTGTTGGCTTTGGAAAGCTCAGAGGCAATTCATGAAGGTGGTGGTGGCCAGGGTGACTTCACCGGGGCTGTGGTGAGGCCCCCTGATGAGGACTCTGATGTGTCTTCTGCAAAGAAGTTCCGGCCAGATTTTTCACCTGCCAGTATTGGGAGCATCAGCCCCTTAAGTGATAGGAGCTATCCCGAGAGCTACAGTGCCTCTCCTAGGAGGTCTTTTTTTGAGGAGGGGGCCAGCATTCTCTGCTTAACATCAGGAATCGAGTTTCAAGACGAGAAAGGTTGACTCTTCGGTGGGGGGTATGTTCTTTTTTACCGAATATGGTTAAAAAATGGGCTCCAACGTGGGCTGTAGTGTACTGTCAATAAATGTAAGGCTTATAAAATCTAAGCCTAGAAGATTGGCTATACTGGAAGAACTAAAAAATCTTGGAGCAAATATTTACTGTCTGCAAGAGTGCGGAATTGAAGAGTCACCTCCTGAAAAGGACTGGGCATAGTATTTGGTCAGGTTCAATGACAAACAAAAATGATGGTGTGGGGATTTTGTTGGGGAATAGGGATTTAAGTTTTGAAAATTATATGGTGGTGGAGCCAGGTCGTTGTATAATGGCAGTGGTTAAGGGGAGAGGGTGGAGGGTGAAAATTGTTAACGTGTATTGTCCAATTAACAAAGGGGATAGGTTAGCACTATTAGAGAAAATATGTTTATTTTTGCCTGGAAGGATTCCAATATTATTAGTTGGTGATTTCAATTGTGTTTCTGAAGGGGAAATTGATGTCACGGGTAAGGTCCTTAATCAAATTACATCTGATTTTTCTTTTTTAGATGCAGCGGAATTTTTGAGTAAGCCACCACCGGCCACATATAGAGCTGATAGGGGAGGAATAGTGTCCAGGATTGACCGCATGCTGTATACAAATAGAGGTTTGGTGTGTAAATTTTTTAAACAGCATGTTTTTTCTTTCACAGACCATGAATGTTTGTGGGGTATGTTTGAAGGTGATAAAAAAATGGTGCATGGTGTTGGGGTATGGAAGCTAAATGTTAGGTTGTTAGAGGATGTTAGGGTTATGAGAGACTTCGAAAGTAAGTATGAATGGTGGAGGTCTAGGAAAAATAATTTTGTGGATGTGACTGTATGGTGGGATTGGGTGAAAGTGGAAATTAAGAATTTTTTTAGGAGGTGGGGTTATAAAAAAGCAGCAATTGAAAGAGGCAGATTTAAAGATTTAAATATGAGGATTGAGTGGTTACATAAAATGAGTATGAAAGGAATTGATGTTAGTGATCAACTCAGAGGAGCGAGAGATGAGATGAAGCGTGTTTTGGAAAAGCGTGGGAAGGAAATTATTTTTAGGACGAGAGTTGAGCATTTGGATATGGATGAGAAGTGTACGAGGTACTTTTTTAAAAAAATGTGCAGTAAAAAAGATGAGTTGGATGAGGTTGTAAATGATAATGGTATGACTGTGGTTGGAAGGGAAGTGTTGGATGAGGTACATAGTTTCTATAGTAGTTTATTTGAGTCTAAATGGGTGGATGGGGGTTTGAAAGAGCATGTGTTAGGTATGTTGGAGAGTCAGCTTGAATCAGGGGAACGTGAGTGTTTGAGTGAGGATATTGTTTTTGATGAGGTTAAAAAGGCGGTGGATGGTGCGAAAAAGAATAAAACACCTGGGAAAGATGGGTTGCCTGTGGAGTTTTATGTAAAAGCATGGGATGTGATTGGTGTTGATTTTGTGGAGGTATGTCAATATATGTGGATGAATGGTGTACTTTGTAATTCCATGAAAGAAGGAGTAGTTGTTTTACTATATAAGAAGGGTGAGAAAAAGAATTTGCGTAATTGGAGGCCGATTACATTACTCAATGCAGATTATAAAGTCTTTAGCAAAATTCTGGCTAACCGTATGCGTGGGGTGATTGGAAGTGTGGTTGGTGATGATCAAGTGTGCGCGGTGCCAGGTAGGTGTGTGACTGATAACCTCTTGTTGTTGAGAGACGTAATTGGAGATTGTATGTTTAGGAAGGGGAAATGTATGGTTTTTTGTGTGGATTTTGAGAAAGCTTTTGATAGAGTGTCGCATGCGTTTATGTTTGAGGTGTTATTTAGGATGGGTTTTCCTAGTGTTTTTGTGAATGCCATAAGGTGTTTGTATGATGGTGTGGTGAGTGAAGTGTTAGTGAATGGATGTTTGAGTGAGAAGGTGTGCATAAAATCAGGGGTCAGGCAGGGGTGTCCGTTGTCCCCTGTCCTGTTTATAAGTGTGATTGAGCCCCTGTTGTGCATGATTCGGAAAGAGAAAGTGATGAATGGTCTTCTGATCCCAGGGAGTGGTGGAAAGACTGTAAAGGTAATGGGGTATATGGACGATGTTGTTGTGGTGAGTGATAATATGGCTGCTATGAATCGAGCAAGGTTGCTTTTAGATTTCTTTTGTGGTGCATCTGGTTTTAGGGTGAATTGGGGGAAGTGTAGCTTTAAGTGTTTCGGGGATTCGAGTGTTAGGATGGATGGTGTGATATGTGAAGAAGGTGCTATTAAGGTTTTGGGGGTGTGGTTTAACAAAGATCTGAAAGGGAATGAGAGTTGGGATGAATGCGGTAAGAGGATTGAACAGAAGTTAAATTTTTGGAGGTTACGGGACTTGACATTGTCAGGCAAAGTCCTTATTATTAAGTCAGTGATTCTTCCTATGTTACTTTTTGTGTCAGTGGTTTTTCCAGCCCCTTATAGGGGTTTTAGGCGGATTGAGAAGCTAATTTTTACGTTTTATTGGGGAAGTAAGATGGAAAAACTTAAAAGGGAATATTTGTGTAAGTTACGTGAACATGGGGGAATGGATTTCCCAAATTTTGAATTTTGTCTTGGTTTAAATTATATTAAAACGGTGGTTGTTCTGTTAGGTAGGGATAACAAGACGGCTTTTATGATTAAATATATGGCTGGATGGATGTTGTTTGGGTTGAAATGGATGAGAAGGGATGCAAGAGTGCCTGTTTCGTTTAAATGTCCAGTGTGGTATGAGTTTGTTGAAAAATTTGTTGTCAAGCATGATTTGTTGGATGTTCCTATGGGTGATTTCAAAGTGATAAGGAATGTAAGGAGAAGGATGCGTGTTAGAGAGTTTGAATGTAACATTAGGGGCTTGAGATCGAGTGAAGCGTTGTGTGTATGGAGGAACCTGAGTATAAAAGGAATATCGAATAGGCAGCGTGATATCGTATGGATGAGTTTGCATGAGATTTTGCCTGTGAGAGAGGTACAGAAGAGGAGGGATCTGATTAGAACAGAGGTATGTCCGAGGGATGGATGTGGGGCGAGTGAAACTGTTATGCATTTGGTTTGGAATTGTGATTATGCTCAGAGTGTTTGGAAGGGAGTGGGTGGTTTATGCAAGGAACTAGCGGGCGTGAATTTTATAAATTGGAGAGTGGTAATGTTTGGGATGGGTGCAAGTAGCCGGGTGAAAGAGAGATTGTTGTGGTTGATAATGGCATGGGTAATAGAAAGTCTGTGGGACGTTAGGAATTTGTGTTTATTTAAAAGGAAAATAATCTCAGTTAATAATTGTGTTAGGATGGTTTTGTCAAGGTTATACATAGTTTATTTATGGGACAGCCGTGGCGGTGGTGGCTCTGATTCAGAAGGTTTTTGGAAAGTAAAAAAATGGAGGTCACTGGTAAAGTACCAGTAAGTCCTTGTTTAAGTGTTGTGATCTGTCTTTTTTTATGATAATGGTATGTTTTATAGTTTTTTGTCCATTCAAAAGGTATTACAACTGTTTCAGTATAAAGTTATAAATATGAAATAAAGAAAGTACCATTATGATGTAAGACTGGGCAACGTAGTATGAGTTTTTATACTATTGATTGTTGCTTGAAAAATTTTACTGAATGGTATAAAAAAAAAAAAAAAATCTGTTCTTATCAGTTTAATATCTGATACGTCCCCTATCTGGGGACCATATATTAAATGGATTTTTAGAACAGGGAGATGGAAAAAGAGCTTGCTCTGTCCACTCCACGCATTGACCTGGTATTGCAGTATCTCCAGGACCGGTGCACCCCTTCTTTAATGCAGTTTCTAAAATCAGAAAGAATTGAATTCAATGTTTTTTGTTCATTTTGCTTGTTTGTCGGATTTTGGGATGGACTCTTTGGCTTTGCTTTTCTTCTCCTCATTGGATTTTTCATGTTCAAAGTTGCAGAAGCCAGATTACAAGCTCATTTTGGTTCAACTTCAGCAACTGTGCATTGCATTGCCATGTAATGTGATGCAATGCTATCTTTCTAGCTCTCCCTTTTTACTTCCTTTTGGATAAACAGACATATTAGGCAAGCATTTTGGAGCTTTCACCTAAATAACTACAGGTGGTGAGATAAGCTGCACAATATAATTGACCTTTCAGTATATTGTTGCACACACACCATCTATTTAGCAAATGCCCTTGTTATCAACAGCAGCCTTTTAAACTCACCTGAGCTAACAGGTATGTGCGCTGGTTACTCTGCTGCGCTTAAAATTTCTTTTTTGGTTTGCTACAATGCCTTTTCTGAAACGTTGTCTCCTTCTGCTGGAACACTGACTTCTTTCATTTAATGCCTGCAGACTATAAAAGAGAACCCAACCCAAAAAGTTTGGTTGATTAGTCTGTGGCATTCTGTTAAACTGTTGCTTATGGCGGTCTCTGTGAGCTTCTCAGCGACATTCAGCCAGCCAGGTATCCTGCCTGCAGTAGATGGAATGTGGCAATGGAACGCTGGCTGCGCGTGTCATAATAGGCTCTGAGCCTTTATATACCTGTGCACAGCAGCAGCCACCTTCAGTCTGCTGCTGGACAGCCAGCAGCAGCAGCAGCAGGAGAGGTATGTAATCAGGAGCCCTCCTGCTAAGGGTAGACAGCTGCTCGTTCCACCCCACCCCCCGCCTTAATTGGTTCTCCTCCCTTCCAACGGTGTTGAGGCGGGTGGGAACAGCAGGGGGTGAAGGTGCTGTGTTTAAAGAGGTGGAGTTATGCAGATCTAAAACGCGTGGATTGCAGCAGCAGCAAGCCGAAAAGTGCAGGCATGTAAGGGATCTAGAGGTTGACAACATGTCTTCTTAACGGGAGTCCAGGAGCTCATCTCCACAAATGGACTTTTCAGGATCCTTGGGTGGCTCCGTAGTTTGAAACCAATTCTGGTTATCGCTTCTCGGCCTTTTGGCTAAGATCAAGTGTAGTATCTGTTCTTATCAGTTTAATATCTGATACGTCCCCTATCTGGGGACCATATATTAAATGGATTTTTAGAACAGGGAGATGGAAAAAGAGCTTGCTCTGTCCACTCCACGCATTGACCTGGTATTGCAGTATCTCCAGGACCGGTGCACCCCTTCTTTAATGCAGTTTCTAAAATCAGAAAGAATTGAATTCAATGTTTTTTGTTCATTTTGCTTGTTTGTCGGATTTTGGGATGGACTCTTTGGCTTTGCTTTTCTTCTCCTCATTGGATTTTTCATGTTCAAAGTTGCAGAAGCCAGATTACAAGCTCATTTTGGTTCAACTTCAGCAACTGTGCATTGCATTGCCATGTAATGTGATGCAATGCTATCTTTCTAGCTCTCCCTTTTTACTTCCTTTTGGATAAACAGACATATTAGGCAAGCATTTTGGAGCTTTCACCTAAATAACTACAGGTGGTGAGATAAGCTGCACAATATAATTGACCTTTCAGTATATTGTTGCACACACACCATCTATTTAGCAAATGCCCTTGTTATCAACAGCAGCCTTTTAAACTCACCTGAGCTAACAGGTATGTGCGCTGGTTACTCTGCTGCGCTTAAAATTTCTTTTTTGGTTTGCTACAATGCCTTTTCTGAAACGTTGTCTCCTTCTGCTGGAACACTGACTTCTTTCATTTAATGCCTGCAGACTATAAAAGAGAACCCAACCCAAAAAGTTTGGTTGATTAGTCTGTGGCATTCTGTTAAACTGTTGCTTATGGCGGTCTCTGTGAGCTTCTCAGCGACATTCAGCCAGCCAGGTATCCTGCCTGCAGTAGATGGAATGTGGCAATGGAACGCTGGCTGCGCGTGTCATAATAGGCTCTGAGCCTTTATATACCTGTGCACAGCAGCAGCCACCTTCAGTCTGCTGCTGGACAGCCAGCAGCAGCAGCAGCAGGAGAGGTATGTAATCAGGAGCCCTCCTGCTAAGGGTAGACAGCTGCTCGTTCCACCCCACCCCCCGCCTTAATTGGTTCTCCTCCCTTCCAACGGTGTTGAGGCGGGTGGGAACAGCAGGGGGTGAAGGTGCTGTGTTTAAAGAGGTGGAGTTATGCAGATCTAAAACGCGTGGATTGCAGCAGCAGCAAGCCGAAAAGTGCAGGCATGTAAGGGATCTAGAGGTTGACAACATGTCTTCTTAACGGGAGTCCAGGAGCTCATCTCCACAAATGGACTTTTCAGGATCCTTGGGTGGCTCCGTAGTTTGAAACCAATTCTGGTTATCGCTTCTCGGCCTTTTGGCTAAGATCAAGTGTAGTATCTGTTCTTATCAGTTTAATATCTGATACGTCCCCTATCTGGGGACCATATATTAAATGGATTTTTAGAACAGGGAGATGGAAAAAGAGCTTGCTCTGTCCACTCCACGCATTGACCTGGTATTGCAGTATCTCCAGGACCGGTGCACCCCTTCTTTAATGCAGTTTCTAAAATCAGAAAGAATTGAATTCAATGTTTTTTGTTCATTTTGCTTGTTTGTCGGATTTTGGGATGGACTCTTTGGCTTTGCTTTTCTTCTCCTCATTGGATTTTTCATGTTCAAAGTTGCAGAAGCCAGATTACAAGCTCATTTTGGTTCAACTTCAGCAACTGTGCATTGCATTGCCATGTAATGTGATGCAATGCTATCTTTCTAGCTCTCCCTTTTTACTTCCTTTTGGATAAACAGACATATTAGGCAAGCATTTTGGAGCTTTCACCTAAATAACTACAGGTGGTGAGATAAGCTGCACAATATAATTGACCTTTCAGTATATTGTTGCACACACACCATCTATTTAGCAAATGCCCTTGTTATCAACAGCAGCCTTTTAAACTCACCTGAGCTAACAGGTATGTGCGCTGGTTACTCTGCTGCGCTTAAAATTTCTTTTTTGGTTTGCTACAATGCCTTTTCTGAAACGTTGTCTCCTTCTGCTGGAACACTGACTTCTTTCATTTAATGCCTGCAGACTATAAAAGAGAACCCAACCCAAAAAGTTTGGTTGATTAGTCTGTGGCATTCTGTTAAACTGTTGCTTATGGCGGTCTCTGTGAGCTTCTCAGCGACATTCAGCCAGCCAGGTATCCTGCCTGCAGTAGATGGAATGTGGCAATGGAACGCTGGCTGCGCGTGTCATAATAGGCTCTGAGCCTTTATATACCTGTGCACAGCAGCAGCCACCTTCAGTCTGCTGCTGGACAGCCAGCAGCAGCAGCAGCAGGAGAGGTATGTAATCAGGAGCCCTCCTGCTAAGGGTAGACAGCTGCTCGTTCCACCCCACCCCCCGCCTTAATTGGTTCTCCTCCCTTCCAACGGTGTTGAGGCGGGTGGGAACAGCAGGGGGTGAAGGTGCTGTGTTTAAAGAGGTGGAGTTATGCAGATCTAAAACGCGTGGATTGCAGCAGCAGCAAGCCGAAAAGTGCAGGCATGTAAGGGATCTAGAGGTTGACAACATGTCTTCTTAACGGGAGTCCAGGAGCTCATCTCCACAAATGGACTTTTCAGGATCCTTGGGTGGCTCCGTAGTTTGAAACCAATTCTGGTTATCGCTTCTCGGCCTTTTGGCTAAGATCAAGTGTAGTATCTGTTCTTATCAGTTTAATATCTGATACGTCCCCTATCTGGGGACCATATATTAAATGGATTTTTAGAACAGGGAGATGGAAAAAGAGCTTGCTCTGTCCACTCCACGCATTGACCTGGTATTGCAGTATCTCCAGGACCGGTGCACCCCTTCTTTAATGCAGTTTCTAAAATCAGAAAGAATTGAATTCAATGTTTTTTGTTCATTTTGCTTGTTTGTCGGATTTTGGGATGGACTCTTTGGCTTTGCTTTTCTTCTCCTCATTGGATTTTTCATGTTCAAAGTTGCAGAAGCCAGATTACAAGCTCATTTTGGTTCAACTTCAGCAACTGTGCATTGCATTGCCATGTAATGTGATGCAATGCTATCTTTCTAGCTCTCCCTTTTTACTTCCTTTTGGATAAACAGACATATTAGGCAAGCATTTTGGAGCTTTCACCTAAATAACTACAGGTGGTGAGATAAGCTGCACAATATAATTGACCTTTCAGTATATTGTTGCACACACACCATCTATTTAGCAAATGCCCTTGTTATCAACAGCAGCCTTTTAAACTCACCTGAGCTAACAGGTATGTGCGCTGGTTACTCTGCTGCGCTTAAAATTTCTTTTTTGGTTTGCTACAATGCCTTTTCTGAAACGTTGTCTCCTTCTGCTGGAACACTGACTTCTTTCATTTAATGCCTGCAGACTATAAAAGAGAACCCAACCCAAAAAGTTTGGTTGATTAGTCTGTGGCATTCTGTTAAACTGTTGCTTATGGCGGTCTCTGTGAGCTTCTCAGCGACATTCAGCCAGCCAGGTATCCTGCCTGCAGTAGATGGAATGTGGCAATGGAACGCTGGCTGCGCGTGTCATAATAGGCTCTGAGCCTTTATATACCTGTGCACAGCAGCAGCCACCTTCAGTCTGCTGCTGGACAGCCAGCAGCAGCAGCAGCAGGAGAGGTATGTAATCAGGAGCCCTCCTGCTAAGGGTAGACAGCTGCTCGTTCCACCCCACCCCCCGCCTTAATTGGTTCTCCTCCCTTCCAACGGTGTTGAGGCGGGTGGGAACAGCAGGGGGTGAAGGTGCTGTGTTTAAAGAGGTGGAGTTATGCAGATCTAAAACGCGTGGATTGCAGCAGCAGCAAGCCGAAAAGTGCAGGCATGTAAGGGATCTAGAGGTTGACAACATGTCTTCTTAACGGGAGTCCAGGAGCTCATCTCCACAAATGGACTTTTCAGGATCCTTGGGTGGCTCCGTAGTTTGAAACCAATTCTGGTTATCGCTTCTCGGCCTTTTGGCTAAGATCAAGTGTAGTATCTGTTCTTATCAGTTTAATATCTGATACGTCCCCTATCTGGGGACCATATATTAAATGGATTTTTAGAACAGGGAGATGGAAAAAGAGCTTGCTCTGTCCACTCCACGCATTGACCTGGTATTGCAGTATCTCCAGGACCGGTGCACCCCTTCTTTAATGCAGTTTCTAAAATCAGAAAGAATTGAATTCAATGTTTTTTGTTCATTTTGCTTGTTTGTCGGATTTTGGGATGGACTCTTTGGCTTTGCTTTTCTTCTCCTCATTGGATTTTTCATGTTCAAAGTTGCAGAAGCCAGATTACAAGCTCATTTTGGTTCAACTTCAGCAACTGTGCATTGCATTGCCATGTAATGTGATGCAATGCTATCTTTCTAGCTCTCCCTTTTTACTTCCTTTTGGATAAACAGACATATTAGGCAAGCATTTTGGAGCTTTCACCTAAATAACTACAGGTGGTGAGATAAGCTGCACAATATAATTGACCTTTCAGTATATTGTTGCACACACACCATCTATTTAGCAAATGCCCTTGTTATCAACAGCAGCCTTTTAAACTCACCTGAGCTAACAGGTATGTGCGCTGGTTACTCTGCTGCGCTTAAAATTTCTTTTTTGGTTTGCTACAATGCCTTTTCTGAAACGTTGTCTCCTTCTGCTGGAACACTGACTTCTTTCATTTAATGCCTGCAGACTATAAAAGAGAACCCAACCCAAAAAGTTTGGTTGATTAGTCTGTGGCATTCTGTTAAACTGTTGCTTATGGCGGTCTCTGTGAGCTTCTCAGCGACATTCAGCCAGCCAGGTATCCTGCCTGCAGTAGATGGAATGTGGCAATGGAACGCTGGCTGCGCGTGTCATAATAGGCTCTGAGCCTTTATATACCTGTGCACAGCAGCAGCCACCTTCAGTCTGCTGCTGGACAGCCAGCAGCAGCAGCAGCAGGAGAGGTATGTAATCAGGAGCCCTCCTGCTAAGGGTAGACAGCTGCTCGTTCCACCCCACCCCCCGCCTTAATTGGTTCTCCTCCCTTCCAACGGTGTTGAGGCGGGTGGGAACAGCAGGGGGTGAAGGTGCTGTGTTTAAAGAGGTGGAGTTATGCAGATCTAAAACGCGTGGATTGCAGCAGCAGCAAGCCGAAAAGTGCAGGCATGTAAGGGATCTAGAGGTTGACAACATGTCTTCTTAACGGGAGTCCAGGAGCTCATCTCCACAAATTGACTTTTCAGGATCCTTGGGTGGCTCCGTAGTTTGAAACCAATTCTGGTTATCGCTTCTCGGCCTTTTGGCTAAGATCAAGTGTAGTATCTGTTCTTATCAGTTTAATATCTGATACGTCCCCTATCTGGGGACCATATATTAAATGGATTTTTAGAACAGGGAGATGGAAAAAGAGCTTGCTCTGTCCACTCCACGCATTGACCTGGTATTGCAGTATCTCCAGGACCGGTGCACCCCTTCTTTAATGCAGTTTCTAAAATCAGAAAGAATTGAATTCAATGTTTTTTGTTCATTTTGCTTGTTTGTCGGATTTTGGGATGGACTCTTTGGCTTTGCTTTTCTTCTCCTCATTGGATTTTTCATGTTCAAAGTTGCAGAAGCCAGATTACAAGCTCATTTTGGTTCAACTTCAGCAACTGTGCATTGCATTGCCATGTAATGTGATGCAATGCTATCTTTCTAGCTCTCCCTTTTTACTTCCTTTTGGATAAACAGACATATTAGGCAAGCATTTTGGAGCTTTCACCTAAATAACTACAGGTGGTGAGATAAGCTGCACAATATAATTGACCTTTCAGTATATTGTTGCACACACACCATCTATTTAGCAAATGCCCTTGTTATCAACAGCAGCCTTTTAAACTCACCTGAGCTAACAGGTATGTGCGCTGGTTACTCTGCTGCGCTTAAAATTTCTTTTTTGGTTTGCTACAATGCCTTTTCTGAAACGTCTCCTTCTGCTGGAACACTGACTTCTTTCATTTAATGCCTGCAGACTATAAAAGAGAACCCAACCCAAAAAGTTTGGTTGATTAGTCTGTGGCATTCTGTTAAACTGTTGCTTATGGCGGTCTCTGTGAGCTTCTCAGCGACATTCAGCCAGCCAGGTATCCTGCCTGCAGTAGATGGAATGTGGCAATGGAACGCTGGCTGCGCGTGTCATAATAGGCTCTGAGCATTTATATACCTGTGCACAGCAGCAGCCACCTTCAGTCTGCTGCTGGACAGCCAGCAGCAGCAGCAGCAGGAGAGGTATGTAATCAGGAGCCCTCCTGCTAAGGGTAGACAGCTGCTCGTTCCACCCCACCCCCCGCCTTAATTGGTTCTCCTCCCTTCCAACGGTGTTGAGGCGGGTGGGAACAGCAGGGGGTGAAGGTGCTGTGTTTAAAGAGGTGGAGTTATGCAGATCTAAAACGCGTGGATTGCAGCAGCAGCAAGCCGAAAAGTGCAGGCATGTAAGGGATCTAGAGGTTGACAACATGTCTTCTTAACGGGAGTCCAGGAGCTCATCTCCACAAATGGACTTTTCAGGATCCTTGGGTGGCTCCGTAGTTTGAAACCAATTCTGGTTATCGCTTCTCGGCCTTTTGGCTAAGATCAAGTGTAGTATCTGTTCTTATCAGTTTAATATCTGATACGTCCCCTATCTGGGGACCATATATTAAATGGATTTTTAGAACAGGGAGATGGAAAAAGAGCTTGCTCTGTCCACTCCACGCATTGACCTGGTATTGCAGTATCTCCAGGACCGGTGCACCCCTTCTTTAATGCAGTTTCTAAAATCAGAAAGAATTGAATTCAATGTTTTTTGTTCATTTTGCTTGTTTGTCGGATTTTGGGATGGACTCTTTGGCTTTGCTTTTCTTCTCCTCATTGGATTTTTCATGTTCAAAGTTGCAGAAGCCAGATTACAAGCTCATTTTGGTTCAACTTCAGCAACTGTGCATTGCATTGCCATGTAATGTGATGCAATGCTATCTTTCTAGCTCTCCCTTTTTACTTCCTTTTGGATAAACAGACATATTAGGCAAGCATTTTGGAGCTTTCACCTAAATAACTACAGGTGGTGAGATAAGCTGCACAATATAATTGACCTTTCAGTATATTGTTGCACACACACCATCTATTTAGCAAATGCCCTTGTTATCAACAGCAGCCTTTTAAACTCACCTGAGCTAACAGGTATGTGCGCTGGTTACTCTGCTGCGCTTAAAATTTCTTTTTGGGTTTGCTACAATGCCTTTTCTGAAACGTTGTCTCCTTCTGCTGGAACACTGACTTCTTTCATTTAATGCCTGCAGACTATAAAAGAGAACCCAACCCAAAAAGTTTGGTTGATTAGTCTGTGGCATTCTGTTAAACTGTTGCTTATGGCGGTCTCTGTGAGCTTCTCAGCGACATTCAGCCAGCCAGGTATCCTGCCTGCAGTAGATGGAATGTGGCAATGGAACGCTGGCTGCGCGTGTCATAATAGGCTCTGAGCCTTTATATACCTGTGCACAGCAGCAGCCACCTTCAGTCTGCTGCTGGACAGCCAGCAGCAGCAGCAGCAGGAGAGGTATGTAATCAGGAGCCCTCCTGCTAAGGGTAGACAGCTGCTCGTTCCACCCCACCCCCCGCCTTAATTGGTTCTCCTCCCTTCCAACGGTGTTGAGGCGGGTGGGAACAGCAGGGGGTGAAGGTGCTGTGTTTAAAGAGGTGGAGTTATGCAGATCTAAAACGCGTGGATTGCAGCAGCAGCAAGCCGAAAAGTGCAGGCATGTAAGGGATCTAGAGGTTGACAACATGTCTTCTTAACGGGAGTCCAGGAGCTCATCTCCACAAATGGACTTTTCAGGATCCTTGGGTGGCTCCGTAGTTTGAAACCAATTCTGGTTATCGCTTCTCGGCCTTTTGGCTAAGATCAAGTGTAGTATCTGTTCTTATCAGTTTAATATCTGATACGTCCCCTATCTGGGGACCATATATTAAATGGATTTTTAGAACAGGGAGATGGAAAAAGAGCTTGCTCTGTCCACTCCACGCATTGACCTGGTATTGCAGTATCTCCAGGACCGGTGCACCCCTTCTTTAATGCAGTTTCTAAAATCAGAAAGAATTGAATTCAATGTTTTTTGTTCATTTTGCTTGTTTGTCGGATTTTGGGATGGACTCTTTGGCTTTGCTTTTCTTCTCCTCATTGGATTTTTCATGTTCAAAGTTGCAGAAGCCAGATTACAAGCTCATTTTGGTTCAACTTCAGCAACTGTGCATTGCATTGCCATGTAATGTGATGCAATGCTATCTTTCTAGCTCTCCCTTTTTACTTCCTTTTGGATAAACAGACATATTAGGCAAGCATTTTGGAGCTTTCACCTAAATAACTACAGGTGGTGAGATAAGCTGCACAATATAATTGACCTTTCAGTATATTGTTGCACACACACCATCTATTTAGCAAATGCCCTTGTTATCAACAGCAGCCTTTTAAACTCACCTGAGCTAACAGGTATGTGCGCTGGTTACTCTGCTGCGCTTAAAATTTCTTTTTTGGTTTGCTACAATGCCTTTTCTGAAACGTTGTCTCCTTCTGCTGGAACACTGACTTTTTTCATTTAATGCCTGCAGACTATAAAAGAGAACCCAACCCAAAAAGTTTGGTTGATTAGTCTGTGGCATTCTGTTAAACTGTTGCTTATGGCGGTCTCTGTGAGCTTCTCAGCGACATTCAGCCAGCCAGGTATCCTGCCTGCAGTAGATGGAATGTGGCAATGGAACGCTGGCTGCGCGTGTCATAATAGGCTCTGAGCCTTTATATACCTGTGCACAGCAGCAGCCACCTTCAGTCTGCTGCTGGACAGCCAGCAGCAGCAGCAGCAGGAGAGGTATGTAATCAGGAGCCCTCCTGCTAAGGGTAGACAGCTGCTCGTTCCACCCCACCCCCCGCCTTAATTGGTTCTCCTCCCTTCCAACGGTGTTGAGGCGGGTGGGAACAGCAGGGGGTGAAGGTGCTGTGTTTAAAGAGGTGGAGTTATGCAGATCTAAAACGCGTGGATTGCAGCAGCAGCAAGCCGAAAAGTGCAGGCATGTAAGGGATCTAGAGGTTGACAACATGTCTTCTTAACGGGAGTCCAGGAGCTCATCTCCACAAATGGACTTTTCAGGATCCTTGGGTGGCTCCGTAGTTTGAAACCAATTCTGGTTATCGCTTCTCGGCCTTTTGGCTAAGATCAAGTGTAGTATCTTTCGAAAAGGCGGTTTTGGATGTTGGCCGCCCTAGTAGATTGATACATTATGCACACTGGGGTTTAGGCGCTTGTTAGTACGCCAGGTGGCTAATATAGTCATCTGGTGGAAAGCATGGCCCCCAGGATCGACGCCATTGGGCCGGGGAAGATCGAAAGCCCGAAGTGTGAAGTGCCCCAGGAGTGGTGACCCTGGGGTGCCTTAACTCACTGGGATTGGGAACCCCACTTGAGTTTATGGCACATTTGCACTAGCACTTCAATATTTCTTTCTTCACACACACCCTTATTCCGGGCCTTCTGGCCTTAGGATGGGGAATTTTTCAATTCCCGGTCGAAGGTCCGGGCAGTATTATACTGTGAAACCTTCACTATTTATTTAATTTTTTTGTCACTGTGTGTCCACTTTTTCACGTGTGTCCACGTCCTTACTAGGATTTTGTCGGGATGCGGTTCCCTTACGGGTTCCTCTCTTGGCAGGTCTAGGGGGGGAGTGTGTGGCCATCAGGTTCCGCTCCCCCCTGAACCCCCCTGGCTCTCCTTTTTCGGGAGGAGAGCGTTGTTGGCTCCCCTCTTCCGGGAGGGGAGCACAGTCTTTGGCTACCAGTGCCTTGCTCGGGTGAGAACTCGGGCAGGTGCTGGGGGTAAGATTGGGTCGCCTCTGGCTCCGGCTGGAGGTGGCTATTTGTCCCTGTTCCTCGCTGTGGCCTTCTGGCTCGGAGGGACGGGGAATGGTTTGGGGGACCCTTCTCCTTTTGGAGAGGGTTTCAAGAAGACCAGCATCCTAGTGCACTTTTTTTGTGGCACTTGTCACTTTTTTAAGCGCACTCGGGTTTTGTACACGAATTCGGGCTTTCGAAAGAAAAAAAAATCTGTTCTTATCAGTTTAATATCTGATACGTCCCCTATCTGGGGACCATATATTAAATGGATTTTTAGAACAGGGAGATGGAAAAAGAGCTTGCTCTGTCCACTCCACGCATTGACCTGGTATTGCAGTATCTCCAGGACCGGTGCACCCCTTCTTTAATGCAGTTTCTAAAATCAGAAAGAATTGAATTCAATGTTTTTTGTTCATTTTGCTTGTTTGTCGGATTTTGGGATGGACTCTTTGGCTTTGCTTTTCTTCTCCTCATTGGATTTTTCATGTTCAAAGTTGCAGAAGCCAGATTACAAGCTCATTTTGGTTCAACTTCAGCAACTGTGCATTGCATTGCCATGTAATGTGATGCAATGCTATCTTTCTAGCTCTCCCTTTTTACTTCCTTTTGGATAAACAGACATATTAGGCAAGCATTTTGGAGCTTTCACCTAAATAACTACAGGTGGTGAGATAAGCTGCACAATATAATTGACCTTTCAGTATATTGTTGCACACACACCATCTATTTAGCAAATGCCCTTGTTATCAACAGCAGCCTTTTAAACTCACCTGAGCTAACAGGTATGTGCGCTGGTTACTCTGCTGCGCTTAAAATTTCTTTTTTGGTTTGCTACAATGCCTTTTCTGAAACGTTGTCTCCTTCTGCTGGAACACTGACTTCTTTCATTTAATGCCTGCAGACTATAAAAGAGAACCCAACCCAAAAAGTTTGGTTGATTAGTCTGTGGCATTCTGTTAAACTGTTGCTTATGGCGGTCTCTGTGAGCTTCTCAGCGACATTCAGCCAGCCAGGTATCCTGCCTGCAGTAGATGGAATGTGGCAATGGAACGCTGGCTGCGCGTGTCATAATAGGCTCTGAGCCTTTATATACCTGTGCACAGCAGCAGCCACCTTCAGTCTGCTGCTGGACAGCCAGCAGCAGCAGCAGCAGGAGAGGTATGTAATCAGGAGCCCTCCTGCTAAGGGTAGACAGCTGCTCGTTCCACCCCACCCCCCGCCTTAATTGGTTCTCCTCCCTTCCAACGGTGTTGAGGCGGGTGGGAACAGCAGGAGGTGAAGGTGCTGTGTTTAAAGAGGTGGAGTTATGCAGATCTAAAACGCGTGGATTGCAGCAGCAGCAAGCCGAAAAGTGCAGGCATGTAAGGGATCTAGAGGTTGACAACATGTCTTCTTAACGGGAGTCCAGGAGCTCATCTCCACAAATGGACTTTTCAGGATCCTTGGGTGGCTCCGTAGTTTGAAACCAATTCTGGTTATCGCTTCTCGGCCTTTTGGCTAAGATCAAGTGTAGTATCTGTTCTTATCAGTTTAATATCTGATACGTCCCCTATCTGGGGACCATATATTAAATGGATTTTTAGAACAGGGAGATGGAAAAAGAGCTTGCTCTGTCCACTCCACGCATTGACCTGGTATTGCAGTATCTCCAGGACCGGTGCACCCCTTCTTTAATGCAGTTTCTAAAATCAGAAAGAATTGAATTCAATGTTTTTTGTTCATTTTGCTTGTTTGTCGGATTTTGGGATGGACTCTTTGGCTTTGCTTTTCTTCTCCTCATTGGATTTTTCATGTTCAAAGTTGCAGAAGCCAGATTACAAGCTCATTTTGGTTCAACTTCAGCAACTGTGCATTGCATTGCCATGTAATGTGCTGCAATGCTATCTTTCTAGCTCTCCCTTTTTACTTCCTTTTGGATAAACAGACATGTTAGGCAAGCATTTTGGAGCTTTCACCTAAATAACTACAGGTGGTGAGATAAGCTGCACAATATAATTGACCTTTCAGTATATTGTTGCACACACACCATCTATTTAGCAAATGCCCTTGTTATCAACAGCAGCCTTTTAAACTCACCTGAGCTAACAGGTATGTGCGCTGGTTACTCTGCTGCGCTTAAAATTTCTTTTTTGGTTTGCTACAATGCCTTTTCTGAAACGTTGTCTCCTTCTGCTGGAACACTGACTTCTTTCATTTAATGCCTGCAGACTATAAAAGAGAACCCAACCCAAAAAGTTTGGTTGATTAGTCTGTGGCATTCTGTTAAACTGTTGCTTATGGCGGTCTCTGTGAGCTTCTCAGCGACATTCAGCCAGCCAGGTATCCTGCCTGCAGTAGATGGAATGTGGCAATGGAACGCTGGCTGCGCGTGTCATAATAGGCTCTGAGCCTTTATATACCTGTGCACAGCAGCAGCCACCTTCAGTCTGCTGCTGGACAGCCAGCAGCAGCAGCAGCAGGAGAGGTATGTAATCAGGAGCCCTCCTGCTAAGAGTAGACAGCTGCTCGTTCCACCCCACCCCCCGCCTTAATTGGTTCTCCTCCCTTCCAACGGTGTTGAGGCGGGTGGGAACAGCAGGGGGTGAAGGTGCTGTGTTTAAAGAGGTGGAGTTATGCAGATCTAAAACGCGTGGATTGCAGCAGCAGCAAGCCGAAAAGTGCAGGCATGTAAGGGATCTAGAGGTTGACAACATGTCTTCTTAACGGGAGTCCAGGAGCTCATCTCCACAAATGGACTTTTCAGGATCCTTGGGTGGCTCCGTAGTTTGAAACCAATTCTGGTTATCGCTTCTCGGCCTTTTGGCTAAGATCAAGTGTAGTATCTGTTCTTATCAGTTTAATATCTGATACGTCCCCTATCTGGGGACCATATATTAAATGGATTTTTAGAACAGGGAGATGGAAAAAGAGCTTGCTCTGTCCACTCCACGCATTGACCTGGTATTGCAGTATCTCCAGGACCGGTGCACCCCTTCTTTAATGCAGTTTCTAAAATCAGAAAGAATTGAATTCAATGTTTTTTGTTCATTTTGCTTGTTTGTCGGATTTTGGGATGGACTCTTTGGCTTTGCTTTTCTTCTCCTCATTGGATTTTTCATGTTCAAAGTTGCAGAAGCCAGATTACAAGCTCATTTTGGTTCAACTTCAGCAACTGTGCATTGCATTGCCATGTAATGTGATGCAATGCTATCTTTCTAGCTCTCCCTTTTTACTTCCTTTTGGATAAACAGACATATTAGGCAAGCATTTTGGAGCTTTCACCTAAATAACTACAGGTGGTGAGATAAGCTGCACAATATAATTGACCTTTCAGTATATTGTTGCACACACACCATCTATTTAGCAAATGCCCTTGTTATCAACAGCAGCCTTTTAAACTCACCTGAGCTAACAGGTATGTGCGCTGGTTACTCTGCTGCGCTTAAAATTTCTTTTTTGGTTTGCTACAATGCCTTTTCTGAAACGTTGTCTCCTTCTGCTGGAACACTGACTTCTTTCATTTAATGCCTGCAGACTATAAAAGAGAACCCAACCCAAAAAGTTTGGTTGATTAGTCTGTGGCATTCTGTTAAACTGTTGCTTATGGCGGTCTCTGTGAGCTTCTCAGCGACATTCAGCCAGCCAGGTATCCTGCCTGCAGTAGATGGAATGTGGCAATGGAACGCTGGCTGCGCGTGTCATAATAGGCTCTGAGCCTTTATATACCTGTGCACAGCAGCAGCCACCTTCAGTCTGCTGCTGGACAGCCAGCAGCAGCAGCAGCAGGAGAGGTATGTAATCAGGAGCCCTCCTGCTAAGGGTAGACAGCTGCTCGTTCCACCCCACCCCCCGCCTTAATTGGTTCTCCTCCCTTCCAACGGTGTTGAGGCGGGTGGGAACAGCAGGGGGTGAAGGTGCTGTGTTTAAAGAGGTGGAGTTATGCAGATCTAAAACGCGTGGATTGCAGCAGCAGCAAGCCGAAAAGTGCAGGCATGTAAGGGATCTAGAGGTTGACAACATGTCTTCTTAACGGGAGTCCAGGAGCTCATCTCCACAAATGGACTTTTCAGGATCCTTGGGTGGCTCCGTAGTTTGAAACCAATTCTGGTTATCGCTTCTCGGCCTTTTGGCTAAGATCAAGTGTAGTATCTGTTCTTATCAGTTTAATATCTGATACGTCCCCTATCTGGGGACCATATATTAAATGGATTTTTAGAACAGGGAGATGGAAAAAGAGCTTGCTCTGTCCACTCCACGCATTGACCTGGTATTGCAGTATCTCCAGGACCGGTGCACCCCTTCTTTAATGCAGTTTCTAAAATCAGAAAGAATTGAATTCAATGTTTTTTGTTCATTTTGCTTGTTTGTCGGATTTTGGGATGGACTCTTTGGCTTTGCTTTTCTTCTCCTCATTGGATTTTTCATGTTCAAAGTTGCAGAAGCCAGATTACAAGCTCATTTTGGTTCAACTTCAGCAACTGTGCATTGCATTGCCATGTAATGTGATGCAATGCTATCTTTCTAGCTCTCCCTTTTTACTTCCTTTTGGATAAACAGACATATTAGGCAAGCATTTTGGAGCTTTCACCTAAATAACTACAGGTGGTGAGATAAGCTGCACAATATAATTGACCTTTCAGTATATTGTTGCACACACACCATCTATTTAGCAAATGCCCTTGTTATCAACAGCAGCCTTTTAAACTCACCTGAGCTAACAGGTATGTGCGCTGGTTACTCTGCTGCGCTTAAAATTTCTTTTTTGGTTTGCTACAATGCCTTTTCTGAAACGTTGTCTCCTTCTGCTGGAACACTGACTTCTTTCATTTAATGCCTGCAGACTATAAAAGAGAACCCAACCCAAAAAGTTTGGTTGATTAGTCTGTGGCATTCTGTTAAACTGTTGCTTATGGCGGTCTCTGTGAGCTTCTCAGCGACATTCAGCCAGCCAGGTATCCTGCCTGCAGTAGATGGAATGTGGCAATGGAACGCTGGCTGCGCGTGTCATAATAGGCTCTGAGCCTTTATATACCTGTGCACAGCAGCAGCCACCTTCAGTCTGCTGCTGGACAGCCAGCAGCAGCAGCAGGAGAGGTATGTAATCAGGAGCCCTCCTGCTAAGGGTAGACAGCTGCTCGTTCCACCCCACCCCCCGCCTTAATTGGTTCTCCTCCCTTCCAACGGTGTTGAGGCGGGTGGGAACAGAAGGGGGTGAAGGTGCTGTGTTTAAAGAGGTGGAGTTATGCAGATCTAAAACGCGTGGATTGCAGCAGCAGCAAGCCGAAAAGTGCAGGCATGTAAGGGATCTAGAGGTTGACAACATGTCTTCTTAACGGGAGTCCAGGAGCTCATCTCCACAAATGGACTTTTCAGGATCCTTGGGTGGCTCCGTAGTTTGAAACCAATTCTGGTTATCGCTTCTCGGCCTTTTGGCTAAGATCAAGTGTAGTATCTGTTCTTATCAGTTTAATATCTGATACGTCCCCTATCTGGGGACCATATATTAAATGGATTTTTAGAACAGGGAGATGGAAAAAGAGCTTGCTCTGTCCACTCCACGCATTGACCTGGTATTGCAGTATCTCCAGGACCGGTGCACCCCTTCTTTAATGCAGTTTCTAAAATCAGAAAGAATTGAATTCAATGTTTTTTGTTCATTTTGCTTGTTTGTCGGATTTTGGGATGGACTCTTTGGCTTTGCTTTTCTTCTCCTCATTGGATTTTTCATGTTCAAAGTTGCAGAAGCCAGATTACAAGCTCATTTTGGTTCAACTTCAGCAACTGTGCATTGCATTGCCATGTAATGTGATGCAATGCTATCTTTCTAGCTCTCCCTTTTTACTTCCTTTTGGATAAACAGACATATTAGGCAAGCATTTTGGAGCTTTCACCTAAATAACTACAGGTGGTGAGATAAGCTGCACAATATAATTGACCTTTCAGTATATTGTTGCACACACACCATCTATTTAGCAAATGCCCTTGTTATCAACAGCAGCCTTTTAAACTCACCTGAGCTAACAGGTATGTGCGCTGGTTACTCTGCTGCGCTTAAAATTTCTTTTTTGGTTTGCTACAATGCCTTTTCTGAAACGTTGTCTCCTTCTGCTGGAACACTGACTTCTTTCATTTAATGCCTGCAGACTATAAAAGAGAACCCAACCCAAAAAGTTTGGTTGATTAGTCTGTGGCATTCTGTTAAACTGTTGCTTATGGCGGTCTCTGTGAGCTTCTCAGCGACATTCAGCCAGCCAGGTATCCTGCCTGCAGTAGATGGAATGTGGCAATGGAACGCTGGCTGCGCGTGTCATAATAGGCTCTGAGCCTTTATATACCTGTGCACAGCAGCAGCCACCTTCAGTCTGCTGCTGGACAGCCAGCAGCAGCAGCAGCAGGAGAGGTATGTAATCAGGAGCCCTCCTGCTAAGGGTAGACAGCTGCTCGTTCCACCCCACCCCCCGCCTTAATTGGTTCTCCTCCCTTCCAACGGTGTTGAGGCGGGTGGGAACAGCAGGGGGTGAAGGTGCTGTGTTTAAAGAGGTGGAGTTATGCAGATCTAAAACGCGTGGATTGCAGCAGCAGCAAGCCGAAAAGTGCAGGCATGTAAGGGATCTAGAGGTTGACAACATGTCTTCTTAACGGGAGTCCAGGAGCTCATCTCCACAAATGGACTTTTCAGGATCCTTGGGTGGCTCCGTAGTTTGAAACCAATTCTGGTTATCGCTTCTCGGCCTTTTGGCTAAGATCAAGTGTAGTATCTGTTCTTATCAGTTTAATATCTGATACGTCCCCTATCTGGGGACCATATATTAAATGGATTTTTAGAACAGGGAGATGGAAAAAGAGCTTGCTCTGTCCACTCCACGCATTGACCTGGTATTGCAGTATCTCCAGGACCGGTGCACCCCTTCTTTAATGCAGTTTCTAAAATCAGAAAGAATTGAATTCAATGTTTTTTGTTCATTTTGCTTGTTTGTCGGATTTTGGGATGGACTCTTTGGCTTTGCTTTTCTTCTCCTCATTGGATTTTTCATGTTCAAAGTTGCAGAAGCCAGATTACAAGCTCATTTTGGTTCAACTTCAGCAACTGTGCATTGCATTGCCATGTAATGTGATGCAATGCTATCTTTCTAGCTCTCCCTTTTTACTTCCTTTTGGATAAACAGACATATTAGGCAAGCATTTTGGAGCTTTCACCTAAATAACTACAGGTGGTGAGATAAGCTGCACAATATAATTGACCTTTCAGTATATTGTTGCACACACACCATCTATTTAGCAAATGCCCTTGTTATCAACAGCAGCCTTTTAAACTCACCTGAGCTAACAGGTATGTGCGCTGGTTACTCTGCTGCGCTTAAAATTTCTTTTTTGGTTTGCTACAATGCCTTTTCTGAAACGTTGTCTCCTTCTGCTGGAACACTGACTTCTTTCATTTAATGCCTGCAGACTATAAAAGAGAACCCAACCCAAAAAGTTTGGTTGATTAGTCTGTGGCATTCTGTTAAACTGTTGCTTATGGCGGTCTCTGTGAGCTTCTCAGCGACATTCAGCCAGCCAGGTATCCTGCCTGCAGTAGATGGAATGTGGCAATGGAACGCTGGCTGCGCGTGTCATAATAGGCTCTGAGCCTTTATATACCTGTGCACAGCAGCAGCCACCTTCAGTCTGCTGCTGGACAGCCAGCAGCAGCAGCAGCAGGAGAGGTATGTAATCAGGAGCCCTCCTGCTAAGGGTAGACAGCTGCTCGTTCCACCCCACCCCCCGCCTTAATTGGTTCTCCTCCCTTCCAACGGTGTTGAGGCGGGTGGGAACAGCAGGGGGTGAAGGTGCTGTGTTTAAAGAGGTGGAGTTATGCAGATCTAAAACGCGTGGATTGCAGCAGCAGCAAGCCGAAAAGTGCAGGCATGTAAGGGATCTAGAGGTTGACAACATGTCTTCTTAACGGGAGTCCAGGAGCTCATCTCCACAAATGGACTTTTCAGGATCCTTGGGTGGCTCCGTAGTTTGAAACCAATTCTGGTTATCGCTTCTCGGCCTTTTGGCTAAGATCAAGTGTAGTATCTGTTCTTATCAGTTTAATATCTGATACGTCCCCTATCTGGGGACCATATATTAAATGGATTTTTAGAACAGGGAGATGGAAAAAGAGCTTGCTCTGTCCACTCCACGCATTGACCTGGTATTGCAGTATCTCCAGGACCGGTGCACCCCTTCTTTAATGCAGTTTCTAAAATCAGAAAGAATTGAATTCAATGTTTTTTGTTCATTTTGCTTGTTTGTCGGATTTTGGGATGGACTCTTTGGCTTTGCTTTTCTTCTCCTCATTGGATTTTTCATGTTCAAAGTTGCAGAAGCCAGATTACAAGCTCATTTTGGTTCAACTTCAGCAACTGTGCATTGCATTGCCATGTAATGTGATGCAATGCTATCTTTCTAGCTCTCCCTTTTTACTTCCTTTTGGATAAACAGACATATTAGGCAAGCATTTTGGAGCTTTCACCTAAATAACTACAGGTGGTGAGATAAGCTGCACAATATAATTGACCTTTCAGTATATTGTTGCACACACACCATCTATTTAGCAAATGCCCTTGTTATCAACAGCAGCCTTTTAAACTCACCTGAGCTAACAGGTATGTGCGCTGGTTACTCTGCTGCGCTTAAAATTTCTTTTTTGGTTTGCTACAATGCCTTTTCTGAAACGTTGTCTCCTTCTGCTGGAACACTGACTTCTTTCATTTAATGCCTGCAGACTATAAAAGAGAACCCAACCCAAAAAGTTTGGTTGATTAGTCTGTGGCATTCTGTTAAACTGTTGCTTATGGCGGTCTCTGTGAGCTTCTCAGCGACATTCAGCCAGCCAGGTATCCTGCCTGCAGTAGATGGAATGTGGCAATGGAACGCTGGCTGCGCGTGTCATAATAGGCTCTGAGCCTTTATATACCTGTGCACAGCAGCAGCCACCTTCAGTCTGCTGCTGGACAGCCAGCAGCAGCAGCAGCAGGAGAGGTATGTAATCAGGAGCCCTCCTGCTAAGGGTAGACAGCTGCTCGTTCCACCCCACCCCCCGCCTTAATTGGTTCTCCTCCCTTCCAACGGTGTTGAGGCGGGTGGGAACAGCAGGGGGTGAAGGTGCTGTGTTTAAAGAGGTGGAGTTATGCAGATCTAAAACGCGTGGATTGCAGCAGCAGCAAGCCGAAAAGTGCAGGCATGTAAGGGATCTAGAGGTTGACAACATGTCTTCTTAACGGGAGTCCAGGAGCTCATCTCCACAAATGGACTTTTCAGGATCCTTGGGTGGCTCCGTAGTTTGAAACCAATTCTGGTTATCGCTTCTCGGCCTTTTGGCTAAGATCAAGTGTAGTATCTGTTCTTATCAGTTTAATATCTGATACGTCCCCTATCTGGGGACCATATATTAAATGGATTTTTAGAACAGGGAGATGGAAAAAGAGCTTGCTCTGTCCACTCCACGCATTGACCTGGTATTGCAGTGTCTCCAGGACCGGTGCACCCCTTCTTTAATGCAGTTTCTAAAATCAGAAAGAATTGAATTCAATGTTTTTTGTTCATTTTGCTTGTTTGTCGGATTTTGGGATGGACTCTTTGGCTTTGCTTTTCTTCTCCTCATTGGATTTTTCATGTTCAAAGTTGCAGAAGCCAGATTACAAGCTCATTTTGGTTCAACTTCAGCAACTGTGCATTGCATTGCCATGTAATGTGATGCAATGCTATCTTTCTAGCTCTCCCTTTTTACTTCCTTTTGGATAAACAGACATATTAGGCAAGCATTTTGGAGCTTTCACCTAAATAACTACAGGTGGTGAGATAAGCTGCACAATATAATTGACCTTTCAGTATATTGTTGCACACACACCATCTATTTAGCAAATGCCCTTGTTATCAACAGCAGCCTTTTAAACTCACCTGAGCTAACAGGTATGTGCGCTGGTTACTCTGCTGCGCTTAAAATTTCTTTTTTGGTTTGCTACAATGCCTTTTCTGAAACGTTGTCTCCTTCTGCTGGAACACTGACTTCTTTCATTTAATGCCTGCAGACTATAAAAGAGAACCCAACCCAAAAAGTTTGGTTGATTAGTCTGTGGCATTCTGTTAAACTGTTGCTTATGGCGGTCTCTGTGAGCTTCTCAGCGACATTCAGCCAGCCAGGTATCCTGCCTGCAGTAGATGGAATGTGGCAATGGAACGCTGGCTGCGCGTGTCATAATAGGCTCTGAGCCTTTATATACCTGTGCACAGCAGCAGCCACCTTCAGTCTGCTGCTGGACAGCCAGCAGCAGCAGCAGCAGGAGAGGTATGTAATCAGGAGCCCTCCTGCTAAGGGTAGACAGCTGCTCGTTCCACCCCACCCCCCGCCTTAATTGGTTCTCCTCCCTTCCAACGGTGTTGAGGCGGGTGGGAACAGCAGGGGGTGAAGGTGCTGTGTTTAAAGAGGTGGAGTTATGCAGATCTAAAACGCGTGGATTGCAGCAGCAGCAAGCCGAAAAGTGCAGGCATGTAAGGGATCTAGAGGTTGACAACATGTCTTCTTAACGGGAGTCCAGGAGCTCATCTCCACAAATGGACTTTTCAGGATCCTTGGGTGGCTCCGTAGTTTGAAACCAATTCTGGTTATCGCTTCTCGGCCTTTTGGCTAAGATCAAGTGTAGTATCTGTTCTTATCAGTTTAATATCTGATACGTCCCCTATCTGGGGACCATATATTAAATGGATTTTTAGAACAGGGAGATGGAAAAAGAGCTTGCTCTGTCCACTCCACGCATTGACCTGGTATTGCAGTATCTCCAGGACCGGTGCACCCCTTCTTTAATGCAGTTTCTAAAATCAGAAAGAATTGAATTCAATGTTTTTTGTTCATTTTGCTTGTTTGTCGGATTTTGGGATGGACTCTTTGGCTTTGCTTTTCTTCTCCTCATTGGATTTTTCATGTTCAAAGTTGCAGAAGCCAGATTACAAGCTCATTTTGGTTCAACTTCAGCAACTGTGCATTGCATTGCCATGTAATGTGATGCAATGCTATCTTTCTAGCTCTCCCTTTTTACTTCCTTTTGGATAAACAGACATATTAGGCAAGCATTTTGGAGCTTTCACCTAAATAACTACAGGTGGTGAGATAAGCTGCACAATATAATTGACCTTTCAGTATATTGTTGCACACACACCATCTATTTAGCAAATGCCCTTGTTATCAACAGCAGCCTTTTAAACTCACCTGAGCTAACAGGTATGTGCGCTGGTTACTCTGCTGCGCTTAAAATTTCTTTTTTGGTTTGCTACAATGCCTTTTCTGAAACGTTGTCTCCTTCTGCTGGAACACTGACTTCTTTCATTTAATGCCTGCAGACTATAAAAGAGAACCCAACCCAAAAAGTTTGGTTGATTAGTCTGTGGCATTCTGTTAAACTGTTGCTTATGGCGGTCTCTGTGAGCTTCTCAGCGACATTCAGCCAGCCAGGTATCCTGCCTGCAGTAGATGGAATGTGGCAATGGAACGCTGGCTGCGCGTGTCATAATAGGCTCTGAGCCTTTATATACCTGTGCACAGCAGCAGCCACCTTCAGTCTGCTGCTGGACAGCCAGCAGCAGCAGCAGCAGGAGAGGTATGTAATCAGGAGCCCTCCTGCTAAGGGTAGACAGCTGCTCGTTCCACCCCACCCCCCGCCTTAATTGGTTCTCCTCCCTTCCAACGGTGTTGAGGCGGGTGGGAACAGCAGGGGGTGAAGGTGCTGTGTTTAAAGAGGTGGAGTTATGCAGATCTAAAACGCGTGGATTGCAGCAGCAGCAAGCCGAAAAGTGCAGGCATGTAAGGGATCTAGAGGTTGACAACATGTCTTCTTAACGGGAGTCCAGGAGCTCATCTCCACAAATGGACTTTTCAGGATCCTTGGGTGGCTCCGTAGTTTGAAACCAATTCTGGTTATCGCTTCTCGGCCTTTTGGCTAAGATCAAGTGTAGTATCTGTTCTTATCAGTTTAATATCTGATACGTCCCCTATCTGGGGACCATATATTAAATGGATTTTTAGAACAGGGAGATGGAAAAAGAGCTTGCTCTGTCCACTCCACGCATTGACCTGGTATTGCAGTATCTCCAGGACCGGTGCACCCCTTCTTTAATGCAGTTTCTAAAATCAGAAAGAATTGAATTCAATGTTTTTTGTTCATTTTGCTTGTTTGTCGGATTTTGGGATGGACTCTTTGGCTTTGCTTTTCTTCTCCTCATTGGATTTTTCATGTTCAAAGTTGCAGAAGCCAGATTACAAGCTCATTTTGGTTCAACTTCAGCAACTGTGCATTGCATTGCCATGTAATGTGATGCAATGCTATCTTTCTAGCTCTCCCTTTTTACTTCCTTTTGGATAAACAGACATATTAGGCAAGCATTTTGGAGCTTTCACCTAAATAACTACAGGTGGTGAGATAAGCTGCACAATATAATTGACCTTTCAGTATATTGTTGCACACACACCATCTATTTAGCAAATGCCCTTGTTATCAACAGCAGCCTTTTAAACTCACCTGAGCTAACAGGTATGTGCGCTGGTTACTCTGCTGCGCTTAAAATTTCTTTTTTGGTTTGCTACAATGCCTTTTCTGAAACGTTGTCTCCTTCTGCTGGAACACTGACTTCTTTCATTTAATGCCTGCAGACTATAAAAGAGAACCCAACCCAAAAAGTTTGGTTGATTAGTCTGTGGCATTCTGTTAAACTGTTGCTTATGGCGGTCTCTGTGAGCTTCTCAGCGACATTCAGCCAGCCAGGTATCCTGCCTGCAGTAGATGGAATGTGGCAATGGAACGCTGGCTGCGCGTGTCATAATAGGCTCTGAGCCTTTATATACCTGTGCACAGCAGCAGCCACCTTCAGTCTGCTGCTGGACAGCCAGCAGCAGCAGCAGCAGGAGAGGTATGTAATCAGGAGCCCTCCTGCTAAGGGTAGACAGCTGCTCGTTCCACCCCACCCCCCGCCTTAATTGGTTCTCCTCCCTTCCAACGGTGTTGAGGCGGGTGGGAACAGCAGGGGGTGAAGGTGCTGTGTTTAAAGAGGTGGAGTTATGCAGATCTAAAACGCGTGGATTGCAGCAGCAGCAAGCCGAAAAGTGCAGGCATGTAAGGGATCTAGAGGTTGACAACATGTCTTCTTAACGGGAGTCCAGGAGCTCATCTCCACAAATGGACTTTTCAGGATCCTTGGGTGGCTCCGTAGTTTGAAACCAATTCTGGTTATCGCTTCTCGGCCTTTTGGCTAAGATCAAGTGTAGTATCTGTTCTTATCAGTTTAATATCTGATACGTCCCCTATCTGGGGACCATATATTAAATGGATTTTTAGAACAGGGAGATGGAAAAAGAGCTTGCTCTGTCCACTCCACGCATTGACCTGGTATTGCAGTATCTCCAGGACCGGTGCACCCCTTCTTTAAAGCAGTTTCTAAAATCAGAAAGAATTGAATTCAATGTTTTTTGTTCATTTTGCTTGTTTGTCGGATTTTGGGATGGACTCTTTGGCTTTGCTTTTCTTCTCCTCATTGGATTTTTCATGTTCAAAGTTGCAGAAGCCAGATTACAAGCTCATTTTGGTTCAACTTCAGCAACTGTGCATTGCATTGCCATGTAATGTGATGCAATGCTATCTTTCTAGCTCTCCCTTTTTACTTCCTTTTGGATAAACAGACATATTAGGCAAGCATTTTGGAGCTTTCACCTAAATAACTACAGGTGGTGAGATAAGCTGCACAATATAATTGACCTTTCAGTATATTGTTGCACACACACCATCTATTTAGCAAATGCCCTTGTTATCAACAGCAGCCTTTTAAACTCACCTGAGCTAACAGGTATGTGCGCTGGTTACTCTGCTGCGCTTAAAATTTCTTTTTTGGTTTGCTACAATGCCTTTTCTGAAACGTTGTCTCCTTCTGCTGGAACACTGACTTCTTTCATTTAATGCCTGCAGACTATAAAAGAGAACCCAACCCAAAAAGTTTGGTTGATTAGTCTGTGGCATTCTGTTAAACTGTTGCTTATGGCGGTCTCTGTGAGCTTCTCAGCGACATTCAGCCAGCCAGGTATCCTGCCTGCAGTAGATGGAATGTGGCAATGGAACGCTGGCTGCGCGTGTCATAATAGGCTCTGAGCCTTTATATACCTGTGCACAGCAGCAGCCACCTTCAGTCTGCTGCTGGACAGCCAGCAGCAGCAGCAGCAGGAGAGGTATGTAATCAGGAGCCCTCCTGCTAAGGGTAGACAGCTGCTCGTTCCACCCCACCCCCCGCCTTAATTGGTTCTCCTCCCTTCCAACGGTGTTGAGGCGGGTGGGAACAGCAGGGGGTGAAGGTGCTGTGTTTAAAGAGGTGGAGTTATGCAGATCTAAAACGCGTGGATTGCAGCAGCAGCAAGCCGAAAAGTGCAGGCATGTAAGGGATCTAGAGGTTGACAACATGTCTTCTTAACGGGAGTCCAGGAGCTCATCTCCACAAATGGACTTTTCAGGATCCTTGGGTGGCTCCGTAGTTTGAAACCAATTCTGGTTATCGCTTCTCGGCCTTTTGGCTAAGATCAAGTGTAGTATCTGTTCTTATCAGTTTAATATCTGATACGTCCCCTATCTGGGGACCATATATTAAATGGATTTTTAGAACAGGGAGATGGAAAAAGAGCTTGCTCTGTCCACTCCACGCATTGACCTGGTATTGCAGTATCTCCAGGACCGGTGCACCCCTTCTTTAATGCAGTTTCTAAAATCAGAAAGAATTGAATTCAATGTTTTTTGTTCATTTTGCTTGTTTGTCGGATTTTGGGATGGACTCTTTGGCTTTGCTTTTCTTCTCCTCATTGGATTTTTCATGTTCAAAGTTGCAGAAGCCAGATTACAAGCTCATTTTGGTTCAACTTCAGCAACTGTGCATTGCATTGCCATGTAATGTGATGCAATGCTATCTTTCTAGCTCTCCCTTTTTACTTCCTTTTGGATAAACAGACATATTAGGCAAGCATTTTGGAGCTTTCACCTAAATAACTACAGGTGGTGAGATAAGCTGCACAATATAATTGACCTTTCAGTATATTGTTGCACACACACCATCTATTTAGCAAATGCCCTTGTTATCAACAGCAGCCTTTTAAACTCACCTGAGCTAACAGGTATGTGCGCTGGTTACTCTGCTGCGCTTAAAATTTCTTTTTTGGTTTGCTACAATGCCTTTTCTGAAACGTTGTCTCCTTCTGCTGGAACACTGACTTCTTTCATTTAATGCCTGCAGACTATAAAAGAGAACCCAACCCAAAAAGTTTGGTTGATTAGTCTGTGGCATTCTGTTAAACTGTTGCTTATGGCGGTCTCTGTGAGCTTCTCAGCGACATTCAGCCAGCCAGGTATCCTGCCTGCAGTAGATGGAATGTGGCAATGAAACGCTGGCTGCGCGTGTCATAATAGGCTCTGAGCCTTTATATACCTGTGCACAGCAGCAGCCACCTTCAGTCTGCTGCTGGACAGCCAGCAGCAGCAGCAGCAGGAGAGGTATGTAATCAGGAGCCCTCCTGCTAAGGGTAGACAGCTGCTCGTTCCACCCCACCCCCCGCCTTAATTGGTTCTCCTCCCTTCCAACGGTGTTGAGGCGGGTGGGAACAGCAGGGGGTGAAGGTGCTGTGTTTAAAGAGGTGGAGTTATGCAGATCTAAAACGCGTGGATTGCAGCAGCAGCAAGCCGAAAAGTGCAGGCATGTAAGGGATCTAGAGGTTGACAACATGTCTTCTTAACGGGAGTCCAGGAGCTCATCTCCACAAATGGACTTTTCAGGATCCTTGGGTGGCTCCGTAGTTTGAAACCAATTCTGGTTATCGCTTCTCGGCCTTTTGGCTAAGATCAAGTGTAGTATCTGTTCTTATCAGTTTAATATCTGATACGTCCCCTATCTGGGGACCATATATTAAATGGATTTTTAGAACAGGGAGATGGAAAAAGAGCTTGCTCTGTCCACTCCACGCATTGACCTGGTATTGCAGTATCTCCAGGACCGGTGCACCCCTTCTTTAATGCAGTTTCTAAAATCAGAAAGAATTGAATTCAATGTTTTTTGTTCATTTTGCTTGTTTGTCGGATTTTGGGATGGACTCTTTGGCTTTGCTTTTCTTCTCCTCATTGGATTTTTCATGTTCAAAGTTGCAGAAGCCAGATTACAAGCTCATTTTGGTTCAACTTCAGCAACTGTGCATTGCATTGCCATGTAATGTGATGCAATGCTATCTTTCTAGCTCTCCCTTTTTACTTCCTTTTGGATAAACAGATATATTAGGCAAGCATTTTGGAGCTTTCACCTAAATAACTACAGGTGGTGAGATAAGCTGCACAATATAATTGACCTTTCAGTATATTGTTGCACACACACCATCTATTTAGCAAATGCCCTTGTTATCAACAGCAGCCTTTTAAACTCACCTGAGCTAACAGGTATGTGCGCTGGTTACTCTGCTGCGCTTAAAATTTCTTTTTTGGTTTGCTACAATGCCTTTTCTGAAACGTTGTCTCCTTCTGCTGGAACACTGACTTCTTTCATTTAATGCCTGCAGACTATAAAAGAGAACCCAACCCAAAAAGTTTGGTTGATTAGTCTGTGGCATTCTGTTAAACTGTTGCTTATGGCGGTCTCTGTGAGCTTCTCAGCGACATTCAGCCAGCCAGGTATCCTGCCTGCAGTAGATGGAATGTGGCAATGGAACGCTGGCTGCGCGTGTCATAATAGGCTCTGAGCCTTTATATACCTGTGCACAGCAGCAGCCACCTTCAGTCTGCTGCTGGACAGCCAGCAGCAGCAGCAGCAGGAGAGGTATGTAATCAGGAGCCCTCCTGCTAAGGGTAGACAGCTGCTCGTTCCACCCCACCCCCCGCCTTAATTGGTTCTCCTCCCTTCCAACGGTGTTGAGGCGGGTGGGAACAGCAGGGGGTGAAGGTGCTGTGTTTAAAGAGGTGGAGTTATGCAGATCTAAAACGCGTGGATTGCAGCAGCAGCAAGCCAAAAAGTGCAGGCATGTAAGGGATCTACAGGTTGACAACATGTCTTCTTAACGGGAGTCCAGGAGCTCATCTCCACAAATGGACTTTTCAGGATCCTTGGGTGGCTCCGTAGTTTGAAACCAATTCTGGTTATCGCTTCTCGGCCTTTTGGCTAAGATCAAGTGTAGTATCTGTTCTTATCAGTTTAATATCTGATACGTCCCCTATCTGGGGACCATATATTAAATGGATTTTTAGAACAGGGAGATGGAAAAAGAGCTTGCTCTGTCCACTCCACGCATTGACCTGGTATTGCAGTATCTCCAGGACCGGTGCACCCCTTCTTTAATGCAGTTTCTAAAATCAGAAAGAATTGAATTCAATGTTTTTTGTTCATTTTGCTTGTTTGTCGGATTTTGGGATGGACTCTTTGGCTTTGCTTTTCTTCTCCTCATTGGATTTTTCATGTTCAAAGTTGCAGAAGCCAGATTACAAGCTCATTTTGGTTCAACTTCAGCAACTGTGCATTGCATTGCCATGTAATGTGATGCAATGCTATCTTTCTAGCTCTCCCTTTTTACTTCCTTTTGGATAAACAGACATATTAGGCAAGCATTTTGGAGCTTTCACCTAAATAACTACAGGTGGTGAGATAAGCTGCACAATATAATTGACCTTTCAGTATATTGTTGCACACACACCATCTATTTAGCAAATGCCCTTGTTATCAACAGCAGCCTTTTAAACTCACCTGAGCTAACAGGTATGTGCGCTGGTTACTCTGCTGCGCTTAAAATTTCTTTTTTGGTTTGCTACAATGCCTTTTCTGAAACGTTGTCTCCTTCTGCTGGAACACTGACTTCTTTCATTTAATGCCTGCAGACTATAAAAGAGAACCCAACCCAAAAAGTTTGGTTGATTAGTCTGTGGCATTCTGTTAAACTGTTGCTTATGGCGGTCTCTGTGAGCTTCTCAGCGACATTCAGCCAGCCAGGTATCCTGCCTGCAGTAGATGGAATGTGGCAATGGAACACTGGCTGCGCGTGTCATAATAGGCTCTGAGCCTTTATATACCTGTGCACAGCAGCAGCCACCTTCAGTCTGCTGCTGGACAGCCAGCAGCAGCAGCAGCAGGAGAGGTATGTAATCAGGAGCCCTCCTGCTAAGGGTAGACAGCTGCTCGTTCCACCCCACCCCCCGCCTTAATTGGTTCTCCTCCCTTCCAACGGTGTTGAGGCGGGTGGGAACAGCAGGGGGTGAAGGTGCTGTGTTTAAAGAGGTGGAGTTATGCAGATCTAAAACGCGTGGATTGCAGCAGCAGCAAGCCGAAAAGTGCAGGCATGTAAGGGATCTAGAGGTTGACAACATGTCTTCTTAACGGGAGTCCAGGAGCTCATCTCCACAAATGGACTTTTCAGGATCCTTGGGTGGCTCCGTAGTTTGAAACCAATTCTGGTTATCGCTTCTCGGCCTTTTGGCTAAGATCAAGTGCAGTGATCTAGCGGTTTCTGCCTTGGTCTTGGCTGGGAGGCGCTTGGGGTACCCGGCTCCTTGGCCTGGGGGGATCGCTACACTTATCGGTGGAGCTAAACCCCCCTGCTGCTATTAGGGAGTCGGATTAGTCCCTGGGCAACGAGAGGCGATCACCTTGTCACCACACATAGCTGTGGGGGGCAACTGTCGCCACACATAGCTGTGGTGGCAACATTTGGAGGATTAAAAGGAAAAAACGGAAGGAAAACGGATCGTTGAGATGGAGTTTTGGAAAAAGAAGAGATGCTTACGTTTTTTTGTGAAACGGGAGACGGAAGAAACTTTTTTGGAAGAAAAATGGATTCTGGAAATTTTGAGGAAATATGAAGTTTTGGAGAAGGATATCTACTGTATGCAAGAAATAAAGCAAGGTAAAGTTTGTGATGTGACTCTAGTTTCTGAGGAAAAGTGCATTCATTTTTTCAAAGGCTGGAGTGAAGAGGATTCTGGGAAAATTGGAGTAAGTGCATCATTCATGGGGAAACCGAAGAGTGTGATAATTTACATGGACAATCCGTTTGTGGAAATAGAGGTGGAATCTAAATGTAAGATGGTAAAGTTTCAGAAATTATACAGGAACAAAGTTGGTATTTGGAACGGAAAGAGACGTTTTTTGGTGTGGACAACAGGAGAAGAAAATTTGCATAATGGGAGGATTATGGTAAACGGGAGTTCTGGGTATTGTTACATGGAAAGCAGCAAAGGAACTTTTGAAAAGAACTTTGGAGGACAAAAGGAAGATATTGGTGATAAAATGAAGAAGGAAGTTGATGCGATAATTATAGAGGAGAATAAGCAGGGAAAAGAAGTTGAAAGTTTAAAGGTGAAATTGAAGAAAAAGGTAACGGTACAGGAAAATTGTGGATCAAGGAAAGTATCTGGTGAAAAGAAAGAAGTAAAAGAGGAAAAGGGTAAAGTGTTGGAGAAGGTGGTGACTTTCAGAGATGATGAGGAAGAGTATGATTGGGAACAGATGCGGTTAGAGCATGAGGAGGAAGAAAAGAAGTTAAGGGGTTTTGTTGGGAGGAAAGTAAAAGAGAAAAAGGGGATATTTAGTTTGGGAAACCGGGTGAAGTAATGTCAGTTGTGATTTGTTTGGAAACTGTTGAAACTGCAAACGAATTGTTATGTTTAACTTTATATATATTAATTCAAATGAAAAAATATAAATATAATATCTAAACACGATGATGGAACTAAAATCTTGAGTTTGGTGATATATGATTTAAGATTATAAAACTTAATTTCTGAGTGTTTGGAAAAAAAAAAAAAAAAAAAAAAAAAAAAAAATCTGTTCTTATCAGTTTAATATCTGATACGTCCCCTATCTGGGGACCATATATTAAATGGATTTTTAGAACAGGGAGATGGAAAAAGAGCTTGCTCTGTCCACTCCACGCATTGACCTGGTATTGCAGTATCTCCAGGACCGGTGCACCCCTTCTTTAATGCAGTTTCTAAAATCAGAAAGAATTGAATTCAATGTTTTTTGTTCATTTTGCTTGTTTGTCGGATTTTGGGATGGACTCTTTGGCTTTGCTTTTCTTCTCCTCATTGGATTTTTCATGTTCAAAGTTGCAGAAGCCAGATTACAAGCTCATTTTGGTTCAACTTCAGCAACTGTGCATTGCATTGCCATGTAATGTGATGCAATGCTATCTTTCTAGCTCTCCCTTTTTACTTCCTTTTGGATAAACAGACATATTAGGCAAGCATTTTGGAGCTTTCACCTAAATAACTACAGGTGGTGAGATAAGCTGCACAATATAATTGACCTTTCAGTATATTGTTGTGACGCGCCCTTGGGCCTGTGTCGCGCTGCGTTGCGCACGCGGGAGCTTACCCGGAGCCGGATCTCTTGAGGGTTGTAGTCTCGTGGCGGCGACCCGGTCCGTGCCCAGGGAGTCAAACTGAGCGGCGATGTACTAGCAGTAGATGGTTGATGACTACGCCACCCGTTGAATGCAGCTATGGAGCTGCCGCTGCAGGGCAGACCGCTGAGGCCGGTGGAAGGATGGTGCAGCGTGGATGGTATAACCCCCAACGGGAGGGGTATGGCCTCAGGGCAGCCGACGTGGATGATGGGGGTAGCAGGAACCACTCAGAGACGGTGCGGTGTAGTTCAGGGTCTTTACTGGTGACAAAGATAGACCCTCCCGGAGTACTTGCTAGTGATAGGGGCCTGGTCAGTCCTTGAGCAGATGGGATCTCCCTTGGCCAGGCGGAGTTGTAGGCCTTCCCAACTAACTGTACTCTTCTGGCTACCTTGCTAGAGGCGGGAATAAGTAGCCCACGTCCCTGAGTGTACCGTGTGGTGCTCACCCGTATGGCCGGTGACTCGGGGCCTTCTAATGGCTTCCGCTCCACGATGGCGGTGCTGGTCCCACGCGTGTGACCGTGCCTTCGGGCTTCTGGGCCAGAGGACCTGAAATCCTCTGCCGGACGGTTTCTGCTGCTGGGTAGGAGTTAGTCCCCACAGCCTCGGACTCCGGGTCCGGTTAGAAATCTTCTCAGTCAGGGCGAGCTCTGTAGCTGCCAGCCCCTGACTCGTTGTAACACTGCTCCCCACAGAGCTCCTGATGTTTCTTGCTATGCTGCTTCTCTTCTCTACTCTTGTTCTGTCTTCTTTCTCACTCCTTGACTCCAGGCTCAGGCCCCAGGACAGGGCCTGCCTGTGGAGCAGAGCCCATAGAGCAGCTCTGCTCCCTGTCTTCTCCTCACAGAACTCCCTACCCTGCCTCAGCCCCAGGTTTATCTAGGGGAAGTCCTTCCCCTCCCAAGACTGGGCAGGAGGTGTGGCATGCACAGGATCCCTGACCAAAGGACCTCCCACCTGCTCTCAGACGTAATATCTCTATCACTGTGGCAACCAGACCCCTGGGGTGTCACATTCCCCCCTAGTGAAATTTAGTACTCCGGGACTAAACATATTTTTGTAACATAACAAAGTATAAACAATAACATTACAATAAGGAAACGCATAAAGCTGGTCACGGCGTGTCCGTAACCGGGTGCAGTCTTTGAAGAAAGCAAGGTGTCCATTTCACCAAAACAGGGAGACGTAACCAGGTAGGGGTCTGTCCTACCCCGAGTCCTCAACAGTCTTTTAGTCCATCCTGGGTTACGCTCCACTAACTGTACAAAGGATTCCCGGTAAATCCACCAAGGACTCCTATAAATAACTGGAAACACATAATATTTACAAGATATGGCCGCTCTCAGTCCTCGGCCAGTGGGGATAAGGATTGGCTGCTCACAGTCCTCAGCCTGTGGGGAGATGGGATGGCTGCTCACAGTCCTCAGCCTGGTTAAGGATAGGGGACACACGGGAACAGTTCACACTTGTCCCAACGGGGACCATATTTTAATTAGCAACACAAGTACCCCTACGGGTAACTATGTACAGTTCCACTTTACCGTACTTCAGTAACGGCATCCTCCTGCTCCTTCTTGTGTGTAGGCTTCAGACCCGTCCGGGTCCTCTTGGCTTTCCTCGTATTGGTAATACTGCAGCTCCTCCTCGGTTAGCCGGTGAACGTGGAGGGCGTACAGTCCTTTTGCACCTGGGGAGTTCAGGCCTTGCGACCAGGCGTGGAGAGGGTCGCCGTTGATGACGCCCGGGGTCAGAGGGTGCAACTTTGGGCCTGGGCGCGGGCTGGTGGTGGTAGTGCCCAGGGCTGGAGGGCTTGGCCGCAGGGCTTGTTGCGGGGGCTGGAGCAGGTCGGTGTCTGCAGCGCCCGGAATCGGCGGCTCCACCAGGGGGCCCGGGAGCAGGCTGACGCTGGCAGCGTCCGGGACAGGGAGACTCCTCTTACCTGTTCCCGCGACCGCTCCTGCGTCACGCGTCTTCTCCCGGCGCTGGTCGGGGCCGGCGACGACTGGGGCACTGCCGATGCTGGGCAGCTTAGTCTGCTGCCGGTCCGCCATCTTGCTGTCCGTTCCTGGTGTCCTCCTCCCCCCTAGTGGACCGTGGCCTACCTTCCGGAGATCCTCTTCCGTAGGCCGCGGCTCCGCAGTCAATCGTCGGGGTAGAGTACCTGGCGTCGCGCTCCGATGACGTCAGCGTCGCTCTTCCTCCCTTCCAGGACCTTGCGCAACGTCCGGACGTGAGGCGGGGCTTCAGTTCTCGCGTGCTTTCGAAGTCCACGCCCCTCTTCTTCCCGCGCGGAGTCTCCAAGATGGCGCCGGATGGCGGGAAAACTCCTCGGATGGCGGGAAGAAGGCAGAAGATGGCGCCGGATGGCGGGAAAACTCCTCGGATGGCGGGAAGAAGGCAGAAGATGGCGCCGGATGGCGGGAAAACTCCACGGATGGCGGGAATCTTCACAGATGGCGGGAATCTTCACCACTGGTAAGTTTGAACAGTCTTTTTCAGGCACGCAGTACCCGGTGGTTGCGGGCACGAAATCCTGCCGACTACGCCAAAGTTGACGCGCCCCTGGGCCTGTGTCGCGCTGCGTTGCGCACGCGGGAGCTTACCCGGAGCCGGATCTCTTGAGGGTTGTAGTCTCGTGGCGGCGACCCGGTCCGTGCCCAGGGAGTCAAACTGAGCGGCGATGTACTAGCAGTAGATGGTTGATGACTACGCCACCCGTTGAATGCAGCTATGGAGCTGCCGCTGCAGGGCAGACCGCTGAGGCCGGTGGAAGGATGGTGCAGCGTGGATGGTATAACCCCCAACGGGAGGGGTATGGCCTCAGGGCAGCCGACGTGGATGATGGGGGTAGCAGGAACCACTCAGAGACGGTGCGGTGTAGTTCAGGGTCTTTACTGGTGACAAAGATAGACCCTCCCGGAGTACTTGCTAGTGATAGGGGCCTGGTCAGTCCTTGAGCAGATGGGATCTCCCCTGGCCAGGCGGAGTTGTAGGCCTTCCCAACTAACTGTACTCTTCTGGCTACCTTGCTAGAGGCGGGAATAAGTAGCCCACGTCCCTGAGTGTACCGTGTGGTGCTCACCCGTATGGCCGGTGACTCGGGGCCTTCTAATGGCTTCCGCTCCATGATGGCGGTGCTGGTCCCACGCGTGTGACCGTGCCTTCGGGCTTCTGGGCCAGAGGACCTGAAATCCTCTGCCGGACGGTTTCTGCTGCTGGGTAGGAGTTAGTCCCCACAGCCTCGGACTCCGGGTCCGGTTAGAAATCTTCTCAGTCAGGGCGAGCTCTGTAGCTGCCAGCCCCTGACTCGTTGTAACACTGCTCCCCACAGAGCTCCTGATGTTTCTTGCTATGCTGCTTCTCTTCTCTACTCTTGTTCTGTCTTCTTTCTCACTCCTTGACTCCAGGCTCAGGCCCCAGGACAGGGCCTGCCTGTGGAGCAGAGCCCATAGAGCAGCTCTGCTCCCTGTCTTCTCCTCACAGAACTCCCTACCCTGCCTCAGCCCCAGGTTTATCTAGGGGAAGTCCTTCCCCTCCCAAGACTGGGCAGGAGGTGTGGCATGCACAGGATCCCTGACCAAAGGACCTCCCACCTGCTCTCAGACGTAATATCTCTATCACTGTGGCAACCAGACCCCTGGGGTGTCACAGTTGCACACACACCATCTATTTAGCAAATGCCCTTGTTATCAACAGCAGCCTTTTAAACTCACCTGAGCTAACAGGTATGTGCGCTGGTTACTCTGCTGCGCTTAAAATTTCTTTTTTGGTTTGCTACAATGCCTTTTCTGAAACGTTGTCTCCTTCTGCTGGAACACTGACTTCTTTCATTTAATGCCTGCAGACTATAAAAGAGAACCCAACCCAAAAAGTTTGGTTGATTAGTCTGTGGCATTCTGTTAAACTGTTGCTTATGGCGGTCTCTGTGAGCTTCTCAGCGACATTCAGCCAGCCAGGTATCCTGCCTGCAGTAGATGGAATGTGGCAATGGAACGCTGGCTGCGCGTGTCATAATAGGCTCTGAGCCTTTATATACCTGTGCACAGCAGCAGCCACCTTCAGTCTGCTGCTGGACAGCCAGCAGCAGCAGCAGCAGGAGAGGTATGTAATCAGGAGCCCTCCTGCTAAGGGTAGACAGCTGCTCGTTCCACCCCACCCCCCGCCTTAATTGGTTCTCCTCCCTTCCAACGGTGTTGAGGCGGGTGGGAACAGCAGGGGGTGAAGGTGCTGTGTTTAAAGAGGTGGAGTTATGCAGATCTAAAACGCGTGGATTGCAGCAGCAGCAAGCCGAAAAGTGCAGGCATGTAAGGGATCTAGAGGTTGACAACATGTCTTCTTAACGGGAGTCCAGGAGCTCATCTCCACAAATGGACTTTTCAGGATCCTTGGGTGGCTCCGTAGTTTGAAACCAATTCTGGTTATCGCTTCTCGGCCTTTTGGCTAAGATCAAGTGTAGTATCTGTTCTTATCAGTTTAATATCTGATACGTCCCCTATCTGGGGACCATATATTAAATGGATTTTTAGAACAGGGAGATGGAAAAAGAGCTTGCTCTGTCCACTCCACGCATTGACCTGGTATTGCAGTATCTCCAGGACCGGTGCACCCCTTCTTTAATGCAGTTTCTAAAATCAGAAAGAATTGAATTCAATGTTTTTTGTTCATTTTGCTTGTTTGTCGGATTTTGGGATGGACTCTTTGGCTTTGCTTTTCTTCTCCTCATTGGATTTTTCATGTTCAAAGTTGCAGAAGCCAGATTACAAGCTCATTTTGGTTCAACTTCAGCAACTGTGCATTGCATTGCCATGTAATGTGATGCAATGCTATCTTTCTAGCTCTCCCTTTTTACTTCCTTTTGGATAAACAGACATATTAGGCAAGCATTTTGGAGCTTTCACCTAAATAACTACAGGTGGTGAGATAAGCTGCACAATATAATTGACCTTTCAGTATATTGTTGCACACACACCATCTATTTAGCAAATGCCCTTGTTATCAACAGCAGCCTTTTAAACTCACCTGAGCTAACAGGTATGTGCGCTGGTTACTCTGCTGCGCTTAAAATTTCTTTTTTGGTTTGCTACAATGCCTTTTCTGAAACGTTGTCTCCTTCTGCTGGAACACTGACTTCTTTCATTTAATGCCTGCAGACTATAAAAGAGAACCCAACCCAAAAAGTTTGGTTGATTAGTCTGTGGCATTCTGTTAAACTGTTGCTTATGGCGGTCTCTGTGAGCTTCTCAGCGACATTCAGCCAGCCAGGTATCCTGCCTGCAGTAGATGGAATGTGGCAATGGAACGCTGGCTGCGCGTGTCATAATAGGCTCTGAGCCTTTATATACCTGTGCACAGCAGCAGCCACCTTCAGTCTGCTGCTGGACAGCCAGCAGCAGCAGCAGCAGGAGAGGTATGTAATCAGGAGCCCTCCTGCTAAGGGTAGACAGCTGCTCGTTCCACCCCACCCCCCGCCTTAATTGGTTCTCCTCCCTTCCAACGGTGTTGAGGCGGGTGGGAACAGCAGGGGGTGAAGGTGCTGTGTTTAAAGAGGTGGAGTTATGCAGATCTAAAACGCGTGGATTGCAGCAGCAGCAAGCCGAAAAGTGCAGGCATGTAAGGGATCTAGAGGTTGACAACATGTCTTCTTAACGGGAGTCCAGGAGCTCATCTCCACAAATGGACTTTTCAGGATCCTTGGGTGGCTCCGTAGTTTGAAACCAATTCTGGTTATCGCTTCTCGGCCTTTTGGCTAGGATCAGGTGCAGTGATCTAACGGTTGCTGCCTTGGTCTCGGCTAGGAGGTGCCTGGGGTACCCGACTTGTTGGCCTTGGGGGATCGCTCTCTCTTAACGGAGGGAGCTTCACCCCCTTGCAGCTATTGGCAGGTCGGCTTAGTCCCCGGACAACGGGGAGCGATCGCGTCTTGTCTTCGGGGCGACCCGAGGAAATAAGGGCGTTTTCCTTTGCTGAGCTTTATCGCTTAGTGGGCTGTGTAAGTTCTTGGGGTACCCCTCCCTCGGTCTTGGGTTTGTTCCTGCTTTTGTGGGATTCATTCCCTTGTTACTATTGGGGGAGGGCTTAGTCCCTGAGGGCCGAAAATGCCTTTTTCTTTTGGATTTGCGGTGGGGGAGACTCCACTGCGACAGTCCATTAGAATCATGGTTGATGAATGCCAGCGCCATGAGAAGAATCTGCAGTACATCGTGCATGAGATTCTTTTTGGGTTCTTCCACCTGGAGCGAGATAAGATCCTGTGTCTTTACGATCAGGAATTCCGTGGGCGATATACCATTTCCTTTATGGCTAAATCATGCTGTGATAATATCCATGCAGCACTGATGGTTGCGGACAAGGACGATGAGAGACTGAACGGGCTGAGCTTTGACTTCCTGTACGGTGAAGAGGAAGTACCCTTGGTGATCTTCATGTACAGCCCATTCGTCTCTGAGGGCGATATCGAAACCTTTTTGAAGCGTTACTGCAAGTCAGTGCGCTTCTCACATGATATCCTCAACTCCCAGCGCTTCTGGAATGGGAAGAGGAAATACCTGGTGAAGTTCCATCCAGATCAGAGCGGCATTGGTGGTCTTCACCACCCGCCTGCTAATTTTGCCATTGGTAATGTCAGGGGATTCCTACGCTACCCAGGAATGCCCCTTCAATGCCGGAATTGTCATGAATATGGGCATACACGAGAAAATTGTACAAGGGCTCATGTAGTCTTTTGCAACAAGTGCGGTAAGAGTGGGCACACCTCCGCTACGTGTGACTCTGAGATCGTATGTAACCTATGTGGGAAGGCAGGTCACGCCTTCAGGAATTGTCCGAGCAAAAAGTCAAAAACATATGACATGTTTAAGTCAGGTCAACTGACTATCCAAGAATACTTCGGAGGGAGTATTACTACACCTGCCCCTGGACCTGGGTTGGCGCACGCTGACGGGTCCGGACCAAATCCTTCAACGGCTCCGCCAGAGGGCCCGCTGGTAGTTCCACAGAAGGACGGTCGTAGGGGTTCCATAAGATTAACCGAGGGTTCGCTCTCTGTGGAATTGATCGATGTTCTGGCTCTAGATGTTGCCGTATCTCAGAGTCAAGAGGAAGGGTCCTCATCCAGCATGAATGCACCACCGGCATTATGTGGAACTGAGGAGACCTCTAGTACCCCGATTAAGCAAGCACCCAGATTCGCCACACCATCATCGGTGATCTTGGGTAAGGGCAAAAAGGGTACGCTCCTTAATCGATCAACCAGTGTGTCGGAAAGAGAGACATCTAGGGCGCGAAGTAAAAAGGACCCGGCTAAGACCCAGTCGAGCCCTGGTCCTCGAACCAGAAGTCGCAGTAGTTCCGTGACCAGACCAGAGGACAAGACGACCCAGAGGGATGACACCCGTTCCATAGACCAGACCGCCATGAGGACTGCAGATGCACAGGACTTGGAAAAGATGGACAGCTCCCAGCCTCTGGAAAGGCAACGGGAGGACGTAAAGCAACCTGATATCCAAAGAAAACACGGATGTCGAGGTCCAGATGAGGAGCCAAAAGTGGATGATGCCTTTTTGCCTGCTTCAGATCCCGGTAATATTAAACAAATCCTGACCCCTGGAGATGCGGAGGAGGAGGTGCCGTGTATTGACTTCTTCCCATCTTCAGATCCTGATTCTTCTTAATGTCTGTTCCTCTTAAAATCTCCTCACTAAATGTGAGGTCCCTAAAGAGCCCTACACGTAGGGCTGCTTTATTTTCTTATTTAGAGACATTGGACTTTGATTTCTGCTTTCTACAAGAATGTGGTATACAGAGTAATTTAAATTATAAGGACTTAAAAGAAGACTGGAAACTGGGCGCTTCTGTGTGGTCCGGTGCTAATGACTGTCGTGCTGCCGGAGTTGGACTACTTTGCCGTGGACATTCTACCATCATTCAATCTGTGACTGAAATTATACCTGGCAGAGCTATTTTAATACATCTTGTTTTTAATGGACTTTCTTTACGTTTATTAAATGTGTACGCTCCTCCTGGGAAGCAGGAAAGGGCGGATTTACTTGAAATATTGCCATTATTTTGTGTTGGGTCAACCCCCCTGCTAGTGGGAGGAGATTTTAATTGTTTACGTGATGGGGAATCCCGGCAGGGTGGGGATGTGAATCGTAAAGACCGTACCTCCTATTTGTTGAAAAGTTTAATTGATGATTTTAGATTACAGGACTGCTGGAAGGAACTCTTGCCGGCGGATCCAGGTGTTACATGGTCCAATGGAAGAGTTTCTTCTAGAATTGATTTCATATTTGCTTCTACTGCCTTTAAACCTTGTAAATGTTTTCTTTTATCTAATTTATTCTCTGATCATAAAGTTTTATCTGTGTTTTTAGAGTTAGCAGGGGAACAAAATACCTCAAGAGGCCCATGGAGATTAAATACAACTCTCCTAGAGGATATTGATATTCAAAAGAGGTTTGTGCAGGCCTACCAGTGCTGGCAATCAAAGAGAGACCCCCGCGCCTCGATGCTGGATTGGTGGGAGAGCATTAAACCTAAGATTAAATTATTTTTTATTAAGGCAGGGAAAATGAAAGCAAAAAAGAAAAAGCAGTGGTTTTATGTTTTTAATATGAGATTACAAGTACTCTTTAAACTAAAAGAAGTTGGTATTGATGTGGATGATGATATTGCAAATCTTAAGTCTGAAATAAAAAATGCTCTTAATGAAAAAGGAAAACAAATAATTTTTAACTCCCATGTACAGCACCTGGAGGAAGGAGAGAAATGCTCCCGATTCTTCTTCAAAAAGGTAATGGGGAGGAGGGACGCAATCCTAAATCTTGAAGGTGAAAATGATATTAAGGGTATGTTAGGAAAAGCTTTTAATTTTTATCAACTTCTTTTTAACACTAAAGTTATAGATCCATCCTTTTTAGAGTATGCTATTAATTCCCTTGATTTTAAGTTAGATATTTTAGACCAGGGTATTTTATCTAGGGATCTCACCAGTGAGGAACTTTTACAGATTTTTAAAAGTTTCTCCAGTGGGAAAGCCCCTGGGAAGACGGTCTACCGATTGAGTTTTATCTGACTTTTTGGGGAATTTTAAAGAACGATATGTTTTTATTGTTTAAAGAAGCTTTTAATACTAATAAATTACCCCCATCTTGGAGGAGAGGTCTGGTATCTTTAATATATAAAAAAGGGGATAGGAGCCAACTTAAAAACTGGCGGCCTATTACGCTTTTAAACCTTGATTATAAAATTTTAGCTAAACTTATTGCAGTCCGTTTAAAACCCTTTATAGCCAAATTAATTCACCCTAACCAGGTATGTGGTGTTCCCGGAAGAACCATAGCTGAGTCCCTCAACATAATTAGGGATACCATATGGTATTCAAAAGAGAGAAGTCAAAACCTTGCTATTTTATCCTTAGACTTTGAAAAAGCTTTTGACAGGGTATCGCATGAATTTCTTTTTATGGTTCTTAAAAAAATGGCGTTTCCAGAGAAAATTTTAACCCGCATTATGCTTTTATATCATTCTTGTTTTAGTCAAATTTCTGTAAATGGGTTTTTAACGAAGGGGGTTCCTCTATTATCAGGGGTGAAACAAGGGTGCCCTCTCTCACCACTGCTCTTTATCTGTGTTATGGAACCACTATTAACCATACTGAGAAAAGATAAAGTAATTAAAGGGGTACCTATTCCCGGGAGTAGGGGTATGCAACTTAAAGCCCTAAGTTACATGGATGATGTTACCATACTATGTCCAGATTCCACATCTCTGAGGAGGGTATTGAGAAACACACAATTTTTCTGTGAAGCCTCAGGTTTTAAATTAAATATAGATAAATGTGACTGTTTTAATGTGGGGGGATGGGACTCCTCTTTGACCCCTGGGATAGTGATACAGAAAAATCACATAAAAATTTTAGGAATTATTTTTAACCAAGCCAATGAGGGGGACCCTAACTGGGACTCTGCAATGGATAAAATAGAAAAAAAGATCTCATTGTGGAATTTAAGGAACCTTAGTATGGAAGGTAAAATTTTAATTATTAAAGCCGTTTTAATTCCCATTATGTTGTATGTTGCAATGGTGTTTCCCCCTTCCAATTTACAAATCAAGAAAGTAACAAGAATTGTTTTTATGTTTTTATGGGGTTCAAAAATGGAAAAGTTAAAAAGAGATCTGATGTACAAATGTAAATCTAATGGAGGTAAAGATGTACCCAATTTTTTTACCTTTTTCCATATAAAGTATTTCTGCTTCTGTTTTAAGGTTTTTAAATCTGATGGCATTTTTAGTTATTTTTTAAAATATGCAGCAGGAATGATTTTTAAAAGGTGGTTTAGCCTACCTTTAAGTTCTCCTGTGCTCCTGTGCCCACCTAAACAGTATGTGATACTTGAGAAAACGGTCAGACTTTTAGGTCTCCAGGAATTGGAGCCTGATATATTGGGGGACCAAAGGAAGGTATCTATTGCTTGCAGACACTCTGAGGACACAATTCCTGTCTCTAATTTTTCACAGGCAAGGTCCAAAACGGTGTGGCGAAATGTGTACGGGAAATATCTTGCAAATGTACACAAGGACCTTGCCTGGGCTATCGTCCACCAGTGCCTCCCTACCCGTGAGTTTCAACATAGGCGGGGGCTGGTGGCGAGAGCCAAATGTCCAAGAGATATATGCGGGGAAAGTGAGTCTGTATTGCATCTATTTTGGAATTGTCATTTTGCACAGGAGGTTTGGAGAAAGGTAGGCCCACTTTTAAAATGGGCATGTGGCCTGAAAGATTTTAATCACTTTTATGTCTTTTATGGTCTTTTTAAGTGTCCAAATTTTAAACAATTCCGAGTTGCCTGGATTATTATTAATTGTTTTAAAAATGCCATGTGGAAAGTTAGAAATATTTTACTCTTCAAACATGATCATATTGATTCAACAGACTGTATAAAAATTGCTTTAAGTGAAATGCATATTTACTATCTCAGAGATAAAAAACTGTATGGAGCAAAAGAAGCGGCTTCTATGTGGTGTGTACAATTATGGAACACAATTAGTGGTAATTAAATAAACCCAAGTACATCTGTAATTATGATTTTCTTAATTGTTACAATGGTTTTATGATGGTAAATTGTGTTTTTACAAAAAACTTGAATTGATTATTATCATGTTTTATCATTTTATTGTAATGTTATAAATGTTCTTTTTTAAAACCTTTGTAAATATACTTTTGAATCAATAAAATTGCGTTGAAACCTTATCTGTTCTTATCAGTTTAATATCTGATACGTCCCCTATCTGGGGACCATATATTAAATGGATTTTTAGAACAGGGAGATGGAAAAAGAGCTTGCTCTGTCCACTCCACGCATTGACCTGGTATTGCAGTATCTCCAGGACCGGTGCACCCCTTCTTTAATGCAGTTTCTAAAATCAGAAAGAATTGAATTCAATGTTTTTTGTTCATTTTGCTTGTTTGTCGGATTTTGGGATGGACTCTTTGGCTTTGCTTTTCTTCTCCTCATTGGATTTTTCATGTTCAAAGTTGCAGAAGCCAGATTACAAGCTCATTTTGGTTCAACTTCAGCAACTGTGCATTGCATTGCCATGTAATGTGATGCAATGCTATCTTTCTAGCTCTCCCTTTTTACTTCCTTTTGGATAAACAGACATATTAGGCAAGCATTTTGGAGCTTTCACCTAAATAACTACAGGTGGTGAGATAAGCTGCACAATATAATTGACCTTTCAGTATATTGTTGCACACACACCATCTATTTAGCAAATGCCCTTGTTATCAACAGCAGCCTTTTAAACTCACCTGAGCTAACAGGTATGTGCGCTGGTTACTCTGCTGCGCTTAAAATTTCTTTTTTGGTTTGCTACAATGCCTTTTCTGAAACGTTGTCTCCTTCTGCTGGAACACTGACTTCTTTCATTTAATGCCTGCAGACTATAAAAGAGAACCCAACCCAAAAAGTTTGGTTGATTAGTCTGTGGCATTCTGTTAAACTGTTGCTTATGGCGGTCTCTGTGAGCTTCTCAGCGACATTCAGCCAGCCAGGTATCCTGCCTGCAGTAGATGGAATGTGGCAATGGAACGCTGGCTGCGCGTGTCATAATAGGCTCTGAGCCTTTATATACCTGTGCACAGCAGCAGCCACCTTCAGTCTGCTGCTGGACAGCCAGCAGCAGCAGCAGCAGGAGAGGTATGTAATCAGGAGCCCTCCTGCTAAGGGTAGACAGCTGCTCGTTCCACCCCACCCCCCGCCTTAATTGGTTCTCCTCCCTTCCAACGGTGTTGAGGCGGGTGGGAACAGCAGGGGGTGAAGGTGCTGTGTTTAAAGAGGTGGAGTTATGCAGATCTAAAACGCGTGGATTGCAGCAGCAGCAAGCCGAAAAGTGCAGGCATGTAAGGGATCTAGAGGTTGACAACATGTCTTCTTAACGGGAGTCCAGGAGCTCATCTCCACAAATGGACTTTTCAGGATCCTTGGGTGGCTCCGTAGTTTGAAACCAATTCTGGTTATCGCTTCTCGGCCTTTTGGCTAAGATCAAGTGTAGTATCTTTCGAAAAGGCGGTTTTGGATGTTGGCCGTCCTAGTAGATTGATACATTATGCACACTGGGGTTTAGGCGCTTGTTAGTACGCCAGGTGGCTAATATAGTCATCTGGTGGAAAGCATGGCCCCCCAGGATCGACGCCATTGGGCCGGGGAAGATCGAAAGCCCGAAGTGTGAAGTGCCCCAGGAGTGGTGACCCTGGGGTGCCTTAACTCACTGGGATTGGGAACCCCACTTGAGTTTATGGCACATTTGCACTAGCACTTCAATATTTCTTTCTTCACACACACCCTTATTCCGGGCCTTCTGGCCTTAGGATGGGGAATTTTCCAATTCCCGGTCGAAGGTCCGGGCAGTATTATACTGTGAAACCTTCACTATTTATTTAATTTTTTTTTGTCACTGTGTGTCCACTTTTTCACGTGTGTCCACGTCCTTACTAGGATTTTGTCGGGATGCGGTTCCCTTACGGGTTCCTCTCTTGGCAGGTCTAGGGGGGGAGTGTGTGGCCATCAGGTTCCGCTCCCCCCTGAACCCCACTGGCTCTCCTCTTTCGGGAGGAGAGCGTTGTTGGCTCCCCTCTTCCGGGAGGGGAGCACAGTCTTTGGCTCCCAGTGCCTTGCTCGGGTGAGAACTCGGGCAGGTATTGGGGGTAAGATTGGGTCGCCTCTGGCTCCGGCTGGAGGTGGCTATTTGTCCCTGTTCCTCGCTGTGGCCTTCTGGCTCGGAGGGACGGGGAATGGTTTGGGGGACCCTTCTCCTTTTGGAGAGGGTTTCAAGAAGACCAGCATCCTAGTGCACTTTTTTTTGTGGCACTTGTCACTTTTTTAAGCGCACTCGGGTTTTGTACACGAATTCGGGCTTTCGATAAAAAAAAAAAAAAAATCTGTTCTTATCAGTTTAATATCTGATACGTCCCCTATCTGGGGACCATATAATAAATGGATTTTTAGAACAGGGAGATGGAAAAAGAGCTTGCTCTGTCCACTCCACGCATTGACCTGGTATTGCAGTATCTCCAGGACCGGTGCACCCCTTCTTTAATGCAGTTTCTAAAATCAGAAAGAATTGAATTCAATGTTTTTTGTTCATTTTGCTTGTTTGTCGGATTTTGGGATGGACTCTTTGGCTTTGCTTTTCTTCTCCTCATTGGATTTTTCATGTTCAAAGTTGCAGAAGCCAGATTACAAGCTCATTTTGGTTCAACTTCAGCAACTGTGCATTGCATTGCCATGTAATGTGATGCAATGCTATCTTTCTAGCTCTCCCTTTTTACTTCCTTTTGGATAAACAGACATATTAGGCAAGCATTTTGGAGCTTTCACCTAAATAACTACAGGTGGTGAGATAAGCTGCACAATATAATTGACCTTTCAGTATATTGTTGCACACACACCATCTATTTAGCAAATGCCCTTGTTATCAACAGCAGCCTTTTAAACTCACCTGAGCTAACAGGTATGTGCGCTGGTTACTCTGCTGCGCTTAAAATTTCTTTTTTGGTTTGCTACAATGCCTTTTCTGAAACGTTGTCTCCTTCTGCTGGAACACTGACTTCTTTCATTTAATGCCTGCAGACTATAAAAGAGAACCCAACCCAAAAAGATTGGTTGATTAGTCTGTGGCATTCTGTTAAACTGTTGCTTATGGCGGTCTCTGTGAGCTTCTCAGCGACATTCAGCCAGCCAGGTATCCTGCCTGCAGTAGATGGAATGTGGCAATGGAACGCTGGCTGCGCGTGTCATAATAGGCTCTGAGCCTTTATATACCTGTGCACAGCAGCAGCCACCTTCAGTCTGCTGCTGGACAGCCAGCAGCAGCAGCAGCAGGAGAGGTATGTAATCAGGAGCCCTCCTGCTAAGGGTAGACAGCTGCTCGTTCCACCCCACCCCCCGCCTTAATTGGTTCTCCTCCCTTCCAACGGTGTTGAGGCGGGTGGGAACAGCAGGGGGTGAAGGTGCTGTGTTTAAAGAGGTGGAGTTATGCAGATCTAAAACGCGTGGATTGCAGCAGCAGCAAGCCGAAAAGTGCAGGCATGTAAGGGATCTAGAGGTTGACAACATGTCTTCTTAACGGGAGTCCAGGAGCTCATCTCCACAAATGGACTTTTCAGGATCCTTGGGTGGCTCCGTAGTTTGAAACCAATTCTGGTTATCGCTTCTCGGCCTTTTGGCTAAGATCAAGTGTAGTATCTGTTCTTATCAGTTTAATATCTGATACGTCCCCTATCTGGGGACCATATATTAAATGGATTTTTAGAACAGGGAGATGGAAAAAGAGCTTGCTCTGTCCACTCCACGCATTGACCTGGTATTGCAGTATCTCCAGGACCGGTGCACCCCTTCTTTAATGCAGTTTCTAAAATCAGAAAGAATTGAATTCAATGATTTTTGTTCATTTTGCTTGTTTGTCGGATTTTGGGATGGTCTCTTTGGCTTTGCTTTTCTTCTCCTCATTGGATTTTTCATGTTCAAAGTTGCAGAAGCCAGATTACAAGCTCATTTTGGTTCAACTTCAGCAACTGTGCATTGCATTGCCATGTAATGTGATGCAATGCTATCTTTCTAGCTCTCCCTTTTTACTTCCTTTTGGATAAACAGACATATTAGGCAAGCATTTTGGAGCTTTCACCTAAATAACTACAGGTGGTGAGATAAGCTGCACAATATAATTGACCTTTCAGTATATTGTTGCACACACACCATCTATTTAGCAAATGCCCTTGTTATCAACAGCAGCCTTTTAAACTCACCTGAGCTAACAGGTATGTGCGCTGGTTACTCTGCTGCGCTTAAAATTTCTTTTTTGGTTTGCTACAATGCCTTTTCTGAAACGTTGTCTCCTTCTGCTGGAACACTGACTTCTTTCATTTAATGCCTGCAGACTATAAAAGAGAACCCAACCCAAAAAGTTTGGTTGATTAGTCTGTGGCATTCTGTTAAACTGTTGCTTATGGCGGTCTCTGTGAGCTTCTCAGCGACATTCAGCCAGCCAGGTATCCTGCCTGCAGTAGATGGAATGTGGCAATGGAACGCTGGCTGCGCGTGTCATAATAGGCTCTGAGCCTTTATATACCTGTGCACAGCAGCAGCCACCTTCAGTCTGCTGCTGGACAGCCAGCAGCAGCAGCAGCAGGAGAGGTATGTAATCAGGAGCCCTCCTGCTAAGGGTAGACAGCTGCTCGTTCCACCCCACCCCCCGCCTTAATTGGTTCTCCTCCCTTCCAACGGTGTTGAGGCGGGTGGGAACAGCAGGGGGTGAAGGTGCTGTGTTTAAAGAGGTGGAGTTATGCAGATCTAAAACGCGTGGATTGCAGCAGCAGCAAGCCGAAAAGTGCAGGCATGTAAGGGATCTAGAGGTTGACAACATGTCTTCTTAACGGGAGTCCAGGAGCTCATCTCCACAAATGGACTTTTCAGGATCCTTGGGTGGCTCCGTAGTTTGAAACCAATTCTGGTTATCGCTTCTCGGCCTTTTGGCTAAGATCAAGTGTAGTATCTTTCGAAAAGGCGGTTTTGGATGTTGGCCGTCCTAGTAGATTGATACATTATGCACACTGGGGTTTAGGCGCTTGTTAGTACGCCAGGTGGCTAATATAGTCATCTGGTGGAAAGCATGGCCCCCCAGGATCGACGCCATTGGGCCGGGGAAGATCGAAAGCCCGAAGTGTGAAGTGCCCCAGGAGTGGTGACCCTGGGGTGCCTTAACTCACTGGGATTGGGAACCCCACTTGAGTTTATGGCACATTTGCACTAGCACTTCAATATTTCTTTCTTCACACACACCCTTATTCCGGGCCTTCTGGCCTTAGGATGGGGAATTTTTCAATTCCCGGTCGAAGGTCCGGGCAGTATTATACTGTGAAACCTTCACTATTTATTTAATTTTTTTTTGTCACTGTGTGTCCACTTTTTCACGTGTGTCCACGTCCTTACTAGGATTTTGTCGGGATGCGGTTCCCTTACGGGTTCCTCTCTTGGCAGGTCTAGGGGGGGAGTGTGTGGCCATCAGGTTCCGCTCCCCCCTGAACCCCACTGGCTCTCCTCTTTCGGGAGGAGAGCGTTGTTGGCTCCCCTCTTCCGGGAGGGGAGCACAGTCTTTGGCTCCCAGTGCCTTGCTCGGGTGAGAACTCGGGCAGGTATTGGGGGTAAGATTGGGTCGCCTCTGGCTCCGGCTGGAGGTGGCTATTTGTCCCTGTTCCTCGCTGTGGCCTTCTGGCTCGGAGGGACGGGGAATGGTTTGGGGGACCCTTCTCCTTTTGGAGAGGGTTTCAAGAAGACCAGCATCCTAGTGCACTTTTTTTTGTGGCACTTGTCACTTTTTTAAGCGCACTCGGGTTTTGTACACGAATTCGGGCTTTCGATAAAAAAAAAAAAAAAATCTGTTCTTATCAGTTTAATATCTGATACGTCCCCTATCTGGGGACCATATAATAAATGGATTTTTAGAACAGGGAGATGGAAAAAGAGCTTGCTCTGTCCACTCCACGCATTGACCTGGTATTGCAGTATCTCCAGGACCGGTGCACCCCTTCTTTAATGCAGTTTCTAAAATCAGAAAGAATTGAATTCAATGTTTTTTGTTCATTTTGCTTGTTTGTCGGATTTTGGGATGGACTCTTTGGCTTTGCTTTTCTTCTCCTCATTGGATTTTTCATGTTCAAAGTTGCAGAAGCCAGATTACAAGCTCATTTTGGTTCAACTTCAGCAACTGTGCATTGCATTGCCATGTAATGTGATGCAATGCTATCTTTCTAGCTCTCCCTTTTTACTTCCTTTTGGATAAACAGACATATTAGGCAAGCATTTTGGAGCTTTCACCTAAATAACTACAGGTGGTGAGATAAGCTGCACAATATAATTGACCTTTCAGTATATTGTTGCACACACACCATCTATTTAGCAAATGCCCTTGTTATCAACAGCAGCCTTTTAAACTCACCTGAGCTAACAGGTATGTGCGCTGGTTACTCTGCTGCGCTTAAAATTTCTTTTTTGGTTTGCTACAATGCCTTTTCTGAAACGTTGTCTCCTTCTGCTGGAACACTGACTTCTTTCATTTAATGCCTGCAGACTATAAAAGAGAACCCAACCCAAAAAGATTGGTTGATTAGTCTGTGGCATTCTGTTAAACTGTTGCTTATGGCGGTCTCTGTGAGCTTCTCAGCGACATTCAGCCAGCCAGGTATCCTGCCTGCAGTAGATGGAATGTGGCAATGGAACGCTGGCTGCGCGTGTCATAATAGGCTCTGAGCCTTTATATACCTGTGCACAGCAGCAGCCACCTTCAGTCTGCTGCTGGACAGCCAGCAGCAGCAGCAGCAGGAGAGGTATGTAATCAGGAGCCCTCCTGCTAAGGGTAGACAGCTGCTCGTTCCACCCCACCCCCCGCCTTAATTGGTTCTCCTCCCTTCCAACGGTGTTGAGGCGGGTGGGAACAGCAGGGGGTGAAGGTGCTGTGTTTAAAGAGGTGGAGTTATGCAGATCTAAAACGCGTGGATTGCAGCAGCAGCAAGCCGAAAAGTGCAGGCATGTAAGGGATCTAGAGGTTGACAACATGTCTTCTTAACGGGAGTCCAGGAGCTCATCTCCACAAATGGACTTTTCAGGATCCTTGGGTGGCTCCGTAGTTTGAAACCAATTCTGGTTATCGCTTCTCGGCCTTTTGGCTAAGATCAAGTGTAGTATCTGTTCTTATCAGTTTAATATCTGATACGTCCCCTATCTGGGGACCATATATTAAATGGATTTTTAGAACAGGGAGATGGAAAAAGAGCTTGCTCTGTCCACTCCACGCATTGACCTGGTATTGCAGTATCTCCAGGACCGGTGCACCCCTTCTTTAATGCAGTTTCTAAAATCAGAAAGAATTGAATTCAATGATTTTTGTTCATTTTGCTTGTTTGTCGGATTTTGGGATGGTCTCTTTGGCTTTGCTTTTCTTCTCCTCATTGGATTTTTCATGTTCAAAGTTGCAGAAGCCAGATTACAAGCTCATTTTGGTTCAACTTCAGCAACTGTGCATTGCATTGCCATGTAATGTGATGCAATGCTATCTTTCTAGCTCTCCCTTTTTACTTCCTTTTGGATAAACAGACATATTAGGCAAGCATTTTGGAGCTTTCACCTAAATAACTACAGGTGGTGAGATAAGCTGCACAATATAATTGACCTTTCAGTATATTGTTGCACACACACCATCTATTTAGCAAATGCCCTTGTTATCAACAGCAGCCTTTTAAACTCACCTGAGCTAACAGGTATGTGCGCTGGTTACTCTGCTGCGCTTAAAATTTCTTTTTTGGTTTGCTACAATGCCTTTTCTGAAACGTTGTCTCCTTCTGCTGGAACACTGACTTCTTTCATTTAATGCCTGCAGACTATAAAAGAGAACCCAACCCAAAAAGTTTGGTTGATTAGTCTGTGGCATTCTGTTAAACTGTTGCTTATGGCGGTCTCTGTGAGCTTCTCAGCGACATTCAGCCAGCCAGGTATCCTGCCTGCAGTAGATGGAATGTGGCAATGGAACGCTGGCTGCGCGTGTCATAATAGGCTCTGAGCCTTTATATACCTGTGCACAGCAGCAGCCACCTTCAGTCTGCTGCTGGACAGCCAGCAGCAGCAGCAGCAGGAGAGGTATGTAATCAGGAGCCCTCCTGCTAAGGGTAGACAGCTGCTCGTTCCACCCCACCCCCCGCCTTAATTGGTTCTCCTCCCTTCCAACGGTGTTGAGGCGGGTGGGAACAGCAGGGGGTGAAGGTGCTGTGTTTAAAGAGGTGGAGTTATGCAGATCTAAAACGCGTGGATTGCAGCAGCAGCAAGCCGAAAAGTGCAGGCATGTAAGGGATCTAGAGGTTGACAACATGTCTTCTTAACGGGAGTCCAGGAGCTCATCTCCACAAATGGACTTTTCAGGATCCTTGGGTGGCTCCGTAGTTTGAAACCAATTCTGGTTATCGCTTCTCGGCCTTTTGGCTAAGATCAAGTGTAGTATCTGTTCTTATCAGTTTAATATCTGATACGTCCCCTATCTGGGGACCATATATTAAATGGATTTTTAGAACAGGGAGATGGAAAAAGAGCTTGCTCTGTCCACTCCACGCATTGACCTGGTATTGCAGTATCTCCAGGACCGGTGCACCCCTTCTTTAATGCAGTTTCTAAAATCAGAAAGAATTGAATTCAATGTTTTTTGTTCATTTTGCTTGTTTGTCGGATTTTGGGATGGACTCTTTGGCTTTGCTTTTCTTCTCCTCATTGGATTTTTCATGTTCAAAGTTGCAGAAGCCAGATTACAAGCTCATTTTGGTTCAACTTCAGCAACTGTGCATTGCATTGCCATGTAATGTGATGCAATGCTATCTTTCTAGCTCTCCCTTTTTACTTCCTTTTGGATAAACAGACATATTAGGCAAGCATTTTGGAGCTTTCACCTAAATAACTACAGGTGGTGAGATAAGCTGCACAATATAATTGACCTTTCAGTATATTGTTGCACACACACCATCTATTTAGCAAATGCCCTTGTTATCAACAGCAGACTTTTAAACTCACCTGAGCTAACAGGTATGTGCGCTGGTTACTCTGCTGCGCTTAAAATTTCTTTTTTGGTTTGCTACAATGCCTTTTCTGAAACGTTGTCTCCTTCTGCTGGAACACTGACTTCTTTCATTTAATGCCTGCAGACTATAAAAGAGAACCCAACCCAAAAAGTTTGGTTGATTAGTCTGTGGCATTCTGTTAAACTGTTGCTTATGGCGGTCTCTGTGAGCTTCTCAGCGACATTCAGCCAGCCAGGTATCCTGCCTGCAGTAGATGGAATGTGGCAATGGAACGCTGGCTGCGCGTGTCATAATAGGCTCTGAGCCTTTATATACCTGTGCACAGCAGCAGCCACCTTCAGTCTGCTGCTGGACAGCCAGCAGCAGCAGCAGCAGGAGAGGTATGTAATCAGGAGCCCTCCTGCTAAGGGTAGACAGCTGCTCGTTCCACCCCACCCCCCGCCTTAATTGGTTCTCCTCCCTTCCAACGGTGTTGAGGCGGGTGGGAACAGCAGGGGGTGAAGGTGCTGTGTTTAAAGAGGTGGAGTTATGCAGATCTAAAACGCGTGGATTGCAGCAGCAGCAAGCCGAAAAGTGCAGGCATGTAAGGGATCTAGAGGTTGACAACATGTCTTCTTAACGGGAGTCCAGGAGCTCATCTCCACAAATGGACTTTTCAGGATCCTTGGGTGGCTCCGTAGTTTGAAACCAATTCTGGTTATCGCTTCTCGGCCTTTTGGCTAAGATCAAGTGTAGTATCTGTTCTTATCAGTTTAATATCTGATACGTCCCCTATCTGGGGACCATATATTAAATGGATTTTTAGAACAGGGAGATGGAAAAAGAGCTTGCTCTGTCCACTCCACGCATTGACCTGGTATTGCAGTATCTCCAGGACCGGTGCACCCCTTCTTTAATGCAGTTTCTAAAATCAGAAAGAATTGAATTCAATGTTTTTTGTTCATTTTGCTTGTTTGTCGGATTTTGGGATGGACTCTTTGGCTTTGCTTTTCTTCTCCTCATTGGATTTTTCATGTTCAAAGTTGCAGAAGCCAGATTACAAGCTCATTTTGGTTCAACTTCAGCAACTGTGCATTGCATTGCCATGTAATGTGATGCAATGCTATCTTTCTAGCTCTCCCTTTTTACTTCCTTTTGGATAAACAGACATATTAGGCAAGCATTTTGGAGCTTTCACCTAAATAACTACAGGTGGTGAGATAAGCTGCACAATATAATTGACCTTTCAGTATATTGTTGCACACACACCATCTATTTAGCAAATGCCCTTGTTATCAACAGCAGCCTTTTAAACTCACCTGAGCTAACAGGTATGTGCGCTGGTTACTCTGCTGCGCTTAAAATTTCTTTTTTGGTTTGCTACAATGCCTTTTCTGAAACGTTGTCTCCTTCTGCTGGAACACTGACTTCTTTCATTTAATGCCTGCAGACTATAAAAGAGAACCCAACCCAAAAAGATTGGTTGATTAGTCTGTGGCATTCTGTTAAACTGTTGCTTATGGCGGTCTCTGTGAGCTTCTCAGCGACATTCAGCCAGCCAGGTATCCTGCCTGCAGTAGATGGAATGTGGCAATGGAACGCTGGCTGCGCGTGTCATAATAGGCTCTGAGCCTTTATATACCTGTGCACAGCAGCAGCCACCTTCAGTCTGCTGCTGGACAGCCAGCAGCAGCAGCAGCAGGAGAGGTATGTAATCAGGAGCCCTCCTGCTAAGGGTAGACAGCTGCTCGTTCCACCCCACCCCCCGCCTTAATTGGTTCTCCTCCCTTCCAACGGTGTTGAGGCGGGTGGGAACAGCAGGGGGTGAAGGTGCTGTGTTTAAAGAGGTGGAGTTATGCAGATCTAAAACGCGTGGATTGCAGCAGCAGCAAGCCGAAAAGTGCAGGCATGTAAGGGATCTAGAGGTTGACAACATGTCTTCTTAACGGGAGTCCAGGAGCTCATCTCCACAAATGGACTTTTCAGGATCCTTGGGTGGCTCCGTAGTTTGAAACCAATTCTGGTTATCGCTTCTCGGCCTTTTGGCTAAGATCAAGTGTAGTATCTGTTCTTATCAGTTTAATATCTGATACGTCCCCTATCTGGGGACCATATATTAAATGGATTTTTAGAACAGGGAGATGGAAAAAGAGCTTGCTCTGTCCACTCCACGCATTGACCTGGTATTGCAGTATCTCCAGGACCGGTGCACCCCTTCTTTAATGCAGTTTCTAAAATCAGAAAGAATTGAATTCAATGATTTTTGTTCATTTTGCTTGTTTGTCGGATTTTGGGATGGTCTCTTTGGCTTTGCTTTTCTTCTCCTCATTGGATTTTTCATGTTCAAAGTTGCAGAAGCCAGATTACAAGCTCATTTTGGTTCAACTTCAGCAACTGTGCATTGCATTGCCATGTAATGTGATGCAATGCTATCTTTCTAGCTCTCCCTTTTTACTTCCTTTTGGATAAACAGACATATTAGGCAAGCATTTTGGAGCTTTCACCTAAATAACTACAGGTGGTGAGATAAGCTGCACAATATAATTGACCTTTCAGTATATTGTTGCACACACACCATCTATTTAGCAAATGCCCTTGTTATCAACAGCAGCCTTTTAAACTCACCTGAGCTAACAGGTATGTGCGCTGGTTACTCTGCTGCGCTTAAAATTTCTTTTTTGGTTTGCTACAATGCCTTTTCTGAAACGTTGTCTCCTTCTGCTGGAACACTGACTTCTTTCATTTAATGCCTGCAGACTATAAAAGAGAACCCAACCCAAAAAGTTTGGTTGATTAGTCTGTGGCATTCTGTTAAACTGTTGCTTATGGCGGTCTCTGTGAGCTTCTCAGCGACATTCAGCCAGCCAGGTATCCTGCCTGCAGTAGATGGAATGTGGCAATGGAACGCTGGCTGCGCGTGTCATAATAGGCTCTGAGCCTTTATATACCTGTGCACAGCAGCAGCCACCTTCAGTCTGCTGCTGGACAGCCAGCAGCAGCAGCAGCAGGAGAGGTATGTAATCAGGAGCCCTCCTGCTAAGGGTAGACAGCTGCTCGTTCCACCCCACCCCCCGCCTTAATTGGTTCTCCTCCCTTCCAACGGTGTTGAGGCGGGTGGGAACAGCAGGGGGTGAAGGTGCTGTGTTTAAAGAGGTGGAGTTATGCAGATCTAAAACGCGTGGATTGCAGCAGCAGCAAGCCGAAAAGTGCAGGCATGTAAGGGATCTAGAGGTTGACAACATGTCTTCTTAACGGGAGTCCAGGAGCTCATCTCCACAAATGGACTTTTCAGGATCCTTGGGTGGCTCCGTAGTTTGAAACCAATTCTGGTTATCGCTTCTCGGCCTTTTGGCTAAGATCAAGTGTAGTATCTGTTCTTATCAGTTTAATATCTGATACGTCCCCTATCTGGGGACCATATATTAAATGGATTTTTAGAACAGGGAGATGGAAAAAGAGCTTGCTCTGTCCACTCCACGCATTGACCTGGTATTGCAGTATCTCCAGGACCGGTGCACCCCTTCTTTAATGCAGTTTCTAAAATCAGAAAGAATTGAATTCAATGTTTTTTGTTCATTTTGCTTGTTTGTCGGATTTTGGGATGGACTCTTTGGCTTTGCTTTTCTTCTCCTCATTGGATTTTTCATGTTCAAAGTTGCAGAAGCCAGATTACAAGCTCATTTTGGTTCAACTTCAGCAACTGTGCATTGCATTGCCATGTAATGTGATGCAATGCTATCTTTCTAGCTCTCCCTTTTTACTTCCTTTTGGATAAACAGACATATTAGGCAAGCATTTTGGAGCTTTCACCTAAATAACTACAGGTGGTGAGATAAGCTGCACAATATAATTGACCTTTCAGTATATTGTTGCACACACACCATCTATTTAGCAAATGCCCTTGTTATCAACAGCAGACTTTTAAACTCACCTGAGCTAACAGGTATGTGCGCTGGTTACTCTGCTGCGCTTAAAATTTCTTTTTTGGTTTGCTACAATGCCTTTTCTGAAACGTTGTCTCCTTCTGCTGGAACACTGACTTCTTTCATTTAATGCCTGCAGACTATAAAAGAGAACCCAACCCAAAAAGTTTGGTTGATTAGTCTGTGGCATTCTGTTAAACTGTTGCTTATGGCGGTCTCTGTGAGCTTCTCAGCGACATTCAGCCAGCCAGGTATCCTGCCTGCAGTAGATGGAATGTGGCAATGGAACGCTGGCTGCGCGTGTCATAATAGGCTCTGAGCCTTTATATACCTGTGCACAGCAGCAGCCACCTTCAGTCTGCTGCTGGACAGCCAGCAGCAGCAGCAGCAGGAGAGGTATGTAATCAGGAGCCCTCCTGCTAAGGGTAGACAGCTGCTCGTTCCACCCCACCCCCCGCCTTAATTGGTTCTCCTCCCTTCCAACGGTGTTGAGGCGGGTGGGAACAGCAGGGGGTGAAGGTGCTGTGTTTAAAGAGGTGGAGTTATGCAGATCTAAAACGCGTGGATTGCAGCAGCAGCAAGCCGAAAAGTGCAGGCATGTAAGGGATCTAGAGGTTGACAACATGTCTTCTTAACGGGAGTCCAGGAGCTCATCTCCACAAATGGACTTTTCAGGATCCTTGGGTGGCTCCGTAGTTTGAAACCAATTCTGGTTATCGCTTCTCGGCCTTTTGGCTAAGATCAAGTGTAGTATCTGTTCTTATCAGTTTAATATCTGATACGTCCCCTATCTGGGGACCATATATTAAATGGATTTTTAGAACAGGGAGATGGAAAAAGAGCTTGCTCTGTCCACTCCACGCATTGACCTGGTATTGCAGTATCTCCAGGACCGGTGCACCCCTTCTTTAATGCAGTTTCTAAAATCAGAAAGAATTGAATTCAATGTTTTTTGTTCATTTTGCTTGTTTGTCGGATTTTGGGATGGACTCTTTGGCTTTGCTTTTCTTCTCCTCATTGGATTTTTCATGTTCAAAGTTGCAGAAGCCAGATTACAAGCTCATTTTGGTTCAACTTCAGCAACTGTGCATTGCATTGCCATGTAATGTGATGCAATGCTATCTTTCTAGCTCTCCCTTTTTACTTCCTTTTGGATAAACAGACATATTAGGCAAGCATTTTGGAGCTTTCACCTAAATAACTACAGGTGGTGAGATAAGCTGCACAATATAATTGACCTTTCAGTATATTGTTGCACACACACCATCTATTTAGCAAATGCCCTTGTTATCAACAGCAGCCTTTTAAACTCACCTGAGCTAACAGGTATGTGCGCTGGTTACTCTGCTGCGCTTAAAATTTCTTTTTTGGTTTGCTACAATGCCTTTTCTGAAACGTTGTCTCCTTCTGCTGGAACACTGACTGCTTTCATTTAATGCCTGCAGACTATAAAAGAGAACCCAACCCAAAAAGTTTGGTTGATTAGTCTGTGGCATTCTGTTAAACTGTTGCTTATGGCGGTCTCTGTGAGCTTCTCAGCGACATTCAGCCAGCCAGGTATCCTGCCTGCAGTAGATGGAATGTGGCAATGGAACGCTGGCTGCGCGTGTCATAATAGGCTCTGAGCCTTTATATACCTGTGCACAGCAGCAGCCACCTTCAGTCTGCTGCTGGACAGCCAGCAGCAGCAGCAGGAGAGGTATGTAATCAGGAGCCCTCCTGCTAAGGGTAGACAGCTGCTCGTTCCACCCCACCCCCCGCCTTAATTGGTTCTCCTCCCTTCCAACGGTGTTGAGGCGGGTGGGAACAGCAGGGGGTGAAGGTGCTGTGTTTAAAGAGGTGGAGTTATGCAGATCTAAAACGCGTGGATTGCAGCAGCAGCAAGCCGAAAAGTGCAGGCATGTAAGGGATCTAGAGGTTGACAACATGTCTTCTTAACGGGAGTCCAGGAGCTCATCTCCACAAATGGACTTTTCAGGATCCTTGGGTGGCTCCGTAGTTTGAAACCAATTCTGGTTATCGCTTCTCGGCCTTTTGGCTAAGATCAAGTGTAGTATCTGTTCTTATCAGTTTAATATCTGATACGTCCCCTATCTGGGGACCATATATTAAATGGATTTTTAGAACAGGGAGATGGAAAAAGAGCTTGCTCTGTCCACTCCACGCATTGACCTGGTATTGCAGTATCTCCAGGACCGGTGCACCCCTTCTTTAATGCAGTTTCTAAAATCAGAAAGAATTGAATTCAATGTTTTTTGTTCATTTTGCTTGTTTGTCGGATTTTGGGATGGACTCTTTGGCTTTGCTTTTCTTCTCCTCATTGGATTTTTCATGTTCAAAGTTGCAGAAGCCAGATTACAAGCTCATTTTGGTTCAACTTCAGCAACTGTGCATTGCATTGCCATGTAATGTGATGCAATGCTATCTTTCTAGCTCTCCCTTTTTACTTCCTTTTGGATAAACAGACATATTAGGCAAGCATTTTGGAGCTTTCACCTAAATAACTACAGGTGGTGAGATAAGCTGCACAATAAAATTGACCTTTCAGTATATTGTTGCACACACACCATCTATTTAGCAAATGCCCTTGTTATCAACAGCAGCCTTTTAAACTCACCTGAGCTAACAGGTATGTGCGCTGGTTACTCTGCTGCGCTTAAAATTTCTTTTTTGGTTTGCTACAATGCCTTTTCTGAAACGTTGTCTCCTTCTGCTGGAACACTGACTGCTTTCATTTAATGCCTGCAGACTATAAAAGAGAACCCAACCCAAAAAGTTTGGTTGATTAGTCTGTGGCATTCTGTTAAACTGTTGCTTATGGCGGTCTCTGTGAGCTTCTCAGCGACATTCAGCCAGCCAGGTATCCTGCCTGCAGTAGATGGAATGTGGCAATGGAACGCTGGCTGCGCGTGTCATAATAGGCTCTGAGCCTTTATATACCTGTGCACAGCAGCAGCCACCTTCAGTCTGCTGCTGGACAGCCAGCAGCAGCAGCAGGAGAGGTATGTAATCAGGAGCCCTCCTGCTAAGGGTAGACAGCTGCTCGTTCCACCCCACCCCCCGCCTTAATTGGTTCTCCTCCCTTCCAACGGTGTTGAGGCGGGTGGGAACAGCAGGGGGTGAAGGTGCTGTGTTTAAAGAGGTGGAGTTATGCAGATCTAAAACGCGTGGATTGCAGCAGCAGCAAGCCGAAAAGTGCAGGCATGTAAGGGATCTAGAGGTTGACAACATGTCTTCTTAACGGGAGTCCAGGAGCTCATCTCCACAAATAGACTTTTCAGGATCCTTGGGTGGCTCCGTAGTTTGAAACCAATTCTGGTTATCGCTTCTCGGCCTTTTGGCTAAGATCAAGTGTAGTATCTGTTCTTATCAGTTTAATATCTGATACGTCCCCTATCTGGGGACCATATATTAAATGGATTTTTAGAACAGGGAGATGGAAAAAGAGCTTGCTCTGTCCACTCCACGCATTGACCTGGTATTGCAGTATCTCCAGGACCGGTGCACCCCTTCTTTAATGCAGTTTCTAAAATCAGAAAGAATTGAATTCAATGTTTTTTGTTCATTTTGCTTGTTTGTCGGATTTTGGGATGGACTCTTTGGCTTTGCTTTTCTTCTCCTCATTGGATTTTTCATGTTCAAAGTTGCAGAAGCCAGATTACAAGCTCATTTTGGTTCAACTTCAGCAACTGTGCATTGCATTGCCATGTAATGTGATGCAATGCTATCTTTCTAGCTCTCCCTTTTTACTTCCTTTTGGATAAACAGACATATTAGGCAAGCATTTTGGAGCTTTCACCTAAATAACTACAGGTGGTGAGATAAGCTGCACAATATAATTGACCTTTCAGTATATTGTTGCACACACACCATCTATTTAGCAAATGCCCTTGTTATCAACAGCAGCCTTTTAAACTCACCTGAGCTAACAGGTATGTGCGCTGGTTACTCTGCTGCGCTTAAAATTTCTTTTTTGGTTTGCTACAATGCCTTTTCTGAAACGTTGTCTCCTTCTGCTGGAACACTGACTTCTTTCATTTAATGCCTGCAGACTATAAAAGAGAACCCAACCCAAAAAGTTTGGTTGATTAGTCTGTGGCATTCTGTTAAACTGTTGCTTATGGCGGTCTCTGTGAGCTTCTCAGCGACATTCAGCCAGCCAGGTATCCTGCCTGCAGTAGATGGAATGTGGCAATGGAACGCTGGCTGCGCGTGTCATAATAGGCTCTGAGCCTTTATATACCTGTGCACAGCAGCAGCCACCTTCAGTCTGCTGCTGGACAGCCAGCAGCAGCAGCAGCAGGAGAGGTATGTAATCAGGAGCCCTCCTGCTAAGGGTAGACAGCTGCTCGTTCCACCCCACCCCCCGCCTTAATTGGTTCTCCTCCCTTCCAACGGTGTTGAGGCGGGTGGGAACAGCAGGGGGTGAAGGTGCTGTGTTTAAAGAGGTGGAGTTATGCAGATCTAAAACGCGTGGATTGCAGCAGCAGCAAGCCGAAAAGTGCAGGCATGTAAGGGATCTAGAGGTTGACAACATGTCTTCTTAACGGGAGTCCAGGAGCTCATCTCCACAAATGGACTTTTCAGGATCCTTGGGTGGCTCCGTAGTTTGAAACCAATTCTGGTTATCGCTTCTCGGCCTTTTGGCTAAGATCAAGTGTAGTATCTGTTCTTATCAGTTTAATATCTGATACGTCCCCTATCTGGGGACCATATATTAAATGGATTTTTAGAACAGGGAGATGGAAAAAGAGCTTGCTCTGTCCACTCCACGCATTGACCTGGTATTGCAGTATCTCCAGGACCGGTGCACCCCTTCTTTAATGCAGTTTCTAAAATCAGAAAGAATTGAATTCAATGTTTTTTGTTCATTTTGCTTGTTTGTCGGATTTTGGGATGGACTCTTTGGCTTTGCTTTTCTTCTCCTCATTGGATTTTTCATGTTCAAAGTTGCAGAAGCCAGATTACAAGCTCATTTTGGTTCAACTTCAGCAACTGTGCATTGCATTGCCATGTAATGTGATGCAATGCTATCTTTCTAGCTCTCCCTTTTTACTTCCTTTTGGATAAACAGACATATTAGGCAAGCATTTTGGAGCTTTCACCTAAATAACTACAGGTGGTGAGATAAGCTGCACAATATAATTGACCTTTCAGTATATTGTTGCACACTCACCATCTATTTAGCAAATGCCCTTGTTATCAACAGCAGCCTTTTAAACTCACCTGAGCTAACAGGTATGTGCGCTGGTTACTCTGCTGCGCTTAAAATTTCTTTTTTGGTTTGCTACAATGCCTTTTCTGAAACGTTGTCTCCTTCTGCTGGAACACTGACTTCTTTCATTTAATGCCTGCAGACTATAAAAGAGAACCCAACCCAAAAAGTTTGGTTGATTAGTCTGTGGCATTCTGTTAAACTGTTGCTTATGGCGGTCTCTGTGAGCTTCTCAGCGACATTCAGCCAGCCAGGTATCCTGCCTGCAGTAGATGGAATGTGGCAATGGAACGCTGGCTCCGCGTGTCATAATAGGCTCTGAGCCTTTATATACCTGTGCACAGCAGCAGCCACCTTCAGTCTGCTGCTGGACAGCCAGCAGCAGCAGCAGCAGGAGAGGTATGTAATCAGGAGCCCTCCTGCTAAGGGTAGACAGCTGCTCGTTCCACCCCACCCCCCGCCTTAATTGGTTCTCCTCCCTTCCAACGGTGTTGAGGCGGGTGGGAACAGCAGGGGGTGAAGGTGCTGTGTTTAAAGAGGTGGAGTTATGCAGATCTAAAACGCGTAGATTGCAGCAGCAGCAAGCCGAAAAGTGCAGGCATGTAAGGGATCTAGAGGTTGACAACATGTCTTCTTAACGGGAGTCCAGGAGCTCATCTCCACAAATGGACTTTTCAGGATCCTTGGGTGGCTCCGTAGTTTGAAACCAATTCTGGTTATCGCTTCTCGGCCTTTTGGCTAAGATCAAGTGTAGTATCTGTTCTTATCAGTTTAATATCTGATACGTCCCCTATCTGGGGACCATATATTAAATGGATTTTTAGAACAGGGAGATGGAAAAAGAGCTTGCTCTGTCCACTCCACGCATTGACCTGGTATTGCAGTATCTCCAGGACCGGTGCACCCCTTCTTTAATGCAGTTTCTAAAATCAGAAAGAATTGAATTCAATGTTTTTTGTTCATTTTGCTTGTTTGTCGGATTTTGGGATGGACTCTTTGGCTTTGCTTTTCTTCTCCTCATTGGATTTTTCATGTTCAAAGTTGCAGAAGCCAGATTACAAGCTCATTTTGGTTCAACTTCAGCAACTGTGCATTGCATTGCCATGTAATGTGATGCAATGCTATCTTTCTAGCTCTCCCTTTTTACTTCCTTTTGGATAAACAGACATATTAGGCAAGCATTTTGGAGCTTTCACCTAAATAACTACAGGTGGTGAGATAAGCTGCACAATATAATTGACCTTTCAGTATATTGTTGCACACACACCATCTATTTAGCAAATGCCCTTGTTATCAACAGCAGCCTTTTAAACTCACCTGAGCTAACAGGTATGTGCGCTGGTTACTCTGCTGCGCTTAAAATTTCTTTTTTGGTTTGCTACAATGCCTTTTCTGAAACGTTGTCTCCTTCTGCTGGAACACTGACTTCTTTCATTTAATGCCTGCAGACTATAAAAGAGAACCCAACCCAAAAAGTTTGGTTGATTAGTCTGTGGCATTCTGTTAAACTGTTGCTTATGGCGGTCTCTGTGAGCTTCTCAGCGACATTCAGCCAGCCAGGTATCCTGCCTGCAGTAGATGGAATGTGGCAATGGAACGCTGGCTGCGCGTGTCATAATAGGCTCTGAGCCTTTATATACCTGTGCACAGCAGCAGCCACCTTCAGTCTGCTGCTGGACAGCCAGCAGCAGCAGCAGCAGGAGAGGTATGTAATCAGGAGCCCTCCTGCTAAGGGTAGACAGCTGCTCGTTCCACCCCACCCCCCGCCTTAATTGGTTCTCCTCCCTTCCAACGGTGTTGAGGCGGGTGGGAACAGCAGGGGGTGAAGGTGCTGTGTTTAAAGAGGTGGAGTTATGCAGATCTAAAACGCGTGGATTGCAGCAGCAGCAAGCCGAAAAGTGCAGGCATGTAAGGGATCTAGAGGTTGACAACATGTCTTCTTAACGGGAGTCCAGGAGCTCATCTCCACAAATGGACTTTTCAGGATCCTTGGGTGGCTCCGTAGTTTGAAACCAATTCTGGTTATCGCTTCTCGGCCTTTTGGCTAAGATCAAGTGTAGTATCTGGATTGCAGCAGCAGCAAGCCGAAAAGTGCAGGCATGTAAGGTATCTAGAGGTTGACAACATGTCTTCTTAACGGGAGTCCAGGAGCTCATCTCCACAAATGGACTTTTCAGGATCCTTGGGTGGCTCCGTAGTTTGAAACCAATTCTGGTTATCGCTTCTCGGCCTTTTGGCTAAGATCAAGTGTAGTATCTGTTCTTATCAGTTTAATATCTGATACGTCCCCTATCTGGGGACCATATATTAAATGGATTTTTAGAACAGGGAGATGGAAAAAGAGCTTGCTCTGTCCACTCCACGCATTGACCTGGTATTGCAGTATCTCCAGGACCGGTGCACCCCTTCTTTAATGCAGTTTCTAAAATCAGAAAGAATTGAATTCAATGTTTTTTGTTCATTTTGCTTGTTTGTCGGATTTTGGGATGGACTCTTTGGCTTTGCTTTTCTTCTCCTCATTGGATTTTTCATGTTCAAAGTTGCAGAAGCCAGATTACAAGCTCATTTTGGTTCAACTTCAGCAACTGTGCATTGCATTGCCATGTAATGTGATGCAATGCTATCTTTCTAGCTCTCCCTTTTTACTTCCTTTTGGATAAACAGACATATTAGGCAAGCATTTTGGAGCATTCACCTAAATAACTACAGGTGGTGAGATAAGCTGCACAATATAATTGACCTTTCAGTATATTGTTGCACACACACCATCTATTTAGCAAATGCCCTTGTTATCAACAGCAGCCTTTTAAACTCACCTGAGCTAACAGGTATGTGCGCTGGTTACTCTGCTGCGCTTAAAATTTCTTTTTTGGTTTGCTACAATGCCTTTTCTGAAACGTTGTCTCCTTCTGCTGGAACACTGACTTCTTTCATTTAATGCCTGCAGACTATAAAAGAGAACCCAACCCAAAAAGTTTGGTTGATTAGTCTGTGGCATTCTGTTAAACTGTTGCTTATGGCGGTCTCTGTGAGCTTCTCAGCGACATTCAGCCAGCCAGGTATCCTGCCTGCAGTAGATGGAATGTGGCAATGGAACGCTGGCTGCACGTGTCATAATAGGCTCTGAGCCTTTATATACCTGTGCACAGCAGCAGCCACCTTCAGTCTGCTGCTGGACAGCCAGCAGCAGCAGCAGCAGGAGAGGTATGTAATCAGGAGCCCTCCTGCTAAGGGTAGACAGCTGCTCGTTCCACCCCACCCCCCGCCTTAATTGGTTCTCCTCCCTTCCAACGGTGTTGAGGCAGGTGGGAACAGCAGGGGGTGAAGGTGCTGTGTTTAAAGAGGTGGAGTTATGCAGATCTAAAACGCGTGGATTGCAGCAGCAGCAAGCCGAAAAGTGCAGGCATGTAAGGGATCTAGAGGTTGACAACATGTCTTCTTAACGGGAGTCCAGGAGCTCATCTCCACAAATGGACTTTTCAGGATCCTTGGGTGGCTCCGTAGTTTGAAACCAATTCTGGTTATCGCTTCTCGGCCTTTTGGCTAAGATCAAGTGTAGTATCTGTTCTTATCAGTTTAATATCTGATACGTCCCCTATCTGGGGACCATATATTAAATGGATTTTTAGAACAGGGAGATGGAAAAAGAGCTTGCTCTGTCCACTCCACGCATTGACCTGGTATTGCAGTATCTCCAGGACCGGTGCACCCCTTCTTTAATGCAGTTTCTAAAATCAGAAAGAATTGAATTCAATGTTTTTTGTTCATTTTGCTTGTTTGTCGGATTTTGGGATGGACTCTTTGGCTTTGCTTTTCTTCTCCTCATTGGATTTTTCATGTTCAAAGTTGCAGAAGCCAGATTACAAGCTCATTTTGGTTCAACTTCAGCAACTGTGCATTGCATTGCCATGTAATGTGATGCAATGCTATCTTTCTAGCTCTCCCTTTTTACTTCCTTTTGGATAAACAGACATATTAGGCAAGCATTTTGGAGCTTTCACCTAAATAACTACAGGTGGTGAGATAAGCTGCACAATATAATTGACCTTTCAGTATATTGTTGCACACACACCATCTATTTAGCAAATGCCCTTGTTATCAACAGCAGCCTTTTAAACTCACCTGAGCTAACAGGTATGTGCGCTGGTTACTCTGCTGCGCTTAAAATTTCTTTTTTGGTTTGCTACAATGCCTTTTCTGAAACGTTGTCTCCTTCTGCTGGAACACTGACTTCTTTCATTTAATGCCTGCAGACTATAAAAGAGAACCCAACCCAAAAAGTTTGGTTGATTAGTCTGTGGCATTCTGTTAAACTGTTGCTTATGGCGGTCTCTGTGAGCTTCTCAGCGACATTCAGCCAGCCAGGTATCCTGCCTGCAGTAGATGGAATGTGGCAATGGAACGCTGGCTGCGCGTGTCATAATAGGCTCTGAGCCTTTATATACCTGTGCACAGCAGCAGCCACCTTCAGTCTGCTGCTGGACAGCCAGCAGCAGCAGCAGCAGGAGAGGTATGTAATCAGGAGCCCTCCTGCTAAGGGTAGACAGCTGCTCGTTCCACCCCACCCCCCGCCTTAATTGGTTCTCCTCCCTTCCAACGGTGTTGAGGCGGGTGGGAACAGCAGGGGGTGAAGGTGCTGTGTTTAAAGAGGTGGAGTTATGCAGATCTAAAACGCGTGGATTGCAGCAGCAGCAAGCCGAAAAGTGCAGGCATGTAAGGGATCTAGAGGTTGACAACATGTCTTCTTAACGGGAGTCCAGGAGCTCATCTCCACAAATGGACTTTTCAGGATCCTTGGGTGGCTCCGTAGTTTGAAACCAATTCTGGTTATCGCTTCTCGGCCTTTTGGCTAAGATCAAGTGTAGTATCTGTTCTTATCAGTTTAATATCTGATACGTCCCCTATCTGGGGACCATATATTAAATGGATTTTTAGAACAGGGAGATGGAAAAAGAGCTTGCTCTGTCCACTCCACGCATTGACCTGGTATTGCAGTATCTCCAGGACCGGTGCACCCCTTCTTTAATGCAGTTTCTAAAATCAGAAAGAATTGAATTCAATGTTTTTTGTTCATTTTGCTTGTTTGTCGGATTTTGGGATGGACTCTTTGGCTTTGCTTTTCTTCTCCTCATTGGATTTTTCATGTTCAAAGTTGCAGAAGCCAGATTACAAGCTCATTTTGGTTCAACTTCAGCAACTGTGCATTGCATTGCCATGTAATGTGATGCAATGCTATCTTTCTAGCTCTCCCTTTTTACTTCCTTTTGGATAAACAGACATATTAGGCAAGCATTTTGGAGCTTTCACCTAAATAACTACAGGTGGTGAGATAAGCTGCACAATATAATTGACCTTTCAGTATATTGTTGCACACACACCATCTATTTAGCAAATGCCCTTGTTATCAACAGCAGCCTTTTAAACTCACCTGAGCTAACAGGTATGTGCGCTGGTTACTCTGCTGCGCTTAAAATTTCTTTTTTGGTTTGCTACAATGCCTTTTCTGAAACGTTGTCTCCTTCTGCTGGAACACTGACTTCTTTCATTTAATGCCTGCAGACTATAAAAGAGAACCCAACCCAAAAAGTTTGGTTGATTAGTCTGTGGCATTCTGTTAAACTGTTGCTTATGGCGGTCTCTGTGAGCTTCTCAGCGACATTCAGCCAGCCAGGTATCCTGCCTGCAGTAGATGGAATGTGGCAATGGAACGCTGGCTGCGCGTGTCATAATAGGCTCTGAGCCTTTATATACCTGTGCACAGCAGCAGCCACCTTCAGTCTGCTGCTGGACAGCCAGCAGCAGCAGCAGCAGGAGAGGTATGTAATCAGGAGCCCTCCTGCTAAGGGTAGACAGCTGCTCGTTCCACCCCACCCCCCGCCTTAATTGGTTCTCCTCCCTTCCAACGGTGTTGAGGCGGGTGGGAACAGCAGGGGGTGAAGGTGCTGTGTTTAAAGAGGTGGAGTTATGCAGATCTAAAACGCGTGGATTGCAGCAGCAGCAAGCCGAAAAGTGCAGGCATGTAAGGGATCTAGAGGTTGACAACATGTCTTCTTAACGGGAGTCCAGGAGCTCATCTCCACAAATGGACTTTTCAGGATCCTTGGGTGGCTCCGTAGTTTGAAACCAATTCTGGTTATCGCTTCTCGGCCTTTTGGCTAAGATCAAGTGTAGTATCTGTTCTTTTAAGAACACAAGAGCTACGATCTACACTTGACGAGAGCGATCGAACTCGGAAGGAGAAGAGCTTCGGAGCCCAGCTGACATCGGAGAAGGAAGGCGGATATCGGTGGGAGGAAGAAGCTCTAAAGAATCCAGAAGAAGACGAAGACTCGAAGAAGAATCGGGCTGTCCTGTGGAATCTTCGAGGAAGAAAATCATCGAGACAAAGACCTTTCGGGGAATTTGTCCAGAACACGACGGGAGAAGAATCTGCATAGCTCCACCCATTCCGGGAAGAGTTCCAGATCCAGCTCCAAGAAGTAACTGCAGGAGGAAAGCCATGGCAAGCGCTGCGAGGAAGGCCGAAAAGAAGAGCCTGGAGCAGGGGACAGCCAGGAGGGCCCAGCCAGGAGCCGATTCTGACCCCAAGGACTCTGCCTCCACGACTGGCCAGCAGAAGGGACCCCAGAAGCCCCGCCACGAAGCTCCAGCCCTGGAGCCATGGATGCGGCAGACGGTGGCCCTGAAGCTGAAGGAAGTGGATGGGAGGGTGCCGGATATGTCCTCGGACGTGTTCTGCCAGAAGATGCTGCTGGATCGAGGCTTCTCCAGGTCGGACACCCTCAGCATCCAGACCTTCTTGACGGGGATCTTCTTCGTCACCTTCGCCACTGTGAACACCTGCAGGAGGTTCTGGGAAATGGTAAGCGCAAAAGGACCGGATAATTCTTTCTCTGCCTTTACAGGTAGCTGCCCTATCCAGAGGGACGAAAGGAGGATCACGGTCTCCATGCGCAACCCGCACACCCCAGGCCAAGACATCTGTACCTTCCTGAGACGCTTCTGTTTGGTTGTGAAGGAACCCTCTCACATCCTGAATGGACTCGGCTTCTGGACAGGTAAGTGGTCGGTGACCGTTAGACTTCACAGGGACCTGGCGTACTCAGACGGACTTCGGCACCTGCCCCCGACATTCTCCCTGGGCAACTCCTACGGCCTCATCTATTACCCGGACATGCCGCGGAACTGCAGGAGATGCGGCAAGAACGGCCACGAGATGAAGGACTGCAAGGAGGATGCCTGCAGGATTTGTCGAGTGACGGGACACAGCTCGAAGGACTGCCCGAAGAAGACATCCTGCAACCTGTGTGGGCTGGCGGCTCATCTGTACAAGGATTGCCCCAAGCGTGAGAGATCCTGGGCATCGGTGGTTGCGACGACCCCAGCTACGGAGGACAAGGCCCCGACGACCAGGCCTGTGAAGGTCAAGGACGCGACGACCAAGGCCCCAGCGGCCAAGGCCGAGACGACCAAGGCCAAAGCGGTCAAGGAGTCGGTGGCCAAAGCCCCAGCGACGGTCCCAGCAGCTCCGAAGCAGAAGAAAAAGTCAAAGGAGGGTAAGAGTTCTGTCACCCCTCTCTCGATCCCTCCCCCTGCCACCCCCGTCCAATTCCCCCTCACCCCGGCCACCCCTGCTGAGGATTCCACTTCCTCTTCCTCCTTCCCCTACTCCTCAGCAGGTGTCCTTTCCCCTGCCCCGGCAGCCACTCTCCCTCCCCAGACCATGGTAGCGGTGGAATTAACCTTTCCTCCACCCGCCGCTATCTATTCCGAGGAGGATTTTCCCCTTCTTGTCTCCCCAGTTCCAACCCGGGGAAAGAGGAAGGTGGAGGACAGCCCTGCTACTGAATCCTCCAAAAAGAAGATTCTGGATTTCGTAGGCGAAAAGGAGGATACCCTCCCTGAGCCAGAAGAGATGGAGCACATGGTTGAGACCCTGGTGGCCGAGCCAGAAGAGGAGGAACTGGTGGTCGCCGAGATCGAGGCCGCGCTGCTTGACCAGATGGAGGAAGAGGGCCTGCTGGTGATCCCGTCACCAGCAGTCAACACCGACGAGGGACCACCCGACCGGAGTGGTAACTAAGGTGTATTGCCTGCGCTAACTTTTTCTTTTTTCCCTACATGATGGCTAATATTAACTTATTTTCCATTAATGTCAGGAGCATCAAGGACAAGTTCAGACGTCAGACTATTTATGCCTTCCTTACTTCCCAGTTGTGTGATGTTTATATGTTGCAGGAATGTTCCCTTCCCTCCTCTAGGTCCTTCAAACATCTGGCCAGGGAGTGGTCCCACGGTCCATCCTACTGGTCCGGTGGGGGTGACTGCAAGTCTGCGGGGGTCGCAATTCTGATCAGGGGGGGCGCATTCACGCTTGAGTCCGTCCAGGAGCTCATCTGCGGCAGGGCTCTTGTTGTAGATGGCAACTGGGCGGGAGAACCTGTCAGGTTCATCAACGTGTATGCGTCCCCACTGAAGAATGAGCGTTTGGAGCTTTTCCAGACCCTGCGGCTTCAGCTTGCCACCACCAGGACCTTAGTGATGGCCGGGGATTTCAACTGCCCCATCGAGGAGGATGGTCGTAGTTCTGGCACATCTGCCAAGTTGGACATCACGTCCAAGCTGCTCATCGAGATGGTAACCGAGGCCTCTCTTCAGGACGTGGTGGGCTCCATGGGGAGAGGCTCCACGAACTATTCGTGGAGCCGACCCGATGGCTCACTCCGCTCCAGGATTGACTTTGTGTTCACCTCTCGGGCAGTCAGGCAGAGTAGGCACTCGATGGTCTCCTGCTTCTTCTCCGACCACAGAGCCATTCACTTACAAGGTGTCCTCGGCGACGGTTTTCCGTCCGGCCCCGGCTCCTGGAAGCTGAATTGTGCTCTGCTGGCTCAGGATGAAGTCGTGGAGGAGCTGAGAGCAGCCTACGCAATGTGGCAGTCCTACAAGGGTAGCTTCCAAACAGTCTCTGATTGGTGGGAATATGTTAAACTTGAGTTTCGCTGTTTCTTTCAGGCCAAGGGTCGACAACAGGCGTGTGAGAAGAGGAGGGACTTCAGAGGGCTGCAGCGCGAGCTGCGGTCGCTGCAGGACCTTCTTCACTGCGGCTGGGACGTGAGGGAGGAGCTGGAGGAGACCAAGAAGAGCCTGAAAAGGCACTTTGAGGAGGAGTCCAAGCGAATCGTCTTCCGTTCCAAAGTGGAGAATCTGGAGAAGGGTGAGAAATGTAATTCATTCTTTTTCAGGAAACTTCATGCCGGTCACACGCCCCTGAACGAGCTGCGAGACGAGAGCGGAAACATGCGACGTGGGAAGGAGGACGTGATGAGGGTCGTCAGCGACTTCTACAGCGAACTCTACTCCCACAAGACTACCGACCCCGACGCTGCTGATAAGTTCCTGTCAGGTATCACTAACCATCTTGATCCTGCAGGCACGGCAGCCTTGGACAAACCTCTGATGGTGGGCGAATTGCTCTCTGCCGCTAAATCCTTTAGGACCGGCAGGACCCCGGGCAGTGATGGTCTTCCAGCGGAGCTCTATGTAGCGCTGGGAGACCTCATCTGTCCGGACCTGTTGGACCTGTACGAGGAGATGGTGGTGGAGGGTAGAATGCCTCCATCTTTGAGGGAAGGAATGGTCACGATCCTGTACAAGCGGAAGGGAGAGAGGTGCGACCTGAGGAATTGGCGTCCCATCACTCTGCTCAACGTGGACTACAAGATCCTGGCCAAGACGATGGCGACACGACTTAAGACGGTCATCGGACGGATCATCCACCCGGACCAGACCTGCGGCATCCCTGGACGTCGCATCGCAGACAGCCTCGCTCTCGTGCGGGACACGGTCGAGTACATCAAGGTCCGCCGCGCACACGCGGCCCTGGTCTCCTTGGATCAGGAGAAGGCCTTCGACCGGGTTTCCCACGAGTTCATGGGCCGAGCTCTGCACCGGTTAGGTTTGGGTAACATGTTTTGTTCGTATGTCCGTCTGATGTATTTTGATATCCACAGCTCGGTGTTGGTGAACGGCTGGAAGACTGACCCCTTCCCTGTCCTCTCTGGGGTCAGACAAGGCTGCCCTCTATCACCTCTTCTTTTTGTTTGTGTTATAGAACTCTTCGCAGAGGCTATCCGGCAGAATGGAGAGATCAGAGGGATCACCGCACCGGGTCCGGGACGACACGAGGTCAAGTGCTCGCTCTACATGGACGACGTCACCGTCTTCTGCGCTGATCGTGGTTCAGTCGACGCCCTCGTCCAGACGTGTGAGAGGTTCGGCCGGGCTTCAGGGGCCAAAGTCAACTGCAGGAAGTCGGAAGCCATGCTCTTCGGGGATTGGCAGCCGGCCTCCTCCGCCCCCTTCCCCTTCAACATTCAACCGGATTTCCTCAAGGTGCTGGGAGTCTGGTTTGGGAAGGAAGGAGCGGCCCTCAAGTCCTGGCAAGAACGCTTGGCCAAGGTGAAGCAACGGATCGGACTCTGGAGCCTCAGACACCTCACTTGTGAGGGTAAGGCACTCGTCCTGCGTAATGAGGTCCTGCCCGTCTTGCAGTACACGGCGCAGGCCTGGCCCCCACACGTCACTGTGTGCAGGGCCATTACCAGGACAGTGTTTCACTTTGTCTGGGGATCCAAGATGGACAGAGTCAGGCGGGCCGTCATGTACAAGGAGCCTCGCAAGGGTGGGAAGGGCGTTCCAGATATCCCCACCCTCCTGCGATCCTCTTTTGTGTGTGATTGTGTCCGCCGGACTTTGCAAGTCAAGAATGGCTCCGCGGGCAGGTCCATGTCTCGCTTCTTCCTGCTTCCTCTTTGGAGGCGACTCGGCTGGGACAAGTGGGACAGCTCCTTCCCCTACAACTGGACGACGCCATGGTTCTACGGAGACGTCGTTCGATTTGTGGGGGAGCATCAACTGGAGGGACTCAAGCCCGACTTGTGGAAGCCCAAAACTATCCACAAGCTAATCAGAGCCAAGGATGACGTGGAGAACATCACAGGACTTCACCAGGACACGCTGGAGACTGTGTGGACAAATGTGTCGTCTGACAGGCTGACCAACGGGCACAAGGACTTGTCGTGGATGGCGATTCAGGGCGGACTGCCCGTCCGGTCATTCATGCATGCCCGGAACCTGTGCAAGACCCGGTACTGCCCAAGGTGCCCCTTCGTGGAGGAAACATCTTTGCACACTTTTTGGGACTGCGGATTTGCACAGCGCCTATTGACTGCACTTGAGGACGACCTGAGGAACTCTGTCCCCAGGGCGAGCCTATCGCACCATTCTGTGCTTTACGGACTCTTCCCTGGGGTTCATACCGTCGGAGCCATCCAGGAGGCTTGGCGCCTTATGAACTGCTTCAAGGATGCCGTTTGGGTCGCCAGGAACCGGCTCATCTTGAGGAGGGAGAGGATGTCCATCCAGGACTGCCGCAGGCTGATCCACAGCCTGCTCAGAGACTATTCCATCATGGACGGTCCGGAGGACGAGGATGAGGACTAAACCCCTCCTCCCCCTCTCCCCTTATGTGTCTTGTCTTTCAATAAAGCTTCGGGCCTGTGATTTCCCCCCCCACATCCCCTTTTTCCCAATCCCCATCCCTTATCACAGTTCGTCGTACTGTATTGATTGACATGCTTTTTCTTTCAGATTGAGTGTTTTGTGTAGCATAGGGGTGTGATGTGTCTAGTTAGTGCGTCGTATCCTCATGCTATGTAAATATGATGTAGAATTCTGTGTGTACTGGGCTGCGGCACTGTACACTGTCTGTTAACTTATTTTTTGTGCTAATAAAAGATATATTCAATCAAAAAAAATCTGTTCTTATCAGTTTAATATCTGATACGTCCCCTATCTGGGGACCATATATTAAATGGATTTTTAGAACAGGGAGATGGAAAAAGAGCTTGCTCTGTCCACTCCACGCATTGACCTGGTATTGCAGTATCTCCAGGACCGGTGCACCCCTTCTTTAATGCAGTTTCTAAAATCAGAAAGAATTGAATTCAATGTTTTTTGTTCATTTTGCTTGTTTGTCGGATTTTGGGATGGACTCTTTGGCTTTGCTTTTCTTCTCCTCATTGGATTTTTCATGTTCAAAGTTGCAGAAGCCAGATTACAAGCTCATTTTGGTTCAACTTCAGCAACTGTGCATTGCATTGCCATGTAATGTGATGCAATGCTATCTTTCTAGCTCTCCCTTTTTACTTCCTTTTGGATAAACAGACATATTAGGCAAGCATTTTGGAGCTTTCACCTAAATAACTACAGGTGGTGAGATAAGCTGCACAATATAATTGACCTTTCAGTATATTGTTGCACACACACCATCTATTTAGCAAATGCCCTTGTTATCAACAGCAGCCTTTTAAACTCACCTGAGCTAACAGGTATGTGCGCTGGTTACTCTGCTGCGCTTAAAATTTCTTTTTTGGTTTGCTACAATGCCTTTTCTGAAACGTTGTCTCCTTCTGCTGGAACACTGACTTCTTTCATTTAATGCCTGCAGACTATAAAAGAGAACCCAACCCAAAAAGTTTGGTTGATTAGTCTGTGGCATTCTGTTAAACTGTTGCTTATGGCGGTCTCTGTGAGCTTCTCAGCGACATTCAGCCAGCCAGGTATCCTGCCTGCAGTAGATGGAATGTGGCAATGGAACGCTGGCTGCGCGTGTCATAATAGGCTCTGAGCCTTTATATACCTGTGCACAGCAGCAGCCACCTTCAGTCTGCTGCTGGACAGCCAGCAGCAGCAGCAGCAGGAGAGGTATGTAATCAGGAGCCCTCCTGCTAAGGGTAGACAGCTGCTCGTTCCACCCCACCCCCCGCCTTAATTGGTTCTCCTCCCTTCCAACGGTGTTGAGGCGGGTGGGAACAGCAGGGGGTGAAGGTGCTGTGTTTAAAGAGGTGGAGTTATGCAGATCTAAAACGCGTGGATTGCAGCAGCAGCAAGCCGAAAAGTGCAGGCATGTAAGGGATCTAGAGGTTGACAACATGTCTTCTTAACGGGAGTCCAGGAGCTCATCTCCACAAATGGACTTTTCAGGATCCTTGGGTGGCTCCGTAGTTTGAAACCAATTCTGGTTATCGCTTCTCGGCCTTTTGGCTAAGATCAAGTGTAGTATCTGTTCTTATCAGTTTAATATCTGATACGTCCCCTATCTGGGGACCATATATTAAATGGATTTTTAGAACAGGGAGATGGAAAAAGAGCTTGCTCTGTCCACTCCACGCATTGACCTGGTATTGCAGTATCTCCAGGACCGGTGCACCCCTTCTTTAATGCAGTTTCTAAAATCAGAAAGAATTGAATTCAATGTTTTTTGTTCATTTTGCTTGTTTGTCGGATTTTGGGATGGACTCTTTGGCTTTGCTTTTCTTCTCCTCATTGGATTTTTCATGTTCAAAGTTGCAGAAGCCAGATTACAAGCTCATTTTGGTTCAACTTCAGCAACTGTGCATTGCATTGCCATGTAATGTGATGCAATGCTATCTTTCTAGCTCTCCCTTTTTACTTCCTTTTGGATAAACAGACATATTAGGCAAGCATTTTGGAGCTTTCACCTAAATAACTACAGGTGGTGAGATAAGCTGCACAATATAATTGACCTTTCAGTATATTGTTGCACACACACCATCTATTTAGCAAATGCCCTTGTTATCAACAGCAGCCTTTTAAACTCACCTGAGCTAACAGGTATGTGCGCTGGTTACTCTGCTGCGCTTAAAATTTCTTTTTTGGTTTGCTACAATGCCTTTTCTGAAACGTTGTCTCCTTCTGCTGGAACACTGACTTCTTTCATTTAATGCCTGCAGACTATAAAAGAGAACCCAACCCAAAAAGTTTGGTTGATTAGTCTGTGGCATTCTGTTAAACTGTTGCTTATGGCGGTCTCTGTGAGCTTCTCAGCGACATTCAGCCAGCCAGGTATCCTGCCTGCAGTAGATGGAATGTGGCAATGGAACGCTGGCTGCGCGTGTCATAATAGGCTCTGAGCCTTTATATACCTGTGCACAGCAGCAGCCACCTTCAGTCTGCTGCTGGACAGCCAGCAGCAGCAGCAGCAGGAGAGGTATGTAATCAGGAGCCCTCCTGCTAAGGGTAGACAGCTGCTCGTTCCACCCCACCCCCCGCCTTAATTGGTTCTCCTCCCTTCCAACGGTGTTGAGGCGGGTGGGAACAGCAGGGGGTGAAGGTGCTGTGTTTAAAGAGGTGGAGTTATGCAGATCTAAAACGCGTGGATTGCAGCAGCAGCAAGCCGAAAAGTGCAGGCATGTAAGGGATCTAGAGGTTGACAACATGTCTTCTTAACGGGAGTCCAGGAGCTCATCTCCACAAATGGACTTTTCAGGATCCTTGGGTGGCTCCGTAGTTTGAAACCAATTCTGGTTATCGCTTCTCGGCCTTTTGGCTAAGATCAAGTGTAGTATCTGTTCTTATCAGTTTAATATCTGATACGTCCCCTATCTGGGGACCATATATTAAATGGATTTTTAGAACAGGGAGATGGAAAAAGAGCTTGCTCTGTCCACTCCACGCATTGACCTGGTATTGCAGTATCTCCAGGACCGGTGCACCCCTTCTTTAATGCAGTTTCTAAAATCAGAAAGAATTGAATTCAATGTTTTTTGTTCATTTTGCTTGTTTGTCGGATTTTGGGATGGACTCTTTGGCTTTGCTTTTCTTCTCCTGATTGGATTTTTCATGTTCAAAGTTGCAGAAGCCAGATTACAAGCTCATTTTGGTTCAACTTCAGCAACTGTGCATTGCATTGCCATGTAATGTGATGCAATGCTATCTTTCTAGCTCTCCCTTTTTACTTCCTTTTGGATAAACAGACATATTAGGCAAGCATTTTGGAGCTTTCACCTAAATAACTACAGGTGGTGAGATAAGCTGCACAATATAATTGACCTTTCAGTATATTGTTGCACACACACCATCTATTTAGCAAATGCCCTTGTTATCAACAGCAGCCTTTTAAACTCACCTGAGCTAACAGGTATGTGCGCTGGTTACTCTGCTGCGCTTAAAATTTCTTTTTTGGTTTGCTACAATGCCTTTTCTGAAACGTTGTCTCCTTCTGCTGGAACACTGACTTCTTTCATTTAATGCCTGCAGACTATAAAAGAGAACCCAACCCAAAAAGTTTGGTTGATTAGTCTGTAGCATTCTGTTAAACTGTTGCTTATGGCGGTCTCTATGAGCTTCTCAGCGACATTCAGCCAGCCAGGTATCCTGCCTGCAGTAGATGGAATGTGGCAATGGAACGCTGGCTGCGCGTGTCATAATAGGCTCTGAGCCTTTATATACCTGTGCACAGCAGCAGCCACCTTCAGTCTGCTGCTGGACAGCCAGCAGCAGCAGCAGCAGGAGAGGTATGTAATCAGGAGCCCTCCTGCTAAGGGTAGACAGCTGCTCGTTCCACCCCACCCCCCGCCTTAATTGGTTCTCCTCCCTTCCAACGGTGTTGAGGCGGGTGGGAACAGCAGGGGGTGAAGGTGCTGTGTTTAAAGAGGTGGAGTTATGCAGATCTAAAACGCGTGGATTGCAGCAGCAGCAAGCCGAAAAGTGCAGGCATGTAAGGGATCTAGAGGTTGACAACATGTCTTCTTAACGGGAGTCCAGGAGCTCATCTCCACAAATGGACTTTTCAGGATCCTTGGGTGGCTCCGTAGTTTGAAACCAATTCTGGTTATCGCTTCTCGGCCTTTTGGCTAAGATCAAGTGTAGTATCTGTTCTTATCAGTTTAATATCTGATACGTCCCCTATCTGGGGACCATATATTAAATGGATTTTTAGAACAGGGAGATGGAAAAAGAGCTTGCTCTGTCCACTCCACGCATTGACCTGGTATTGCAGTATCTCCAGGACCGGTGCACCCCTTCTTTAATGCAGTTTCTAAAATCAGAAAGAATTGAATTCAATGTTTTTTGTTCATTTTGCTTGTTTGTCGGATTTTGGGATGGACTCTTTGGCTTTGCTTTTCTTCTCCTCATTGGATTTTTCATGTTCAAAGTTGCAGAAGCCAGATTACAAGCTCATTTTGGTTCAACTTCAGCAACTGTGCATTGCATTGCCATGTAATGTGATGCAATGCTATCTTTCTAGCTCTCCCTTTTTACTTCCTTTTGGATAAACAGACATATTAGGCAAGCATTTTGGAGCTTTCACCTAAATAACTACAGGTGGTGAGATAAGCTGCACAATATAATTGACCTTTCAGTATATTGTTGCACACACACCATCTATTTAGCAAATGCCCTTGTTATCAACAGCAGCCTTTTAAACTCACCTGAGCTAACAGGTATGTGCGCTGGTTACTCTGCTGCGCTTAAAATTTCTTTTTTGGTTTGCTACAATGCCTTTTCTGAAACGTTGTCTCCTTCTGCTGGAACACTGACTTCTTTCATTTAATGCCTGCAGACTATAAAAGAGAACCCAACCCAAAAAGTTTGGTTGATTAGTCTGTGGCATTCTGTTAAACTGTTGCTTATGGCGGTCTCTGTGAGCTTCTCAGCGACATTCAGCCAGCCAGGTATCCTGCCTGCAGTAGATGGAATGTGGCAATGGAACGCTGGCTGCGCGTGTCATAATAGGCTCTGAGCCTTTATATACCTGTGCACAGCAGCAGCCACCTTCAGTCTGCTGCTGGACAGCCAGCAGCAGCAGCAGCAGGAGAGGTATGTAATCAGGAGCCCTCCTGCTAAGGGTAGACAGCTGCTCGTTCCACCCCACCCCCCGCCTTAATTGGTTCTCCTCCCTTCCAACGGTGTTGAGGCGGGTGGGAACAGCAGGGGGTGAAGGTGCTGTGTTTAAAGAGGTGGAGTTATGCAGATCTAAAACGCGTGGATTGCAGCAGCAGCAAGCCGAAAAGTGCAGGCATGTAAGGGATCTAGAGGTTGACAACATGTCTTCTTAACGGGAGTCCAGGAGCTCATCTCCACAAATGGACTTTTCAGGATCCTTGGGTGGCTCCGTAGTTTGAAACCAATTCTGGTTATCGCTTCTCGGCCTTTTGGCTAAGATCAAGTGTAGTATCTGTTCTTATCAGTTTAATATCTGATACGTCCCCTATCTGGGGACCATATATTAAATGGATTTTTAGAACAGGGAGATGGAAAAAGAGCTTGCTCTGTCCACTCCACGCATTGACCTGGTATTGCAGTATCTCCAGGACCGGTGCACCCCTTCTTTAATGCAGTTTCTAAAATCAGAAAGAATTGAATTCAATGTTTTTTGTTCATTTTGCTTGTTTGTCGGATTTTGGGATGGACTCTTTGGCTTTGCTTTTCTTCTCCTCATTGGATTTTTCATGTTCAAAGTTGCAGAAGCCAGATTACAAGCTCATTTTGGTTCAACTTCAGCAACTGTGCATTGCATTGCCATGTAATGTGATGCAATGCTATCTTTCTAGCTCTCCCTTTTTACTTCCTTTTGGATAAACAGACATATTAGGCAAGCATTTTGGAGCTTTCACCTAAATAACTACAGGTGGTGAGATAAGCTGCACAATATAATTGACCTTTCAGTATATTGTTGCACACACACCATCTATTTAGCAAATGCCCTTGTTATCAACAGCAGCCTTTTAAACTCACCTGAGCTAACAGGTATGTGCGCTGGTTACTCTGCTGCGCTTAAAATTTCTTTTTTGGTTTGCTACAATGCCTTTTCTGAAACGTTGTCTCCTTCTGCTGGAACACTGACTTCTTTCATTTAATGCCTGCAGACTATAAAAGAGAACCCAACCCAAAAAGTTTGGTTGATTAGTCTGTGGCATTCTGTTAAACTGTTGCTTATGGCGGTCTCTATGAGCTTCTCAGCGACATTCAGCCAGCCAGGTATCCTGCCTGCAGTAGATGGAATGTGGCAATGGAACGCTGGCTGCGCGTGTCATAATAGGCTCTGAGCCTTTATATACCTGTGCACAGCAGCAGCCACCTTCAGTCTGCTGCTGGACAGCCAGCAGCAGCAGCAGCAGGAGAGGTATGTAATCAGGAGCCCTCCTGCTAAGGGTAGACAGCTGCTCGTTCCACCCCACCCCCCGCCTTAATTGGTTCTCCTCCCTTCCAACGGTGTTGAGGCGGGTGGGAACAGCAGGGGGTGAAGGTGCTGTGTTTAAAGAGGTGGAGTTATGCAGATCTAAAACGCGTGGATTGCAGCAGCAGCAAGCCGAAAAGTGCAGGCATGTAAGGGATCTAGAGGTTGACAACATGTCTTCTTAACGGGAGTCCAGGAGCTCATCTCCACAAATGGACTTTTCAGGATCCTTGGGTGGCTCCGTAGTTTGAAACCAATTCTGGTTATCGCTTCTCGGCCTTTTGGCTAAGATCAAGTGTAGTATCTGTTCTTATCAGTTTAATATCTGATACGTCCCCTATCTGGGGACCATATATTAAATGGATTTTTAGAACAGGGAGATGGAAAAAGAGCTTGCTCTGTCCACTCCACGCATTGACCTGGTATTGCAGTATCTCCAGGACCGGTGCACCCCTTCTTTAATGCAGTTTCTAAAATCAGAAAGAATTGAATTCAATGTTTTTTGTTCATTTTGCTTGTTTGTCGGATTTTGGGATGGACTCTTTGGCTTTGCTTTTCTTCTCCTCATTGGATTTTTCATGTTCAAAGTTGCAGAAGCCAGATTACAAGCTCATTTTGGTTTAACTTCAGCAACTGTGCATTGCATTGCCATGTAATGTGATGCAATGCTATCTTTCTAGCTCTCCCTTTTTACTTCCTTTTGGATAAACAGACATATTAGGCAAGCATTTTGGAGCTTTCACCTAAATAACTACAGGTGGTGAGATAAGCTGCACAATATAATTGACCTTTCAGTATATTGTTGCACACACACCATCTATTTAGCAAATGCCCTTGTTATCAACAGCAGCCTTTTAAACTCACCTGAGCTAACAGGTATGTGCGCTGGTTACTCTGCTGCGCTTAAAATTTCTTTTTTGGTTTGCTACAATGCCTTTTCTGAAACGTTGTCTCCTTCTGCTGGAACACTGACTTCTTTCATTTAATGCCTGCAGACTATAAAAGAGAACCCAACCCAAAAAGTTTGGTTGATTAGTCTGTGGCATTCTGTTAAACTGTTGCTTATGGCGGTCTCTGTGAGCTTCTCAGCGACATTCAGCCAGCCAGGTATCCTGCCTGCAGTAGATGGAATGTGGCAATGGAACGCTGGCTGCGCGTGTCATAATAGGCTCTGAGCCTTTATATACCTGTGCACAGCAGCAGCCACCTTCAGTCTGCTGCTGGACAGCCAGCAGCAGCAGCAGCAGGAGAGGTATGTAATCAGGAGCCCTCCTGCTAAGGGTAGACAGCTGCTCGTTCCACCCCACCCCCCGCCTTAATTGGTTCTCCTCCCTTCCAACGGTGTTGAGGCGGGTGGGAACAGCAGGGGGTGAAGGTGCTGTGTTTAAAGAGGTGGAGTTATGCAGATCTAAAACGCGTGGATTGCAGCAGCAGCAAGCCGAAAAGTGCAGGCATGTAAGGGATCTAGAGGTTGACAACATGTCTTCTTAACGGGAGTCCAGGAGCTCATCTCCACAAATGGACTTTTCAGGATCCTTGGGTGGCTCCGTAGTTTGAAACCAATTCTGGTTATCGCTTCTCGGCCTTTTGGCTAAGATCAAGTGTAGTATCTGTTCTTATCAGTTTAATATCTGATACGTCCCCTATCTGGGGACCATATATTAAATGGATTTTTAGAACAGGGAGATGGAAAAAGAGCTTGCTCTGTCCACTCCACGCATTGACCTGGTATTGCAGTATCTCCAGGACCGGTGCACCCCTTCTTTAATGCAGTTTCTAAAATCAGAAAGAATTGAATTCAATGTTTTTTGTTCATTTTGCTTGTTTGTCGGATTTTGGGATGGACTCTTTGGCTTTGCTTTTCTTCTCCTCATTGGATTTTTCATGTTCAAAGTTGCAGAAGCCAGATTACAAGCTCATTTTGGTTCAACTTCGGCAACTGTGCATTGCATTGCCATGTAATGTGATGCAATGCTATCTTTCTAGCTCTCCCTTTTTACTTCCTTTTGGATAAACAGACATATTAGGCAAGCATTTTGGAGCTTTCACCTAAATAACTACAGGTGGTGAGATAAGCTGCACAATATAATTGACCTTTCAGTATATTGTTGCACACACACCATCTATTTAGCAAATGCCCTTGTTATCAACAGCAGCCTTTTAAACTCACCTGAGCTAACAGGTATGTGCGCTGGTTACTCTGCTGCGCTTAAAATTTCTTTTTTGGTTTGCTACAATGCCTTTTCTGAAACGTTGTCTCCTTCTGCTGGAACACTGACTTCTTTCATTTAATGCCTGCAGACTATAAAAGAGAACCCAACCCAAAAAGTTTGGTTGATTAGTCTGTGGCATTCTGTTAAACTGTTGCTTATGGCGGTCTCTGTGAGCTTCTCAGCGACATTCAGCCAGCCAGGTATCCTGCCTGCAGTAGATGGAATGTGGCAATGGAACGCTGGCTGCGCGTGTCATAATAGGCTCTGAGCCTTTATATACCTGTGCACAGCAGCAGCCACCTTCAGTCTGCTGCTGGACAGCCAGCAGCAGCAGCAGCAGGAGAGGTATGTAATCAGGAGCCCTCCTGCTAAGGGTAGACAGCTGCTCGTTCCACCCCACCCCCCGCCTTAATTGGTTCTCCTCCCTTCCAACGGTGTTGAGGCGGGTGGGAACAGCAGGGGGTGAAGGTGCTGTGTTTAAAGAGGTGGAGTTATGCAGATCTAAAACGCGTGGATTGCAGCAGCAGCAAGCCGAAAAGTGCAGGCATGTAAGGGATCTAGAGGTTGACAACATGTCTTCTTAACGGGAGTCCAGGAGCTCATCTCCACAAATGGACTTTTCAGGATCCTTGGGTGGCTCCGTAGTTTGAAACCAATTCTGGTTATCGCTTCTCGGCCTTTTGGCTAAGATCAAGTGTAGTATCTGTTCTTATCAGTTTAATATCTGATACGTCCCCTATCTGGGGACCATATATTAAATGGATTTTTAGAACAGGGAGATGGAAAAAGAGCTTGCTCTGTCCACTCCACGCATTGACCTGGTATTGCAGTATCTCCAGGACCGGTGCACCCCTTCTTTAATGCAGTTTCTAAAATCAGAAAGAATTGAATTCAATGTTTTTTGTTCATTTTGCTTGTTTGTCGGATTTTGGGATGGACTCTTTGGCTTTGCTTTTCTTCTCCTCATTGGATTTTTCATGTTCAAAGTTGCAGAAGCCAGATTACAAGCTCATTTTGGTTCAACTTCAGCAACTGTGCATTGCATTGCCATGTAATGTGATGCAATGCTATCTTTCTAGCTCTCCCTTTTTACTTCCTTTTGGATAAACAGACATATTAGGCAAGCATTTTGGAGCTTTCACCTAAATAACTACAGGTGGTGAGATAAGCTGCACAATATAATTGACCTTTCAGTATATTGTTGCACACACACCATCTATTTAGCAAATGCCCTTGTTATCAACAGCAGCCTTTTAAACTCACCTGAGCTAACAGGTATGTGCGCTGGTTACTCTGCTGCGCTTAAAATTTCTTTTTTGGTTTGCTACAATGCCTTTTCTAAAACGTTGTCTCCTTCTGCTGGAACACTGACTTCTTTCATTTAATGCCTGCAGACTATAAAAGAGAACCCAACCCAAAAAGTTTGGTTGATTAGTCTGTGGCATTCTGTTAAACTGTTGCTTATGGCGGTCTCTGTGAGCTTCTCAGCGACATTCAGCCAGCCAGGTATCCTGCCTGCAGTAGATGGAATGTGGCAATGGAACGCTGGCTGCGCGTGTCATAATAGGCTCTGAGCCTTTATATACCTGTGCACAGCAGCAGCCACCTTCAGTCTGCTGCTGGACAGCCAGCAGCAGCAGCAGCAGGAGAGGTATGTAATCAGGAGCCCTCCTGCTAAGGGTAGACAGCTGCTCGTTCCACCCCACCCCCCGCCTTAATTGGTTCTCCTCCCTTCCAACGGTGTTGAGGCGGGTGGGAACAGCAGGGGGTGAAGGTGCTGTGTTTAAAGAGGTGGAGTTATGCAGATCTAAAACGCGTGGATTGCAGCAGCAGCAAGCCGAAAAGTGCAGGCATGTAAGGGATCTAGAGGTTGACAACATGTCTTCTTAACGGGAGTCCAGGAGCTCATCTCCACAAATGGACTTTTCAGGATCCTTGGGTGGCTCCGTAGTTTGAAACCAATTCTGGTTATCGCTTCTCGGCCTTTTGGCTAAGATCAAGTGTAGTATCTGTTCTTATCAGTTTAATATCTGATACGTCCCCTATCTGGGGACCATATATTAAATGGATTTTTAGAACAGGGAGATGGAAAAAGAGCTTGCTCTGTCCACTCCACGCATTGACCTGGTATTGCAGTATCTCCAGGACCGGTGCACCCCTTCTTTAATGCAGTTTCTAAAATCAGAAAGAATTGAATTCAATGTTTTTTGTTCATTTTGCTTGTTTGTCGGATTTTGGGATGGACTCTTTGGCTTTGCTTTTCTTCTCCTCATTGGATTTTTCATGTTCAAAGTTGCAGAAGCCAGATTACAAGCTCATTTTGGTTCAACTTCAGCAACTGTGCATTGCATTGCCATGTAATGTGATGCAATGCTATCTTTCTAGCTCTCCCTTTTTACTTCCTTTTGGATAAACAGACATATTAGGCAAGCATTTTGGAGCTTTCACCTAAATAACTACAGGTGGTGAGATAAGCTGCACAATATAATTGACCTTTCAGTATATTGTTGCACACACACCATCTATTTAGCAAATGCCCTTGTTATCAACAGCAGCCTTTTAAACTCACCTGAGCTAACAGGTATGTGCGCTGGTTACTCTGCTGCGCTTAAAATTTCTTTTTTGGTTTGCTACAATGCCTTTTCTGAAACGTTGTCTCCTTCTGCTGGAACACTGACTTCTTTCATTTAATGCCTGCAGACTATAAAAGAGAACCCAACCCAAAAAGTTTGGTTGATTAGTCTGTGGCATTCTGTTAAACTGTTGCTTATGGCGGTCTCTGTGAGCTTCTCAGCGACATTCAGCCAGCCAGGTATCCTGCCTGCAGTAGATGGAATGTGGCAATGGAACGCTGGCTGCGCGTGTCATAATAGGCTCTGAGCCTTTATATACCTGTGCACAGCAGCAGCCACCTTCAGTCTGCTGCTGGACAGCCAGCAGCAGCAGCAGGAGAGGTATGTAATCAGGAGCCCTCCTGCTAAGGGTAGACAGCTGCTCGTTCCACCCCACCCCCCGCCTTAATTGGTTCTCCTCCCTTCCAACGGTGTTGAGGCGGGTGGGAACAGCAGGGGGTGAAGGTGCTGTGTTTAAAGAGGTGGAGTTATGCAGATCTAAAACGCGTGGATTGCAGCAGCAGCAAGCCGAAAAGTGCAGGCATGTAAGGGATCTAGAGGTTGACAACATGTCTTCTTAACGGGAGTCCAGGAGCTCATCTCCACAAATGGACTTTTCAGGATCCTTGGGTGGCTCCGTAGTTTGAAACCAATTCTGGTTATCGCTTCTCGGCCTTTTGGCTAAGATCAAGTGTAGTATCTGTTCTTATCAGTTTAATATCTGATACGTCCCCTATCTGGGGACCATATATTAAATGGATTTTTAGAACAGGGAGATGGAAAAAGAGCTTGCTCTGTCCACTCCACGCATTGACCTGGTATTGCAGTATCTCCAGGACCGGTGCACCCCTTCTTTAATGCAGTTTCTAAAATCAGAAAGAATTGAATTCAATGTTTTTTGTTCATTTTGCTTGTTTGTCGGATTTTGGGATGGACTCTTTGGCTTTGCTTTTCTTCTCCTCATTGGATTTTTCATGTTCAAAGTTGCAGAAGCCAGATTACAAGCTCATTTTGGTTCAACTTCAGCAACTGTGCATTGCATTGTCATGTAATGTGATGCAATGCTATCTTTCTAGCTTTCCCTTTTTACTTCCTTTTGGATAAACAGACATATTAGGCAAGCATTTTGGAGCTTTCACCTAAATAACTACAGGTGGTGAGATAAGCTGCACAATATAATTGACCTTTCAGTATATTGTTGCACACACACCATCTATTTAGCAAATGCCCTTGTTATCAACAGCAGCCTTTTAAACTCACCTGAGCTAACAGGTATGTGCGCTGGTTACTCTGCTGCGCTTAAAATTTCTTTTTTGGTTTGCTACAATGCCTTTTCTGAAACGTTGTCTCCTTCTGCTGGAACACTGACTTCTTTCATTTAATGCCTGCAGACTATAAAAGAGATCCCAACCCAAAAAGTTTGGTTGATTAGTCTGTGGCATTCTGTTAAACTGTTGCTTATGGCGGTCTCTGTGAGCTTCTCAGCGACATTCAGCCAGCCAGGTATCCTGCCTGCAGTAGATGGAATGTGGCAATGGAACGCTGGCTGCGCGTGTCATAATAGGCTCTGAGCCTTTATATACCTGTGCACAGCAGCAGCCACCTTCAGTCTGCTGCTGGACAGCCAGCAGCAGCAGCAGCAGGAGAGGTATGTAATCAGGAGCCCTCCTGCTAAGGGTAGACAGCTGCTCGTTCCACCCCACCCCCCGCCTTAATTGGTTCTCCTCCCTTCCAACGGTGTTGAGGCGGGTGGGAACAGCAGGGAGTGAAGGTGCTGTGTTTAAAGAGGTGGAGTTATGCAGATCTAAAACGCGTGGATTGCAGCAGCAGCAAGCCGAAAAGTGCAGGCATGTAAGGGATCTAGAGGTTGACAACATGTCTTCTTAACGGGAGTCCAGGAGCTCATCTCCACAAATGGACTTTTCAGGATCCTTGGGTGGCTCCGTAGTTTGAAACCAATTCTGGTTATCGCTTCTCGGCCTTTTGGCTAAGATCAAGTGTAGTATCTGTTCTTATCAGTTTAATATCTGATACGTCCCCTATCTGGGGACCATATATTAAATGGATTTTTAGAACAGGGAGATGGAAAAAGAGCTTGCTCTGTCCACTCCACGCATTGACCTGGTATTGCAGTATCTCCAGGACCGGTGCACCCCTTCTTTAATGCAGTTTCTAAAATCAGAAAGAATTGAATTCAATGTTTTTTGTTCATTTTGCTTGTTTGTCGGATTTTGGGATGGACTCTTTGGCTTTGCTTTTCTTCTCCTCATTGGATTTTTCATGTTCAAAGTTGCAGAAGCCAGATTACAAGCTCATTTTGGTTCAACTTCAGCAACTGTGCATTGCATTGCCATGTAATGTGATGCAATGCTATCTTTCTAGCTCTCCCTTTTTACTTCCTTTTGGATAAACAGACATATTAGGCAAGCATTTTGGAGCTTTCACCTAAATAACTACAGGTGGTGAGATAAGCTGCACAATATAATTGACCTTTCAGTATATTGTTGCACACACACCATCTATTTAGCAAATGCCCTTGTTATCAACAGCAGCCTTTTAAACTCACCTGAGCTAACAGGTATGTGCGCTGGTTACTCTGCTGCGCTTAAAATTTCTTTTTTGGTTTGCTACAATGCCTTTTCTGAAACGTTGTCTCCTTCTGCTGGAACACTGACTTCTTTCATTTAATGCCTGCAGACTATAAAAGAGAACCCAACCCAAAAAGTTTGGTTGATTAGTCTGTGGCATTCTGTTAAACTGTTGCTTATGGCGGTCTCTGTGAGCTTCTCAGCGACATTCAGCCAGCCAGGTATCCTGCCTGCAGTAGATGGAATGTGGCAATGGAACGCTGGCTGCGCGTGTCATAATAGGCTCTGAGCCTTTATATACCTGTGCACAGCAGCAGCCACCTTCAGTCTGCTGCTGGACAGCCAGCAGCAGCAGCAGCAGGAGAGGTATGTAATCAGGAGCCCTCCTGCTAAGGGTAGACAGCTGCTCGTTCCACCCCACCCCCCGCCTTAATTGGTTCTCCTCCCTTCCAACGGTGTTGAGGCGGGTGGGAACAGCAGGGGGTGAAGGTGCTGTGTTTAAAGAGGTGGAGTTATGCAGATCTAAAACGCGTGGATTGCAGCAGCAGCAAGCCGAAAAGTGCAGGCATGTAAGGGATCTAGAGGTTGACAACATGTCTTCTTAACGGGAGTCCAGGAGCTCATCTCCACAAATGGACTTTTCAGGATCCTTGGGTGGCTCCGTAGTTTGAAACCAATTCTGGTTATCGCTTCTCGGCCTTTTGGCTAAGATCAAGTGTAGTATCTGTTCTTATCAGTTTAATATCTGATACGTCCCCTATCTGGGGACCATATATTAAATGGATTTTTAGAACAGGGAGATGGAAAAAGAGCTTGTTCTGTCCACTCCACGCATTGACCTGGTATTGCAGTATCTCCAGGACCGGTGCACCCCTTCTTTAATGCAGTTTCTAAAATCAGAAAGAATTGAATTCAATGTTTTTTGTTCATTTTGCTTGTTTGTCGGATTTTGGGATGGACTCTTTGGCTTTGCTTTTCTTCTCCTCATTGGATTTTTCATGTTCAAAGTTGCAGAAGCCAGATTACAAGCTCATTTTGGTTCAACTTCAGCAACTGTGCATTGCATTGCCATGTAATGTGATGCAATGCTATCTTTCTAGCTCTCCCTTTTTACTTCCTTTTGGATAAACAGACATATTAGGCAAGCATTTTGGAGCTTTCACCTAAATAACTACAGGTGGTGAGATAAGCTGCACAATATAATTGACCTTTCAGTATATTGTTGCACACACACCATCTATTTAGCAAATGCCCTTGTTATCAACAGCAGCCTTTTAAACTCACCTGAGCTAACAGGTATGTGCGCTGGTTACTCTGCTGCGCTTAAAATTTCTTTTTTGGTTTGCTACAATGCCTTTTCTGAAACGTTGTCTCCTTCTGCTGGAACACTGACTTCTTTCATTTAATGCCTGCAGACTATAAAAGAGAACCCAGCCCAAAAAGTTTGGTTGATTAGTCTGTGGCATTCTGTTAAACTGTTGCTTATGGCGGTCTCTGTGAGCTTCTCAGCGACATTCAGCCAGCCAGGTATCCTGCCTGCAGTAGATGGAATGTGGCAATGGAACGCTGGCTGCGCGTGTCATAATAGGCTCTGAGCCTTTATATACCTGTGCACAGCAGCAGCCACCTTCAGTCTGCTGCTGGACAGCCAGCAGCAGCAGCAGCAGGAGAGGTATGTAATCAGGAGCCCTCCTGCTAAGGGTAGACAGCTGCTCGTTCCACCCCACCCCCCGCCTTAATTGGTTCTCCTCCCTTCCAACGGTGTTGAGGCGGGTGGGAACAGCAGGGGGTGAAGGTGCTGTGTTTAAAGAGGTGGAGTTATGCAGATCTAAAACGCGTGGATTGCAGCAGCAGCAAGCCGAAAAGTGCAGGCATGTAAGGGATCTAGAGGTTGACAACATGTCTTCTTAACGGGAGTCCAGGAGCTCATCTCCACAAATGGACTTTTCAGGATCCTTGGGTGGCTCCGTAGTTTGAAACCAATTCTGGTTATCGCTTCTCGGCCTTTTGGCTAAGATCAAGTGTAGTATCTGTTCTTATCAGTTTAATATCTGATACGTCCCCTATCTGGGGACCATATATTAAATGGATTTTTAGAACAGGGAGATGGAAAAAGAGCTTGCTCTGTCCACTCCACGCATTGACCTGGTATTGCAGTATCTCCAGGACCGGTGCACCCCTTCTTTAATGCAGTTTCTAAAATCAGAAAGAATTGAATTCAATGTTTTTTGTTCATTTTGCTTGTTTGTCGGATTTTGGGATGGACTCTTTGGCTTTGCTTTTCTTCTCCTCATTGGATTTTTCATGTTCAAAGTTGCAGAAGCCAGATTACAAGCTCATTTTGGTTCAACTTCAGCAACTGTGCATTGCATTGCCATGTAATGTGATGCAATGCTATCTTTCTAGCTCTCCCTTTTTACTTCCTTTTGGATAAACAGACATATTAGGCAAGCATTTTGGAGCTTTCACCTAAATAACTACAGGTGGTGAGATAAGCTGCACAATATAATTGACCTTTCAGTATATTGTTGCACACACACCATCTATTTAGCAAATGCCCTTGTTATCAACAGCAGCCTTTTAAACTCACCTGAGCTAACAGGTATGTGCGCTGGTTACTCTGCTGCGCTTAAAATTTCTTTTTTGGTTTGCTACAATGCCTTTTCTGAAACGTTGTCTCCTTCTGCTGGAACACTGACTTCTTTCATTTAATGCCTGCAGACTATAAAAGAGAACCCAACCCAAAAAGTTTGGTTGATTAGTCTGTGGCATTCTGTTAAACTGTTGCTTATGGCGGTCTCTGTGAGCTTCTCAGCGACATTCAGCCAGCCAGGTATCCTGCCTGCAGTAGATGGAATGTGGCAATGGAACGCTGGCTGCGCGTGTCATAATAGGCTCTGAGCCTTTATATACCTGTGCACAGCAGCAGCCACCTTCAGTCTGCTGCTGGACAGCCAGCAGCAGCAGCAGGAGAGGTATGTAATCAGGAGCCCTCCTGCTAAGGGTAGACAGCTGCTCGTTCCACCCCACCCCCCGCCTTAATTGGTTCTCCTCCCTTCCAACGGTGTTGAGGCGGGTGGGAACAGCAGGGGGTGAAGGTGCTGTGTTTAAAGAGGTGGAGTTATGCAGATCTAAAACGCGTGGATTGCAGCAGCAGCAAGCCGAAAAGTGCAGGCATGTAAGGGATCTAGAGGTTGACAACATGTCTTCTTAACGGGAGTCCAGGAGCTCATCTCCACAAATGGACTTTTCAGGATCCTTGGGTGGCTCCGTAGTTTGAAACCAATTCTGGTTATCGCTTCTCGGCCTTTTGGCTAAGATCAAGTGTAGTATCTGTTCTTATCAGTTTAATATCTGATACGTCCCCTATCTGGGGACCATATATTAAATGGATTTTTAGAACAGGGAGATGGAAAAAGAGCTTGCTCTGTCCACTCCACGCATTGACCTGGTATTGCAGTATCTCCAGGACCGGTGCACCCCTTCTTTAATGCAGTTTCTAAAATCAGAAAGAATTGAATTCAATGTTTTTTGTTCATTTTGCTTGTTTGTCGGATTTTGGGATGGACTCTTTGGCTTTGCTTTTCTTCTCCTCATTGGATTTTTCATGTTCAAAGTTGCAGAAGCCAGATTACAAGCTCATTTTGGTTCAACTTCAGCAACTGTGCATTGCATTGCCATGTAATGTGATGCAATGCTATCTTTCTAGCTCTCCCTTTTTACTTCCTTTTGGATAAACAGACATATTAGGCAAGCATTTTGGAGCTTTCACCTAAATAACTACAGGTGGTGAGATAAGCTGCACAATATAATTGACCTTTCAGTATATTGTTGCACACACACCATCTATTTAGCAAATGCCCTTGTTATCAACAGCAGCCTTTTAAACTCACCTGAGCTAACAGGTATGTGCGCTGGTTACTCTGCTGCGCTTAAAATTTCTTTTTTGGTTTGCTACAATGCCTTTTCTGAAACGTTGTCTCCTTCTGCTGGAACACTGACTTCTTTCATTTAATGCCTGCAGACTATAAAAGAGAACCCAACCCAAAAAGTTTGGTTGATTAGTCTGTGGCATTCTGTTAAACTGTTGCTTATGGCGGTCTCTGTGAGCTTCTCAGCGACATTCAGCCAGCCAGGTATCCTGCCTGCAGTAGATGGAATGTGGCAATGGAACGCTGGCTGCGCGTGTCATAATAGGCTCTGAGCCTTTATATACCTGTGCACAGCAGCAGCCACCTTCAGTCTGCTGCTGGACAGCCAGCAGCAGCAGCAGCAGGAGAGGTATGTAATCAGGAGCCCTCCTGCTAAGGGTAGACAGCTGCTCGTTCCACCCCACCCCCCGCCTTAATTGGTTCTCCTCCCTTCCAACGGTGTTGAGGCGGGTGGGAACAGCAGGGGGTGAAGGTGCTGTGTTTAAAGAGGTGGAGTTATGCAGATCTAAAACGCGTGGATTGCAGCAGCAGCAAGCCGAAAAGTGCAGGCATGTAAGGGATCTAGAGGTTGACAACATGTCTTCTTAACGGGAGTCCAGGAGCTCATCTCCACAAATGGACTTTTCAGGATCCTTGGGTGGCTCCGTAGTTTGAAACCAATTCTGGTTATCGCTTCTCGGCCTTTTGGCTAAGATCAAGTGTAGTATCTGTTCTTATCAGTTTAATATCTGATACGTCCCCTATCTGGGGACCATATATTAAATGGATTTTTAGAACAGGGAGATGGAAAAAGAGCTTGCTCTGTCCACTCCACGCATTGACCTGGTATTGCAGTATCTCCAGGACCGGTGCACCCCTTCTTTAATGCAGTTTCTAAAATCAGAAAGAATTGAATTCAATGTTTTTTGTTCATTTTGCTTGTTTGTCGGATTTTGGGATGGACTCTTTGGCTTTGCTTTTCTTCTCCTCATTGGATTTTTCATGTTCAAAGTTGCAGAAGCCAGATTACAAGCTCATTTTGGTTCAACTTCAGCAACTGTGCATTGCATTGCCATGTAATGTGATGCAATGCTATCTTTCTAGCTCTCCCTTTTTACTTCCTTTTGGATAAACAGACATATTAGGCAAGCATTTTGGAGCTTTCACCTAAATAACTACAGGTGGTGAGATAAGCTGCACAATATAATTGACCTTTCAGTATATTGTTGCACACACACCATCTATTTAGCAAATGCCCTTGTTATCAACAGCAGCCTTTTAAACTCACCTGAGCTAACAGGTATGTGCGCTGGTTACTCTGCTGCGCTTAAAATTTCTTTTTTGGTTTGCTACAATGCCTTTTCTGAAACGTTGTCTCCTTCTGCTGGAACACTGACTTCTTTCATTTAATGCCTGCAGACTATAAAAGAGAACCCAGCCCAAAAAGTTTGGTTGATTAGTCTGTGGCATTCTGTTAAACTGTTGCTTATGGCGGTCTCTGTGAGCTTCTCAGCGACATTCAGCCAGCCAGGTATCCTGCCTGCAGTAGATGGAATGTGGCAATGGAACGCTGGCTGCGCGTGTCATAATAGGCTCTGAGCCTTTATATACCTGTGCACAGCAGCAGCCACCTTCAGTCTGCTGCTGGACAGCCAGCAGCAGCAGCAGCAGGAGAGGTATGTAATCAGGAGCCCTCCTGCTAAGGGTAGACAGCTGCTCGTTCCACCCCACCCCCCGCCTTAATTGGTTCTCCTCCCTTCCAACGGTGTTGAGGCGGGTGGGAACAGCAGGGGGTGAAGGTGCTGTGTTTAAAGAGGTGGAGTTATGCAGATCTAAAACGCGTGGATTGCAGCAGCAGCAAGCCGAAAAGTGCAGGCATGTAAGGGATCTAGAGGTTGACAACATGTCTTCTTAACGGGAGTCCAGGAGCTCATCTCCACAAATGGACTTTTCAGGATCCTTGGGTGGCTCCGTAGTTTGAAACCAATTCTGGTTATCGCTTCTCGGCCTTTTGGCTAAGATCAAGTGTAGTATCTGTTCTTATCAGTTTAATATCTGATACGTCCCCTATCTGGGGACCATATATTAAATGGATTTTTAGAACAGGGAGATGGAAAAAGAGCTTGCTCTGTCCACTCCACGCATTGACCTGGTATTGCAGTATCTCCAGGACCGGTGCACCCCTTCTTTAATGCAGTTTCTAAAATCAGAAAGAATTGAATTCAATGTTTTTTGTTCATTTTGCTTGTTTGTCGGATTTTGGGATGGACTCTTTGGCTTTGCTTTTCTTCTCCTCATTGGATTTTTCATGTTCAAAGTTGCAGAAGCCAGATTACAAGCTCATTTTGGTTCAACTTCAGCAACTGTGCATTGCATTGCCATGTAATGTGATGCAATGCTATCTTTCTAGCTCTCCCTTTTTACTTCCTTTTGGATAAACAGACATATTAGGCAAGCATTTTGGAGCTTTCACCTAAATAACTACAGGTGGTGAGATAAGCTGCACAATATAATTGACCTTTCAGTATATTGTTGCACACACACCATCTATTTAGCAAATGCCCTTGTTATCAACAGCAGCCTTTTAAACTCACCTGAGCTAACAGGTATGTGCGCTGGTTACTCTGCTGCGCTTAAAATTTCTTTTTTGGTTTGCTACAATGCCTTTTCTGAAACGTTGTCTCCTTCTGCTGGAACACTGACTTCTTTCATTTAATGCCTGCAGACTATAAAAGAGAACCCAACCCAAAAAGTTTGGTTGATTAGTCTGTGGCATTCTGTTAAACTGTTGCTTATGGCGGTCTCTGTGAGCTTCTCAGCGACATTCAGCCAGCCAGGTATCCTGCCTGCAGTAGATGGAATGTGGCAATGGAACGCTGGCTGCGCGTGTCATAATAGGCTCTGAGCCTTTATATACCTGTGCACAGCAGCAGCCACCTTCAGTCTGCTGCTGGACAGCCAGCAGCAGCAGCAGCAGGAGAGGTATGTAATCAGGAGCCCTCCTGCTAAGGGTAGACAGCTGCTCGTTCCACCCCACCCCCCGCCTTAATTGGTTCTCCTCCCTTCCAACGGTGTTGAGGCGGGTGGGAACAGCAGGGGGTGAAGGTGCTGTGTTTAAAGAGGTGGAGTTATGCAGATCTAAAACGCGTGGATTGCAGCAGCAGCAAGCCGAAAAGTGCAGGCATGTAAGGGATCTAGAGGTTGACAACATGTCTTCTTAACGGGAGTCCAGGAGCTCATCTCCACAAATGGACTTTTCAGGATCCTTGGGTGGCTCCGTAGTTTGAAACCAATTCTGGTTATCGCTTCTCGGCCTTTTGGCTACGACCAAGTGTTGTTTCTGGAAGACTCCAAAGCCTATCGCATCCTCGGCCTTGAGGCATCGACAGTTCTACTGTCTTAAGCCTCCTGCTGCTATAGGGGGTGTGCGTGCTGAAGAGAACCAAGAAGGCGATCGACTTACCTGAATATGGCGATGGCGACATCGGCTACTCTCCGTTCTGCTGGAGCTGGCGACTTGAAGATCAAGAACTCTTTCAAGATTGAAGTTGAAGAGCGAGCCCGTGACAAGTTCTCCCTGTCTTTCTTCGTGAGGAAAGTCCTGCTTGAGATCCTGCAGGTGAAAAGGGAGAACATTCTGGCACTTCAAGATGCTCCTGGACGCTTTGTGCTTACCCTGACCTCTGAAGTGGCATCTCAGAATTTTTACCATCAGATCAAGCTGAGACTTCAGGAGGAAGATCTTAAAGGACTGTGTTTTGTGACCCTCTGCCTGGCAGAAGAGAAGTCTGTGGTGGTTCATATGAGCAATCCGCATGTCTCTGAAAAGGATGTGGCTGCGTTTCTGCATAACTATTGCTCTGAGGTCCACTTCTCTCACAAAATCATGAACTCTGAGAGGTTGTGGACCGGAAAATACAAGTTCATCGTGAAGCTGAGAGAAGGTTTGGGAATTGGTGGACTCAATCATCCGCCTCAGAGCTTCCTGATTGGCAGAGAGAGAGGAAGACTCTTCTATCCAGGGATGCCTATCTTCTGCAGAAAATGTATGGACTTTGGGCATTCCTTTGAGAGCTGCAAGGAGGAGAACGCTTTTTGCAAGAAGTGCTATCAAAAAGGACATGTCACTCTGAACTGCCCAAATCAGATGATCTGTAATATCTGCCGTATCCCTGGGCACTCTTTTCGGGATTGTCCGTTGAGAAAAAAGACCTTCAGCTATGCAGATGCAGCTCGGGGGGGAGCCCCTCCGAAGCGGTCCAGTCCTGAAGAACAAACAGACAAATCCAAGGACCCTCCCGGGAACCCTTCTGGGGATCCGCCCAAGGACACTGCTGGGGACCCGCCTGGGGATAGCATTGTTCTCAAGGATTGGTCGGAGAGTCCAGATGGTCATGTGGTGGAGGAGAATCCAGCTGAGTCTGAAGTGGAGATGGGAGAGGAGTCTTCTAAGGAGGCTGGTGGTGAGGAGGAGGAGGAGGAGATTGACATTGACGTGGAGGTTTTGAGGAAAAGGAAAAAGGAGAAGTCGAGTTTGTTTAAGGGAGAGAGCGCCAGCAAAAGACCTGCTGGGCGTTTGAAAATAGTCCTCCCTAATTACTCACCTAAACCGATCATCTCAGTTCCTAAACCTGTAAACCCATCTGATCCGGTGAACATCGAGGAATTCTCAGACACGGACGTTTCTGCGGGTCCCTCTACCCCGGTCGGATTCATGTCAGATACGGACTCAAGTTCTGTTTAAATGATTTATGGCTACACTCAAAATTGCCTCACTAAATGTGAGGAGTTTAAAGGGCTCTGTCAAGAGAGCTGCTTTATTTTCTTACCTGATGACTTTAGATGCTGATATTTTTTTACTTCAAGAATGCGGCATTGACCATGACCCTAACTATAACAAACTAAGGGAAGATTGGGCGAACGGACCTTCCATCTGGTCCGGTGAAAATGGATCGCGTGCTACTGGTGTTGGCGTCCTGTTTAAAAACAAAGACTTTAAGGTTACCTCGTTCACTGAAGTTGAACCTGGACGTGCACTAGTTGTTAATGTGAGTTACTGTGGATCCGAGTTCAAGCTGATTAATGTTTATGCATCTCCGATTAAAGAGGAAAGATCCAGTTTATTAGATATCATCAAACTCTTTATACCTGGTCCTACACCAACTGTGGTTGGCGGTGACTTCAATTGTATCCGGTCTGATGAAAATAGGACATCAGGTACTAGAAGGAAAGACAAAACTGAGATGCAGTTAAAAAATCTAATCGATGATACTTGCCTGAATGATGTCTGGAGAGTAAAGAATACCTCTGAACCAGGATACACTTGGGAGAACAATCTTCTAAAATCAAGAATTGACTTTGTTCTGACATCACAGAGTTTTAAAGTGAATAAAGTGGATCTAACAGGTAACATCTTTTCTGACCACAAAACATTAATTACTCACTTGGAATTGCCCAGTCTAGAGAAAGGGCGAGGTGTCTGGAAGTTGAACACTCTGCTGCTGGAAGATGAAAGTATAAAAGAGGAATTTTTGAAATTTTATAAAAAACTACAGGGGAAAAAACGTTATTACAAAAGAATTCTAGAATGGTGGGAGTATGTGAAGTTTCAAATTAGACATTTTTTTCTCTTAGCTGGCAAAAGGAAGGCCAGACAGAATCAGAAATGGTTTAAAGACCTGAATACAAAACTGCAAACAGGTTACAAACTCAGAAATGCAGGGATAGATATGGAGGATGTTATTTTACAAGTCAAAGAAGACATTAAAAAAGCAATTGAACAGAAAGGCAAAGAAATAATTTTCAACGCCAAGGTAGAACATATGGAAAAAAATGAAACATGTTCCAGGTTCTTTTTCAAAAAATCTTTAGAACGCAAAGAATTAATTAAAGAACTTGATGGTGAAACAACTAAAGATGGACTGTTGGACAAAGCGCAAACTTTTTATCAAAATCTTTTTAGCGAAAATAAAATTGACGCTGATTTTTTACCTGATGCTCTTAATTCATTGCAGAATCACCTTGAAAAGCTAGATCAAGAGTTGTTGATTGAAGATATCTGTGAAGAAGAACTGCTAAGTGCAATCAAAAGCTTTTCTAGAGGAAAAACACCGGGTACTGACGGACTACAAATTGAATTTTATCTTACTTTTTGGGAGATTTTAAAAGACGACCTGTTTGAGATTTTTAAAGCTGTCTTTTTATGTGACAAATTGCCTGAATCTTGGAGAAGTGGTGTGGTCACCCTGCTTTTTAAAAAAGGAGATAAGACTAATCTAGAGAACTGGAGACCAATCACGTTACTCAACGTAGATTATAAAATTATGGCAAAAATCATGGTGAACAGAATGAAGAAGGTGATAGAGAAGGTCGTGCATCCTGATCAGGTATGTGGTGTGCCTGGTCGTACAATTGCAGAAAACTTGAATATTATACGGGACGCAATATGGTATCAGCAAGAGAGGAAGCAAAAGCTAGCTCTTCTGTCCCTTGATTTCCAGAAAGCGTACGACAGAGTCTCTCATAAGTACCTGTATTCTGTGTTAAAGAAAATGAAATTCCCGGATGTTTTTATTAAGCACATTGCACTTTTATATGATGGAAGTTTTAGCAGGATTTTAATTAATGGTTTTTTATCTTCAGAAGTTTTTCTAAAGTCGGGTGTCAAACAAGGATGCCCACTCTCGCCTCTGCTTTTTATCTGCGCAATCGAGCCTCTACTGGCAATGTTGAGGAAAGATAAGATGGTGAAAGGTGTACCCATACCAGGTGGAAATGGACTAAGTACTAAGTCACTGGGGTACATGGATGACATCACGATCCTGTGCGACTCAGAACAATCGCTGAGAAGAGCAGTAAGAACTACTGATTTTTTTTGTTTAGCATCTGCCTTCAAACTGAACTTGGAGAAGAGCGAATGTCTTGGATTCGGTGATTGGTCAGATGCGCAGATTCCTCAACTTAAAATAAGAAGTGATAAGATCAAAATTTTAGGTGTTGTGTTTACAAAGAAGAATGATGGAGAAGAAAGTTGGCAGTTGGTGAAGGAGAAAATGCAAAAGAAGATAAGTTTATGGAAACTCAGAAAATTATCAATGGAAGGTAAAAACTTGATCATTAAGTCTTTGTTGTTGCCGATAATGTTGTTTTTAAGTATGGTGTACCCTCCGAATGAGAACACAGTAAAGTTTCTCCAGAGACAAATTTTTCTTTTTCTGTGGGGATCAAAAATGGAGAAGGTTCGAAGAGAGACAATGTACAAGCAGCATAAATATGGTGGAAAGAATATCCCAAATATCAAAAAATTTTTGTACCTAAAGTTCTTTAGTTTTTGCTTCAAAATGACCAATCTAAGAACTCATTGGTCTTTCTACTTAAGATATGCAGCTGGAGATATCTTTAGGAAAAGAAAGTGGATAACATTGCCCCAAAATTCTCCTGTCCTAATTACACCGCCAAAACAATATGTCTTACTAGAAAAAACAATTAGACTTTATAACTTACCTGAAATAGATGTGGAGATGCTGTCAAATTCAAGAAGACTGGCTCTAGAGACAAAGAGAAAAGAAACGATGACAGCAGTGGCAAACTTTACATACACTAAAAGTGGAAGAATTTGGAGAATGACTTATGCACCTTATCTAACAAATGAATATAAAGACTTGGCATGGGCAATAGTGCAAGAATGTGTTCCTGTTAGATTTTTTCAACACAGAAGGGGATTGTGCAATACTGCAAGATGCCCTAGAACAGGCTGTGTTAGAGAGGAAACAGTTTTACACACCTTTTGGAACTGTTTTTATGCCCAAAATGTCTGGAAAGAAGTTGGAAGTCTCTTAAAGTTTGTTACTGGTCTTAAGTTTTTAAATCACGAAGTAGTTTTATATGGAAATTTTACATGTCAATCAAAAGAAAAAGAAAGAGTCATCTGGATAATGATAAATGGAATAAAGAATGCGCTATGGAAAGTCCGAAACATATTGCTTTTTAAAAGAGATTTTATAAGTGAAAGTGAATGCATAAAATTAGCACTAAGTGAAATATATATTTATTACCTGTTAGATCTGAAGAGAATTGGGAAAAAAAGAGCCAAGAGTCTATGGAACTTTCATCTGTGGAACCTTGTAGCATGAACAGATTATAAGGCAAGAGAAATATTAGAAGAGAAATAACAACTGAAATATAAGAACAAAATGAAAAAGAAAAAAATCTGTTCTTATCAGTTTAATATCTGATACGTCCCCTATCTGGGGACCATATATTAAATGGATTTTTAGAACAGGGAGATGGAAAAAGAGCTTGCTCTGTCCACTCCACGCATTGACCTGGTATTGCAGTATCTCCAGGACCGGTGCACCCCTTCTTTAATGCAGTTTCTAAAATCAGAAAGAATTGAATTCAATGTTTTTTGTTCATTTTGCTTGTTTGTCGGATTTTGGGATGGACTCTTTGGCTTTGCTTTTCTTCTCCTCATTGGATTTTTCATGTTCAAAGTTGCAGAAGCCAGATTACAAGCTCATTTTGGTTCAACTTCAGCAACTGTGCATTGCATTGCCATGTAATGTGATGCAATGCTATCTTTCTAGCTCTCCCTTTTTACTTCCTTTTGGATAAACAGACATATTAGGCAAGCATTTTGGAGCTTTCACCTAAATAACTACAGGTGGTGAGATAAGCTGCACAATATAATTGACCTTTCAGTATATTGTTGCACACACACCATCTATTTAGCAAATGCCCTTGTTATCAACAGCAGCCTTTTAAACTCACCTGAGCTAACAGGTATGTGCGCTGGTTACTCTGCTGCGCTTAAAATTTCTTTTTTGGTTTGCTACAATGCCTTTTCTGAAACGTTGTCTCCTTCTGCTGGAACACTGACTTCTTTCATTTAATGCCTGCAGACTATAAAAGAGAACCCAACCCAAAAAGTTTGGTTGATTAGTCTGTGGCATTCTGTTAAACTGTTGCTTATGGCGGTCTCTGTGAGCTTCTCAGCGACATTCAGCCAGCCAGGTATCCTGCCTGCAGTAGATGGAATGTGGCAATGGAACGCTGGCTGCGCGTGTCATAATAGGCTCTGAGCCTTTATATACCTGTGCACAGCAGCAGCCACCTTCAGTCTGCTGCTGGACAGCCAGCAGCAGCAGCAGCAGGAGAGGTATGTAATCAGGAGCCCTCCTGCTAAGGGTAGACAGCTGCTCGTTCCACCCCACCCCCCGCCTTAATTGGTTCTCCTCCCTTCCAACGGTGTTGAGGCGGGTGGGAACAGCAGGGGGTGAAGGTGATGTGTTTAAAGAGGTGGAGTTATGCAGATCTAAAACGCGTGGATTGCAGCAGCAGCAAGCCGAAAAGTGCAGGCATGTAAGGGATCTAGAGGTTGACAACATGTCTTCTTAACGGGAGTCCAGGAGCTCATCTCCACAAATGGACTTTTCAGGATCCTTGGGTGGCTCCGTAGTTTGAAACCAATTCTGGTTATCGCTTCTCGGCCTTTTGGCTAAGATCAAGTGTAGTATCTGTTCTTATCAGTTTAATATCTGATACGTCCCCTATCTGGGGACCATATATTAAATGGATTTTTAGAACAGGGAGATGGAAAAAGAGCTTGCTCTGTCCACTCCACGCATTGACCTGGTATTGCAGTATCTCCAGGAACGGTGCACCCCTTCTTTAATGCAGTTTCTAAAATCAGAAAGAATTGAATTCAATGTTTTTTGTTCATTTTGCTTGTTTGTCGGATTTTGGGATGGACTCTTTGGCTTTGCTTTTCTTCTCCTCATTGGATTTTTCATGTTCAAAGTTGCAGAAGCCAGATTACAAGCTCATTTTGGTTCAACTTCAGCAACTGTGCATTGCATTGCCATGTAATGTGATGCAATGCTATCTTTCTAGCTCTCCCTTTTTACTTCCTTTTGGATAAACAGACATATTAGGCAAGCATTTTGGAGCTTTCACCTAAATAACTACAGGTGGTGAGATAAGCTGCACAATATAATTGACCTTTCAGTATATTGTTGCACACACACCATCTATTTAGCAAAGGCCCTTGTTATCAACAGCAGCCTTTTAAACTCACCTGAGCTAACAGGTATGTGCGCTGGTTACTCTGCTGCGCTTAAAATTTCTTTTTTGGTTTGCTACAATGCCTTTTCTGAAACGTTGTCTCCTTCTGCTGGAACACTGACTTCTTTCATTTAATGCCTGCAGACTATAAAAGAGAACCCAACCCAAAAAGTTTGGTTGATTAGTCTGTGGCATTCTGTTAAACTGTTGCTTATGGCGGTCTCTGTGAGCTTCTCAGCGACATTCAGCCAGCCAGGTATCCTGCCTGCAGTAGATGGAATGTGGCAATGGAACGCTGGCTGCGCGTGTCATAATAGGCTCTGAGCCTTTATATACCTGTGCACAGCAGCAGCCACCTTCAGTCTGCTGCTGGACAGCCAGCAGCAGCAGCAGCAGGAGAGGTATGTAATCAGGAGCCCTCCTGCTAAGGGTAGACAGCTGCTCGTTCCACCCCACCCCCCGCCTTAATTGGTTCTCCTCCCTTCCAACGGTGTTGAGGCGGGTGGGAACAGCAGGGGGTGAAGGTGCTGTGTTTAAAGAGGTGGAGTTATGCAGATCTAAAACGCGTGGATTGCAGCAGCAGCAAGCCGAAAAGTGCAGGCATGTAAGGGATCTACAGGTTGACAACATGTCTTCTTAACGGGAGTCCAGGAGCTCATCTCCACAAATGGACTTTTCAGGATCCTTGGGTGGCTCCGTAGTTTGAAACCAATTCTGGTTATCGCTTCTCGGCCTTTTGGCTAAGATCAAGTGTAGTATCTGTTCTTATCAGTTTAATATCTGATACGTCCCCTATCTGGGGACCATATATTAAATGGATTTTTAGAACAGGGAGATGGAAAAAGAGCTTGCTCTGTCCACTCCACGCATTGACCTGGTATTGCAGTATCTCCAGGACCGGTGCACCCCTTCTTTAATGCAGTTTCTAAAATCAGAAAGAATTGAATTCAATGTTTTTTGTTCATTTTGCTTGTTTGTCGGATTTTGGGATGGACTCTTTGGCTTTGCTTTTCTTCTCCTCATTGGATTTTTCATGTTCAAAGTTGCAGAAGCCAGATTACAAGCTCATTTTGGTTCAACTTCAGCAACTGTGCATTGCATTGCCATGTAATGTGATGCAATGCTATCTTTCTAGCTCTCCCTTTTTACTTCCTTTTGGATAAACAGACATATTAGGCAAGCATTTTGGAGCTTTCACCTAAATAACTACAGGTGGTGAGATAAGCTGCACAATATAATTGACCTTTCAGTATATTGTTGCACACACACCATCTATTTAGCAAATGCCCTTGTTATCAACAGCAGCCTTTTAAACTCACCTGAGCTAACAGGTATGTGCGCTGGTTACTCTGCTGCGCTTAAAATTTCTTTTTTGGTTTGCTACAATGCCTTTTCTGAAACGTTGTCTCCTTCTGCTGGAACACTGACTTCTTTCATTTAATGCCTGCAGACTATAAAAGAGAACCCAACCCAAAAAGTTTGGTTGATTAGTCTGTGGCATTCTGTTAAACTGTTGCTTATGGCGGTCTCTGTGAGCTTCTCAGCGACATTCAGCCAGCCAGGTATCCTGCCTGCAGTAGATGGAATGTGGCAATGGAACGCTGGCTGCGCGTGTCATAATAGGCTCTGAGCCTTTATATACCTGTGCACAGCAGCAGCCACCTTCAGTCTGCTGCTGGACAGCCAGCAGCAGCAGCAGCAGGAGAGGTATGTAATCAGGAGCCCTCCTGCTAAGGGTAGACAGCTGCTCGTTCCACCCCACCCCCCGCCTTAATTGGTGCTCCTCCCTTCCAACGGTGTTGAGGCGGGTGGGAACAGCAGGGGGTGAAGGTGCTGTGTTTAAAGAGGTGGAGTTATGCAGATCTAAAACGCGTGGATTGCAGCAGCAGCAAGCCGAAAAGTGCAGGCATGTAAGGGATCTAGAGGTTGACAACATGTCTTCTTAACGGGAGTCCAGGAGCTCATCTCCACAAATGGACTTTTCAGGATCCTTGGGTGGCTCCGTAGTTTGAAACCAATTCTGGTTATCGCTTCTCGGCCTTTTGGCTAAGATCAAGTGTAGTATCTGTTCTTTTAAGAACACAAGAGCTACGATCTACACTTGACGAGAGCGATCGAACTCGGAAGGAGAAGAGCTTCGGAGCCCAGCTGACATCGGAGAAGGAAGGCGGATATCGGTGGGAGGAAGAAGCTCTAAAGAATCCAGAAGAAGACGAAGACTCGGAGAAGAATCGGGCTGTCCTGTGGAATCTTCGAGGAAGAAAATCATCGAGACAAAGACCTTTCGGGGAATTTGTCCAGAACACGACGGGAGAAGAATCTGCATAGCTCCACCCATTCCGGGAAGAGTTCCAGATCCAGCTCCAAGAAGTAACTGCAGGAGGAAAGCCATGGCAAGCGCTGCGAGGAAGGCCGAAAAGAAGAGCCTGGAGCAGGGGACAGCCAGGAGGGCCCAGCCAGGAGCCGATTCTGACCCCAAGGACTCTGCCTCCACGACTGGCCAGCAGAAGGGACCCCAGAAGCCCCGCCACGAAGCTCCAGCCCTGGAGCCATGGATGCGGCAGACGGTGGCCCTGAAGCTGAAGGAAGTGGATGGGAGGGTGCCGGATATGTCCTCGGACGTGTTCTGCCAGAAGATGCTGCTGGATCGAGGCTTCTCCAGGTCGGACACCCTCAGCATCCAGACCTTCTTGACGGGGATCTTCTTCGTCACCTTCGCCACTGTGAACACCTGCAGGAGGTTCTGGGAAATGGTAAGCGCAAAAGGACCGGATAATTCTTTCTCTGCCTTTACAGGTAGCTGCCCTATCCAGAGGGACGAAAGGAGGATCACGGTCTCCATGCGCAACCCGCACACCCCAGGCCAAGACATCTGTACCTTCCTGAGACGCTTCTGTTTGGTTGTGAAGGAACCCTCTCACATCCTGAATGGACTCGGCTTCTGGACAGGTAAGTGGTCGGTGACCGTTAGACTTCACAGGGACCTGGCGTACTCAGACGGACTTCGGCACCTGCCCCCGACATTCTCCCTGGGCAACTCCTACGGCCTCATCTATTACCCGGACATGCCGCGGAACTGCAGGAGATGCGGCAAGAACGGCCACGAGATGAAGGACTGCAAGGAGGATGCCTGCAGGATTTGTCGAGTGACGGGACACAGCTCGAAGGACTGCCCGAAGAAGACATCCTGCAACCTGTGTGGGCTGGCGGCTCATCTGTACAAGGATTGCCCCAAGCGTGAGAGATCCTGGGCATCGGTGGTTGCGACGACCCCAGCTACGGAGGACAAGGCCCCGACGACCAGGCCTGTGAAGGTCAAGGACGCGACGACCAAGGCCCCAGCGGCCAAGGCCGAGACGACCAAGGCCAAAGCGGTCAAGGAGTCGGTGGCCAAAGCCCCAGCGACGGTCCCAGCAGCTCCGAAGCAGAAGAAAAAGTCAAAGGAGGGTAAGAGTTCTGTCACCCCTCTCTCGATCCCTCCCCCTGCCACCCCCGTCCAATCCCCCCCCACCCCGGCCACCCCTGCTGAGGATTCCACTTCCTCTTCCTCCTTCCCCTACTCCTCAGCAGGTGTCCTTTCCCCTGCCCCGGCAGCCACTCTCCCTCCCCAGACCATGGTAGCGGTGGAATTAACCTTTCCTCCACCCGCCGCTATCTATTCCGAGGAGGATTTTCCCCTTCTTGTCTCCCCAGTTCCAACCCGGGGAAAGAGGAAGGTGGAGGACAGCCCTGCTACTGAATCCTCCAAAAAGAAGATTCTGGATTTCGTAGGCGAAAAGGAGGATACCCTCCCTGAGCCAGAAGAGATGGAGCACATGGTTGAGACCCTGGTGGCCGAGCCAGAAGAGGAGGAACTGGTGGTCGCCGAGATCGAGGCCGCGCTGCTTGACGAGATGGAGGAAGAGGGCCTGCTGGTGATCCCGTCACCAGCAGTCAACACCGACGAGGGACCACCCGACCGGAGTGGTAACTAAGGTGTATTGCCTGCGCTAACTTTTTCTTTTTTTTCCCTACATGATGGCTAATATTAACTTATTTTCCATTAATGTCAGGAGCATCAAGGACAAGTTCAGACGTCAGACTATTTATGCCTTCCTTACTTCCCAGTTGTGTGATGTTTATATGTTGCAGGAATGTTCCCTTCCCTCCTCTAGGTCCTTCAAACATCTGGCCAGGGAGTGGTCCCACGGTCCATCCTACTGGTCCGGTGGGGGTGACTGCAAGTCTGCGGGGGTCGCAATTCTGATCAGGGGGGGCGCATTCACGCTTGAGTCCGTCCAGGAGCTCATCTGCGGCAGGGCTCTTGTTGTAGATGGCAACTGGGCGGGAGAACCTGTCAGGTTCATCAACGTGTATGCGTCCCCACTGAAGAATGAGCGTTTGGAGCTTTTCCAGACCCTGCGGCTTCAGCTTGCCACCACCAGGACCTTAGTGATGGCCGGGGATTTCAACTGCCCCATCGAGGAGGATGGTCGTAGTTCTGGCACATCTGCCAAGTTGGACATCACGTCCAAGCTGCTCATCGAGATGGTAACCGAGGCCTCTCTTCAGGACGTGGTGGGCTCCATGGGGAGAGGCTCCACGAACTATTCGTGGAGCCGCCCCGATGGCTCACTCCGCTCCAGGATTGACTTTGTGTTCACCTCTCGGGCAGTCAGGCAGAGTAGGCACTCGATGGTCTCCTGCTTCTTCTCCGACCACAGAGCCATTCACTTACAAGGTGTCCTCGGCGACGGTTTTCCGTCCGGCCCCGGCTCCTGGAAGCTGAATTGTGCTCTGCTGGCTCAGGATGAAGTCGTGGAGGAGCTGAGAGCAGCCTACGCAATGTGGCAGTCCTACAAGGGTAGCTTCCAAACAGTCTCTGATTGGTGGGAATATGTTAAACTTGAGTTTCGCTGTTTCTTTCAGGCCAAGGGTCGACAACAGGCGTGTGAGAAGAGGAGGGACTTCAGAGGGCTGCAGCGCGAGCTGCGGTCGCTGCAGGACCTTCTTCACTGCGGCTGGGACGTGAGGGAGGAGCTGGAGGAGACCAAGAAGAGCCTGAAAAGGCACTTTGAGGAGGAGTCCAAGCGAATCGTCTTCCGTTCCAAAGTGGAGAATCTGGAGAAGGGTGAGAAATGTAATTCATTCTTTTTCAGGAAACTTCATGCCGGTCACACGCCCCTGAACGAGCTGCGAGACGAGAGCGGAAACATGCGACGTGGGAAGGAGGACGTGATGAGGGTCGTCAGCAACTTCTACAGCGAACTCTACTCCCACAAGACTACCGACCCCGACGCTGCTGATAAGTTCCTGTCAGGTATCACTAACCATCTTGATCCTGCAGGCACGGCAGCCTTGGACAAACCTCTGATGGTGGGCGAATTGCTCTCTGCCGCTAAATCCTTTAGGACCGGCAGGACCCCGGGCAGTGATGGTCTTCCAGCGGAGCTCTATGTAGCGCTGGGAGACCTCATCTGTCCGGACCTGTTGGACCTGTACGAGGAGATGGTGGTGGAGGGTAGAATGCCTCCATCTTTGAGGGAAGGAATGGTCACGATCCTGTACAAGCGGAAGGGAGAGAGGTGCGACCTGAGGAATTGGCGTCCCATCACTCTGCTCAACGTGGACTACAAGATCCTGGCCAAGACGATGGTGACACGACTTAAGACGGTCATCGGACGGATCATCCACCCGGACCAGACCTGCGGCATCCCTGGACGTCGCATCGCAGACAGCCTCGCTCTCGTGCGGGACACGGTCGAGTACATCAAGGTCCGCCGCGCACACGCGGCCCTGGTCTCCTTGGATCAGGAGAAGGCCTTCGACCGGGTTTCCCACGAGTTCATGGGCCGAGCTCTGCACCGGTTAGGTTTGGGTAACATGTTTTGTTCGTATGTCCGTCTGATGTATTTTGATATCCACAGCTCGGTGTTGGTGAACGGCTGGAAGACTGACCCCTTCCCTGTCCTCTCTGGGGTCAGACAAGGCTGCCCTCTATCACCTCTTCTTTTTGTTTGTGTTATAGAACTCTTCGCAGAGGCTATCCGGCAGAATGGAGAGATCAGAGGGATCACCGCACCGGGTCCGGGACGACACGAGGTCAAGTGCTCGCTCTACATGGACGACGTCACCGTCTTCTGCGCTGATCGTGGTTCAGTCGACGCCCTCGTCCAGACGTGTGAGAGGTTTGGCCGGGCTTCAGGGGCCAAAGTCAACTGCAGGAAGTCGGAAGCCATGCTCTTCGGGGATTGGCAGCCGGCCTCCTCCGCCCCCTTCCCCTTCAACATTCAACCGGATTTCCTCAAGGTGCTGGGAGTCTGGTTTGGGAAGGAAGGAGCGGCCCTCAAGTCCTGGCAAGAACGCTTGGCCAAGGTGAAGCAACGGATCGGACTCTGGAGCCTCAGACACCTCACTTGTGAGGGTAAGGCACTCGTCCTGCGTAATGAGGTCCTGCCCGTCTTGCAGTACACGGCGCAGGCCTGGCCCCCACACGTCACTGTGTGCAGGGCCATTACCAGGACAGTGTTTCACTTTGTCTGGGGATCCAAGATGGACAGAGTCAGGCGGGCCGTCATGTACAAGGAGCCTCGCAAGGGTGGGAAGGGCGTTCCAGATATCCCCACCCTCCTGCGATCCTCTTTTGTGTGTGATTGTGTCCGCCGGACTTTGCAAGTCAAGAATGGCTCCGCGGGCAGGTCCATGTCTCGCTTCTTCCTGCTTCCTCTTTGGAGGCGACTCGGCTGGGACAAGTGGGACAGCTCCTTCCCCTACAACTGGACGACGCCATGGTTCTACGGAGACGTCGTTCGATTTGTGGGGGAGCATCAACTGGAGGGACTCAAGCCCGACTTGTGGAAGCCCAAAACTATCCACAAGCTAATCAGAGCCAAGGATGACGTGGAGAACATCACAGGACTTCACCAGGACACGCTGGAGACTGTGTGGACAAATGTGTCGTCTGACAGGCTGACCAACGGGCACAAGGACTTGTCGTGGATGGCGATTCAGGGCGGACTGCCCGTCCGGTCATTCATGCATGCCCGGAACCTGTGCAAGACCCGGTACTGCCCAAGGTGCCCTTCGTGGAGGAAACATCTTTGCACACTTTTTGGGACTGCGGATTTGCACAGCGCCTATTGACTGCACTTGAGGACGACCTGAGGAACTCTGTCCCCAGGGCGAGCCTATCGCACCATTCTGTGCTTTACGGACTCTTCCCTGGGGTTCATACCGTCGGAGCCATCCAGGAGGCTTGGCGCCTTATGAACTGCTTCAAGGATGCCGTTTGGGTCGCCAGGAACCGGCTCATCTTGAGGAGGGAGAGGATGTCCATCCAGGACTGCCGCAGGCTGATCCACAGCCTGCTCAGAGACTATTCCATCATGGACGGTCCGGAGGACGAGGATGAGGACTAAACCCCTCCTCCCCCTCTCCCCTTATGTGTCTTGTCTTTCAATAAAGCTTCGGGCCTGTGATTTTCCCCCCCCCCATCCCCTTTTTCCCAATCCCCATCCCTTATCACAGTTCGTCGTACTGTATTGATTGACATGCTTTTTCTTTCAGATTGAGTGTTTTGTGTAGCATAGGGGTGTGATGTGTCTAGTTAGTGCGTCGTATCCTCATGCTATGTAAATATGATGTAGAATTCTGTGTGTACTGGGCTGCGGCACTGTACACTGTCTGTTAACTTATTTTTTGTGCTAATAAAAGATATATTCAATCAAAAAAAAATCTGTTCTTATCAGTTTAATATCTGATACGTCCCCTATCTGGGGACCATATATTAAATGGATTTTTAGAACAGGGAGATGGAAAAAGAGCTTGCTCTGTCCACTCCACGCATTGACCTGGTATTGCAGTATCTCCAGGACCGGTGCACCCCTTCTTTAATGCAGTTTCTAAAATCAGAAAGAATTGAATTCAATGTTTTTTGTTCATTTTGCTTGTTTGTCGGATTTTGGGATGGACTCTTTGGCTTTGCTTTTCTTCTCCTCATTGGATTTTTCATGTTCAAAGTTGCAGAAGCCAGATTACAAGCTCATTTTGGTTCAACTTCAGCAACTGTGCATTGCATTGCCATGTAATGTGATGCAATGCTATCTTTCTAGCTCTCCCTTTTTACTTCCTTTTGGATAAACAGACATATTAGGCAAGCATTTTGGAGCTTTCACCTAAATAACTACAGGTGGTGAGATAAGCTGCACAATATAATTGACCTTTCAGTATATTGTTGCACACACACCATCTATTTAGCAAATGCCCTTGTTATCAACAGCAGCCTTTTAAACTCACCTGAGCTAACAGGTATGTGCGCTGGTTACTCTGCTGCGCTTAAAATTTCTTTTTTGGTTTGCTACAATGCCTTTTCTGAAACGTTGTCTCCTTCTGCTGGAACACTGACTTCTTTCATTTAATGCCTGCAGACTATAAAAGAGAACCCAACCCAAAAAGTTTGGTTGATTAGTCTGTGGCATTCTGTTAAACTGTTGCTTATGGCGGTCTCTGTGAGCTTCTCAGCGACATTCAGCCAGCCAGGTATCCTGCCTGCAGTAGATGGAATGTGGCAATGGAACGCTGGCTGCGCGTGTCATAATAGGCTCTGAGCCTTTATATACCTGTGCACAGCAGCAGCCACCTTCAGTCTGCTGCTGGACAGCCAGCAGCAGCAGCAGCAGCAGGAGAGGTATGTAATCAGGAGCCCTCCTGCTAAGGGTAGACAGCTGCTCGTTCCACCCCACCCCCCGCCTTAATTGGTTCTCCTCCCTTCCAACGGTGTTGAGGCGGGTGGGAACAGCAGGGGGTGAAGGTGCTGTGTTTAAAGAGGTGGAGTTATGCAGATCTAAAACGCGTGGATTGCAGCAGCAGCAAGCCGAAAAGTGCAGGCATGTAAGGGATCTAGAGGTTGACAACATGTCTTCTTAACGGGAGTCCAGGAGCTCATCTCCACAAATGGACTTTTCAGGATCCTTGGGTGGCTCCGTAGTTTGAAACCAATTCTGGTTATCGCTTCTCGGCCTTTTGGCTAAGATCAAGTGTAGTATCTGTTCTTATCAGTTTAATATCTGATACGTCCCCTATCTGGGGACCATATATTAAATGGATTTTTAGAACAGGGAGATGGAAAAAGAGCTTGCTCTGTCCACTCCACGCATTGACCTGGTATTGCAGTATCTCCAGGACCGGTGCACCCCTTCTTTAATGCAGTTTCTAAAATCAGAAAGAATTGAATTCAATGTTTTTTGTTCATTTTGCTTGTTTGTCGGATTTTGGGATGGACTCTTTGGCTTTGCTTTTCTTCTCCTCATTGGATTTTTCATGTTCAAAGTTGCAGAAGCCAGATTACAAGCTCATTTTGGTTCAACTTCAGCAACTGTGCATTGCATTGCCATGTAATGTGATGCAATGCTATCTTTCTAGCTCTCCCTTTTTACTTCCTTTTGGATAAACAGACATATTAGGCAAGCATTTTGGAGCTTTCACCTAAATAACTACAGGTGGTGAGATAAGCTGCACAATATAATTGACCTTTCAGTATATTGTTGCACACACACCATCTATTTAGCAAATGCCCTTGTTATCAACAGCAGCCTTTTAAACTCACCTGAGCTAACAGGTATGTGCGCTGGTTACTCTGCTGCGCTTAAAATTTCTTTTTTGGTTTGCTACAATGCCTTTTCTGAAACGTTGTCTCCTTCTGCTGGAACACTGACTTCTTTCATTTAATGCCTGCAGACTATAAAAGAGAACCCAACCCAAAAAGTTTGGTTGATTAGTCTGTGGCATTCTGTTAAACTGTTGCTTATGGCGGTCTCTGTGAGCTTCTCAGCGACATTCAGCCAGCCAGGTATCCTGCCTGCAGTAGATGGAATGTGGCAATGGAACGCTGGCTGCGCGTGTCATAATAGGCTCTGAGCCTTTATATACCTGTGCACAGCAGCAGCCACCTTCAGTCTGCTGCTGGACAGCCAGCAGCAGCAGCAGCAGGAGAGGTATGTAATCAGGAGCCCTCCTGCTAAGGGTAGACAGCTGCTCGTTCCACCCCACCCCCCGCCTTAATTGGTTCTCCTCCCTTCCAACGGTGTTGAGGCGGGTGGGAACAGCAGGGGGTGAAGGTGCTGTGTTTAAAGAGGTGGAGTTATGCAGATCTAAAACGCGTGGATTGCAGCAGCAGCAAGCCGAAAAGTGCAGGCATGTAAGGGATCTAGAGGTTGACAACATGTCTTCTTAACGGGAGTCCAGGAGCTCATCTCCACAAATGGACTTTTCAGGATCCTTGGGTGGCTCCGTAGTTTGAAACCAATTCTGGTTATCGCTTCTCGGCCTTTTGGCTAAGATCAAGTGTAGTATCTGTTCTTATCAGTTTAATATCTGATACGTCCCCTATCTGGGGACCATATATTAAATGGATTTTTAGAACAGGGAGATGGAAAAAGAGCTTGCTCTGTCCACTCCACGCATTGACCTGGTATTGCAGTATCTCCAGGACCGGTGCACCCCTTCTTTAATGCAGTTTCTAAAATCAGAAAGAATTGAATTCAATGTTTTTTGTTCATTTTGCTTGTTTGTCGGATTTTGGGATGGACTCTTTGGCTTTGCTTTTCTTCTCCTCATTGGATTTTTCATGTTCAAAGTTGCAGAAGCCAGATTACAAGCTCATTTTGGTTCAACTTCAGCAACTGTGCATTGCATTGCCATGTAATGTGATGCAATGCTATCTTTCTAGCTCTCCCTTTTTACTTCCTTTTGGATAAACAGACATATTAGGCAAGCATTTTGGAGCTTTCACCTAAATAACTACAGGTGGTGAGATAAGCTGCACAATATAATTGACCTTTCAGTATATTGTTGCACACACACCATCTATTTAGCAAATGCCCTTGTTATCAACAGCAGCCTTTTAAACTCACCTGAGCTAACAGGTATGTGCGCTGGTTACTCTGCTGCGCTTAAAATTTCTTTTTTGGTTTGCTACAATGCCTTTTCTGAAACGTTGTCTCCTTCTGCTGGAACACTGACTTCTTTCATTTAATGCCTGCAGACTATAAAAGAGAACCCAACCCAAAAAGTTTGGTTGATTAGTCTGTGGCATTCTGTTAAACTGTTGCTTATGGCGGTCTCTGTGAGCTTCTCAGCGACATTCAGCCAGCCAGGTATCCTGCCTGCAGTAGATGGAATGTGGCAATGGAACGCTGGCTGCGCGTGTCATAATAGGCTCTGAGCCTTTATATACCTGTGCACAGCAGCAGCCACCTTCAGTCTGCTGCTGGACAGCCAGCAGCAGCAGCAGCAGGAGAGGTATGTAATCAGGAGCCCTCCTGCTAAGGGTAGACAGCTGCTCGTTCCACCCCACCCCCCGCCTTAATTGGTTCTCCTCCCTTCCAACGGTGTTGAGGCGGGTGGGAACAGCAGGGGGTGAAGGTGCTGTGTTTAAAGAGGTGGAGTTATGCAGATCTAAAACGCGTGGATTGCAGCAGCAACAAGCCGAAAAGTGCAGGCATGTAAGGGATCTAGAGGTTGACAACATGTCTTCTTAACGGGAGTCCAGGAGCTCATCTCCACAAATGGACTTTTCAGGATCCTTGGGTGGCTCCGTAGTTTGAAACCAATTCTGGTTATCGCTTCTCGGCCTTTTGGCTAAGATCAAGTGTAGTATCTGTTCTTATCAGTTTAATATCTGATACGTCCCCTATCTGGGGACCATATATTAAATGGATTTTTAGAACAGGGAGATGGAAAAAGAGCTTGCTCTGTCCACTCCACGCATTGACCTGGTATTGCAGTATCTCCAGGACCGGTGCACCCCTTCTTTAATGCAGTTTCTAAAATCAGAAAGAATTGAATTCAATGTTTTTTGTTCATTTTGCTTGTTTGTCGGATTTTGGGATGGACTCTTTGGCTTTGCTTTTCTTCTCCTCATTGGATTTTTCATGTTCAAAGTTGCAGAAGCCAGATTACAAGCTCATTTTGGTTCAACTTCAGCAACTGTGCATTGCATTGCCATGTAATGTGATGCAATGCTATCTTTCTAGCTCTCCCTTTTTACTTCCTTTTGGATAAACAGACATATTAGGCAAACATTTTGGAGCTTTCACCTAAATAACTACAGGTGGTGAGATAAGCTGCACAATATAATTGACCTTTCAGTATATTGTTGCACACACACCATCTATTTAGCAAATGCCCTTGTTATCAACAGCAGCCTTTTAAACTCACCTGAGCTAACAGGTATGTGCGCTGGTTACTCTGCTGCGCTTAAAATTTCTTTTTTGGTTTGCTACAATGCCTTTTCTGAAACGTTGTCTCCTTCTGCTGGAACACTGACTTCTTTCATTTAATGCCTGCAGACTATAAAAGAGAACCCAACCCAAAAAGTTTGGTTGATTAGTCTGTGGCATTCTGTTAAACTGTTGCTTATGGCGGTCTCTGTGAGCTTCTCAGCGACATTCAGCCAGCCAGGTATCCTGCCTGCAGTAGATGGAATGTGGCAATGGAACGCTGGCTGCGCGTGTCATAATAGGCTCTGAGCCTTTATATACCTGTGCACAGCAGCAGCCACCTTCAGTCTGCTGCTGGACAGCCAGCAGCAGCAGCAGCAGCAGGAGAGGTATGTAATCAGGAGCCCTCCTGCTAAGGGTAGACAGCTGCTCGTTCCACCCCACCCCCCGCCTTAATTGGTTCTCCTCCCTTCCAACGGTGTTGAGGCGGGTGGGAACAGCAGGGGGTGAAGGTGCTGTGTTTAAAGAGGTGGAGTTATGCAGATCTAAAACGCGTGGATTGCAGCAGCAGCAAGCCGAAAAGTGCAGGCATGTAAGGGATCTAGAGGTTGACAACATGTCTTCTTAACGGGAGTCCAGGAGCTCATCTCCACAAATGGACTTTTCAGGATCCTTGGGTGGCTCCGTAGTTTGAAACCAATTCTGGTTATCGCTTCTCGGCCTTTTGGCTAAGATCAAGTGTAGTATCTGTTCTTATCAGTTTAATATCTGATACGTCCCCTATCTGGGGACCATATATTAAATGGATTTTTAGAACAGGGAGATGGAAAAAGAGCTTGCTCTGTCCACTCCACGCATTGACCTGGTATTGCAGTATCTCCAGGACCGGTGCACCCCTTCTTTAATGCAGTTTCTAAAATCAGAAAGAATTGAATTCAATGTTTTTTGTTCATTTTGCTTGTTTGTCGGATTTTGGGATGGACTCTTTGGCTTTGCTTTTCTTCTCCTCATTGGATTTTTCATGTTCAAAGTTGCAGAAGCCAGATTACAAGCTCATTTTGGTTCAACTTCAGCAACTGTGCATTGCATTGCCATGTAATGTGATGCAATGCTATCTTTCTAGCTCTCCCTTTTTACTTCCTTTTGGATAAACAGACATATTAGGCAAGCATTTTGGAGCTTTCACCTAAATAACTACAGGTGGTGAGATAAGCTGCACAATATAATTGACCTTTCAGTATATTGTTGCACACACACCATCTATTTAGCAAATGCCCTTGTTATCAACAGCAGCCTTTTAAACTCACCTGAGCTAACAGGTATGTGCGCTGGTTACTCTGCTGCGCTTAAAATTTCTTTTTTGGTTTGCTACAATGCCTTTTCTGAAACGTTGTCTCCTTCTGCTGGAACACTGACTTCTTTCATTTAATGCCTGCAGACTATAAAAGAGAACCCAACCCAAAAAGTTTGGTTGATTAGTCTGTGGCATTCTGTTAAACTGTTGCTTATGGCGGTCTCTGTGAGCTTCTCAGCGACATTCAGCCAGCCAGGTATCCTGCCTGCAGTAGATGGAATGTGGCAATGGAACGCTGGCTGCGCGTGTCATAATAGGCTCTGAGCCTTTATATACCTGTGCACAGCAGCAGCCACCTTCAGTCTGCTGCTGGACAGCCAGCAGCAGCAGCAGCAGGAGAGGTATGTAATCAGGAGCCCTCCTGCTAAGGGTAGACAGCTGCTCGTTCCACCCCACCCCCCGCCTTAATTGGTTCTCCTCCCTTCCAACGGTGTTGAGGCGGGTGGGAACAGCAGGGGGTGAAGGTGCTGTGTTTAAAGAGGTGGAGTTATGCAGATCTAAAACGCGTGGATTGCAGCAGCAGCAAGCCGAAAAGTGCAGGCATGTAAGGGATCTAGAGGTTGACAACATGTCTTCTTAACGGGAGTCCAGGAGCTCATCTCCACAAATGGACTTTTCAGGATCCTTGGGTGGCTCCGTAGTTTGAAACCAATTCTGGTTATCGCTTCTCGGCCTTTTGGCTAAGATCAAGTGTAGTATCTGTTCTTATCAGTTTAATATCTGATACGTCCCCTATCTGGGGACCATATATTAAATGGATTTTTAGAACAGGGAGATGGAAAAAGAGCTTGCTCTGTCCACTCCACGCATTGACCTGGTATTGCAGTATCTCCAGGACCGGTGCACCCCTTCTTTAATGCAGTTTCTAAAATCAGAAAGAATTGAATTCAATGTTTTTTGTTCATTTTGCTTGTTTGTCGGATTTTGGGATGGACTCTTTGGCTTTGCTTTTCTTCTCCTCATTGGATTTTTCATGTTCAAAGTTGCAGAAGCCAGATTACAAGCTCATTTTGGTTCAACTTCAGCAACTGTGCATTGCATTGCCATGTAATGTGATGCAATGCTATCTTTCTAGCTCTCCCTTTTTACTTCCTTTTGGATAAACAGACATATTAGGCAAGCATTTTGGAGCTTTCACCTAAATAACTACAGGTGGTGAGATAAGCTGCACAATATAATTGACCTTTCAGTATATTGTTGCACACACACCATCTATTTAGCAAATGCCCTTGTTATCAACAGCAGCCTTTTAAACTCACCTGAGCTAACAGGTATGTGCGCTGGTTACTCTGCTGCGCTTAAAATTTCTTTTTTGGTTTGCTACAATGCCTTTTCTGAAACGTTGTCTCCTTCTGCTGGAACACTGACTTCTTTCATTTAATGCCTGCAGACTATAAAAGAGAACCCAACCCAAAAAGTTTGGTTGATTAGTCTGTGGCATTCTGTTAAACTGTTGCTTATGGCGGTCTCTGTGAGCTTCTCAGCGACATTCAGCCAGCCAGGTATCCTGCCTGCAGTAGATGGAATGTGGCAATGGAACGCTGGCTGCGCGTGTCATAATAGGCTCTGAGCCTTTATATACCTGTGCACAGCAGCAGCCACCTTCAGTCTGCTGCTGGACAGCCAGCAGCAGCAGCAGCAGGAGAGGTATGTAATCAGGAGCCCTCCTGCTAAGGGTAGACAGCTGCTCGTTCCACCCCACCCCCCGCCTTAATTGGTTCTCCTCCCTTCCAACGGTGTTGAGGCGGGTGGGAACAGCAGGGGGTGAAGGTGCTGTGTTTAAAGAGGTGGAGTTATGCAGATCTAAAACGCGTGGATTGCAGCAGCAGCAAGCCGAAAAGTGCAGGCATGTAAGGGATCTAGAGGTTGACAACATGTCTTCTTAACGGGAGTCCAGGAGCTCATCTCCACAAATGGACTTTTCAGGATCCTTGGGTGGCTCCGTAGTTTGAAACCAATTCTGGTTATCGCTTCTCGGCCTTTTGGCTAAGATCAAGTGTAGTATCTGTTCTTATCAGTTTAATATCTGATACGTCCCCTATCTGGGGACCATATATTAAATGGATTTTTAGAACAGGGAGATGGAAAAAGAGCTTGCTCTGTCCACTCCACGCATTGACCTGGTATTGCAGTATCTCCAGGACCGGTGCACCCCTTCTTTAATGCAGTTTCTAAAATCAGAAAGAATTGAATTCAATGTTTTTTGTTCATTTTGCTTGTTTGTCGGATTTTGGGATGGACTCTTTGGCTTTGCTTTTCTTCTCCTCATTGGATTTTTCATGTTCAAAGTTGCAGAAGCCAGATTACAAGCTCATTTTGGTTCAACTTCAGCAACTGTGCATTGCATTGCCATGTAATGTGATGCAATGCTATCTTTCTAGCTCTCCCTTTTTACTTCCTTTTGGATAAACAGACATATTAGGCAAGCATTTTGGAGCTTTCACCTAAATAACTACAGGTGGTGAGATAAGCTGCACAATATAATTGACCTTTCAGTATATTGTTGCACACACACCATCTATTTAGCAAATGCCCTTGTTATCAACAGCAGCCTTTTAAACTCACCTGAGCTAACAGGTATGTGCGCTGGTTACTCTGCTGAGCTTAAAATTTCTTTTTTGGTTTGCTACAATGCCTTTTCTGAAACGTTGTCTCCTTCTGCTGGAACACTGACTTCTTTCATTTAATGCCTGCAGACTATAAAAGAGAACCCAACCCAAAAAGTTTGGTTGATTAGTCTGTGGCATTCTGTTAAACTGTTGCTTATGGCGGTCTCTGTGAGCTTCTCAGCGACATTCAGCCAGCCAGGTATCCTGCCTGCAGTAGATGGAATGTGGCAATGGAACGCTGGCTGCGCGTGTCATAATAGGCTCTGAGCCTTTATATACCTGTGCACAGCAGCAGCCACCTTCAGTCTGCTGCTGGACAGCCAGCAGCAGCAGCAGCAGGAGAGGTATGTAATCAGGAGCCCTCCTGCTAAGGGTAGACAGCTGCTCGTTCCACCCCACCCCCCGCCTTAATTGGTTCTCCTCCCTTCCAACGGTGTTGAGGCGGGTGGGAACAGCAGGGGGTGAAGGTGCTGTGTTTAAAGAGGTGGAGTTATGCAGATCTAAAACGCGTGGATTGCAGCAGCAGCAAGCCGAAAAGTGCAGGCATGTAAGGGATCTAGAGGTTGACAACATGTCTTCTTAACGGGAGTCCAGGAGCTCATCTCCACAAATGGACTTTTCAGGATCCTTGGGTGGCTCCGTAGTTTGAAACCAATTCTGGTTATCGCTTCTCGGCCTTTTGGCTAAGATCAAGTGTAGTATCTGTTCTTATCAGTTTAATATCTGATACGTCCCCTATCTGGGGACCATATATTAAATGGATTTTTAGAACAGGGAGATGGAAAAAGAGCTTGCTCTGTCCACTCCACGCATTGACCTGGTATTGCAGTATCTCCAGGACCGGTGCACCCCTTCTTTAATGCAGTTTCTAAAATCAGAAAGAATTGAATTCAATGTTTTTTGTTCATTTTGCTTGTTTGTCGGATTTTGGGATGGACTCTTTGGCTTTGCTTTTCTTCTCCTCATTGGATTTTTCATGTTCAAAGTTGCAGAAGCCAGATTACAAGCTCATTTTGGTTCAACTTCAGCAACTGTGCATTGCATTGCCATGTAATGTGATGCAATGCTATCTTTCTAGCTCTCCCTTTTTACTTCCTTTTGGATAAACAGACATATTAGGCAAGCATTTTGGAGCTTTCACCTAAATAACTACAGGTGGTGAGATAAGCTGCACAATATAATTGACCTTTCAGTATATTGTTGCACACACACCATCTATTTAGCAAATGCCCTTGTTATCAACAGCAGCCTTTTAAACTCACCTGAGCTAACAGGTATGTGCGCTGGTTACTCTGCTGCGCTTAAAATTTCTTTTTTGGTTTGCTACAATGCCTTTTCTGAAACGTTGTCTCCTTCTGCTGGAACACTGACTTCTTTCATTTAATGCCTGCAGACTATAAAAGAGAACCCAACCCAAAAAGTTTGGTTGATTAGTCTGTGGCATTCTGTTAAACTGTTGCTTATGGCGGTCTCTGTGAGCTTCTCAGCGACATTCAGCCAGCCAGGTATCCTGCCTGCAGTAGATGGAATGTGGCAATGGAACGCTGGCTGCGCGTGTCATAATAGGCTCTGAGCCTTTATATACCTGTGCACAGCAGCAGCCACCTTCAGTCTGCTGCTGGACAGCCAGCAGCAGCAGCAGCAGGAGAGGTATGTAATCAGGAGCCCTCCTGCTAAGGGTAGACAGCTGCTCGTTCCACCCCACCCCCCGCCTTAATTGGTTCTCCTCCCTTCCAACGGTGTTGAGGCGGGTGGGAACAGCAGGGGGTGAAGGTGCTGTGTTTAAAGAGGTGGAGTTATGCAGATCTAAAACGCGTGGATTGCAGCAGCAGCAAGCCGAAAAGTGCAGGCATGTAAGGGATCTAGAGGTTGACAACATGTCTTCTTAACGGGAGTCCAGGAGCTCATCTCCACAAATGGACTTTTCAGGATCCTTGGGTGGCTCCGTAGTTTGAAACCAATTCTGGTTATCGCTTCTCGGCCTTTTGGCTAAGATCAAGTGTAGTATCTGTTCTTTTAAGAACACAAGAGCTACGATCTACACTTGACGAGAGCGATCGAACTCGGAAGGAGAAGAGCTTCGGAGCCCAGCTGACATCGGAGAAGGAAGGCGGATATCGGTGGGAGGAAGAAGCTCTAAAGAATCCAGAAGAAGACGAAGACTCGGAGAAGAATCGGGCTGTCCTGTGGAATCTTCGAGGAAGAAAATCATCGAGACAAAGACCTTTCGGGGAATTTGTCCAGAACACGACGGGAGAAGAATCTGCATAGCTCCACCCATTCCGGGAAGAGTTCCAGATCCAGCTCCAAGAAGTAACTGCAGGAGGAAAGCCATGGCAAGCGCTGCGAGGAAGGCCGAAAAGAAGAGCCTGGAGCAGGGGACAGCCAGGAGGGCCCAGCCAGGAGCCGATTCTGACCCCAAGGACTCTGCCTCCACGACTGGCCAGCAGAAGGGACCCCAGAAGCCCCGCCACGAAGCTCCAGCCCTGGAGCCATGGATGCGGCAGACGGTGGCCCTGAAGCTGAAGGAAGTGGATGGGAGGGTGCCGGACATGTCCTCGGACGTGTTCTGCCAGAAGATGCTGCTGGATCGAGGCTTCTCCAGGTCGGACACCCTCAGCATCCAGACCTTCTTGACGGGGATCTTCTTCGTCACCTTCGCCACTGTGAACACCTGCAGGAGGTTCTGGGAAATGGTAAGCGCAAAAGGACCGGATAATTCTTTCTCTGCCTTTACAGGTAGCTGCCCTATCCAGAGGGACGAAAGGAGGATCACGGTCTCCATGCGCAACCCGCACACCCCAGGCCAAGACATCTGTACCTTCCTGAGACGCTTCTGTTTGGTTGTGAAGGAACCCTCTCACATCCTGAATGGACTCGGCTTCTGGACAGGTAAGTGGTCGGTGACCGTTAGACTTCACAGCGTACTCAGACGGACTTCGGCACCTGCCCCCGACATCCTCCCTGGGCAACTCCTACGGCCTCATCTATTACCCGGACATGCCGCGGAACTGCAGGAGATGCGGCAAGAACGGCCACGAGATGAAGGACTGCAAGGAGGATGCCTGCAGGATTTGTCGAGTGACGGGACACAGCTCGAAGGACTGCCCGAAGAAGACATCCTGCAACCTGTGTGGGCTGGCGGCTCATCTGTACAAGGATTGCCCCAAGCGTGAGAGATCCTGGGCATCGGTGGTTGCGACGACCCCAGCTACGGAGGACAAGGCCCCGACGACCAGGCCTGTGAAGGTCAAGGACGCGACGACCAAGGCCCCAGCGGCCAAGGCCGAGACGACCAAGGCCAAAGCGGTCAAGGAGTCGGTGGCCAAAGCCCCAGCGACGGTCCCAGCAGCTCCGAAGCAGAAGAAAAAGTCAAAGGAGGGTAAGAGTTCTGTCACCCCTCTCTCGATCCCTCCCCCTGCCACCCCCGTCCAATCCCCCCCCACCCCGGCCACCCCTGCTGAGGATTCCACTTCCTCTTCCTCCTTCCCCTACTCCTCAGCAGGTGTCCTTTCCCCTGCCCCGGCAGCCACTCTCCCTCCCCAGACCATGGTAGCGGTGGAATTAACCTTTCCTCCACCCGCCGCTATCTATTCCGAGGAGGATTTTTCCCTTCTTGTCTCCCCAGTTCCAACCCGGGGAAAGAGGAAGGTGGAGGACAGCCCTGCTACTGAATCCTCCAAAAAGAAGATTCTGGATTTCGTAGGCGAAAAGGAGGATACCCTCCCTGAGCCAGAAGAGATGGAGCACATGGTTGAGACCCTGGTGGCCGAGCCAGAAGAGGAGGAACTGGTGGTCGCCGAGATCGAGGCCGCGCTGCTTGACCAGATGGAGGAAGAGGGCCTGCTGGTGATCCCGTCACCAGCAGTCAACACCGACGAGGGACCACCCGACCGGAGTGGTAACTAAGGTGTATTGCCTGCGCTAACTTTTTCATTTTTTCCCTACATGATGGCTAATATTAACTTATTTTCCATTAATGTCAGGAGCATCAAGGACAAGTTCAGACGTCAGACTATTTATGCCTTCCTTACTTCCCAGTTGTGTGATGTTTATATGTTGCAGGAATGTTCCCTTCCCTCCTCTAGGTCCTTCAAACATCTGACCAGGGAGTGGTCCCACGGTCCATCCTACTGGTCCGGTGGGGGTGACTGCAAGTCTGCGGGGGTCGCAATTCTGATCAGGGGGGGCGCATTCACGCTTGAGTCCGTCCAGGAGCTCATCTGCGGCAGGGCTCTTGTTGTAGATGGCAACTGGGCGGGAGAACCTGTCAGGTTCATCAACGTGTATGCGTCCCCACTGAAGAATGAGCGTTTGGAGCTTTTCCAGACCCTGCGGCTTCAGCTTGCCACCACCAGGACCTTAGTGATGGCCGGGGATTTCAACTGCCCCATCGAGGAGGATGGTCGTAGTTCTGGCACATCTGCCAAGTTGGACATCACGTCCAAGCTGCTCATCGAGATGGTAACCGAGGCCTATCTTCAGGACGTGGTGGGCTCCATGGGGAGAGGCTCCACGAACTATTCGTGGAGCCGACCCGATGGCTCACTCCGCTCCAGGATTGACTTTGTGTTCACCTCTCGTGCAGTCAGGCAGAGTAGGCACTCGATGGTCTCCTGCTTCTTCTCCGACCACAGAGCCATTCACTTACAAGGTGTCCTCGGCGACGGTTTTCCGTCCGGCCCCGGCTCCTGGAAGCTGAATTGTGCTCTGCTGGCTCAGGATGAAGTCGTGGAGGAGCTGAGAGCAGCCTATGCAATGTGGCAGTCCTACAAGGGTAGCTTCCAAACAGTCTCTGATTGGTGGGAATATGTTAAACTTGAGTTTCGCTGTTTCTTTCAGGCCAAGGGTCGACAACAGGCGTGTGAGAAGAGGAGGGACTTCAGAGGGCTGCAGCGCGAGCTGCGGTCGCTGCAGGACCTTCTTCACTGCGGCTGGGACGTGAGGGAGGAGCTGGAGGAGACCAAGAAGAGCCTGAAAAGGCACTTTGAGGAGGAGTCCAAGCGAATCGTCTTCCGTTCCAAAGTGGAGAATCTGGAGAAGGGTGAGAAATGTAACTCATTCTTTTTCAGGAAACTTCATGCCGGTCACACGCCCCTGAACGAGCTGCGAGACGAGAGCGGAAACATGCGACGTGGGAAGGAGGACGTGATGAGGGTCGTCAGCGACTTCTACAGCGAACTCTACTCCCACAAGACTACCGACCCCGACGCTGCTGATAAGTTCCTGTCAGGTATCACTAACCATCTTGATCCTGCAGGCACGGCAGCCTTGGACAAACCTCTGATGGTGGGCGAATTGCTCTCTGCCGCTAAATCCTTTAGGACCGGCAGGACCCCGGGCAGTGATGGTCTTCCAGCGGAGCTCTATGTAGCGCTGGGAGACCTCATCTGTCCGGACCTGTTGGACCTGTACGAGGAGATGGTGGTGAAGGGTAGAATGCCTCCATCTTTGAGGGAAGGAATGGTCACGATCCTGTACAAGCGGAAGGGAGAGAGGTGCGACCTGAGGAATTGGCGTCCCATCACTCTGCTCAACGTGGACTACAAGATCCTGGCCAAGACGATGGCGACACGACTTAAGACGGTCATCGGACGGATCATCCACCCGGACCAGACCTGCGGCATCCCTGGACGTCGCATCGCAGACAGCCTCGCTCTCGTGCGGGACACGGTCGAGTACATCAAGGTCCGCCGCGCACACGCGGCCCTGGTCTCCTTGGATCAGGAGAAGGCCTTCGACCGGGTTTCCCACGAGTTCATGGGCCAAGCTCTGCACCGGTTAGGTTTCGGTAACATGTTTTGTTCGTATGTCCGTCTGATGTATTTTGATATCCACAGCTCGGTGTTGGTGAACGGCTGGAAGACTGACCCCTTCCCTGTCCTCTCTGGGGTCAGACAAGGCTGCCCTCTATCACCTCTTCTTTTTGTTTGTGTTATAGAACTCTTCGCAGAGGCTATCCGGCAGAATGGAGAGATCAGAGGGATCACCGCACCGGGTCCGGGACGACACGAGGTCAAGTGCTCGCTCTACATGGACGACGTCACCGTCTTCTGCGCTGATCGTGGTTCAGTCGACGACCTCGTCCAGACGTGTGAGAGGTTCGGCCGGGCTTCAGGGGCCAAAGTCAACTGCAGGAAGTCGGAAGCCATGCTCTTCGGGGATTGGCAGCCGGCCTCCTCCGCCCCCTTCCCCTTCAACATTCAACCGGATTTCCTCAAGGTGCTGGGAGTCTGGTTCGGGAAGGAAGGAGCGGCCCTCAAGTCCTGGCAAGAACGCTTGGCCAAGGTGGAGCAACGGATCGGACTCTGGAGCCTCAGACACCTCACTTGTGAGGGTAAGGCACTCGTCCTGCGTAATGAGGTCCTGCCCGTCTTGCAGTACACGGCGCAGGCCTGGCCCCCACACGTCACTGTGTGCAGGGCCATTACCAGGACAGTGTTTCACTTTGTCTGGGGATCCAAGATGGACAGAGTCAGGCGGGCCGTCATGTACAAGGAGCCTCGCAAGGGTGGGAAGGGCGTTCCAGATATCCCCACCCTCCTGCGATCCTCTTTTGTGTGTGATTGTGTCCGCCGGACTTTGCAAGTCAAGAATGGCTCCGCGGGCAGGTCCATGTCTCGCTTCTTCCTGCTTCCTCTTTGGAGGCGACTCGGCTGGGACAAGTGGGACAGCTCCTTCCCCTACAACTGGACGACGCCATGGTTCTACGGAGACGTCGTTCGATTTGTGGGGGAGCATCAACTGGAGGGACTCAAGCCCGACTTGTGGAAGCCCAAAACTATCCACAAGCTAATCAGAGCCAAGGATGACGTGGAGAACATCACAGGACTTCACCAGGACACGCTGGAGACTGTGTGGACAAATGTGTCGTCTGACAGGCTGACCAACGGGCACAAGGACTTGTCGTGGATGGCGATTCAGGGCGGACTGCCCGTCCGGTCATTCATGCATGCCCGGAACCTGTGCAAGACCCGGTACTGCCCAAGGTGCCCCTTCGTGGAGGAAACATCTTTGCACACTTTTTGGGACTGCGGATTTGCACAGCGCCTATTGACTGCACTTGAGGACGACCTGAGGAACTCTGTCCCCAGGGCGAGCCTATCGCACCATTCTGTGCTTTACGGACTCTTCCCTGGGGTTCATACCGTCGGAGCCATCCAGGAGGCTTGGCGCCTTATGAACTGCTTCAAGGATGCCGTTTGGGTCGCCAGGAACCGGCTCATCTTGAGGAGGGAGAGGATGTCCATCCAGGACTGCCGCAGGCTGATCCACAGCCTGCTCAGAGACTATTCCATCATGGACGGTCCGGAGGACGAGGATGAGGACTAAACCCCTCCTCCCCCTCTCCCCTTATGTGTCTTGTCTTTCAATAAAGCTTCGGGCCTGTGATTTTCCCCTCCCCATCCCCTTTTTCCCAATCCCCATCCCTTATCACGGTTCGTCGTACTGTATTGATTGACATGCTTTTTCTTTCAGATTGAGTGTTTTGTGTAGCATAGGGGTGTGATGTGTCTAGTTAGTGCGTCGTATCCTCATGCTATGTAAATATGATGTAGAATTCTGTGTGTACTGGGCTGCGGCACTGTACACTGTCTGTTAACTTATTTTTTGTGCTAATAAAAGATATATTCAATCAAAAAAATCTGTTCTTATCAGTTTAATATCTGATACGTCCCCTATCTGGGGACCATATATTAAATGGATTTTTAGAACAGGGAGATGGAAAAAGAGCTTGCTCTGTCCACTCCACGCATTGACCTGGTATTGCAGTATCTCCAGGACCGGTGCACCCCTTCTTTAATGCAGTTTCTAAAATCAGAAAGAATTGAATTCAATGTTTTTTGTTCATTTTGCTTGTTTGTCGGATTTTGGGATGGACTCTTTGGCTTTGCTTTTCTTCTCCTCATTGGATTTTTCATGTTCAAAGTTGCAGAAGCCAGATTACAAGCTCATTTTGGTTCAACTTCAGCAACTGTGCATTGCATTGCCATGTAATGTGATGCAATGCTATCTTTCTAGCTCTCCCTTTTTACTTCCTTTTGGATAAACAGACATATTAGGCAAGCATTTTGGAGCTTTCACCTAAATAACTACAGGTGGTGAGATAAGCTGCACAATATAATTGACCTTTCAGTATATTGTTGCACACACACCATCTATTTAGCAAATGCCCTTGTTATCAACAGCAGCCTTTTAAACTCACCTGAGCTAACAGGTATGTGCGCTGGTTACTCTGCTGCGCTTAAAATTTCTTTTTTGGTTTGCTACAATGCCTTTTCTGAAACGTTGTCTCCTTCTGCTGGAACACTGACTTCTTTCATTTAATGCCTGCAGACTATAAAAGAGAACCCAACCCAAAAAGTTTGGTTGATTAGTCTGTGGCATTCTGTTAAACTGTTGCTTATGGCGGTCTCTGTGAGCTTCTCAGCGACATTCAGCCAGCCAGGTATCCTGCCTGCAGTAGATGGAATGTGGCAATGGAACGCTGGCTGCGCGTGTCATAATAGGCTCTGAGCCTTTATATACCTGTGCACAGCAGCAGCCACCTTCAGTCTGCTGCTGGACAGCCAGCAGCAGCAGCAGTAGGAGAGGTATGTAATCAGGAGCCCTCCTGCTAAGGGTAGACAGCTGCTCGTTCCACCCCACCCCCCGCCTTAATTGGTTCTCCTCCCTTCCAACGGTGTTGAGGCGGGTGGGAACAGCAGGGGGTGAAGGTGCTGTGTTTAAAGAGGTGGAGTTATGCAGATCTAAAACGCGTGGATTGCAGCAGCAGCAAGCCGAAAAGTGCAGGCATGTAAGGGATCTAGAGGTTGACAACATGTCTTCTTAACGGGAGTCCAGGAGCTCATCTCCACAAATGGACTTTTCAGGATCCTTGGGTGGCTCCGTAGTTTGAAACCAATTCTGGTTATCGCTTCTCGGCCTTTTGGCTAAGATCAAGTGTAGTATCTGTTCTTATCAGTTTAATATCTGATACGTCCCCTATCTGGGGACCATATATTAAATGGATTTTTAGAACAGGGAGATGGAAAAAGAGCTTGCTCTGTCCACTCCACGCATTGACCTGGTATTGCAGTATCTCCAGGACCGGTGCACCCCTTCTTTAATGCAGTTTCTAAAATCAGAAAGAATTGAATTCAATGTTTTTTGTTCATTTTGCTTGTTTGTCGGATTTTGGGATGGACTCTTTGGCTTTGCTTTTCTTCTCCTCATTGGATTTTTCATGTTCAAAGTTGCAGAAGCCAGATTACAAGCTCATTTTGGTTCAACTTCAGCAACTGTGCATTGCATTGCCATGTAATGTGATGCAATGCTATCTTTCTAGCTCTCCCTTTTTACTTCCTTTTGGATAAACAGACATATTAGGCAAGCATTTTGGAGCTTTCACCTAAATAACTACAGGTGGTGAGATAAGCTGCACAATATAATTGACCTTTCAGTATATTGTTGCACACACACCATCTATTTAGCAAATGCCCTTGTTATCAACAGCAGCCTTTTAAACTCACCTGAGCTAACAGGTATGTGCGCTGGTTACTCTGCTGCGCTTAAAATTTCTTTTTTGGTTTGCTACAATGCCTTTTCTGAAACGTTGTCTCCTTCTGCTGGAACACTGACTTCTTTCATTTAATGCCTGCAGACTATAAAAGAGAACCCAACCCAAAAAGTTTGGTTGATTAGTCTGTGGCATTCTGTTAAACTGTTGCTTATGGCGGTCTCTGTGAGCTTCTCAGCGACATTCAGCCAGCCAGGTATCCTGCCTGCAGTAGATGGAATGTGGCAATGGAACGCTGGCTGCGCGTGTCATAATAGGCTCTGAGCCTTTATATACCTGTGCACAGCAGCAGCCACCTTCAGTCTGCTGCTGGACAGCCAGCAGCAGCAGCAGCAGGAGAGGTATGTAATCAGGAGCCCTCCTGCTAAGGGTAGACAGCTGCTCGTTCCACCCCACCCCCCGCCTTAATTGGTTCTCCTCCCTTCCAACGGTGTTGAGGCGGGTGGGAACAGCAGGGGGTGAAGGTGCTGTGTTTAAAGAGGTGGAGTTATGCAGATCTAAAACGCGTGGATTGCAGCAGCAGCAAGCCGAAAAGTGCAGGCATGTAAGGGATCTACAGGTTGACAACATGTCTTCTTAACGGGAGTCCAGGAGCTCATCTCCACAAATGGACTTTTCAGGATCCTTGGGTGGCTCCGTAGTTTGAAACCAATTCTGGTTATCGCTTCTCGGCCTTTTGGCTAAGATCAAGTGTAGTATCTGTTCTTATCAGTTTAATATCTGATACGTCCCCTATCTGGGGACCATATATTAAATGGATTTTTAGAACAGGGAGATGGAAAAAGAGCTTGCTCTGTCCACTCCACGCATTGACCTGGTATTGCAGTATCTCCAGGACCGGTGCACCCCTTCTTTAATGCAGTTTCTAAAATCAGAAAGAATTGAATTCAATGTTTTTTGTTCATTTTGCTTGTTTGTCGGATTTTGGGATGGACTCTTTGGCTTTGCTTTTCTTCTCCTCATTGGATTTTTCATGTTCAAAGTTGCAGAAGCCAGATTACAAGCTCATTTTGGTTCAACTTCAGCAACTGTGCATTGCATTGCCATGTAATGTGATGCAATGCTATCTTTCTAGCTCTCCCTTTTTACTTCCTTTTGGATAAACAGACATATTAGGCAAGCATTTTGGAGCTTTCACCTAAATAACTACAGGTGGTGAGATAAGCTGCACAATATAATTGACCTTTCAGTATATTGTTGCACACACACCATCTATTTAGCAAATGCCCTTGTTATCAACAGCAGCCTTTTAAACTCACCTGAGCTAACAGGTATGTGCGCTGGTTACTCTGCTGCGCTTAAAATTTCTTTTTTGGTTTGCTACAATGCCTTTTCTGAAACGTTGTCTCCTTCTGCTGGAACACTGACTTCTTTCATTTAATGCCTGCAGACTATAAAAGAGAACCCAACCCAAAAAGTTTGGTTGATTAGTCTGTGGCATTCTGTTAAACTGTTGCTTATGGCGGTCTCTGTGAGCTTCTCAGCGACATTCAGCCAGCCAGGTATCCTGCCTGCAGTAGATGGAATGTGGCAATGGAACGCTGGCTGCGCGTGTCATAATAGGCTCTGAGCCTTTATATACCTGTGCACAGCAGCAGCCACCTTCAGTCTGCTGCTGGACAGCCAGCAGCAGCAGCAGCAGGAGAGGTATGTAATCAGGAGCCCTCCTGCTAAGGGTAGACAGCTGCTCGTTCCACCCCACCCCCCGCCTTAATTGGTTCTCCTCCCTTCCAACGGTGTTGAGGCGGGTGGGAACAGCAGGGGGTGAAGGTGCTGTGTTTAAAGAGGTGGAGTTATGCAGATCTAAAACGCGTGGATTGCAGCAGCAGCAAGCCGAAAAGTGCAGGCATGTAAGGGATCTAGAGGTTGACAACATGTCTTCTTAACGGGAGTCCAGGAGCTCATCTCCACAAATGGACTTTTCAGGATCCTTGGGTGGCTCCGTAGTTTGAAACCAATTCTGGTTATCGCTTCTCGGCCTTTTGGCTAAGATCAAGTGTAGTATCTGTTCTTATCAGTTTAATATCTGATACGTCCCCTATCTGGGGACCATATATTAAATGGATTTTTAGAACAGGGAGATGGAAAAAGAGCTTGCTCTGTCCACTCCACGCATTGACCTGGTATTGCAGTATCTCCAGGACCGGTGCACCCCTTCTTTAATGCAGTTTCTAAAATCAGAAAGAATTGAATTCAATGTTTTTTGTTCATTTTGCTTGTTTGTCGGATTTTGGGATGGACTCTTTGGCTTTGCTTTTCTTCTCCTCATTGGATTTTTCATGTTCAAAGTTGCAGAAGCCAGATTACAAGCTCATTTTGGTTCAACTTCAGCAACTGTGCATTGCATTGCCATGTAATGTGATGCAATGCTATCTTTCTAGCTCTCCCTTTTTACTTCCTTTTGGATAAACAGACATATTAGGCAAGCATTTTGGAGCTTTCACCTAAATAACTACAGGTGGTGAGATAAGCTGCACAATATAATTGACCTTTCAGTATATTGTTGCACACACACCATCTATTTAGCAAATGCCCTTGTTATCAACAGCAGCCTTTTAAACTCACCAGAGCTAACAGGTATGTGCGCTGGTTACTCTGCTGCGCTTAAAATTTCTTTTTTGGTTTGCTACAATGCCTTTTCTGAAACGTTGTCTCCTTCTGCTGGAACACTGACTTCTTTCATTTAATGCCTGCAGACTATAAAAGAGAACCCAACCCAAAAAGTTTGGTTGATTAGTCTGTGGCATTCTGTTAAACTGTTGCTTATGGCGGTCTCTGTGAGCTTCTCAGCGACATTCAGCCAGCCAGGTATCCTGCCTGCAGTAGATGGAATGTGGCAATGGAACGCTGGCTGCGCGTGTCATAATAGGCTCTGAGCCTTTATATACCTGTGCACAGCAGCAGCCACCTTCAGTCTGCTGCTGGACAGCCAGCAGCAGCAGCAGCAGGAGAGGTATGTAATCAAGAGCCCTCCTGCTAAGGGTAGACAGCTGCTCGTTCCACCCCACCCCCCGCCTTAATTGGTTCTCCTCCCTTCCAACGGTGTTGAGGCGGGTGGGAACAGCAGGGGGTGAAGGTGCTGTGTTTAAAGAGGTGGAGTTATGCAGATCTAAAACGCGTGGATTGCAGCAGCAGCAAGCCGAAAAGTGCAGGCATGTAAGGGATCTAGAGGTTGACAACATGTCTTCTTAACGGGAGTCCAGGAGCTCATCTCCACAAATGGACTTTTCAGGATCCTTGGGTGGCTCCGTAGTTTGAAACCAATTCTGGTTATCGCTTCTCGGCCTTTTGGCTCAGATCAAGCGTAGTATCTGTTCTTATCAGTTTAATATCTGATACGTCCCCTATCTGGGGACCATATATTAAATGGATTTTTAGAACAGGGAGATGGAAAAAGAGCTTGCTCTGTCCACTCCACGCATTGACCTGGTATTGCAGTATCTCCAGGACCGGTGCACCCCTTCTTTAATGCAGTTTCTAAAATCAGAAAGAATTGAATTCAATGTTTTTTGTTCATTTTGCTTGTTTGTCGGATTTTGGGATGGACTCTTTGGCTTTGCTTTTCTTCTCCTCATTGGATTTTTCATGTTCAAAGTTGCAGAAGCCAGATTACAAGCTCATTTTGGTTCAACTTCAGCAACTGTGCATTGCATTGCCATGTAATGTGATGCAATGCTATCTTTCTAGCTCTCCCTTTTTACTTCCTTTTGGATAAACAGACATATTAGGCAAACATTTTGGAGCTTTCACCTAAATAACTACAGGTGGTGAGATAAGCTGCACAATATAATTGACCTTTCAGTATATTGTTGCACACACACCATCTATTTAGCAAATGCCCTTGTTATCAACAGCCGCCTTTTAAACTCACCTGAGCTAACAGGTATGTGCGCTGGTTACTCTGCTGCGCTTAAAATTTCTTTTTTGGTTTGCTACAATGCCTTTTCTGAAACGTTGTCTCCTTCTGCTGGAACACTGACTTCTTTCATTTAATGCCTGCAGACTATAAAAGAGAACCCAACCCAAAAAGTTTGGTTGATTAGTCTGTGGCATTCTGTTAAACTGTTGCTTATGGCGGTCTCTGTGAGCTTCTCAGCGACATTCAGCCAGCCAGGTATCCTGCCTGCAGTAGATGGAATGTGGCAATGGAACGCTGGCTGCGCGTGTCATAATAGGCTCTGAGCCTTTATATACCTGTGCACAGCAGCAGCCACCTTCAGTCTGCTGCTGGACAGCCAGCAGCAGCAGCAGCAGGAGAGGTATGTAATCAGGAGCCCTCCTGCTAAGGGTAGACAGCTGCTCGTTCCACCCCACCCCCCGCCTTAATTGGTTCTCCTCCCTTCCAACGGTGTTGAGGCGGGTGGGAACAGCAGGGGGTGAAGGTGCTGTGTTTAAAGAGGTGGAGTTATGCAGATCTAAAACGCGTGGATTGCAGCAGCAGCAAGCCGAAAAGTGCAGGCATGTAAGGGATCTAGAGGTTGACAACATGTCTTCTTAACGGGAGTCCAGGAGCTCATCTCCACAAATGGACTTTTCAGGATCCTTGGGTGGCTCCGTAGTTTGAAACCAATTCTGGTTATCGCTTCTCGGCCTTTTGGCTAAGATCAAGTGTAGTATCTTTTGAAAAGGCAGTTTTGTCCTTGGGCTGCCCTAGTAAATTGATGCATATTACACACTGGTTTGGTGCACTTGTTAGTACGCCAGGTGGCTCATAGAGTTATCTGATGGAAAACATGGCCCTCCAGGATCGAAGTCACTAGGCTGGGTAAGTGTGAGGGCTTTGGAGCAATGTGCCCCAGGAGTAGGCGCCCTGGTGGGAGTCCAAGCTTACTGGGACTGGGAAACCCAGAAAGACTTGGCTTCGTAGCACGCCGCACCTTTGCCAATCATACTTTCTGAGCAACCCCCCCTATTCCTGGCCTCCGGGCTAGGAAGGGGAATTTTTATAAACCCGGTCGGAGGTCCGGTCAGCTTTGGGCTGAGAAACCAACACAGGCTCCAGCTCCACTAGGGTGGCAGCCTAGATGGAAGCTGGGAGCACGAAAACGGCTCTTCTCCGGCTTCGGCTAGGGAGAGCATCGGAGATCCCTGACCCTCGCTGTGGCCTTCTGGCTCGGAGGGATGGGGATGGTTTATTGGGGACCCTCTCCTCCGGGAAGGGTCCACATGAATCCTCGCCTCGTGCGCTGTTTTGGTGTGACTTCGGTCACATTTTTCAGTGCCTTGGATGCAGCTTCATTCAAAAAATCTGTTCTTATCAGTTTAATATCTCATACGTCCCCTATCTGGGGACCATATATTAAATGGATTTTTAGAACAGGGAGATGGAAAAAGAGCTTGCTCTGTCCACTCCACGCATTGACCTGGTATTGCAGTATCTCCAGGACCGGTGCACCCCTTCTTTAATGCAGTTTCTAAAATCAGAAAGAATTGAATTCAATGTTTTTTGTTCATTTTGCTTGTTTGTCGGATTTTGGGATGGACTCTTTGGCTTTGCTTTTCTTCTCCTCATTGGATTTTTCATGTTCAAAGTTGCAGAAGCCAGATTACAAGCTCATTTTGGTTCAACTTCAGCAACTGTGCATTGCATTGCCATGTAATGTGATGCAATGCTATCTTTCTAGCTCTCCCTTTTTACTTCCTTTTGGATAAACAGACATATTAGGCAAGCATTTTGGAGCTTTCACCTAAATAACTACAGGTGGTGAGATAAGCTGCACAATATAATTGACCTTTCAGTATATTGTTGCACACACACCATCTATTTAGCAAATGCCCTTGTTATCAACAGCAGCCTTTTAAACTCACCTGAGCTAACCGGTATGTGCGCTGGTTACTCTGCTGCGCTTAAAATTTCTTTTTTGGTTTGCTACAATGCCTTTTCTGAAACGTTGTCTCCTTCTGCTGGAACACTGACTTCTTTCATTTAATGCCTGCAGACTATAAAAGAGAACCCAACCCAAAAAGTTTGGTTGATTAGTCTGTGGCATTCTGTTAAACTGTTGCTTATGGCGGTCTCTGTGAGCTTCTCAGCGACATTCAGCCAGCCAGGTATCCTGCCTGCAGTAGATGGAATGTGGCAATGGAACGCTGGCTGCGCGTGTCATAATAGGCTCTGAGCCTTTATATACCTGTGCACAGCAGCAGCCACCTTCAGTCTGCTGCTGGACAGCCAGCAGCAGCAGCAGCAGGAGAGGTATGTAATCAGGAGCCCTCCTGCTAAGGGTAGACAGCTGCTCGTTCCACCCCACCCCCCGCCTTAATTGGTTCTCCTCCCTTCCAACGGTGTTGAGGCGGGTGGGAACAGCAGGGGGTGAAGGTGCTGTGTTTAAAGAGGTGGAGTTATGCAGATCTAAAACGCGTGGATTGCAGCAGCAGCAAGCCGAAAAGTGCAGGCATGTAAGGGATCTAGAGGTTGACAACATGTCTTCTTAACGGGAGTCCAGGAGCTCATCTCCACAAATGGACTTTTCAGGATCCTTGGGTGGCTCCGTAGTTTGAAACCAATTCTGGTTATCGCTTCTCGGCCTTTTGGCTAAGATCAAGTGTAGTATCTGTTCTTATCAGTTTAATATCTGATACGTCCCCTATCTGGGGACCATATATTAAATGGATTTTTAGAACAGGGAGATGGAAAAAGAGCTTGCTCTGTCCACTCCACGCATTGACCTGGTATTGCAGTATCTCCAGGACCGGTGCACCCCTTCTTTAATGCAGTTTCTAAAATCAGAAAGAATTGAATTTAATGTTTTTTGTTCATTTTGCTTGTTTGTCGGATTTTGGGATGGACTCTTTGGCTTTGCTTTTCTTCTCCTCATTGGATTTTTCATGTTCAAAGTTGCAGAAGCCAGATTACAAGCTCATTTTGGTTCAACTTCAGCAACTGTGCATTGCATTGCCATGTAATGTGATGCAATGCTATCTTTCTAGCTCTCCCTTTTTACTTCCTTTTGGATAAACAGACATATTAGGCAAGCATTTTGGAGCTTTCACCTAAATAACTACAGGTGGTGAGATAAGCTGCACAATATAATTGACCTTTCAGTATATTGTTGCACACACACCATCTATTTAGCAAATGCCCTTGTTATCAACAGCAGCCTTTTAAACTCACCTGAGCTAACAGGTATGTGCGCTGGTTACTCTGCTGCGCTTAAAATTTCTTTTTTGGTTTGCTACAATGCCTTTTCTGAAACGTTGTCTCCTTCTGCTGGAACACTGACTTCTTTCATTTAATGCCTGCAGACTATAAAAGAGAACCCAACCCAAAAAGTTTGGTTGATTAGTCTGTGGCATTCTGTTAAACTGTTGCTTATGGCGGTCTCTGTGAGCTTCTCAGCGACATTCAGCCAGCCAGGTATCCTGCCTGCAGTAGATGGAATGTGGCAATGGAACGCTGGCTGCGCGTGTCATAATAGGCTCTGAGCCTTTATATACCTGTGCACAGCAGCAGCCACCTTCAGTCTGCTGCTGGACAGCCAGCAGCAGCAGCAGCAGGAGAGGTATGTAATCAGGAGCCCTCCTGCTAAGGGTAGACAGCTGCTCGTTCCACCCCACCCCCCGCCTTCATTGGTTCTCCTCCCTTCCAACGGTGTTGAGGCGGGTGGGAACAGCAGGGGGTGAAGGTGCTGTGTTTAAAGAGGTGGAGTTATGCAGATCTAAAACGCGTGGATTGCAGCAGCAGCAAGCCGAAAAGTGCAGGCATGTAAGGGATCTAGAGGTTGACAACATGTCTTCTTAACGGGGTCCAGGAGCTCATCTCCACAAATGGACTTTTCAGGATCCTTGGGTGGCTCCGTAGTTTGAAACCAATTCTGGTTATCGCTTCTCGGCCTTTTGGCTAAGATCAAGTGTAGTATCTGTTCTTATCAGTTTAATATCTGATACGTCCCCTATCTGGGGACCATATATTAAATGGATTTTTAGAACAGGGAGATGGAAAAAGAGCTTGCTCTGTCCACTCCACGCATTGACCTGGTATTGCAGTATCTCCAGGACCGGTGCACCCCTTCTTTAATGCAGTTTCTAAAATCAGAAAGAATTGAATTCAATGTTTTTTGTTCATTTTGCTTGTTTGTCGGATTTTGGGATGGACTCTTTGGCTTTGCTTTTCTTCTCCTCATTGGATTTTTCATGTTCAAAGTTGCAGAAGCCAGATTACAAGCTCATTTTGGTTCAACTTCAGCAACTGTGCATTGCATTGCCATGTAATGTGATGCAATGCTATCTTTCTAGCTCTCCCTTTTTACTTCCTTTTGGATAAACAGACATATTAGGCAAGCATTTTGGAGCTTTCACCTAAATAACTACAGGTGGTGAGATAAGCTGCACAATATAATTGACCTTTCAGTATATTGTTGCACACACACCATCTATTTAGCAAATGCCCTTGTTATCAACAGCAGCCTTTTAAACTCACCTGAGCTAACAGGTATGTGCGCTGGTTACTCTGCTGCGCTTAAAATTTCTTTTTTGGTTTGCTACAATGCCTTTTCTGAAACGTTGTCTCCTTCTGCTGGAACACTGACTTCTTTCATTTAATGCCTGCAGACTATAAAAGAGAACCCAACCCAAAAAGTTTGGTTGATTAGTCTGTGGCATTCTGTTAAACTGTTGCTTATGGCGGTCTCTGTGAGCTTCTCAGCGACATTCAGCCAGCCAGGTATCCTGCCTGCAGTAGATGGAATGTGGCAATGGAACGCTGGCTGCGCGTGTCATAATAGGCTCTGAGCCTTTATATACCTGTGCACAGCAGCAGCCACCTTCAGTCTGCTGCTGGACAGCCAGCAGCAGCAGCAGCAGGAGAGGTATGTAATCAGGAGCCCTCCTGCTAAGGGTAGACAGCTGCTCGTTCCACCCCACCCCCCGCCTTAATTGGTTCTCCTCCCTTCCAACGGTGTTGAGGCGGGTGGGAACAGCAGGGGGTGAAGGTGCTGTGTTTAAAGAGGTGGAGTTATGCAGATCTAAAACGCGTGGATTGCAGCAGCAGCAAGCCGAAAAGTGCAGGCATGTAAGGGATCTAGAGGTTGACAACATGTCTTCTTAACGGGAGTCCAGGAGCTCATCTCCACAAATGGACTTTTCAGGATCCTTGGGTGGCTCCGTAGTTTGAAACCAATTCTGGTTATCGCTTCTCGGCCTTTTGGCTAAGATCAAGTGTAGTATCTTTCGAAAAGGCGGTTTTGGATGTTGGCCGCCCTAGTAGATTGATACATTATGCACACTGGGGTTTAGGCGCTTGTTAGTACGCCAGGTGGCTAATATAGTCATCTGGTGGAAAGCATGGCCCCCCAGGATCGACGCCATTGGGCCGGGGAAGATCGAAAGCCCGAAGTGTGAAATGCTCCAGGAGTGGTGACCCTGGGGTGCCTTAACTCACTGGGATTGGGAACCCCACTTGAGTTTATGGCACATTTGCACAAGCACTTCAAATTTTCTTTCTTTGCACACACCCTTATTCCGGGCCTTCTGGCCTTAGGATGGGGAATTTTTCAATTCCCGGTCGAAGGTCCGGGCAGTATTATACTGTGAAACCTTCACTATTTATTTAATTTCTTTGTCACTGTGTGTCCACTTATTCACGTGTGTCACGTCCTACTAGGATTTTGTCGGGATGCGGTTCCCTTACGGGTTCCTCTCTTGGCAGGTCTAGGGGGGGAGTGTGTGGCCATCAGGTTCCGCTCCCCCCTGAACCCCCCTGGCTCTCCTCTTTCGGGAGGAGAGCGTTGTTGGCTCCCCTCTTCCGGGAGGGGAGCACAGTCTTTGGCTCCCAGTGCCTTGCTCGGGTGAGAACTCGGGCAGGTGCTGGGGGTAAGATTGGGTCGCCTCTGGCTTCGGCTGGAGGTGGCTTTTTGTCCCTGTTCCTCGCTGTGGCCTTTTGGCTCGGAGGGACGGGGAATGGTTTGGGGGACCCTTCTCCTTTTGGAGAGGGTTTCAAGAAGACCAGCATCCTAGTGCACTTTTTTTGTGGCACTTGTCACTTTTTTAAGCGCACTCGGGTTTTGTACACGAATTCGGGCTTTCAAAAAAAAAAAAAAAAAAAAAATCTGTTCTTATCAGTTTAATATCTGATACGTCCCCTATCTGGGGACCATATATTAAATGGATTTTTAGAACAGGGAGATGGAAAAAGAGCTTGCTCTGTCCACTCCACGCATTGACCTGGTATTGCAGTATCTCCAGGACCGGTGCACCCCTTCTTTAATGCAGTTTCTAAAATCAGAAAGAATTGAATTCAATGTTTTTTGTTCATTTTGCTTGTTTGTCGGATTTTGGGATGGACTCTTTGGCTTTGCTTTTCTTCTCCTCATTGGATTTTTCATGTTCAAAGTTGCAGAAGCCAGATTACAAGCTCATTTTGGTTCAACTTCAGCAACTGTGCATTGCATTGCCATGTAATGTGATGCAATGCTATCTTTCTAGCTCTCCCTTTTTACTTCCTTTTGGATAAACAGACATATTAGGCAAGCATTTTGGAGCTTTCACCTAAATAACTACAGGTGGTGAGATAAGCTGCACAATATAATTGACCTTTCAGTATATTGTTGCACACACACCATCTATTTAGCAAATGCCCTTGTTATCAACAGCAGCCTTTTAAACTCACCTGAGCTAACAGGTATGTGCGCTGGTTACTCTGCTGCGCTTAAAATTTCTTTTTTGGTTTGCTACAATGCCTTTTCTGAAACGTTGTCTCCTTCTGCTGGAACACTGACTTCTTTCATTTAATGCCTGCAGACTATAAAAGAGAACCCAACCCAAAAAGTTTGGTTGATTAGTCTGTGGCATTCTGTTAAACTGTTGCTTATGGCGGTCTCTGTGAGCTTCTCAGCGACATTCAGCCAGCCAGGTATCCTGCCTGCAGTAGATGGAATGTGGCAATGGAACGCTGGCTGCGCGTGTCATAATAGGCTCTGAGCCTTTATATACCTGTGCACAGCAGCAGCCACCTTCAGTCTGCTGCTGGACAGCCAGCAGCAGCAGCAGCAGGAGAGGTATGTAATCAGGAGCCCTCCTGCTAAGGGTAGACAGCTGCTCGTTCCACCCCACCCCCCGCCTTAATTGGTTCTCCTCCCTTCCAACGGTGTTGAGGCGGGTGGGAACAGCAGGGGGTGAAGGTGCTGTGTTTAAAGAGGTGGAGTTATGCAGATCTAAAACGCGTGGATTGCAGCAGCAGCAAGCCGAAAAGTGCAGGCATGTAAGGGATCTAGAGGTTGACAACATGTCTTCTTAACGGGAGTCCAGGAGCTCATCTCCACAAATGGACTTTTCAGGATCCTTGGGTGGCTCCGTAGTTTGAAACCAATTCTGGTTATCGCTTCTCGGCCTTTTGGCTAAGATCAAGTGTAGTATCTGTTCTTATAAGAACACAAGAGCTATGATCTACACTTGACGAGAGCGATCGAACTCGGAAGGAGAAGAGCTTCGGAGCCCAGCTGACATCGGAGAAGGAAGGCGGATATCGGTGGGAGGAAGAAGCTCTAAAGAATCCAGAAGAAGACGAAGACTCGGAGAAGAATCGGGCTGTCCTGTGGAATCTTCGAGGAAGAAAATCATCGAGACAAAGACCTTTCGGGGAATTTGTCCAGAACACGACGGGAGAAGAATCTGCATAGCTCCACCCATTCCGGGAAAAGTTCCAGATCCAGCTCCAAGAAGTAACTGCAGGAGGAAAGCCATGGCAAGCGCTGCGAGGAAGGCCGAAAAGAAGAGCCTGGAGCAGGGGACAGCCAGGAGGGCCCAGCCAGGAGCCGATTCTGACCCCAAGGACTCTGCCTCCACGACTGGCCAGCAGAAGGGACCCCAGAAGCCCCGCCACGAAGCTCCAGCCCTGGAGCCATGGATGCGGCAGACGGTGGCCCTGAAGCTGAAGGAAGTGGATGGGAGGGTGCCGGACATGTCCTCGGACGTGTTCTGCCAGAAGATGCTGCTGGATCGAGGCTTCTCCAGGTCGGACACCCTCAGCATCCAGACCTTCTTGACGGGGATCTTCTTCGTCACCTTCGCCACTGTGAACACCTGCAGGAGGTTCTGGGAAATGGTAAGCGCAAAAGGACCAGATAATTCTTTCTCTGCCTTTACAGGTAGCTGCCCTATCCAGAGGGACGAAAGGAGGATCACGGTCTCCATGCGCAACCCGCACACCCCAGGCCAAGACATCTGTACCTTCCTGAGACGCTTCTGTTTGGTTGTGAAGGAACCTTCTCACATCCTGAATGGACTCGGCTTCTGGACAGGTAAGTGGTCGGTGACCGTTAGACTTCACAGGGACCTGGCGTACTCAGACGGACTTCGGCACCTGCCCCCGACATTCTCCCTGGGCAACTCCTACGGCCTCATCTATTACCCGGACATGCCGCGGAACTGCAGGAGATGCGGCAAGAACGGCCACGAGATGAAGGACTGCAAGGAGGATGCCTGCAGGATTTGTCGAGTGACGGGACACAGCTCGAAGGACTGCCCGAAGAAGACGTCCTGCAACCTGTGTGGGCTGGCGGCTCATCTGTACAAGGATTGCCCCAAGCGTGAGAGATCCTGGGCATCGGTGGTTGCGATGACCCCAGCTACGGAGGACAAGGACCCGATGACCAGGCCTGTGAAGTTCAAGGACGCGACGACCAAGGCCCCAGCGGCCAAGGCCGAGACGACCAAGGCCAAAGCGGTCAAGGAGTCGGTGGCCAAAGCCCCAGCGACGGTCCCAGCAGCTCCGAAGCAGAAGAAAAAGTCAAAGGAGGGTAAGAGTTCTGTCACCCCTCTCTCGATCCCTCCCCCTGCCACCCCCGTCCAATCCCCCCCCACCCCGGCCACCCCTGCTGAGGATTCCACTTCCTCTTCCTCCTTCCCCTACTCCTCAGCAGGTGTCCTTTCCCCTGCCCCGGCAGCCACTCTCCCTCCCCAGACCATGGTAGCGGTGGAATTAACCTTTCCTCCACCCGCCGCTATCTATTCCGAGGAGGATTTTCCCCTTCTTGTCTCCCCAGTTCCAACCCGGGGAAAGAGGAAGGTGGAGGACAGCCCTGCTACTGAATCCTCCAAAAAGAAGATTCTGGATTTCGTAGGCGAAAAGGAGGATACCCTCCCTGAGCCAGAAGAGATGGAGCACATGGTTGAGACCCTGGTGGCCGAGCCAGAAGAGGAGGAACTGGTGGTCGCCGAGATCGAGGCCGCGCTGCTTGACCAGATGGAGGAAGAGGGCCTGCTGGTGATCCCGTCACCAGCAGTCAACACCGACGAGGGACCACCCGACCGGAGTGGTAACTAAGGTGTATTGCCTGCGCTAACTTTTTCTTTTTTCCCTACATGATGGCTAATATTAACATATTTTCCATTAATGTCAGGAGCATCAAGGACAAGTTCAGACGTCAGACTATTTATGCCTTCCTTACTTCCCAGTTGTGTGATGTTTATATGTTGCAGGAATGTTCCCTTCCCTCCTCTAGGTCCTTCAAACATCTGGCCAGGGAGTGGTCCCACGGTCCATCCTACTGGTCCGGTGGGGGTGACTGCAAGTCTGCGGGGGTCGCAATTCTGATCAGGGGGGGCGCATTCACGCTTGAGTCCGTCCAGGAGCTCATCTGCGGCAGGGCTCTTGTTGTAGATGGCAACTGGGCGGGAGAACCTGTCAGGTTCATCAACGTGTATGCGTCCCCACTGAAGAATGAGCGTTTGGAGCTTTTCCAGACCCTGTGGCTTCAGCTTGCCACCACCAGGACCTTAGTGATGGCCGGGGATTTCAACTGCCCCATCGAGGAGGATGGTCGTAGTTCTGGCACATCTGCCAAGTTGGACATCACGTCCAAGCTGCTCATCGAGATGGTAACCGAGGCCTCTCTTCAGGACGTGGTGGGCTCCATGGGGAGAGGCTCCACGAACTATTCGTGGAGCCGACCCGATGGCTCACTCCGCTCCAGGATTGACTTTGTGTTCACCTCTCGGGCAGTCAGGCAGAGTAGGCACTCGATGGTCTCCTGCTTCTTCTCCGACCACAGAGCCATTCACTTACAAGGTGTCCTCGGCGACGGTTTTCCGTCCGGCCCCGGCTCCTGGAAGCTGAATTGTGCTCTGCTGGCTCAGGATGAAGTCGTGGAGGAGCTGAGAGCAGCCTACGCAATGTGGCAGTCCTACAAGGGTAGCTTCCAAACAGTCTCTGATTGGTGGGAATATGTTAAACTTGAGTTTCGCTGTTTCTTTCAGGCCAAGGGTCGACAACAGGCGTGTGAGAAGAGGAGGGACTTCAGAGGGCTGCAGCGCGAGCTGCGGTCGCTGCAGGACCTTCTTCACTGCGGCTGGGACGTGAGGGAGGAGCTGGAGGAGACCAAGAAGAGCCTGAAAAGGCACTTTGAGGAGGAGTCCAAGCGAATCGTCTTCCGTTCCAAAGTGGAGAATCTGGAGAAGGGTGAGAAATGTAACTCATTCTTTTTCAGGAAACTTCATGCCGGTCACACGCCCCTGAACGAGCTGCGAGACGAGAGCGGAAACATGCGACGTGGGAAGGAGGACGTGATGAGGGTCGTCAGCGACTTCTACAGCGAACTCTACTCCCACAAGACTACCGACCCCGACGCTGCTGATAAGTTCCTGTCAGGTATCACTAACCATCTTGATCCTGCAGGCACGGCAGCCTTGGACAAACCTCTGATGGTGGGCGAATTGCTCTCTGCCGCTAAATCCTTTAGGACCGGCAGGACCCCGGGCAGTGATGGTCTTCCAGCGGAGCTCTATGTAGCGCTGGGAGACCTCATCTGTCCGGACCTGTTGGACCTGTACGAGGAGATGGTGGTGGAGGGTAGAATGCCTCCATCTTTGAGGGAAGGAATGGTCACGATCCTGTACAAGCGGAAGGGAGAGAGGTGCGACCTGAGGAATTGGCGTCCCATCACTCTGCTCAACGTGGACTACAAGATCCTGGCCAAGACGATGGCGACACGACTTAAGACGGTCATCGGACGGATCATCCACCCGGACCAGACCTGCGGCATCCCTGGACGTCGCATCGCAGACAGCCTCGCTCTCGTGCGGGACACGGTCGAGTACATCAAGGTCCGCCGCGCACACGCGGCCCTGGTCTCCTTGGATCAGGAGAAGGCCTTCGACCGGGTTTCCCACGAGTTCATGGGCCGAGCTCTGCACCGGTTAGGTTTGGGTAACATGTTTTGTTCGTATGTCCGTCTGATGTATTTTGATATCCACAGCTCGGTGTTGGTGAACGGCTGGAAGACTGACCCCTTCCCTGTCCTCTCTGGGGTCAGACAAGGCTGCCCTCTATCACCTCTTCTTTTTGTTTGTGTTATAGAACTCTTCGCAGAGGCTATCCGGCAGAATGGAGAGATCAGAGGGATCACCGCACCGGGTCCGGGACGACACGAGGTCAAGTGCTCACTCTACATGGACGACGTCACCGTCTTCTGCGCTGATCGTGGTTCAGTCGACGCCCTCGTCCAGACGTGTGAGAGGTTCGGCCGGGCTTCAGGGGCCAAAGTCAACTGCAGGAAGTCGGAAGCCATGCTCTTCGGGGATTGGCAGCCGGCCTCCTCTGCCCCCTTCCCCTTCAACATTCAACCGGATTTCCTCAAGGTGCTGGGAGTCTGGTTCGGGAAGGAAGGAGCGGCCCTCAAGTCCTGGCAAGAACGCTTGGCCAAGGTGAAGCAACGGATCGGACTCTGGAGCCTCAGACACCTCACTTGTGAGGGTAAGGCACTCGTCCTGCGTAATGAGGTCCTGCCCGTCTTGCAGTACACGGCGCAGGCCTGGCCCCCACACGTCACTGTGTGCAGGGCCATTACCAAGACAGTGTTTCACTTTGTCTGGGGATCCAAGATGGACAGAGTCAGGCGGGCCGTCATGTACAAGGAGCCTCGCAAGGGTGGGAAGGGCGTTCCAGATATCCCCACCCTCCTGCGATCCTCTTTTGTGTGTGATTGTGTCCGCCGGACTTTGCAAGTCAAGAATGGCTCCGCGGGCAGGTCCATGTCTCACTTCTTCCTGCTTCCTCTTTGGAGGCGACTCGGCTGGGACAAGTGGGACAGCTCCTTCCCCTACAACTGGACGACGCCATGGTTCTACGGAGACGTCGTTCGATTTGTGGGGGAGCATCAACTGGAGGGACTCAAGCCCGACTTGTGGAAGCCCAAAACTATCCACAAGCTAATCAGAGCCAAGGATGACGTGGAGAACATCACAGGACTTCACCAGGACACGCTGGAGACTGTGTGGACAAATGTGTCGTCTGACAGGCTGACCAACGGGCACAAGGACTTGTCGTGGATGGCGATTCAGGGCGGACTGCCCGTCCGGTCATTCATGCATGCCCGGAACCTGTGCAAGACCCGGTACTGCCCAAGGTGCCCCTTCGTGGAGGAAACATCTTTGCACACTTTTTGGGACTGCGGATTTGCACAGCGCCTATTGACTGCACTTGAGGACGACCTGAGGAACTCTGTCCCCAGGGCGAGCCTATCGCACCATTCTGTGCTTTATGGACTATTCCCTGGGGTTCATACCGTCGGAGCCATCCAGGAGGCTTGGCGCCTTATGAACTGCTTCAAGGATGCCGTTTGGGTCGCCAGGAACCGGCTCATCTTGAGGAGGGAGAGGATGTCCATCCAGGACTGCCGCAGGCTGATCCACAGCCTGCTCAGAGACTATTCCATCATGGACGGTCCGGAGGACGAGGATGAGGACTAAACCCCTCCTCCCCCTCTCCCCTTATGTGTCTTGTCTTTCAATAAAGCTTCGGGCCTGTGATTTTCCCCTCCCCATCCCCTTTTTCCCAATCCCTATCCCTTATCACGGTTCGTCGTACTGTATTGATTGACATGCTTTTTCTTTCAGATTGAGTGTTTTGTGTAGCATAGGGGTGCGATGTGTCTAGTTAGTGCGTCGTATCCTCATGCTATGTAAATATGATGTAGAATTCTGTGTGTACTGGGCTGCGGCACTGTACACTGTCTGTTAACTTATTTTTTGTGCTAATAAAAGATATATTCAATCAAAAAAAAAAAAAAAAAAATCTGTTCTTATCAGTTTAATATCTGATACGTCCCCTATCTGGGGACCATATATTAAATGGATTTTTAGAACAGGGAGATGGAAAAAGAGCTTGCTCTGTCCACTCCACGCATTGACCTGGTATTGCAGTATCTCCAGGACCGGTGCACCCCTTCTTTAATGCAGTTTCTAAAATCAGAAAGAATTGAATTCAATGTTTTTTGTTCATTTTGCTTGTTTGTCGGATTTTGGGATGGACTCTTTGGCTTTGCTTTTCTTCTCCTCATTGGATTTTTCATGTTCAAAGTTGCAGAAGCCAGATTACAAGCTCATTTTGGTTCAACTTCAGCAACTGTGCATTGCATTGCCATGTAATGTGATGCAATGCTATCTTTCTAGCTCTCCCTTTTTACTTCCTTTTGGATAAACAGACATATTAGGCAAGCATTTTGGAGCTTTCACCTAAATAACTACAGGTGGTGAGATAAGCTGCACAATATAATTGACCTTTCAGTATATTGTTGCACACACACCATCTATGTAGCAAATGCCCTTGTTATCAACAGCAGCCTTTTAAACTCACCTGAGCTAACAGGTATGTGCGCTGGTTACTCTGCTGCGCTTAAAATTTCTATCTTGTGTGATACCATCTGCTGAGCTGTGTATCTAATGCTCTCCTGTGTGATACTGTCTGCTGAGCTGTGTATCTAATCCTGTCCTGTGTGATACAGTCCGCTGAGCTATGTATCTAATCCTCCCCTGTGCGATATTGTCTGCTGAGCTGTGTATCTAATCCTCTCCTGTGTGATACTGTCTGCTGAGCTGTGCATCTAATCCTATCCTGTGTGATACTATCTGCTGAGCAGTGTATCTAATCCTATGCTGTGTGATACTGTCTGCTGAGCCGTGTATCTAATCCCGCCCTGTGCGATACTGTCTGCTGAGCCGTGTATCTAATCCCCTCCTGTGTGATACTGTCTGATGAACTGTGTATCTAATCCTATCCTGTGTGATACTGTCTGTTGAGCCGTGTATCTAATCCACTCCTGTGTGATACTGTCTGCTGAGCTGTGTATCTAATCCCGCCCTGTGCGATACTGTCTGCTGAGCCGTGTATCTAATCCACTCCTGTGTGATACTGTCTGATGAACTGTGTATCTAATCCTATCCTGTGTGATACTGTCTGTTGAGCCGTGTATCTAATCCACTCCTGTGTGATACTGTCTGCTGAGCCGTGTATCTAATCCCGCCCTGTGCGATACTGTCTGCTGAGCCGTGTATCTAATCCACTCCTGTGTGATACTGTCTGATGAACTGTGTATCTAATCCTATCCTGTGTGATACTGTCTGCTGAGCCGTGTATCTAATCCCGCCCTGTGTGATACTGTCTGCTGAGCCGTGTATCTAATCCACTCCTGTGTGATACTATCTGCTGAGCTTTGTATCTAATCCTGTGCTGTGTGATACTGTCAGCTGAGTTGTGTATCTAATCCTATCCTGTGTGATACCATCTGCTGAGCTGTGTATCTAATCCTTTCCTGTGTGATACTGTCTGCTGAGCTGTGTATCTAATCCTCTCCTGTGTGATACCGTCTGCTGAGCCGTGTATCTAATCCTCTCCTGTGTGATACTGTCTGCTGAGCTATGTATCTAATCCTCTCCTGTGTGATAATGTTTGCTGAGCTGTGTATCTAATTCTTTCCTGTGAGATACTGCCTGCTGAACTGTGTATCTAAGCCTATCCTGTGTGATACTGTCTGCTGAGCCATGTATATAATCCTCTACTGTGTGATACTGTCAAGTGAGCTGTGTATCTAATCCTCTCCTGTGTGATATTGTCAGCTGAGCTGTGTATCTAATCCTGTCCTGTGTGATACTGTCTGCTGAGCAGTGTATCTAATTCCATCCTGTTTGATACCATCTGCTGATCCGTGTATCTAATACTCTCCTGTGTGATACTGTCTGCTGAGCTGTGTATCTAATCCTATGCTGTGTGATACTGTCTGCTGAGCTGTATCTCTAATCCTACCCTGTGTGATACTGTCTGCTCAACCGTGTATCTAATCCTCTCCTGTGTGATACCATCTGCTGAGCAGTGTATCTAATCCTCTCCTGTGTGATACCGGCTGCTGAGCTGTGTATCTAATCCTCTCCTGTGCGATACTCTCTGCTGAGCTGTGTATCTAATCCTCTCCTGTGTGATACTGTCTGATGAACTGTGTTTCTAATCCTCTCCTGTGTGATACTGTCTGCTGAGCTGTGTATCTAATCCTATCCTGTGTGATACTGTCTGCTGAGCCGTGTATCTAATCCCGCCCTGTGCGATACTGTCTGCTGAGCCATGTATCTAATCCACCCGTGTGATGCAGTCTGCTGAGCTGTGTATCTAATCCTATGCTGTGTGATACTGTCTGCTGAGCTGTGTATCTAATCCTTTCCTGTGTGATACTGTCTGCTGAGCTGTGTATCTAATCCTCTCCTGTGTGATACTGTCTGATGAACTGTGTTTCTAATCCTCTCCTGTGTGATACAGTCTGCTGAGCTGTGTATCTAATCCTATCCTGTGTGATACTGTCAGCTGAACTGTGTATCTAATCCTCTCCTGTGTGATACTGTCTGCTGAGCTGTGTATCTAATCCTCTCCTGTGTGATACTGTCTGCTGAGCTGTGTATCTAATCCTCTCCTGTGTGATACTGTCTGATGAGCTGTGTATCTAATCCTCTCCTGTGTGACTCTGTCTGCTGAGCCGTGTATCTAATCCTCTCCTGTGTGATACTGTCTGCTGAGATGTGTATCTTATCCTATCCTGTGTGATACTGTTTGATGAGCTGTATATCTAAACCTGTCCTGTGTGATACCGTCTGCTGAGCAGTGTATCTAATCTTATCCTGTGATACTGTCTGCTGAGCTGTGTATCTAATCCCCTCCTGTGTGATTCTGTCTGCTGAGAAGTGTATCTAATCCTATGCTGTGTCATACTGTCTGCTGAGCTGTGTATCTAATCCTATGCTGTGTATCTAATCATCTCCTGGGTGATAATGTCTGCTGAGCCGTGTATCTAATCCTATCCTGTGTGATACTGTCAGCTGAGCTGTGTATCTAATCCTATCCTGTGTAATACCATCTGCTGAGCAGTGTATCTAATCCTATCCTGTGTGATACTGTCTGCTGACCTGTGTATCTAATCCTCTCCTGTGTGATACTGTCTGCTGAGCCGTGTATCTAATCCTCTCCTGTGTGATACTGTGTGCTGAGCTGTGTATCTAATCCTCTCCTGTGCGTTACTGTCTGCTGAGCTGTGTATCTAATCCTCTCCTGTGTGATAATGTCTGATGAACTGTGTATCTAATCCTGTCCTATGTGATACTGTCAGCTGAGCTGTGTATCTAATCCTCTCCGGTGTGATACTGTCTGCTGTGTCATATATCTAATCCCGCCCTGTGCGATACTGTCTGCTGAGCCGTGTATCTAATCCACTCCTGTGTGATACTGTCTGATGAACTGTGTATCTAATCCTGTCCTATGTGATACTGTCAGCTGAGCTGTGTATCTAATCCTATCCTGTGTGATACCATCTGCTGAGCTGTGCATCTAATCCTCTCCTGTGTGATACTGTCTGCTGAGCTGTGCATCTAATCCTGTCCTGTGTGATACCGTCTGCTGAGCTATGTATCTAATCCTTTCCTGTGTGATACTGTCTGCTGAGCTGTGTATCTAATCCTCTCCTGTGCGGTACTGTCTGCTGAGCCGTGTATCTAATCCTCTCCTGTGTGATACTGTCTGCTGAGCAGTGTGTCTAATCTTATACTGTGTGATACTGTCTCCTGAGCTGTGTATCTAATCCCCTCCTGTGTGATACTGTCTGCTGAGCTGTGTATCTAATCCTCTCCTGTGTGATACTGTCTGTTGAGCCGTGTATCTAATCCTATGCTGTGTGATAGTCTGCTGAGCAGTGTATCTAATCTTATACTGTGTGATACTGTCTGCTGAGCTGTGTATCTTTCTTCTGCTGGTTGTTCGCCTTTTTTTTGTTGTTCTGGGAGACATCCGTCGTTTGGGTCGTTCTCCAAGTTGGGATCTGCCGTGCCTGAGGAGGAGAATTTTTCCGGTGATTTGGAAAGAGTTTGGACGGATGTGCGTGGTAATCTTCAGGAGGCCAACAGAAAATCTGAAGACTACTTTGATAGGAAACGACAGGAGGTTTTGTTCGCTGTTGGTGACATGGTTTGGTTGTCCTCTAGGAATCTGCGGTTGAGGATTCCTTCTAAGAAATTGGGTCCCAAGTTTGTAGGGCCCTTTAAGGTGCTTCAGGTTGTCAACCAATCTGCTGTTAGGTTGGAGGTTCCTACCTCCTGGAGAATTAATCCGGTCTTTCATGTCTCTCTGTTAAAAAAAGCTGTTGTGTCGGATGGTGACGCCTCTGCCTCTGTTCCTCCGGTGGTGGAGGACGGGGAATATGAAATTTCTCGCATCCTTGACTCTAGACGGTATAGAGGTAGTTTGCAGTATCTTGTGGCCTGGAAAGGTTTCGGACCCGAGGATAACTCTTGGGTGAGGTCAGATGATGTTTCCGCGTCCAGACTTATCAGAGCGTTTCACAGGAGATTTCCTGATAAGCCTGGTCCTAGGGGATCCGGAGGATCCTCTTAGAAGGGGGGGTACTGTTAGAACCTTGCTGTTAGGTTTTTTTTCCTTTGCTGGTCACATGACCTTGTTGGCCTATTTAATCCTGCTCCGCCCTTCTGGCTTTGCTGGACTTCATTGTATATCTACTTTCTAGCTAGCCTGTGCTCTGTATCTAACTCTGTTAGTTTGCTTGGTCTACGGACCTCTATGTTCTATCTATTTTGTTTGTTCGTCTGTCTGCTACTATTTCTGTTAGGAGGTGTCCCATATTCCTCCCAGTCCTTAGTACTTGTAGGGATTCCCTCCCCACATCTATAGGTCTCCGTACAGACTAGATTAGGACTTTAGCAGGTCTGATCGCAGGATCAGGTTCCCTGTTACATCGTAGGGATTCAGCTGAGTCCTATAGTAGGGACAGATCTCCTCTCTTTCCTTAGCTTTGGTAGCAGAACATAACAGATAGGGCCTTCTCTTTGGAGATCACTCTCCCTGGACGCTGGGACCTCCGTGACTCCTAGCCCTGGTACTGTAGTCAGCGTTTGGTGAACCTGGGACCTGTAGTCCTCCAGGGGTTCCGGTGGTTCCTACTGGGAATAAAGGGTCCCTGTAGGTGCAGACCCGGTGTCCGGTATATATATCGGGGTGAGCCTGGTATGCTCCTCTGCCCCCTTGCTACTTCTTCCTTCTTCTCTCTGCCTTCGGCCCACCCAAGGCCCTCACTAGGCTTTCAAACGTGCTGTAGGCCTTGGCTCGCCTAAGCAAAGCAGCCAGCTCGCTGCCTCTTCTCTGCTCTCTGAGCATCAGCACACTCTCTGCTCAATTCTGAGCTGTGTTCCGCTCTGTATCTGAACACTAATCTGAAACTAGAACTCTAATCTGAGCTGCCTAGCTCCACCCTCCCTATGTATATCCCTGACGGGATCCCTCTGCTGGTCTGAGGTGGTAGGGTGGAGGTGTGTGAATGTGTGAGGGCCTCTTGTGGAGAAGTCCATCCATGCACCCTTCTGGGTTCTTTAGCACCAGTGCGTAGCAGGGCGCCACAGTTTCCTATCACTAAGCCAGTTCTTAACCCACATACATATATTTTCCCCTATCCCCATTGTTCTCATTTTATGTATCAACCTTTTGTGTGGAACCGTATCAAAAGCTTTTGAAAAGTCCATATACACAACATCCACTGCATTTCCTTGGTCCAGTCCCGAACTTGCCTCCTCATAAAAACTGATCAGATTAGTCTGACAGGAACGGTCCCTCGTAAACCCATGTTGATATTGGGTCGTGAGGTTATTCTTCTTCAGATACTCTAGTATAGCATCTGTTAGGAAACCCTCCAGGATTTTACCCACAGTAGAGGTTAAGCTTACTGGCCTACAATTTCCAAGTTCAGTTTTTGTCCCCTTTTTGAACATTGGCACCACATTTGCTATACGCCAGTCCTGTGGTACAATAGCAAAAAGAACTTCGGCACTCCATACATGAAAATATAAGAAATATTGTATCTAGACTAATGTCACTTTGAAAAATGAAGGTTTTTTGCGCATAATTTGGCCAATTTATGTGTGCCCATCAACCACGACAAGGTCACCTTCGTATGATGGGAAACTACGCTATGCTACCACTGGATATGCCACTCTTGGGCTGTAAGCCTGTATGGACAATATGTCTCTGCTTGGGCTTTTAACCTACAATGTATGGGCTGGTAGAGCTAGTTAAAACCACCTGTGACTGAATGGGAGGGACACATGGTCAGAAAAAAGGCTGTCAAACTTCTAATAGTGTGAACACGTACCTGCTGCAATGCTCCAGGAGCGGGATCCCAAAAATGATTAATAGAAAAAAGAGAGGGGTCGCTCACTGGTCTATTCGGGTGCTCTGAAGAAAAGAGTAATCTCAATAGCAAAAAGAACTTCGGCACTCCATACATGAAAATATAAGAAATATTGTATCTAGACTAATGTCACTTTGAAAAATGAAGGTTTTTTGCGCATAATTTGGCCAATTTATGTGTGCCCATCAACCACGACAAGGTCACCTTCGTATGATGGGAAACTACGCTATGCTACCACTGGATATGCCACTCTTGGGCTGTAAGCCTGTATGGACAATATGTCTCTGCTTGGGCTTTTAACCTACAATGTATGGGCTGGTAGAGCTAGTTAAAACCACCTGTGACTGAATGGGAGGGACACATGGTCAGAAAAAAGGCTGTCAAACTTCTAATAGTGTGAACACGTACCTGCTGCAATGCTCCAGGAGCGGGATCCCAAAAATGATTAATAGAAAAAAGAGAGGGGTCGCTCACTGGTCTATTCGGGTGCTCTGAAGAAAAGAGTAATCTCAATAGCAAAAAGAACTTCGGCACTCCATACATGAAAATATAAGAAATATTGTATCTAGACTATTGTCACTTTGAAAAATGAAGGTTTTTTGCGCATAATTTGGCCAATTTATGTGTGCCCATCAACCACGACAAGGTCACCTTCGTATGATGGGAAACTACGCTATGCTACCACTGGATATGCCACTCTTGGGCTGTAAGCCTGTATGGACAATATGTCTCTGCTTGGGCTTTTAACCTACAATGTATGGGCTGGTAGAGCTAGTTAAAACCACCTGTGACTGAATGGGAGGGACACATGGTCAGAAAAAAGGCTGTCAAACTTCTAATAGTGTGAACACGTACCTGCTGCAATGCTCCAGGAGCGGGATCCCAAAAATGATTAATAGAAAAAAGAGAGGGGTCGCTCACTGGTCTATTCGGGTGCTCTGAAGAAAAGAGTAATCTCAATAGCAAAAAGAACTTCGGCACTCCATACATGAAAATATAAGAAATATTGTATCTAGACTATTGTCACTTTGAAAAATGAAGGTTTTTTGCGCATAATTTGGCCAATTTATGTGTGCCCATCAACCACGACAAGGTCATCTTCGTATGATGGGAAACTACGCTATGCTACCACTGGATATGCCACTCTTGGGCTGTAAGCCTGTATGGACAATATGTCTCTGCTTGGGCTTTTAACCTACAATGTATGGGCTGGTAGAGCTAGTTAAAACCACCTGTGACTGAATGGGAGGGACACATGGTCAGAAAAAAGGCTGTCAAACTTCTAATAGTGTGAACACGTACCTGCTGCAATGCTCCAGGAGCGGGATCCCAAAAATGATTAATAGAAAAAAGAGAGGGGTCGCTCACTGGTCTATTCGGGTGCTCTGAAGAAAAGAGTAATCTCAATAGCAAAAAGAACTTCGGCACTCCATACATGAAAATATAAGAAATATTGTATCTAGACTAATGTCACTTTGAAAAATGAAGGTTTTTTGCGCATAATTTGGCCAATTTATGTGTGCCCATCAACCACGACAAGGTCACCTTCGTATGATGGGAAACTACGCTATGCTACCACTGGATATGCCACTCTTGGGCTGTAAGCCTATATGGACAATATGTCTCTGCTTGGGCTTTTAACCTACAATGTATGGGCTGGTAGAGCTAGTTAAAACCACCTGTGACTGAATGGGAGGGACACATGGTCAGAAAAAAGGCTGTCAAACTTCTAATAGTGTGAACACGTACCTGCTGCAATGCTCCAGGAGCGGGATCCCAAAAATGATTAATAGAAAAAAGAGAGGGGTCGCTCACTGGTCTATTCGGGTGCTCTGAAGAAAAGAGTAATCTCAATAGCAAAAAGAACTTCGGCACTCCATACATGAAAATATAAGAAATATTTTTGGGATCCCGCTCCTGGAGCATTGCAGCAGGTACGTGTTCACACTATTAGAAGTTTGACAGCCTTTTTTCTGACCATGTGTCCCTCCCATTCAGTCACAGGTGGTTTTAACTAGCTCTACCAGCCCATACATTGTAGGTTAAAAGCCCAAGCAGAGACATATTGTCCATACAGGCTTACAGCCCAAGAGTGGCATATCCAGTGGTAGCATAGCGTAGTTTCCCATCATACGAAGGTGACCTTGTCATGGTTGATGGGCACACATAAATTGGCCAAATTATGCGTAAAAAACCTTCATTTTTCAAAGTGACATTAGTCTAGATACAATATTTCTTATATTTTCATGTATGGAGTGCCGAAGTTCTTTTTGCTATTGAGATTACTCTTTTCTTCAGAGCACCCGAATAGACCAGTGAGCGACCCCTCTCTTTTTTCTATTAATCATTTTTGGGATCCCGCTCCTGGAGCATTGCAGCAGGTACGTGTTCACACTATTAGAAGTTTGACAGCCTTTTTTCTGACCATGTGTCCCTCCCATTCAGTCACAGGTGGTTTTAACTAGCTCTACCAGCCCATACATTGTAGGTTAAAAGCCCAAGCAGAGACATATTGTCCATATAGGCTTACAGCCCAAGAGTGGCATATCCAGTGGTAGCATAGCGTAGTTTCCCATCATACGAAGGTGACCTTGTCGTGGTTGATGGGCACACATAAATTGGCCAAATTATGCGCAAAAAACCTTCATTTTTCAAAGTGACATTAGTCTAGATACAATATTTCTTATATTTTCATGTATGGAGTGCCGAAGTTCTTTTTGCTATTGAGATTACTCTTTTCTTCAGAGCACCCGAATAGACCAGTGAGCGACCCCTCTCTTTTTTCTATTAATCATTTTTGGGATCCCGCTCCTGGAGCATTGCAGCAGGTACGTGTTCACACTATTAGAAGTTTGACAGCCTTTTTTCTGACCATGTGTCCCTCCCATTCAGTCACAGGTGGTTTTAACTAGCTCTACCAGCCCATACATTGTAGGTTAAAAGCCCAAGCAGAGACATATTGTCCATATAGGCTTACAGCCCAAGAGTGGCATATCCAGTGGTAGCATAGCGTAGTTTCCCATCATACGAAGGTGACCTTGTCGTGGTTGATGGGCACACATAAATTGGCCAAATTATGCGCAAAAAACCTTCATTTTTCAAAGTGACATTAGTCTAGATACAATATTTCTTATATTTTCATGTATGGAGTGCCGAAGTTCTTTTTGCTATTGAGATTACTCTTTTCTTCAGAGCACCCGAATAGACCAGTGAGCGACCCCTCTCTTTTTTCTATTAATCATTTTTGGGATCCCGCTCCTGGAGCATTGCAGCAGGTACGTGTTCACACTATTAGAAGTTTGACAGCCTTTTTTCTGACCATGTGTCCCTCCCATTCAGTCACAGGTGGTTTTAACTAGCTCTACCAGCCCATACATTGTAGGTTAAAAGCCCAAGCAGAGACATATTGTCCATACAGGCTTACAGCCCAAGAGTGGCATATCCAGTGGTAGCATAGCGTAGTTTCCCATCATACGAAGGTGACCTTGTCGTGGTTGATGGGCACACATAAATTGGCCAAATTATGCGCAAAAAACCTTCATTTTTCAAAGTGACATTAGTCCAGATACAATATTTCTTATATTTTCATGTATGGAGTGCCGAAGTTCTTTTTGCAATTGAGATTACTTTTTTCTTCAGAGCACCCGAATAGACCAGTGAGCGACCCCTCTCTTTTTTCTATTAATCATTTTTGGGATCCCGCTGCTGGAGCATTGCAGCAGGTACGTGTTCACACTATTAGAAGTTTGACAGCCTTTTTTCTGACCATGTGTCCCTCCCATTCAGTCACAGGTGGTTTTAACTAGCTCTACCAGCCCATACATTGTAGGTTAAAAGCCCAAGCAGAGACATATTGTCCATACAGGCTTACAGCCCAAGAGTGGCATATCCAGTGGTAGCGTAGCGTAGTTTCCCATCATACGAAGGTGACCTTGTCGTGGTTGATGGGCACACATAAATTGGCCAAATTATGCGCAAAAAACCTTCATTTTTCAAAGTGACATTAGTCCAGATACAATATTTCTTATATTTTCATGTATGGAGTGCCGAAGTTCTTTTTGCTATTGAGATTACTCTTTTCTTCAGAGCACCCGAATAGACCAGTCCTGTGGTACAGACCCTGTTATTATGGAATCTTTAAAGATTAAAAATAATGGTCTATCTATGACGTTACTTAATTCCTGCAGTACTCGTGGGTATATCCCATCCGGGCCCGGGGATTTGTCAACTTTAGTGATTTTTAGATGCCGCCAGACTTCCTGCTGGGTTAAGCAAGTGACATTTAATGGAGAATTTTTGTCATCACTAATCATGTTTTCTGTCATGCGATTTTCTTGTGTAAATACTGTTGAAAAAAAATCATTTAGCATATTGGCTTTTTCCTCATCCTCATCCACCATTTCACCCAGACTATTTTTAAGGGGGCCAACGCTATCATTTTTTAGTTTTTTACTATTTATGTAGTTAAAGAATATTTTGAGATTATTTTTACTTTCTCTGGCAATGAGTCTCTCTGTCTCAATCTTTGCTGCCTTGATTTGGTTTTTACAGAATTTATTTAATTTTCTGTATTGAATTAATGCCTCATCACTACCGACTGTTATGATCTGCAACATGTACTAAGGAAAGATAAGGGAAAACTGTCCCTACAGTAAAACTAAGCTGAATCCCTACGATGTAGCGGACTGCCTGTTCCTAGCGAACAGACCCGCCTAAGTCCTTGGCTAGTCTGAACGAGGACCTATAGCATAAGGGGAGGGGTCCCTAAAAGAACTAATGACTGGGACAAAAAATGGGACACCTCCTAAACAGAGAAATTGTTACAGAACACAAAAAGACAAACAGACAAAAAAGTACTAGAGGTCCCAGAAGGACCAAACGAACTGACAGAGAAAGGCACAGAAGCACCTGGCTAGAAAAACAGTCAAACACTGAAGTCCAGCACAGCCAAAAGGGCGGAGCTGGAATATAAAGGCCGATGGTCACGTGACCACAAAACACAAGAAGGAAAAAACAAACAGGAGGGTTCTAACAGTACCCCCTCTTTTATGAGGATCCTCCGGATCCTCCTGGCCCAGGCCTCCTGTGGAAAGCTTTAACAAGCCTAGGAGCAGAGACCTCATCCGTCCTTACCCAGGAGTTGTCTTCGGGACCGAAACCCTTCCAGGAGATAAGATACTGTAATCTCCCTCTATGCCATCTAGAATTCAAGATACGAGAAATTTCATATTCGCCGTCTTCCACCACAGGAGGAACTGAGACAGTGGCATCCCTATCTGATACATCAGCCTTTTTCAACAAGGAAACATGAAACAAAGGATTAATCTTCCAGTAAGTAGGGACATCCAACCTAACAGCAGACGGGTTAACAATCTGAAGCACTTTAAATGGACCCACAAACTTAGGACCCAGTTTTTTAGAGGGAATCCTCAACCGCAGGTTCTTTGAGGACAACCAAACCATGTCACCCACCGTAAACAAAACCTCCTTACGTTTCCTGTCAAAATACTTCTTGGACTTTGTTAGCCTCTTGAAGGTTGCAACGTACATTAGTCCAAACTCTCTCCAAATCACCGGAAAAATTCTCCTCCTCCGGCACCGCCGACCCCAATTTGGAGAACGAACCAAAAGACGGATGTCTCCCAGTACTACAAGAAAAAGGAGAACACCCTGCAGAGGAGGATGCATGATTGTTAAGAGCAAATTCTGCGAGAGGCAGAAACTCAGACCACCCCTCTTGATTGTCCGCCACAAAACCACGCAAAAACTGTTCAACATCCTGGTTCTTTGTTTCAGTCTGTCCATTAGACTCAGGATGATACCCAGACGAAAATGACAAATGGACTCCCAATCTGTCACAAAAAGCACGCCAAAAGCGAGCCACAAACTGAGGTCCTCTATCAGAAACAATATCCGTGGGAACGCCATGGAGCTTGACAATCTCCTTAACAAATGCCTTAGCGAGTGTCTTGGAACAGGGCAACTTAATGAATGGAACCAAATGACACATATTACTAAAACGGTCCACGACCACCCAGATGACAGTAAAACCCTCGGACACAGGAAGATCAGTAATAAAATCCATTGTGAGATGCGTCCAAGGCACACTAGGAACCTCCAGATGGCAAAGCAACCCCGCAGCAGGAGTATGTGAAGCCTTTGACCTAGCACACACAGTACATTGAGGCACCCACTAGATGACTTCCTTCTGCCATCCAGGCCACCAAAAACTGTGACTGATAAGTCTCTTAGTCTCCGAAATTCCTGGATGATCTGCCAGCCAAGACTCATGACACTCCACAAACAAATCTCTCCTAAAGGCTCTAGGCAAGTCTCTTAGTCTCCGAAATTCCTGGATGACCTGCCAACCGAGACTCATGACACTCCACAAACAAATCTCTCCTAAAGGCTCTGGGCACGAACAACCTCCCATGGGGAGTGTTAGATGGAGAATCATCTTGAGCTTTCAGAATCCCATTCTCCAAAACGGAGTCCAATGCCGCCACCACAACTCCTTTCTGTAAAATGCTCTCCTCCTCCTCGGCACCGACCATAGGAGAGAAGCTGCGAGATAAAGCATCAGCTTTAACGTTCTTAGTACCAGGGAAATAGGTAACAGAAAAATGAAACCGAGAAAAAAAAAGTGCCCACCTAGCTTGACGGGCATTCAAGCGATTGGCAGCATCCAGATAGATCAAATTCTTATGATCTGTGAAAACCTGAATATGAAATCCAGCACCTTGCAAAAAATGACACCAATGTTCAAACGCAAGTTTAATAGCCAGCAACTCCCGATTTCCAACATCATAATTCAGTTTGGTTTCCGAAATTTTTTTCGAAAAGAAGGCACAAGGATGTACTCCATCTTTGTTCTCCTGAGACAAAACTGCTCCGACCTCCACCGATTAAGCATCGACCTCGACCAAAAAAGGCTTAGTCTCATCAGGCTGCATAAGGATAGGGGCAGAACTGAACCTCTCTTTGAGATACTCAAACGCTTCAATGGCCTCAGTAGTCCACTGGACTGTATTCGCTCCTTTCCTGGTGAGATTGGTCAGAGGCTTAACAATTGCAGAAAAATTCTTAATGAAATTCCTATAATAATTGGCAAAACCCAAAAATCTCTGTATAGATTTCAAACCAATAGGCCTAAGCCGTTCCTGCACAGCCTGAACCTTCACCGGGTCCATCTCAAAGCCCTCACTGGAGACAATGTAGCCCAAAAAACGAATTTTCTGCACAGCGAACTCACATTTCTCCAGCTTAGCAAGGAGTGAATTATCACTCAATAACTGCAAAACTTCACGTACACTCTGCCAATGGGACTCTAGATCTGGTGAATAAATCAAAATGTCATCCAAATACACAACCACATCCTTACCAATCAAAGGTCTCAGGATGTCATTAATAAGGTTCTGAAAAAATGCAGGTGCATTGGTAAGACCAAAAGGCATCACCAGATTCTCAAAATGACCTACCAGAGTGTTGAAAGCAGTTTTCCATTCATCACCCTCCTTCACTCGTAACAAATTGTTTGCACCCTGGAGATCAATTTTAGAGAACCACTTGGCCCCACCAACTGGTTAAACAAGTCAGGAATTAACGGGAATGGGTAGGAATTGCGTACGGTAATCTTATTAATTTCCCGAAAATCCAGACATGGATGTAAACCCCTGTCCTTTTTTTTAACAAAGAAAAATCCAACTGCCACAGGCGACTTAGAAGGTCTAATGTGACCTGCAGCCAGGCTAGTCTGTATGTACTCCTCCAAGGCCTTTCTTTCAGGGATAGTCAGATTAAACAAGCGACTCTTGGGAAGAGTAGTTCCAGGAACAAACTCAATGGTGCAATCATAATCCCTATGAGGAGGTAAAACTTGCGATTCCTACTCTGAAAAAACTCTCCAAAAATCTTGAATAGGTACAGGTAATTTCCCTTTTTCCACAGCCGCAATGCGACCATTACAACATTTATCATAGCACTTCAGACTCCAAGACTTAATCACATTAGTAGACCAGTCCAGCAAAGGATTGTGCAGTTTTAACCAAGGCAATCCTAGAATGACCGGAGAGGGTAAAGTATCTAATACACCAAGTCCAAAATTTCTTGGTGAACTCCATTGATAGTGAGGGGAAATGCAGCAACCTTGTGAGTAATACATTTCAAGGGAGTGTTATAAATTGCAATCACAGAAATAGGTGATGACAAAAGTTTGGATTTCAATTTAAGGTTTTCCAAAAACCCTTTATCAATCACATTAAGTGTTGAACCACAATCCACAAATACCTGAAATTCAATCAAATTTTCCTATAAAGTAGTACTCCCAGAAAGAAATACTCCTGCAGAGCATAAACAAGCTATACGGGCGTAACTGAACTTTTTTTTTTCTTTACTTAAACGAAGCTCAGAATACTTAATCAAATGGTCAGCTTTACCACAATAAAGACACAATCCCTCAGCAAACCTCCGATCTCTTTCCTGAGAGGAGCAGATTTTCTGGGGACTAGGACCTGGCATTACAGGAGTCTTTACCTCATTCCGTCTAAATCTCAGTCTCTATCCACACGAACAGCTAATTACATGGCATCCTGCCAAGTCTCAGGTGCGGGGAATGCAATTAGCAAATCCTTAACCCTTTCACTCAGACCAGCAAGAAATAGACATTTCAGAGCTGGATCATTCCATTTAACTTCTGAGGCCAATCTTCTGAAGTGTGTGCAATAATTTTCAACATCACCTGACACCTGATTCAAACACCTGAGGTCTGCCTCAGCAGATGAGATTCGATCAGGATCGTCATATAATAGCCCCATAGCAGAAAAAAATTCTTCTACAGACCTTAAACATGGATCATTAGGTTGGAGAGAACAGGCCCACCCCTGTTGTTTCTTTGCGCAAAAGTGACATAATAAAACCAATGCGCTGTGATTCATTCCCAGAGGACCTTGCTCTCAAACGAAAATATAACAAACAAGCATTTTTAAAGGAAAAAAAATCTTGCTGTTTACCATAAAAAACATCAGGCAGTCCTACCTTGGGTTCCACAAAATGCGCTTCAGAACAGCCACTCACGTGTTGCTGGAGCTTGGCCACCTCCAGAGACAATCTCTGCAGGCGTTGAGCCAAATCCTGGACGGAAACTATACTGATCCCCGAATTTCTTTCCTTTTAGTTTTTTTGGGCTGAACTTACTGTTATGATCTGCAACATGTACTAAGGAAAGCTAACGGAAAATTGTCCCTACAGTAAAACTAAGCTGAATCCTTACGATGTAGCGGGCTGCCTGTTCCTAGCGAACAGACCCGCCTAAGTCCTTGGCTAGTCTGAATGAAGACCTATAGCATAAGGGGAGGGGTCCCTAAAAGAACTAAGGACTGGGACAAAAAATGGGACACCTCCTAAATAGAGAAGTTGTTGCAGAACACAAAAAGACAAACAGACAAGAAAGTGCAAGAGGTCCCAGAAGGACCAAACAAACTGACAGAGAAAGGCACAGAAGCACCTGACTAGACAAACAGTCAAACACTGAAGTCCAGCACAGCCAAAAGGGCAGAGCTGGAATATAAAGGCAGATGGTCACATGAGCGCAAAACACAAGATGGAAAAAACAAACAGGATAGTTCTAACACCTACTTGCTTTAGTTCTCTAAATGCTTTATTTTTGTCACTTATTTCACCCCTTACAGCTCTATTTAGCCATAGTGGTTTCCTCCTATTTCTAGCATGTTTATTCCCATAGGGTATATATTGTGCACAGGTCCTATTCAGGATGCTAATAAATGTCTCCCATTTGCTTTGTGTAGTTTTATGTCTCAGGATATCGTCCCAGTTTATTGCACTAAGATCATCTCTCAACCATTGGAAATTTGCCTTCCTGAAGTTTAGTGTCCTTGTAACCCCTCTACTACACATCTTATTAAAGGATACATGAAAACTTATTATTTTGTGATCAATATTACCCAAGTGACCCTCAACTCGTATATTTGATATGCAGTCTGGCCTGTTGTTTAATATTAGGTCTAGCAGTGCCCCCCTTCTTGTTGGGTCCTGCACCAGTTGTGAAAGTCTCTCATAGTTGTCAAAAACCTATTACCTTTGCTTGAACTACAGGTTTCCGTTCCCCAATGTATTTCAGGGTAGTTGAAGTCCCCCAGAATAATGATTTCTCCTTGAGTCGCTGCTTCATCTATTTGCTTTATGAGGATATTCTCCGCTGCTTCCATTATTTTTGGAGACTTATAGCAAACCTCTATCAGTAATTTATTATTTTTCCCCCCTCCCCTTATCTACACCCACAGGGACTCTACGTTTTCATTAGATTCACATATATTCTCACGCAAGATGGGTTTTAAGGATGATTTTACATATAAACACACACCCCCCCTCGCTTGTTTGTATGGTCATTTCTGAACAGACTATAGCCCTGTAAATTAACTGACCAGTCATGGCTCTCGTCCAGCCATGTCTCAGATATCCCCACCATGTCATAATTATTTTCCAACAAAATTAATTCTAATTCCTCCATTTTGTTGGCGAGGCTTCTGGCATTAGTGTACATGTATTTTATGCATCTCTCTGTACCTCTATTCCTTCTTACTATATTGACTGTTCTAACCCCACCCCCAATGTCTTTATATGTGCCCAGGTCACTATCTACACTATCTTCCCCACCTATAAAATGAATACCCTCCTCCCCAATCACTAGTTTAAACACTCCTCCAACCTTTCTCCCCCAGCGAAGCTGCACCCTCCCCATTGAGGTGCAGCTCGTCTCTAGCGTAGAATCTGTAGCCAACTGAGAAGTCAGCCTAGTTCTCCAGGAACCCAAACCCCTCCTTCCTACACCAGTTCTTGAGCCACTTATTTATCTCCCTAATCTCCCATTGCCTCTCTGGCGTGGCACGTGGTACAGGTAGTATTTCAGAGAATACCACCTTGGAGGTCCTAGCTTTAAGCTTGCAGCCTAATTCCCTGAAATTATCTTTAAGGACCTTCCACCTACCTCTAACTTTGTCATTTGTGCCAATGTGCACCATGACCGCTGGGTCCTCACCAGCCCCTCCCATTAATCTGTCAACCCGATCAGCGATGTGCCGGACTCGAGCGCCAGGTAGGCAGCACACTGTTCGACGATCCCTGTCTTTGTGACAGATTGCCCTATCTGTTCCCCTAATAATTGAGTCCCCCACTACCAGCACCTGCCTTGCTTGCCCTGCTCTCTTATCTCCCCCCTTACTGGAGCTAACACTCCTCCGGCTTTCAGAGGACATGCCTTGCTGCAGCAGTACTACCCCTGTACTGACACCCCCCTCATCTGCCAACTTTGCAAACTTATTGGGGTGTGCCAGATCAGGACTAGCCTCCCTGGCACTCTTCCCTCTACCCCACCTTCTAACTGTCACCCAGCTAGCTGCCTCACTGTCCTGCAGCTCCCTACTACCACCCTCCCCCACATCTACCCCAGTGAGCAGCTCCTCAGTGAGCAGCAGACTCCTTTCCATATTGTCAATGGATCTCAGTGTTGCCAGCTGCTCATTTAGATCCAGTACCTGGGCTTCCAAATGCACAATGTGCACACATCTAGCACAGCAGTATGCATCCACGACCGGCCTTTCAAGGATTTCATATGACTCACCCCCTGGGCCAGTGCTGCAGTGCGGCGCGCGTGCGCGCGGGGGATACCCGGAGCCGGATCCGATGGGGGTAGTAGTCTTCGTGTGGCGGTGACCCGGTCCGCGCCCAGGGTGGTCAAACTAAGTGGCAGTTATTGGTATGATGGTATTAGTGTCCGACTACGCCACCCGTTGAATGCGGTTATGAAACCGCCGCTGCAGGGCAGACCGCTGAGGCCGGTGGTATAGGTGTGCAGCAATGTTGATATAACCCCCAACGGGAGAGGTATGGCCTCAGGGCAGCGGATGTGGGTGATGTTGGGAGTGATGGTGTGGATGTCCCAGCACTAACGGTGCGACAAGGAAGCACGGAGACGCGAGGGTACAGTTCAGGGCCTTTACTGATGGTACAAGGCAAATTCCCCCGGGAGTACTGGCTAGTAGTTGGGGCCTGGTTAGTCTGCGAGTAAGCCGGAGTTCCCCTGGCCAGGTGGAGTTGTAGGCCTTCCCGTTAGTCTGTACCCTTCCTGGCTACCCTGCTTTCGGCGGTTACAAGTAGCCCACGTCCCTGGGTATACCGTGTGGTGCTCACCCGTATGGCTGGTGACCTGGGGCCTCCTGTTAGCCTCCGCTCCGGGATGGCGGTGCTGGTCCCTTCGTTGTGACTGAGCCTCCGGGCTTTTATGGCCAGAGGACCTGGAATCCCCTGCCGGATGGATTCTGCTGCTGGGTATATCTTAGTCCCCACAGCCTCGGACTCCTGTGTCCGGTTTTAGTACCTTCTCCCAGGGCGAGCTCTGCACAGCTCCAGCCCCTGGCGCTTCTCCTTGGCTCCTACAGAGCTCCTGATGTCTATCTGTCCCTGTTTCTGCGTGTCCAGACCAGACTCCGTCTCTGTCTGGAACTCCTCTCTCTAACCCTGCCTCAGCCCCAGTTTATGTAGGGGAAGTTCTTCCCCTCCCAGGACTGGGCAGGAGGTGTGGCATGCTTAGGATTCCTGCCCAGGAGACCTCCCACCTGCTCACAGACGTAATACTGCTATTACTGTGGAAACCAGACCCCTGGGGTGCCACATTCCCCCCTAGTGAAATTTAGTACTCCCGGACTAAACATATTTTTTTTTTTTCAAAACATAACAGGGTATAAACAATAACAATTAAATACATGAGATGGTCACGGCGTGTCCGTAACCGGGAAGCAATAAGGGTGTCCATTTCACCAAAGAACAGGGAGCCGTAACCAGGTAGGGGTCTGTCCTGCCCCGAGTCTTTAACAGTCTTTAGTCCATTCCTGGGTTACACTCCAAACATATTTACAACAGAGTTCCGGTTACTCACTGTCCATAACCTGTCAGTCCATATAAAGAAATCTGTAACTGAAAAACATAATTAGCAACGGCTACAACAAAACAGGTAAACATAAAATAGTTAAAGCAACTAGCCAACTTAGATTCTCCAACGTACGGGCATCTGGCCTCTGGTAACCCTAGTGGACCTACGGAGCTCACTAACTGGTCCTGCACTACAGGGTGTAGGAGGTGTTATGGGCAGGCTGGGCAGCTTTCTGCGCACTCTTTGGCTCACTAGGGGCACGGCAGGCTCACTACTAGCAGAGGGTTGATCCTCCTGTACTGCTGGCGTGGACTCTTCTGCCTCTTGGGTCGGCTGCTCTTCCAGCTCTACTGGTTCCTCTGTAGGCACTTGCGGGACCGGCTGGAGAAAGGTGAGGACGGGTACCACGACAGCACCGTTTACTTGTGTCCAAGACCGGGGGAAGTCTCCGAGTACAGTCCTGATCATTTCTTCCCTTTCCTCTGCGGGTCGAGGGTTTTCTTGATCTTCCTCTTCAGGGTTTTGCAGCTGCTCGGGACACTTCTTCAGGTGGTCTCTGGAGACAACGGCTGTGGTTTCTCCTCCATCCTTACTGATCACGCAAATCTTTGGGTTCTCATGGTTTGATGGCAGTACGGAGTACGGGTCCTTCTCCCACTGGTCGTCCAACTTGTGGAGCCGTCTTTTCCTCTTCAAGACCTGCTCTCCAGGTACCAGGGGAACAGCGGGAGCATACTGATTATATGCCCTCTCTTGCCTTTCTCTAGCTTGAGACAGACTTCGCTCCACGCTCTCCTGCACTTTCCGATACTGCTGCTGCCGTCCTGTATCCCAGTCTGCCTCTGGCGAGGTGTCCTCGGGCGTCAGGACTCCCATATCCAGGTCGATAGGCAGCTTACCAGGCCTCGCTCTCATTAGGTAAGCCGGGGTACAGTTGGTAGAACCTACAGGGATGTGGTTGTATAGGTCCACCAGATCAGGCAGCTTCTCAGGCCACAGACTGCGTTCTTCCAGGGGCAATGTTTTCAGGAGGTCTATCACCACCTGGTTCATCTTCTCGCAGAGTCCATTAGTCTGTGGGTGATAGGGCGTCGTTCTTATCTTCGTGCAGCCATACAGGTTGCAGAACTCCTGGAAGACTTCCGCTTCGAAGGCTGGCCCTTGGTCTGTCAGCACTTGGTCCGGGTACCCGTGTGGACGGCAGAAGTGCTGCTGGAAGGCTCTAGCTGCTGTTTGAGCTGTTAAGTCCTTGACCGGGACCACCACCAGGAACCGGGAGTAATGATCTACGATTGTGAGGGCGTAGACATACCCAGATCTGCTTGGAGCCAGTTTCACATGGTCCAGGGCTGCCAGTTCCAGTGGCTGTCGGGTGATGATGGGCTGCAAGGGAGTCTTCTGGCTGGCACGGTCCTTCCTTCTTAGGTGGCACGGTCCACAGTCTCTGCACCACCTCTCGATGGCTCCTCTCATGCCTACCCAGTAGAACCATTCACGCAATAAGAACTCCAGCTTCTTCCACCCGAAATGTCCTGCTCCGTTGTGGTACGCCTCCAGAATCATAGCCGCGTCTCGTCTGGGGACCACTACCTGCCAGGTCAACTCATGTGTTCGAGAGTTAACCATTCTCCGGCACAACTTCTCCCTGTAGAGGAACAGCCTACTTTTCTCCTTCCACAGTTGCTTAGTCTCCTCTGGGGCGTCTGGGTCCAGACTGGCATCGGCTTGGGTCAGCATTTCCTTCACCAGACGGACTGCAGGATCACTATCTTGCGTCTCCGCCCAGTTGTAGTGGGGCAAGGGATTGAACGTCGCGGATCGTCTGTCCTTCACACGGTGGGAATACAGGGTAATCCCATGACGGTGGAACGCAGGGAGCTCAACTTCTTCCAGATCTTCTGGATCTTCCCCTACGTCCGGTAAGTTCGGCATTCTAGACAGGGCATCCGTGTTGGCATTTGAGCGTCCTGCCCGGTATTTGATGGTGAATTCAAAGTTGGACAGGCGAGCCATCCATCTCTGTTCCAGAGCACCGAGCCTTGCAGTGTCCAGGTGTGTCAACGGGTTGTTATCCGTGTACACGATGAATTTGGAGGAGGCAAGGTAATGCTTGAAACGTTCGGTCACTGCCCACACTACTGCCAGGAACTCCAGCTTGAATGAGCTATAATTCTCAGGGTTCCTCTCGGTGGGTCGTAGCTTTCGGCTAGCGTAAGCGATTACTCGTTCTTTTCCTTGCTGGATCTGGGACAGCACGGCTCCTAGCCCGATGTTACTTGCGTCTGTGTGGAGGATAAAGGGCTGGCTGTAGTCTGGATATGCCAGGATTTCATCCCCCGTGAGGGCCATCTTCAGCTGGCAAAAGGACTCCTCTTCCAGCTTTTCCCACCTGAAGGGCGGCTTCTGGTTTTTGGCTTTTCGAGATTGACCTATCAGGAGGTCCTGCATAGGAGCTGCCATTTTGGTGAAACCGGGAATGAATCTTCGGTAGTAGCCTACCAACCCGAGGAACTGCCGCACTTCCTTTATGCTGGAGGGTCTTGGCCAGTCCTTAATCACGGTGATCTTATCAGGGTCAGGAGCCACTCCGTCAGCACTCACCACGTGTCCCAGGTATTGCACCTTTGGTTTCAGGAGGTGACACTTGGAGGGTTTCACCTTTAGGCCGTAGTTTGCCAGAGCTTCGAACACTTCTGCCAGGTGTTTCAGGTGGTCCTCGTGGGTCTTGGAATAGACGATGACATCGTCCAGGTATAACAGGACCGTCTCGAAGTTCCGGTGTCCCAGATAGCATTCCATCAACCGTTGGAAGGTTCCTGGTGCGTTGCAGAGCCCGAACGGCATACAGTTAAATTTGCTGAGACCCATCGGGGTGGTGAATGCGGTCTTCTCTCGGTCTGCCTCTGCTACAGGAACCTGCCAGTACCCGCTAGTGAGATCCAAAGTAGAGAAGAAGTTAGCAGATTTTAATGCAGCTAAGGACTCTTCTATCCTTGGTAACGGGTACGCATCTTTGTGTGTGATACGGTTGACCTTCCTGTAGTCTACACACATTCTCATAGTGTTGTCCTTCTTTTTCACTAAGACTAGTGGAGCTGCCCAGGGGCTACAGCTGTCCCTGATTACCCCAGCCTCCTTCATGTCTCTAAGCATCCCCTTGGCGTGTTGGTAGTGTGCAGGGGGTACGGGTCGGTATCTCTCCTTTATGGGAGGATGGTCTCCCGTGGGGATGTGGTGTTCTACCCCCTTTACTCGCCCGAAGTCTAACGGGTGTTTACTAAACACTCTCTCGTACTCTTGAACCACCCGATAGACTCCTTGTTTCTGGTGTGAGGGAGTGGAGTCAGTACCCAGATGTAGTTGCTGACACCAGTCCTCCACTGGTTTCTTAGAGCCGTTACCTTCCTCTGGTTGAGATGGAGGCAAGGGTTCCACGGCCTGTACAGAATTCTGGTTTATGGTGAACAATTTAGCTAGCGTGGCATACCGGGGCAGGTGTACTTCTCTCTCACCGATATTTATGATGCGAACGGGCACCCTCCCATGGCGTACATCGACCACCCCCCGTGCTGTCAAAATGGTGGGCCTACTGTCTGAGTAGACGGGTTCTACCATTGCTTGGTAGTCTCTACCTCTTAGACCAATAGCTGCCCGGCACCAAATCATCATCTCACTTTTTGGGGGCATGGCAATAGGGAACGGGTCACACATTCTCACGCTACCTATCTCACCACCAGATAGTTCCACCTGTTGCCGCTTCATCAGTGCCCGGATCTCTTTTTGGAGCACACGCTGCTGGCCGGAACTGGCGTTCTTGGCAACCTGCTGTAAAATGAGAATCACCTCTGCAAGACAATTTTCAATTACATTGGTTCCCAGGGTGATTCTAGGGTGACTCTCATGACGGTCTATGTCCACTATAATCAGTCCTTGTGCCGCCAGTTCGACTTTACCGATTTTAATGGTCACCTCCTTGAATCCCACCTGCGGCACGGGCTGACCATTGCTGGCGATGATACTCAGGTCGTCGTCTGGGTAGTGGGTTATGTCCGAATCATTCCAGTACTGCTTGAAGAGCACGTACGGGATGGTGGTGACCTGTGACCCAGTGTCTAGTAGGGCACTCATAGGAATGCCATCCAGTACCACAGGCAAGATTGGACGTCCCCCTACGTATTTATCACGCCAGTTTGATGGGCCTGATGGTCTTATGCCTGGGGGTTGGCCCTCTACCCCAGGTTGTGCCCGTTTAAATGACAGTACCTTGCCACATGTCCGGGTTGATTGCAGCGGCGGCAAATAAGTCGTCCGTCCTCGTTGTATCGATCGCTGGGTCTTCCTCTGGCCGGTGGGGTCCTCCTTGGTCGGCGCCACGGGATGTCCTCCGGTCCGGATGCCAGCTCGATCTTCCCTGCAGTAGAAACCTGTAAAGACTGCACAGTTCGGGTTAGCGCGGCAACGCTTTTAGTTAGCTCTTGGACCTGATGGTGCAGGTCTGTAGCCGGGTCACTGTTTAAAGCCTGCGCATCAGCTCCCACAGGCCCTGCAGACAAGGGCGCCGTCTCCTGGTGATAAGTGATAGCAGGGCGCCTGTGGGTCACAGCGCCACCTGGTGCCGGTTCTCGGAGCACCCGGATGGCTCTGTCCTTGAACTGTGCAAAGTCCAGGTCAGGGTCCTGTAAGGCCATCGCCCGCAACTGGGTTCGGTGGGCATTGCACAGTAGACCCTCAATGAATTGTTCAGTCAACAGCTTATCTTCATTTCCCACGCTGTCAGGGTCTGCCTGCTTAATGGCTCTCAGGGCCTCTTGTAGGTTTAGAGCATAGTCTCTTATACTCTCATGTGCCCGTTGTTTGCACCCATAAAATCTTAGTTTTATTTCGGCTGAGGTGCGGGTGTCAAATGTGTCTTTCAGCCGGGTTAGTATGTCTCTGACAGTACTCTTCCTCCCAGGTGGCCAGGACTTTACCTCCCTTTGGGCTGCCCCGATTAATTGGGCCACCAGGATGCTCACTTTTTGCGCCTCCGTGAGGGGATACACCTGGAAGAGGCTATCCAGCCTTTCTCTGAAGTCATTTAGGGTATGTGACTCCCCTGAGTACTGGGGTAGCCAGGCTGCCCCCGGGATATAGGGCATGGTGAAAGGCATGACCGCAGCAGCGGTGGCGCTGGCGGCGGCTGTGGCGGTGAAGCTCTCCTCCGTATCCGACATCCTCCTCCCCCCTAGTGGACCGTGGCCTACCTTGCGATGATCCTCTTCCGTAGGCCGCGGCTCCGCAGTGGATCGTCAGGGTTGAGGACCTTCCGTCGCGCTCCTGTGACGTCGGCGTCTGCTGGGCTCCTTCCAGGACCTTACGCAACGTCTGGACGTGAGGCGGGGCTTCAGTTCTCGCGGGCTTTCGGAGTCCACGCCCCTCTTCTTCCCGCGCGGCGCCCTCAGGATGGCGTCCAATGGCGGGAAAACTCCACGGATGGCAGGAAGAAGGCAGAAGATGGCGTCGGATGGCGGGAATCGGCTCCAGATGGCGGGAAACAACTCCGGACGGCGGGAAACTTCACCACAGGTAAGTATAAAAGTCTCTTTTTTTCAGGCACGCAGTACCCGGTGGTTGCGGGCACGTAATCCTGCCGACTACGCCAAAGTTGACTCACCCCCTGGGCCAGTGCTGTAGTGCGGCGCGCGTGCACGCGGGGGATACCCGGAGCCGGATCCGATGGGGGTAGTAGTCTTCGTGTGGCGGTGACCCGGTCCGTGCCCAGGGTGGTCAAACTAAGTGGCAGTTATTGGTATGATGGTATTAGTGTCCGACTACGCCACCCGTTGAATGCGGTTATGAAACCGCCGCTGCAGGGCAGACCGCTGAGGCCGGTGGTATAGGTGTGCAGCAATGTTGATATAACCCCCAACGGGAGAGGTATGGCCTCAGGGCAGCGGATGTGGGTGATGTTGGGAGTGATGGTGTGGATGTCCCAGCACTAACGGTGCGACAAGGAAGCACGGAGACGCGAGGGTACAGTTCAGGGCCTTTACTGATGGTACAAGGCAAATTCCCCCGGGAGTACTGGCTAGTAGTTGGGGCCTGGTTAGTCTGCGAGTAAGCCGGAGTTCCCCTGTCCAGGTGGAGTTGTAGGCCTTCCCATTAGTCTGTACCCTTCCTGGCTACCCTGCTTTCGGCGGTTACAAGTAGCCCACGTCCCTGGGTATACCGTGTGGTGCTCACCCGTATGGCTGGTGACCTGGGGCCTCCTGTTAGCCTCCGCTCCGGGATGGCGGTGCTGGTCCCTTCGTTGTGACTGAGCCTCCGGGCTTTTATGGCCAGAGGACCTGGAATCCCCTGCCGGATGGATTCTGCTGCTGGGTATATCTTAGTCCCCACAGCCTCGGACTCCTGTGTCCGGTTTTAGTACCTTCTCCCAGGGCGAGCTCTGCACAGCTCCAGCCCCTGGCGCTTCTCCTTGGCTCCTACAGAGCTCCTGATGTCTATCTGTCCCTGTTTCTGCGTGTCCAGACCAGACTCCGTCTCTGTCTGGAACTCCTCTCTCTAACCCTGCCTCAGCCCCAGTTTATGTAGGGGAAGTTCTTCCCCTCCCAGGACTGGGCAGGAGGTGTGGCATGCTTAGGATTCCTGCCCAGGAGACCTCCCACCTGCTCACAGACGTAATACTGCTATTACTGTGGAAACCAGACCCCTGGGGTGCCACACATATATGTGGCAAGATGTACACTGGATAGCATTGTCAATAATGGAGCTCATTTCCTAATGGGGATTGCACTAGATAGAAATGTTAAGTAAAAAGAAATGTAAAGAATTAATAAAATACAGACAGCCATTCAGTCCAAATTCCTCCCTTCCAAACTCCCTGAATCCAAGTCACTGAAAAACAAGTCACTCACTTACTTCCGTTTGCACTTACACTCCAGTCACACTCAGCTCCTTCATACTGGCTAAGGAAGAAGATTTAAAGAGGTTTTTTTTTTCCCCTTTTAGCAGCAATTCAACCCACAGCTCAATGCACTTCCAAAGGACTGGATGCCCCAACCAGCTGCTCCTTATAAACCCTTAATTATGACCCCTCACCCTTAAGTAACACCTTGTGAGTATAGCTACAAGTCAGGATTTAAGTGCAATTTAGTTAACCCTTAAATACACAGGTAGTAAAATAGGAGACTGTAAAACTGTAGAGAGAAAATAGGTTTTAAAAAGCCCAATAAAACTAAACAGGTAGAAAAGCACTCAGCAGGTCACAATTCAACAACTCACAGCAATTCACACAGGTATTTTCTGCAGGATTCCCAAATACCTCTTCACTGAAAAACAAGTCACGCACTTACTTCCGTTTGCACTTACGCTCCGGTCACACTCAGCTTGTTTACACTCGCTAAAGAAGAAGATTTAAAGAGTTTTTTTTTTCCCTTTTTGCAGCAATTCAACCCACAGCTCAATGCACTTCCAAAGGGCATGATATATAATAATGCATAAAAGATAATCAAAGAAGAAATGCTTAGAACTATCTTAGCAATAGATATCATTCTCAACGGACAAACACAACAATAGCAACTTACATGTTATTCCTGTAATAGTTCAAGGAGTTGTCCAGCTGTTCACAAAAAATGTACAGCTTCCCTATGTGACTGCATTGTATAGCATGACATGATATACTGTCGCTAAACGTATAAGGCGTTACTCCTGTGTGTGACCGTATGTAACTGCAACTCCATCTTTCTTTTAGAAACCTCATTGCAAGAAGGATAGTTAAAAACCTAAAAATAAAAATACCAAAAATCAGGTATTCAGAAGCCTCCACCAATAGGTCTAACCAGAAATGAAACGAGAGGTAAAATGAGGATCTGTGACATGTAAATCTGGAATTATAGAGGGTAACACCAGTCACCTGCAGCCTGGAAGCTTCACTGCAGTCAAGAGGGGCACATGAAGCTGGAGACCGTCCATTCAAGTCACACTACTACAGCGAAAGGCCACCTTTGTGTATCATCTTCATTGTAGGCTTTTGATTTTATTTATATTGTTTAGATTACAGTGATGTTTATCCATTACATTTTGTGACAAAAGAGCTGACATTCTATATATATATATGTATATATATATAGATATATATAGATATATATATATATATAGATATATATAGAGATATATATATATATATATATATATATATATATATACATACAGTACAGACAAAAATTTTGGACACACCTTCTCATTTAAAGATTTTTCTGTATTTTCTTGACTATGAAAATTGGACATTCACACTGAAGGCATCAAAACTATGAATTAACACATGTGGAATTATATACTTAACAAAAAAGTGTGAAACAACTGAAAATATGGCTTATATTCTAGGTTCTTCAAAGTAGCCACCTTTTGCTTTGATGACTGCTTTGCACACTCTTGGCATTCTCTTGATGAGCTTCAAGAGGTAGTCACAGGAAATGGTCTCCCAACAATCTCGAAGGAGTTCCCAGAGATGCTTAGCACTTGTTGGCCCTTTTGCCTTCACTCTGCGGTGCAGCTAACCCCAAACCATCTCGATTGGGTTCAGGTCTGGTGACTGTGGAGGCCCGGTCATCTGGCGTAGCACCCCATCACTCTCCTTCTTGGTCAAATAACCCTTACACAGCCTGGAGGTGTGTTAGGGGTCATTGTCCTGTTGATAAATAAATGATGGGCCAACAAAACGCAAACCGGAAGGAATAGCATGCTGCTGCAAGATGCTGTGGTAGCCATGCTGGTTCAGTATGCCTTCAATTTTGAATAAATCCCCAACAGTGTCACCAGCAATGCACCCCCACACACCCACAGTGGCTCTGAGCGAAAGACGCGGACATAAAGTTTGCCTCTGCTCCCGAGTCCACACAAGCTCCTATCTCCACAGTCTTCTGATCAAGAATGACTGAGGAAGGCAACAGAATTTTGGAGGAAACAAATTCATTTTCTTGTGACTCGCCTCCAACAGACACTAGAACTCCCCGTTTAACATGCGGAGAGCGACTGGCGCATCGCCCAGACACCCGAGGGGTGTGGGACAATAGACTGGATTTTATTGACTGTTTGGGAAGACAAAGACCCTCCGTGCGTGACACCTCCATGGGCACAGAAGGGTCGAAATTGCCCGAACCCTCACTCAGAGGCTCTGAGAAGGTTAGAGCAGAACGCTTCTGTAGCTTCTCAGCAGTCACCTCCAGTCGTCTCTCGGCAAACTGAAGGTCAATTCTGGTAGCGAGATTAATCAATGCCTCAGTCGTTACTGGCAGCTCTCGGGTAGCCAATGCATCTTTTACATGGGAGGCCAGACCTCTCCAGAAAATGAGAATCAGAGCTTTGTCTGGCCAATCCAACTCAGCTGCTAGGGTGCGGAAACTCACCGCATAGTCGCTTACGGACGACGTAGCCTGACTAATAACGAGAATACGCATGGCAGTGTCATTGGTGACCTCAGGACCCAAGAAAACCTGTTTGAGGGCTGTTGCGAAACCGGCTACAGTCTACACAACTGGATCCGACCATTCCCAGAGTGGAGTAGCCCACTCCAGCGCCCACTCAGAAAGCAAGGAAAATATAAATCCCACCCTAGACCTATCAGTGGGGTACACCTGCGGTTGTAACTCGAAGTGCACCGCACATTGATTGAGAAACCCCTGACAGGTCCGAGCGCTCCCAGAAAACTTACTTGGAAGCGCTAGGCGAGGAGATGGGACAGGGGAGGGTATTAGGGCGGGTACCGTCTGGCCCACAGCCTGAGCGGTCAGAGTCGGAATGTCCAGAGTCGGCGGACATTGTTCTACTCGTTGCAACCGAGACTCCAGCTGCTGGATATGGCGTTGCATCGAGGATGAGCCGTTCTGACTCTGTGCAGTAGCCGTCACACTCAGCCAGACCCTGGCCTAGTCTAATGTTATGCTGGCGTGTCCTTTAATAAAATAAAACTTAAAGGACACATCGGGGGTCCATCGGACTGCAGAGGAGCTGCAGCAGCTGAGTCCCGGAGGAATGTTCAGCTAAGCACAGAGAAAGAAATGAACTAGTGTGTTAAGTGCACACACAAGTAGTAACTAGCAAGGTACAATGCTGGGAGTTAGCAACACTCCAAAAATGAAACTAATAAACTTCTGCACTGCAAGATACCGCTGTGCAGAGCAGGAAGGATTTGGCAGCATGAAATGTCTGAGCACTAGGTGGCGGCGTATAGAGCTGCAGATAGCTGCAGGCCTAAAGAGGAGGAGGATCTCGGCAGCACCCAACACATGGGTGTAAAAGTGGCAGTGTGACCACACATACAATGGCGGACCCTGGGATGCTGGATCGGTAGCAAGGACGCCTCCGTGGCGTGGACACCAACCGGTGAACCAACACGGTAGAGCGTGCTGCTCACAGCATTCCCCTAGCCCTAATTGATGACTAGGATGACTAGGGAGCTTTCAGCAGGAACCCTTGACAACGACTCTAATGGTGACCCCCATCACAGTATTATTCTCCAACTGTAATCCCCACACAGTCCTCCATACAGTATAATGGCCTCACATAGTCCTCCATATGGTATAAGGACCCCACATAGTCCTCCATACAGTATAATGGGCACAAAAAGTCCTCCATACAGTATAATGGCCCCACATAGTCCTCCATACAGTATAATGGACCCCACATAGTCCTCCATACAATATAATGGGCCCGACATAGTCCTCCATACAGTATAATGGGCACAAAAAGTCCTCCATACAGTATAATGGGCCCCACATAGTCCTCCATACAGTATAATGGCCCCACATAGTCCTCCATACAGTATAATGGGCCCCACATAGTGCTCAATACAGTATAATGGCCCCACATAGTCCGCCATACAGTATAATGGCCACAAAAAGTGCTCCATACAGTAATTTCCCCACACAGTGCTCCATATAGTGTAATGGCCCCACATAGTCCTCCATACACTGTATTGGCCCCACATAGTGCTCCATACAGTATAATTGCCACAAAAGTGCTTCATACAAGTGTAATGGCCCCACATAGTCCTCCATACAGTCTAATGGCCCCACATAGTCCTCCATATAGTGTAATGGGCCTCACATAGTCCTCCATACAGTGTAATGGGCCCCACATAGTGCTCCATACAGTATAATGGCCCCACATAGTCTGTCATATAGTGTAATGGCCCCACATGATGTTCCATGTTGTATAATGGCCCCACATAGTGCTCCATACAGTATAATGGCCCCACACAGTCCTCCATACAGTGTAATGGGCCCCACATAGTCCTCCATACAGCAAAATGGACCTCACATAGTGCTCCATACAAATGGGCCCCACATAGTCCTCCATACAGTATAATTGCCACAAAAAGTGCTTCATACAGTGTAATGGCCCCACATAGTCCTCCATACAGTATAATGGGCCCCACATAGTCCTCCATACAGTATAATGGCCTCACATAGTCCTCCATACAGAATAATGGGCCCCACATGATGCTCCATACTGTATAATGGTCCCACATAGTGTTCCATACTGTATAATGGCCCCACATGATGCTCCATACTGTATAATGGCCCCACATGATGCTCCATACTGTATAATGGCCCCACATGATGCTCCATACTGTATAATGATCCCAGATGATGCTCCATACAGTATAATAGCCCCATATAGTGCTCCATACTATAAAATGGCCCCACATGATGCTCCATACTTTATAATGGCCCCACATGATGCTCCATACTGTATAATGGCCCCTCATGATGCTTCATACTGTATAATTGCCCCACATGATGCTCCATACTGTATAACGACCCCACATAATGCTCCATACTTTATAATGGCCCCAAATGATGCTCCATACTGTATAATGGCCCCACATGATGCTCCATACTGTATAACGGCCCCACATGATGCTCCATACAGTATAATGGCCCCACATGATGCTCCATACTGTATAATGGCCCCACATAGTGCTCTATACTGTATAAAAGCCCTTAATGATGCTCCATACTGTATAATGGCCCCACATGATGATCCATACTTTATAACTGCCCCACATGATGCTTCATACAGTATAATGGCCCCACATGATGCTCCATACTGTATAATGGCCCATCATGATACTCCATACAGTATAATGGCCCCACATGATGCTCCATACTGTATAACGGCCCCACATGATGCTCCATACAGTATAATGGCCCCACATGATACTCCATACTGTATAATGGCCCCACATAGTGCTCCATACTGTATAAAAGCCCCACATGATGTTCCATATTGTATAATGGCCCCACATAGTGCTCCATACAGTATAATGGCCCCACACAGTCCTCCATACAGTGTAATGGGCCCCACATGATGCTCCAAAGAGTATAATGGACCTCACATAGTGCTCCATACAAATGGGCCCCACATAGTCTTCCATACAGTATAATTGCCACAAAACGTGCTTCATACAGTGTAATGGCCCCACATAGTCCTCCATACAGTATAATGGGCCCCACATAGTACTCCATACAGTGTAATGGGCCCCACGTAGTCCTCCATACAGTTTAATGGCCTCACATAGTCCTCCATACAGAATAATGGGCCCCACATGATGCTCCATACTGTATAATGGCCCCACATGATGCTCCATACTGTATAATGACCCCAGATGATGCTCCATACAGTATAATGGCCCCATACGATGCTCCATACTGTATAATGGCCCCACATGATGCTCCATACAGTATAATGGCCCCACATGATGCTCCATGCTATATAATGACCCCAGATGATGCTCCATACAGTATAATAGCCCCATATAGTGCTCCATACTATATAATGGCCCCACATGATGCTCCATACTGTATAATGGCCCTGCATGATGTTCCATACTGTATAATGACCCCATATGATGCTCCATACTGTATAATAGCCCCATATAGTGCTCCATACTTTATAAAGGCCCCACATGATGCTCCATACTTTATAATGGCCCCACATGATGCTCCATACTGTATAATGGCCCCTCATCATTCTCCATACTGTATAATGGCCCCACATGATGCTCCATACTGTATAACGGCCCCACATGATGCTCAATACAGTATAATGGCCCCACATGATGCTCCATACTGTATAATGGCCCCACATAGTGCTCCATACTGTATAAAAGCCCTTAATGATGCTCCATACTGTATAATGGCCCCACATGATGCTCCATAGTGTATAACGGCCCCACATGATGCTCCATACTTTATAATGGCCCCACATGATGCTCCATACTGTATAATGGCCCCTCATGATGCTCCATACTGTATAATGGCCCCACATGATGCTCCATACTATATAATGACCCCAGATGATGCTCCATACAGTATAATGGCCCCATATGATGCTCCATACTGTATAATGGCCCCACATGATGCTCCATACAGTATAATGGCCCCACATGATGCTCCATGCTGTATAATGACCCCAGATGATGCTCTATACAGTATAATAGTCCCATATAGTGCTCCATACTATAAAATGGCCCCACATGATGCTCCATACTGTATAATGGCCCTACATGATGTTCCATACTGTATAATGACCCCTTATGATGCTCCATACTGTATAATAGCCCCATATAGTGCTCCATACTTTATAAAGGCCCCACATGATGCTCCATACTTTATAATGGCCCCACATGATGCTCCATACTGTATAATGGCCCCTCATCATGCTCCATACTGTATAATGGCCCCACATGATGCTCCATACTGTATAATGGCCCTACATGATGTTCCATACTGTATAATGACCCCATATGATGCTCCATACTGTATAATAGCCCCATATAGTGCTCCATACTTTATAAAGGCCCCACATGATGCTCCATACTGTATAATGGTCCCACATAGTGTTCCATACTGTATAATGGCCCCACATGATGCTCTATACTGTATAATGGCCCCACATGATGCTCCATACTGTATAATGGCCCCACATGATGCTCCATACTGTATAATGATCCCAGATGATGCTCCATACTGTATAATTGCCCCACATGATGCTCCATACTGTATAATGGCCCCTCATGATGCTCCATACTGTATAATTGCCCCACATGATGCTCCATACTGTATAACGACCCCACATGATGCTCCATACTTTATAATGGCCCCAAATGATGCTCCATACTGTATAATGGCCCCACATGATGCTCCATACTGTATAACGGCCCCACATGATGCTCCATACAGTATAATGGCCCCACATGATGCTCCATACTGTATAATGGCCCCACATAGTGCTCTATACTGTATAAAAGCCCTTAATGATGCTCCATACTGTATAATGGCCCCACATGATGATCCATACTTTATAACTGCCCCACATGATGCTCCATACAGTATAATGGCCCATCATGATGCTCCATACAGTATAATGGCCCCACATGATGCTCCATACTGTATAACGGCCCCACATGATGCTCCATACAGTATAATGGCCCCACATGATACTCCATACTGTATAATGGCCTTACATGATGTTCCATACTGTATAATGACCCCATATGATGCTCCATACTGTATAATAGCCCCATATAGTGCTCCATACTTTATAAAGGCCCCACATGATGCTCCATACTTTATAATGGCCCCACATGATGCTCCATACTGTATAACGGCCCCACATGATGCTCAATACAGTATAATGGCCCCACATGATGCTCCATACTGTATAATGGCCCCACATAGTGCTCCATACTGTATAAAAGCCCCTAATGATGCTCCATACTGTATAATGGCCCCACATGATGCTCCATAGTGTATAACGGCCCCGCATGATGCTCCATACTGTATAATGGCCTCACATGATGCTCCATACTGTATAATGGCCCCACATGATGCTCCATACTGTATAATGGCCCCACATAGTGCTCTATACTGTATAAAAGCCCCTAATGATGCTCCATACTGTATAATGGCCACACATGATGCTCCATACTGTATAACGGCCCCACATGATGCTCCATACAGTATAATGGCCCCACAAGATGCTCCGTACTGTATAATGGCCCCTCATGATGCTCCATTCTGTATAATGGCCCCATATGATGCTCCATACTGTATAACAGCCCCACATGATGCTCCATACAGTATAATGGCCCCACATGATGCTCCATACTGTATAATGGCCCCACATAGTGCTCCATACTGTATAAAAGCCCCTAATGATGCTCCATACTGTATAATGGCCCCACATGATGCTCCATGCTGTACAATGGCCCCACATTATGCTCCATACTGTATAATGGCCCCACATGATGCTCCATACTGTACAATGGCCCCACATGATTCTCCATACTGTTTAAAGGCCCCAGATTAAATACCTCTGCCCCTCACAACACTATCTGGTCTCTTCATATAGCGCAGTCCTGACTGTGGGCCTACACACCATCTCTCCAGCGCGCACGTTACCGCAGAATTAGTGCCGCTGCCACTCTCCTCTGTACGCGTGCCTTCCCATCAGGCCGTGTGCCCTCCCATCAGGCTGTGCGCTAATGAAAGAGGGATGGCGCGCGGGCTGAGGAAAGTTGTGACGGCAGCAGTGCTGGGGAAATGACGCTCGTGCCCACCAGGAGGGCACTGCTTACCATAGGTTTGCCACTGCATTCTTATGGTATGGGATTGCATTAGTGCCTATGGCATGCACAGGTGTCACATCTTGATAGGTACCATCAATGTTGAGTATTATATAAAGGTTTTAGTATAACATATGCTACCATCCAAGCAACATATAATTCAGCAAGACAATGCTAAATCCCATACTGCATCCATCTGGACTCTTCACAGAAAAAGAGTTCAGATGATGAACTTACCTGCCTGCAGTCCAGGGCATTATGAAATGAAAAATCCAGCAGAGATGACCCAGGACTGTGGAATAGAATCCTACAACAGACAAGAATAAGACGACATTCCTTTCTCAAATCTCCAGCAATTGTTCTCCTCACTTCCCAGATGTTTACAGACTGTTGTGAAAAGAAGAGTGAGTGCATGCTACACAATGGTAGACATGGCCCTGTCCCAACTTTTAGGGATGTGTTGTTGCCATCAATTTCTAAATAATTAAATTTTTACAGCTAAAATGGAAACATTTTCAACTTCTGATCTGTGTTGTATGTTTTGAATAAGATATGGCTATAAGAGAGTTTTAGAGCATTGCATTCTTGTTTTCTTTACATTTTACTCAGCGTGGTTCTTTATATGGTGGTGTGGACTAGGACGTGTAGCTATTTCAGGAGGGTGTATCTTGCATTTACAAGCTACAGTGGGGAAAAAAGTATTTAGTCAGCCACCAATTGTGCAAGTTCTCCCACTTAAAAAGATGAGCGAGGCCTGTAATTGACATAGGTAGACCTCAACTATGAGACAAAATGAGAGAAAAAATCCTGAAAATCACATTGTCTGATTTGGAAAGAATTTTTTTTCAAATTTTGGTGGAAAATAAGTATTTGGTCAATTACCAAAGTTCATCTCAATACTTTGTTATATATCCTTTGTTGGCAATGACAGAGGTCAAATGTTTTCTGTAAGTCTTCACAAGGTTGGCACACACTGTTGCTGGTATGTTGTCCCATTCGTCTATGCAGATCTCCTCTAGAGCAGTGATGTTTTGGGGCTGTCGCTGGGCAACACAGACTTTCAACTCCCTCCAAAGTTTTCTATAGGGTATAGATCTGGACACTGGCTAGGCCACTCCAGGGCCTTGAAATGCTTCTTTCGAAGCTAGTCCTTCGTTGCCTTGGCGGTGTACTTGGCATCATTGTCATGCTGAAAGACCTAGCCACATTTCATCTTCAATGCCCTTGCTGATGGAAGGAGGTTTGCACTCAAAATCTGACGATACATGGCCCCATTCATTCTTTCATGTACATGGATCAGTCGTCCTGGTTCCTTGGCACAGAAACAGCCCCAAAGCATGATGTTGCCACCCCCATGCTTCACAGTAGGTATGGTGTTCTTTGGATGCAACTCAGCATTCTTTCTCCTCCAACACGACGAGTTGTGTTTTTACCAAACAGTTCTACTTTGGTTTCATCTGACCATATGACATTCTCCCAATACTCTTCTGGATCATCCAAATCCTCTCTAGCAAACTTCAGACGTGCCCGGACATGTAATGGCTTAAGCAGGTGGACACGTCTGGCACTGCAGGATCTGAGCCTGTGTAATGTTGGTTCCAGCTCTCTGCAGGTCATTCACTAGGTCCCATGTGTGGTTATGGGATTTTTGCTCACTGTTCTTGAGATCATTTTGACCCCACGGGGTGAGGTCTTGTGTGGAGCCCCAGATCGAGGGAGATTGTCCCATTTTCTAATTATTGCTCCCACAGTTGATTTCTTCACACCAAGCTGCTTGCCTATTGCAGATTCAGTCTTCCCAGCCTGGTGCAGGGCTACAATTTTGTTTCTGGTGTCCTTCGACAGCTCTTTGGTCTTCACCATAGTGGAGTTTGGAGTGTGACTGTTTGAGGTTGCGGACAGGCGTCTTTTATACTGATAACAAGTTCAAACAGGTGCCAGTACTACAGGTAATGAGTGGAGGACAGAGGAGCCAGTACTACAGGTAATGAGTGGAGGAAAGAGGAGCCAGTACTATAGGTAATGAGTGGAGGAAAGAGGAGCCAGTACTACAGGTAATGAGTGGAGGAAAGAGGAGCCAGTACTACAGGTAATGAGTGGAGGACAGAGGAGCCAGTACTACAGGTAATGAGTGGAGGAAAGAGGAGCCAGTACTACAGGTAATAAGTGGAGGACAGAGGAGCCAGTACTACAGGTAATGAGTGGAGGACAGAGGAGCCAGTACTACAGGTAATGAGTGGAGGACAGAGGAGCCAGTACTACAGGTAATGAGTGGAGGAAAGAGGAGCCAGTACTACAGGTAATGAGTGGAGGACAGAGGAGCCTCTTAAAGAAGTTACAGGTCTGTGAGAGCCAGAAATCTTGCTTGTTTGTTATTGACCAAATACTTATTTTCCACCAAAATTTGAAAACAATTTCTTTCCAAATCAGACAATGTGATTTTCAGGATTTGTTTTCTCATTTTGTCTCTCATAGTTGAGGTCGACCTATGATGTCAATTACAGGCCTCTCATCTTTTTAAGTGGGAGAACTTGCACAATTGGTGGCTGACTAAATACTTTTTTTCCCCATTGTATGGTCCATTTTTCAAAGTGGAGTGTTCCTTTGTTGTCTTTTCGAGTATATATGTATTATATGAGTGTTTCCCACTTCACAGCAGCTATAGATAATACACTGCAGCAAGTAAAATGGGATATTCATTTTACCATTTGCTTTTTGTTGTCTTTAGCATATTACACAGAGCAGGGGGTGGGTGCCCTGTGGACAATGCATTTAAATCCCATTCCTGCATACTACACGTATATCACACTGCCAAGGGGGTGCCTTGTCTACAGAGTAAGGAAGTTTCACTGTGCATTACATGTATATTACTGTGGCGGGGGGGCGTCCTATGCATAATGTATGGAAATCATGCTGATGTTATTACATGTATTTTGCAATGTCAAGGCTGTTCAGTGCTGGTGGAAAACGTGCAACATATTAAATAGTGAGGGCATTATCCATGTGCCTTTTCTTGTCTGAAGCATTTTCCAGTGTCGGGAGTGATCCTGGTCCTCAGTGCATATGTAAATTACATTGCTGCTCATTAAATGCTGCTGCTTAAATTACAGTCCGTAGTGTGTATGGAAATCACGCTGCTGCACATTGCATGTAAATTACAGTATCACGGCTGTCCCTGTACATAGAGTTATGGAGAAAACATGCAGTACACTAAATGGTGAGTTCATTTTCTCTTGCGTTTTTGTTGTTCTGCAGCATATTACTGTGTCCGTAGTTACAGTGGCTTGCAAATGTATTCAACGGCCCCCCTCCTCCCCGGCATTTTTCATGTTTTACTACCTCACCACCGGGAATCTCTTTTTTTTTCTGAGGGTTTACATCAGTTCATGTAAAGAACATGACTACAATTGTGAACATTTGGTGTTCTTTTTATTGTGAAGCAAACAAATAGAACAAAATAACTGAAAACTTCAGCGTGCATAACTATTCACCCCCCTAAAGTCAGTACTTTGTAGAGCCTCCTTTTGCGGCAATTATAGCTGCAAGTTGCTTTGGATACGTCTCTATGAGCTTTCCACATCTTGCCACTGGATTGTTGCCTATTCCTTAAGGCAAAACGGCTTCAGCTCCTTCAAGTTAGATGGTTTCCTCTGGTGAACAGCAATCTTCAAGTCTGACCATAGATTCTCAATTGGATTAAGGTCTGGGCTTTGACTAGGCCACTCCAAAACATTTACACGTTTCCCCTTAAACCACTCGAGTGTTACTTTACCAGTATGCTTTAGGTCATTGTCTTGTTGGAAAGTGAACCTCCGTCCTAGTTTCAAATTACTGACAGATTGAAACAGGTTTTGCTAAAGAATCTCCCTGTATTTCTCACCATCCATCTTTCCCCTCGACTCAGAACATTTTCCCTGTCCTTGCTGCCAAAAAACATGGTTGATGGTCTTGGGGTGATGACCTTTGTTGGTTTGGTGCCACACATAGCGTTTGCCTTGGTGGCCAAAAAGTTAAATTTTGGTCTCATCTGACCACAGCACCTTCCTCCATTCATTCGGGGAGCCTCCGACATGTCTTTAAGCAAACTCAAACTGAGCATTACAATTTTTGTATGTTTGTAAAGATTTTTTTCTGCTCACTCTTCCATAAAGGCCAACTCAATGGAGCGTACGTCTTATTGTGGTCATATGCACAGATACTCCAGTCTCTGCTTGGGAACTCTGCAGCTCCTTCAGGGTTACATTCGGCCTCTGTGCTGCCTCTCGGATTAATGCCCTCCTTGTCCGGGCTGAGAGTTTTGGTGGGCGACCCTCTCTTGGCAGGTTTGTTGTGGTACCAGGTTTTTTCCATTTGATTATAATGGATTAGATGGTGCTCCGGGTAATCCTCGGAGATTGGGATATTTTTTCTATAACCCAACCCTGACTTGTACTTCTCAACAACTTTGTCCCTGACATGTTTGGGGATCTCCTTGGTCTTCATGGTGTTGTTTGGTTAGCGGTGCCTCTTGCTTAATGGTGTTGAAGCCTCTGTTACTTTTCAGAAAAGGTAAAGTATATACTGATAGACCATGTGACACTTACATTGCACACAGGCGGACTTCCTTTTACTAAGCATGTGACCTATGAAAGTAATTGCTTGCACCAGACGTTTTAAGAGACTACATAGCAAAAGGGGGAATACATATGCACATGCCAATTTTTGTTTATTTGATCCCATAAATTTAAATGTATGCCTATATTTTTCTCACTTCATTAATTTAGACTATTTAGTGCGGATGTATCACACACAAATCGGATTACAAAAGTATTTAAGCACAGGTTGTAATGTAACAAAATAAGTAAAAAGTCGAGGGGTTGAATACTTTCAAAGCCACTGTATTCCTGGTCTTCATTGTTTCTACAAATGACATTGCTGCTTATTACAGGCTGCTTCTTATATTACAGTCCACAGTGTGTATGTAAACCATGCAGATGTACAGTACAGTTTTCAGGGCTGTATCTGTACTTATTATTTATGGAAAACACACGGAGCACATTAAATGGCGAGTTCATTTCTTACAAGTTTTCTGTCTGTAGCATATTACAGTGTCCGGTGTTATCCCAGTCCTCAATGTTTCTAGGAATCACATTGCTACTTATTACAAGCTGCTGATTATATTACAGGCCACAGTGTTTGCAGAAATGGTGCAGCTGCATATTACATCGTCAGAACTCTACATAAACCTATGGCTGACACGTGACGCACAGTAAATGGTGAGTTCATTTCTCATCTGCTTTTCATTATCTGCAGTATATTGCAGTGATTCCTGGTCCTCAGTGTTAACACAAATCACACTGCTATTTATTTAAGGTACAAGTGCTTCTCACTAAATTAGAATATCATCAAACTGTTAATTTGAGTTCTTCAATACAAAAAGTGAAACTCATATATTATATAGAGTCATTACACACAGAGTGATCTATTTCACGTGTTTATTTCTGTTAATGTTGATGATTATGGCTTACAGCCAATGAAAACACAGCAGTCATTATCTCAGTAAATTAGAATACTTTACAACAACAGCTTGAAAAATGTTATTAAAATCCGAAATGTTGGCCTACGAAATGTATGTTCAGTAAATGCACTCAGTACTTGGTCGGGGCTCCTTTTGCATCAATTACTGCATCAATGCGGCAATGTGTCATGGAGGCGATCAGCCTGTGGCACTGCTGAGGTGTTATGGAAGCCCAGGTGGCTTTGATAGCAGCCAATAGCTCGTCTGCATTGTTGGGTCTGGTGTCTCTCATCTTCCTCTTGACAATACCCCATAGATTCTCTATAATAGATTCTCTATGGGGTTAAGGTCAGGCGAGTTTACTGGCCAATCAAGCACAGTGATACTGTTGTTTTTACACCAGGTATTGGTACTTTTGGCCGTGTGGACAGGGGCCAAGTCCTGCTGGAGAATGACATTTCCATCTCCAAAAAACTTGTCGGCAGAGGGAAGCATGAAGTGCTCTAAAATTTCCACGTAGATGGCTGTTCTGACTTTGGTCTTGATAAAACACAGTGGACCTACACCAGCAGATGACATGGCTCCCAAAGCCATCACTGATTGTGGAAACTTCACACTAGACCTCAAGCAGCTTGGATTGTGGCCTCTCCACTCTTCCTCCAGACTCTGGGACATTGATTTCCAAATGAAATGCAAAATTTACTTTAATCTGAAAACAATACCTTGGACCACTGAGCATCAGTCCAGGTCTTTTTCTCCTTGGCCCAGGTAAGACGCTTCTGACGTTGTCTATTGGTCATGAGTGGCTTGACACAGGGAATGCGACACGTCTGTGTGTGGTGGCTCTTGAAGCAATGACTCCAGCAGCAGTCCACTCCTTACGAATCTCCCCCAAATTTTTGAATGGGCTTTTCTTAACAATCCTTTCAAGCCTGCTGTTATCCCAGTAGAGATGAGCGTTGTTCGACTCGAACTGTTCGCCAATCTCAAATTCGAGCTGTTTTGGGCGGTGTTCGAGCCGTTCGGCGAACACGAACGATTTGAGAAAAATTCGGCTGTTCGAGGTTATGTTCGATAACTGTTCGTGCACCAAAATCATAACTGGATTTTTTCTCAGTAATGATGAAAATTAATGTTAATACGCAGTTTGAGTGTACAGCGGGGCGGGGGGAGGGGCAGGGGATGGATCTCTGCAGGAATAATGAAGATCTCCATTTTTTTTTCTCTTTCCCGCATTTACAGTGGGGAGGTGCAATCTGTCAGCCTATCAGCAGCGCACACACGGAGCGAAGTGCTTTTTTTCACACAAGCAAGGGCATGTGTCATTGGCAGTGTATGTCACATGTCCTTGCCCTATAAGACCAAGCCATTTTCCCCGTCGCCACCATTTTCTCACTGCTGCAGCTGCGTGTTAGACGGCACCGCTGTTGCTGTGTGCGCTATACCTTGTTAATTTCAAGCCAATTTTCGCACAAATATACAGATAGCTTGGGAGTAGGGAATAGTTGTGATTGCAGTCCTTTTAAGGACTAGGTTACAGCATTTCCTACGACTTTTATCAGGCAGGTCTGTGCTCTTAAATAGATAGATTGTGGGAGTAAAGACTAATTGTAATTGGAGTCCTTTTCAGGACTAGGTTACATCAGTTCCTATCAGTTTTTGCCAGGCAGGTCTGTGCCAGTGCTGTGCAAGTTTTTTTCACAGCATTTGGCTGAATCTAGCAAAGCTAATCCTTTTTGGCCTATTGCAGAGTGTGTTAGTCAGTGGAGTAGCCTATCTGTGTTGCAAGATATACCACCTGTGTATAGAACACCAATTTTTTTACTGCACCTAGTGAAGTAAAATCTTTTGGGCATAGCATCATTCTATTAGTCCATCTATACTGACCTCCATCAGGTTGCAAATTGAATATAATTTTTTTCTGCATCTAGCTCTGAAAAAATATTTGGCCTTCTAGCAGTGTGTGGGACTTCCTCTATTAGTCCATCTATACTGACCTCCATCAGGTTGCAAACTGAATATAATTTTTTTCTGCATCTAGCTCTGAAAAAATATTTGGCCTTCTAGCAGTGTGTGGGACTTTCTCTATTAGTCCATCTATACTGACCTCCATCACGCTGCAAATTCAAAATAATTTTTTGTCTGCATCTAGCTCTGAAAAAATATTTGGCCTTCTAGCAGTGTGTGGGACTTTCTCTATTAGTCCATCTATACTGACCTCCATCAGGTTGCAAATTAAAAATAATTTTTATCTGCATCTACCTCTGAAAAAATATTTGGCCTTCTAGCAGTGTGTGGGACTTTCTCTATTAGTCCATCTATACTGACCTCCATCAGGTTGCAAATTCAAAATAATTTTTTGTCTGCATCTAGCTCTGAAAAAATATTTGGCCTTCTAGCAGTGTGTGGGACTTTCTCTATTAGTCCATCTATACTGACCTCCATCAGGTTGCAAATTAAAAATAATTTTTATCTGCATCTAGCTCTGAAAAAATATTTGGCCTTCTAGCAGTGTGTGGGACTTTCTCTATTAGTCCATCTATACTGACCTCCATCAGGTTGCAAACTGAATATAATTTTTTTCTGCATCTAGCTCTGAAAAAATATTTGGCCTTCTAGCAGTGTGTGGGACTTTCTCTATTAGTCCATCATTACTGACCTCCATCAGGTTGCAAATTAAAAATAATTTTTATCTGCATCTAGCTCTGAAAAAATATTTGGCCTTCTAGCAGTGTGTGGGACTTTCTCTATTAGTCCATCTATACTGACCTCCATCAGGTTGCAAATTAAAAATAATTTTTATCTGCATCTAGCTCTGAAAAAATATTTGGCCTTCTAGCAGTGTGTGGGACTTTCTCTATTAGTCCATCTATACTGACCTCCATCAGGTTGCAAATTCAAAATAATTTTTTGTCTGCATCTAGCTCTGAAAAAATATTTGGCCTTCTAGCAGTGTGTGGGACTTTCTCTATTACTCCATCTATACTGACCTCCATCAGGCTGCAAATTAAAAATAATTTTTATCTGCATCTACCTCTGAAAAAATATTTGGCCTTCTAGCTGTGTGTGGGACTTGTTCTATTAGTCCATCTATACTGACCTCCATCAGGTTGCAAACTGAATATAATTTTTTTCTGCATCTAGCTCTGAAAAAATATTTGGCCTTCTAGCAGTGTGTGGGACTTTCTCTATTAGTCCATCTATACTGACCTCCATCAGGTTGCAAATTAAATATAATTTATATCTGCATCTAGCTCTGAAAAAATATTTGGCCTTCTAGCAGTGTGTGGGACTTTCTCTATTAGTCCATCTATACTGACCTCCATCAGGTTGCAAATTAAAAATAATTTTTTGTCTGCATCTAGCTCTGAAAAAATATTTGGCCTTCTAGCAGTGTGTGGGACTTTCTCTATTAGTCCATCTATACTGACCTCCATCAGGTTGCAAATTAAAAATAATTTATATCTGCATCTAGCTCTGAAAAAATATTTGGCCTTCTAGCAGTGTGTGGGACTTTCTCTATTAGTCCATCTATACTGACCTCCATCAGGTTGCAAATTAAAAATAATTTTTTGTCTGCATCTAGCTTTGAAAAAATATTTGGCCTTCTAGCAGTGTGTGGGACTTTCTCTATTAGTCCATCTATACTGACCTCCATCAGGTTGCAAATTAAAAATAATTTATATCTGCATCTAGCTCTGAAAAAATATTTGGCCTTCTAGCAGTGTGTGGGACTTTCTCTATTAGTCCATCTATACTGACCTCCATCAGGTTGCAAACTGAATAAAAATTTTTTCTGCATCTACCTCTGAAAAAATATTTGGGCTTCTAGCTGTGTGTGGGACTTGTTCTATTAGTCCATCTATACTGACCTCCATCAGGTTGCAAATTGAATATAATTTTTTTCTGCATCTAACCCAGCCAATAGTTTTGGCCTAATACCACAGTTTGGCCACTCAGCTCTGCTCGGTTCCCATCCATTGTTTTTTTGTGCAAACAACTCCAGAGTTGTGAATTAGTTAACCACCAAAATGAGTGGAAAAAGGCCTGCTGCTGGTGGAAAGGGGAATAGGCGTGTTGGGAAGGGGAAAAAAGGTTGTGTCCGTGGGGTAGGTGTTAAAGCAACAGTAACATCTGCAGAAGAAAGACCATCTTCCAGCCAAACTAAAATGTCTACTTCTTTTAGCGGACAATGTGATAAGATCCCTTTCTTACGGCCACGCCAATCGCTACAAATTCCAGATGAGGCACAAAAACAGCAGGTGCTTCAACGGATATCAAGTGCTCCTTTAAGTGGGCTCTCCTCCACATCAACTTCAACATCACAAATACTCCAGTCCTCAAAGGTGTCACCCCAATCGCACTTGCTTCCTCACAGCTCCCAAATCTCCAGCTGCCCGTCTGAGTATGAGGTAGAACAGATGGTTGAGTCTGCAGAGCTGTTTACTCATACTATAGCCTGGGAATCAGAGGTCGACTCCAGCGCTTCTGTGAATCCAGACGAGGAAATGATCTGCACTGATGCCCAGAATCTTTATGAGTCGGATCCAGGACCAGACGCAGAAGGTTCTGACCATAATGTAGACCCTCATTCCCAAACTGTAACTCCTGTTGGTGGAGACAATGAGGAAGACGATGATGAGACTCAAATACCTGATTGGAGCGACAACTTTAGTTTTTTGTCAGGGCAGGAACAGGTTGGCTCTGAGGACGACGGGTGTGATAACGCACAGGGTGATGATGATGAGGTTGGAGATCCCACTTACTGTCAACCCACAGTCAGCCAAGAGATGAGGTCAGCAGAGGAGGTGGAGGAAGATGCTAGTGACGACGAGGTCAGGTTGCGCCTTCCTGGACAGAGACGTAGTACTGGAAGCACGTCAACAACTGCATCCTCAAACACAACTCTGCCTCTCACCACAAGTCGTGGTGGCTCTTCAGGTCGCATGGGTGCTACGCCTTGCATAGCCTGGGCATTTTTTCAGATTGATAAAGATGACCCAACTCGTGTTATCTGTAACATTTGTCAGCAAAAGCTAAGTAGAGGCCAAAAAATACATAGTTTGAGTACTTCATGCATGAACCGGCACATGGACATGAAGCATAAGTTGCAGTGGGAAGCTCAGTGTGCTACAATGCGGCCTAGCCGGCCGGGCCAACCGTCGTCTGCCATATCTTGTGCATCCGCGGCCTCTTCATCCTCTGTGACTGGGGGGACAGCAGTCACACCTGTTTTGGGGCGCAGACCTGCCACCTCTTTACCCGCAACAGCCAGCGTGATTGGCAGGTCATCATTTTCTTTGGAGGTGGTAACACCAGCTGGTGTTGATGTTAGAACCTTGCTGTTAGGTTTTTTTTCCTTTGCTGGTCACATGACCTTGTTGGCCTATTTAGTCCTGCTCCGCCCTTCTGGCTTTGCTGGACTTCATTGTATATCTACTTTCTAGCTAGCCTGTGCTCTGTATCTAACTCTGTTAGTTTGCTTGGTCTACGGACCTCTATGTTCTATCTATTTTGTTTGTTCGTCTGTCTGCTACTATTTCTGTTAGGAGGTGTCCCATATTCCTCCCAGTCCTTAGTACTTGTAGGAATTCCCTCCCCACATCTATAGGTCTTCGTACAGACTAGATTAGGACTTTAGCAGGTCTGATCGCAGGATCAGGTTCCCTGTTACATCGTAGGGATTCAGCTGAGTCTCATAGTAGGGACAGATCTCCTCTCTTTCCTTAGCTTTGGTAGCAGAACATAACACTAAGTCCAGCCCGCAAATTCTCTAAGGAAAGATTTTTCTGTTCCATCATGGTGTCGGTTCAGGATTTGGCTCATCGCCTGCAGGGACTCTCTCTGGAGGTGGCCGAGCTCCGTCAGCACGTGAGTAACTGTCCTGGAGCACATTTCTTGGAGCCTAAGGTATGTTTGCCGGATTTGTTTTTTGGTGAACACCGAGAATTTTTTTCATTTAAAAATGCTTGCTTATTGTATTTTCGTTTGAGACCTAAGTCCTCTGGGGATGAATCCCAGCGCGTAGGGTTCATAATGTCACTTTTGCGCAAAGAGCCTCAGGAGTGGGCCTTTTCTTTGCAACCTAGTGATTCATGCTTCTGATCAGTGGATAGTTTTTTTTCTGCTTTGGGACTATTATATGATGATCCTGACCGTGTCGCATCAGCTGAGACTGAGTTGAGACGTCTAAAACAAGGATCGGGTAATGTGGAAAAATATTGTACACATTTTCGTCGTTGGTCCACTCAAACAGGGTGGAACGATTCTGCTCTGAAAAGTCTATTTCTTGCTGGGCTCAGTGAAAGGGTTAAAGACCTGCTAATTGCTTATCCTACACCTGAAGATTTGCAACAGGCTATGCAATTAGCTATACGGGTGGATAGAAGACTGCGTGCTAGGGTTAATGAGAGCAAATCCTCTGCTATGTCAGTTTCTGGTTATGATAATGTGTGTACTAACAGTGGTGAACCGATGGAGATTGGATCGGTGGCACCTCGCTCTCAAGAAAAAGACCGTCGTTTTTCGCAAGGCTTGTGTTTCTACTGCGGAAAATCTGGTCATTTGATTAAAGGCTGTGAGCTTCGTATGAAGAAAGAAAAAAAAATGGTCAGTCACGCCCGTATTGCCTGTTTAAATTCCAAGGGTATATTTTTAGCTGCTTCCACGATTGCTCAGGAAAAATTAATGGAATTTCGGGTATTTGTTGATTGCGGGTCTACACTGAATGTAATTGATGGGGGATTCGTGGAAAAACTCAATTTAAAACCTGAACCTTTGTCATCCCCCATTGCTGTGGTTTCTGTGGATGGCTCCCCTTTGAAGAATATTACTCTCAAGGTCAGTGAATTTCCTCTCACTATTAATGGTGTTCACCATGAGAAATTGGATTTGGTAGTGTTGAATAACTTGCCTTCTCCAGTAATATTGGGTTTGCCCTGGTTAAAATTTCACAATCCTGTACTGGATTGGTCTACCAGTGAAATTAAATCCTGGAGCCATAAATGTTATGACAAGTGTTGTAACGGGCGTATTGCAGCTTTGGATAGGGGAGAATTGCCTGTTCCTATTCAGGATTTTTGGAGAGTTTTTTCTGAGAAGGAATCGCAGGTTTTGCCTCCCCATAGAGACTATGATTGTTCTATTGAATTTGTCCCTGGAGCGACTGTTCCTAAGAGTCGTTTATTTAACCTTACTATTCCTGAGAGGAAGGCTTTGGAGGAATACATACAGACAAGTTTGGCCGCCGGTCACATTAGGCCCTCTAAGTCTCCTGTGGCGGTTGGATTTTTTTTTGTAAAAAAAAAAGACGGCGGTTTACGTCCTTGTCTGGATTTTCGTGAGATTAACAAAATTACGGTACGCAATCCTTACCCACTGCCATTGATTCCTGATCTGTTTAACCAGTTATTGGGGGCCAAGTGGTTCTCTAAAATTGACCTTAAGGGGGCATACAATCTGTTGCGCATGAAGGAGGGTGATGAATGGAAGACTGCTTTTAACACTCCTGTGGGTCATTTTGAGAATCTGGTTATGCCTTTTGGTCTTACTAATGCTCCTGCATTTTTTCAGAATCTGATTAATGACATCCTTAGACCTTTGATCGGTAAAAATGTGGTTGTGTATTTGGATGACATTTTGATTTATTCGCCAGATCTGGAGTCTCATTGGCGGAGCGTGCGTGAGGTATTACAGTTATTAATGGACAATTCGCTTTTTGCTAAGCTGGAGAAATGTGAGTTCGCTGTACAGAGAATTAGTTTTTTGGGCTACATTATCTCCAGCAAAGGTTTTGAGATGGATCCGGTTAAGGTTCAGGCTGTGCAGGAATGGCCTAGGCCTATTGGTTTGAAATCGATACAGAGGTTTTTGGGTTTCGCCAATTACTATAGAAAGTTCATAAAAAATTTTTCTAGTATTGTCAAACCTCTGACTGATCTCACCAGGAAAGGTGCTGATGCGGTTCAGTGGTCTTCTGAGGCCATTGAAGCTTTTGTGTATCTCAAGGAGAGGTTCACCTCTGCTCCCATCCTTATGCAGCCTGATGTTACTAGGCCGTTTTTGGTTGAGGTTGATGCTTCCTCTGTGGGGGTTGGCGCAGTATTGTCTCAGGATAACGGGGATGGATTACATCCCTGTGCCTTTTTTTCAAAAAAATTTTCGGAGACTGAATTGAATTACGATATTGGTAATCGGGAATTATTGGCTATTAAACTCGCATTTGAACACTGGCGCCACTTCTTGGAAGGTGCGGAATTTCCCGTTCAGGTTCTTACGGATCATAAAAATCTGATATATCTTGATGCTGCCAAGCGCCTGAATGCCCGTCAGGCTAGGTGGGCACTGTTTTTCTCGCGGTTTAATTTCTCCGTTACTTACATCCCTGGTACTAAGAATGTTAAGGCGGATGCCTTGTCTCGCAGTTTTTCTCCCATAGTCGGTGCTGAGAAAGAGGAAAACATTTTACAAGAAGGTGTTGTGATAGCTGCTTTAGACTCTGTTTTGGAAGATGAGATTCTTAAAGCTCAGGAGAATGCCCCATCTAACACTCCTCATGGGAGGTTGTTTGTGCCTGAGACCTTTAGGAGAGATTTGTTTGTTGAGTGTCACGAATCTCGGTTGGCAGGTCATCCCGGAATCTCTGAGACCAAGAGACTGGTGGGTCGCAGTTTTTGGTGGCCTGGATGGCAGAAGGAAGTCATTAAGTGGGTGCGCCAATGTACTATATGTGCTAGATCTAAGTCCTCACATACTCCTGCTGCGGGGTTGCTTTGTCCTTTGGAGGTCCCCAGTGCTCCTTGGACACATTTGGCTATGGACTTTATAACTGACCTTCCCCCCTCTGAGGGTTTTACTGTCATCTGGGTGGTCGTGGACCGTTTTAGCAAGATGTGTCACTTGGTTCCCTTCGTCAAACTGCCCTGCGCTAAAACTCTCGCTCAGGCCTTTGTCAAGGAAATTGTCAGACTTCATGGCGTTCCTACTGACATTGTTTCTGATAGGGGTCCTCAGTTCGTGGCTCGTTTTTGGCGTGCCTTTTGTGACAGGTTGGGAATTCATTTGTCGTTTTCGTCCGGATATCATCCTGAATCTAATGGCCAGACAGAAAGGAAAAACCAGGATGTTGAGCAGTTCTTGCGTTGTTTTGTGGCAGACAATCAAGAGGGGTGGTCTGAGTTTCTGCCACTTGCCGAATTTGCTCTGAACAATCATACATCTTCTTCTGCTGGTTGTTCGCCTTTTTTTTGTTGTTCTGGGAGACATCCGTCGTTTGGGTCGTTCTCCAAGTTGGGATCTGCCGTGCCTGAGGAGGAGAATTTTTCCGGTGATTTGGAAAGAGTTTGGACGGATGTGCGTGGTAATCTTCAGGAGGCCAACAGAAAATCTAAAGACTACTTTGATAGGAAACGACAGGAGGTTTTGTTCGCTGTTGGTGACATGGTTTGGTTGTCCTCTAGGAATCTGCGGTTGAGGATTCCTTCTAAGAAATTGGGTCCCAAGTTTGTAGGGCCCTTTAAGGTGCTTCAGGTTGTCAACCAATCTGCTGTTAGGTTGGAGGTTCCTACCTCCTGGAGAATTAATCCGGTCTTTCATGTCTCTCTGTTAAAAAAAGCTGTTGTGTCGGATGGTGACGCCTCTGCCTCTGTTCCTCCGGTGGTGGAGGACGGGGAATATGAAATTTCTCGCATCCTTGACTCTAGACGGTATAGAGGTAGTTTGCAGTATCTTGTGGCCTGGAAAGGTTTCGGACCCGAGGATAACTCTTGGGTGAGGTCAGATGATGTTTCCGCGTCCAGACTTATCAGAGCGTTTCACAGGAGATTTCCTGATAAGCCTGGTCCTAGGGGATCCGGAGGATCCTCTTAGAAGGGGGGGTACTGTTAGAACCTTGCTGTTAGGTTTTTTTTCCTTTGCTGGTCACATGACCTTGTTGGCCTATTTAGTCCTGCTCCGCCCTTCTGGCTTTGCTGGACTTCATTGTATATCTACTTTCTAGCTAGCCTGTGCTCTGTATCTAACTCTGTTAGTTTGCTTGGTCTACGGACCTCTAGGTTCTATCTATTTTGTTTGTTCGTCTGTCTGCTACTATTTCTGTTAGGAGGTGTCCCATATTCCTCCCAGTCCTTAGTACTTGTAGGGATTCCCTCCCCACATCTATAGGTCTTCGTACAGACTAGATTAGGACTTTAGCAGGTCTGATCGCAGGATCAGGTTCCCTGTTACATCGTAGGGATTCAGCTGAGTCTTATAGTAGGGACAGATCTCCTCTCTTTCCTTAGCTCTGGTAGCAGAACATAACAGGTGGGGCGTTGGTAGGGGGCGTGTCTGGTATAGGGCAGATTGGGGCGGGGCTGTCATGCAGTGCTTGTCTCATCCCTGTAATTTCCTGCTGATGCCACCTGGTGGACAGCATTGGTCAGTACACGCTGAGAATGCTACATTTGCATTGTACTGTGGGAGCTGCTGGTACTACTGGTGCTTCCTGACTGCTGTCCCTATGAGGTATGCAGTATGTCACATGGTGGGGGAGGAACATTTTATATATGTATATGCACTGCTCAAAAAATAAAGGGAACTGTGCGGCCCTCCAAACAAATGCCACCCCACACCATTACTGACCCACTACCAAACCGGTCATGCTGAGGGATGTTGCAGGCAGCAGATCGCTCTCCATGGCGTCTCCAGACTCTGTCACGTCTGTTACATGTGCTCAGTGTGAACCTGCTTTCATCTGTGAAGAGCACAGGGCGCCAGTGGCGACTTTACCAATCCTGGTGTTCTGTGGCATTTCTTTGGATGGCCGCACAGCCCTCCTTGTGCTCGGCAGAGGTAGCCTGACTGCCATTAGGTACCGAGATGAGATCCTCAGACCCCTTGTGAGACCATATGCTGGTGCGGTTGGCCCTGGGTTCCTCCTAATGCCGGACAATGCCAGACCTCATGTGGCTGGAGTGTGTCAGCAGTTCCTGCAAGATGAAGGCATTGAAGCTATGGACTGGCCCGCCCGTTCCCCAGACCTGAATCCGGGACACATCTGGGACATCATGTCTCGCTCCATCCATAAAACGGACAAACAACACAAATATTGGTTCTATCTTTTACACATTTGGGGTAGCCCTTAAGAGGGCCATTGGGTCAAAGAGAGAGAGAGAAGAGAGAGGGGAGGGAGAGAAGAGAGAGGGAAGGGAGAGATACCGGGAGATACCAAGAGAGGGAAAAAAGAGAGACCCAACCAGTG